>NC_134530.1:271314296-271939296 GCF_050624435.1 Tenrec ecaudatus | reverse complement strand
GGATATCCAGTTGTCTACAGGTGGGCATTGATCCCCCGTCATGCACTCCCCTCATTCACGATGATATAATCCCACCTCCCGCATTTGTTGCTTGAAAACTGGTCCCCTCAGCACTTCATGATCACACATGTTGGTGTGATGCTTCCATGTGGGCTTTGTTGCTTCTGGGCCTGCTTGTTTACTTTCAAGCCTTTAAGACCCGGGACGCTATATCGCTTGATAGCCGGGCACCATCAGCCTTCTTCACCACACTTACTTATGCACACATTCATCTTCAGCGTTTATGTGGGGAAGGTGATCACACAATAATGGATTTTGTTCTTTGGTGTCTGCTACCTGATCCCTTCAACACCTCGTGTTCACTTAGGCTTGTGTGCTTCTTCTCTGTGGGCTTTGTTGCTTCTGAGCTAGATTTCAGCCTGTTTGCCTTCAAGCCTTTAAGACCCCGAGAGTTTCATTATATTGTGCAGAGAGTGGCTATGAGCCAAACCCACTCGACTGCACCCAACAACAATAACAACAGGACTTGTGCTTCTAACAATATGCTGAAGAAGACCTTAAGAGAATCTCCCCTTCGTTTAGAGCGGCGGCTCTCGACCTGTGGGTCGTGTCTCCTTAGGGGGTCAAACAGCCCTTTCATGGGGTGGCCTGAATTATAGCAGTAGCAAAATTACAGCTATGATGTAGCAACAAAAATAATTTTATGGTTGGTTGGTCACGACTACATGAGGAACTGGATGAAAGGGTCGTGAGTAAGAATGTTGAAAACCACTGTCCAAGAGGAAGACTCAATTCTTGATACAGTTGAAGGGCAACAAAATAGAGTCAGCCACAATATAGATGGGATAGCACAGTGGCTGCAACAATAAACACAAGCCAAAGAAACACTGCAAGGATGGCACAAGACGGGACAGTGTTTCATTATATTGACATAGAGTTGCTATGAGTCAAAACCCACAAGAAAAAAAACAGGACTTGTTTTTCTAACAATGTACCTAAGTAGACCTGAAGAGAACCTCCTATTAGTTTAGCGCAGCGGTCCTCAAACTGAGGGTTGTGATCCCTTTTGGGGGACGAATGACCCTTTCACGGCAGTGGGCCGTTCATTAAAGTGGAAAAATTAGAGTTATGATGTAGCAATGAAAATAATTTCATGATTTGGCAGTCACCACTACATGAGGAATGGTATGAAAGAGTCGTGGCATTAGGAAGGTTGAGAACCACTTCCCTAGAGGAAGAGAGAATTCTTGGTAGAGTAGAAGGGCAGCAAATGAGAGGCAGACCCCCAGATGATAGATTAGCGCAGTGGCTGCAACAATGAGTGCAGACAAGAAACCACTGTGAGGATGGCACAGGACAGGGCAGTGTTTCATTATCTTGTGCGTAGAGTTGCTGAGAGTCGAAACCCACTGGGAAACACCTAACAAAAATCACTGTAGGACTCATGCTTTTCACAATATGGTGCTGTATATCCTCAGAGAAACTCCTCTTAGTTTAGAGCAGTGGTTCACAACCTGTGGGTCGCTAGCCTGTGGGGGGTTCAAATGACCCTTTCACAGTGGAGGCCTGATTCATAACTGTAGCAAAATTAAAGTTACAAAGTAGCAATGAAAATAATTTTATGATTGGGGGTTCATCACTATCTGAGGAAATGAATGAAAAGGCAGTAGAGGGGCAGCAAAAGAGAGGGAGGCCCCCAAAAGTTGGATTAGCCCACTGCTGCAACAATGACAACAAGCAAAATAACCACTGTGAGGGTGGCACGAGACGGGGTCACGTTTCATTATATTGTGTATAGAGTTGCTATGAGCCTGCACACACTCAAAGGCACCAAAGAAAAACAACAGGACTGTGTTTCTATGAATATGCTGAAGTAGACCTTAAGAGAAACTCCTATTAGTTTAGTGCAGCGGTTCTCAACTTTTGGGTCACGAGCCCTGTTGGGGCATGAATGAACCTTTCATAGTGGTCGCCCAGTCATAACAGTAGAAAAATTAGAGTTACAAAGTTGCAATAAAATAATTTTATGATTTGGCAGTCAGCATTATATGAGGAATGGTATGAAAATGCTGTGGCATTAGGAAGGTTGAGAACCACTGCCCTAAAGGAAGACACAAATCTTGGTAGAGTAGAAGGGCAACAAAAAATAGCCAGCCCCCCCCCCCCCAATATGGCTCCAACAATGAGCACTAGCAAACAATCACTGTCAGGATGGCACAGGTCTGGGAAGCATTTCATGATATTGTTCATAGAGAAGTGATGAGCCAAAACCCCCTCGGTGGAACTTAACAACAATAACAACAGGGCTTGTGTGTTTAACAATATGCTGAAGTAAATCTTAAGAGCAACTCTTCTTAGTTTACAGCAGGGTTCTCAACATTGGGTCGTGAACACTTTCGGGTGGGGGGTGTTTCGAAACACCCCTTCACAGTGATGGCCTGATTCATAACAGTAGCAAAAGTACAGTTATGAAATATCAATGAATATAATTTTATAATTTTATGATTGGGGTCCACCACTACATTGGGAACTGTACGAAAGGGCTGCAGAATTAGGATGTATGAGAAACATTGTCCTAGAGGAAGACACAAATGTTGGTACAGCAGAAGGGCTGCAAAAGTCAGGCAGCCCCTACAAGATGGAATAGATGCAGCAGTGAGCGCAAGCAAAGGACCACAGTGAGATGGCACGAGATGGGGCCGAGTTTCATTATATTGTGCATACAGTTGCTATGAGCCAACACACACTCAAAGGCACCAAACAATAATAAAAAGAACTTGGGCTTCTAAGAATATTCTGAAGTAGACCTTAAGAGAAACTCCTATTTGTATAGGCCATTGATTCTCCAACTGTGTGTCGAGACGCCTTTGAGGAGACTAACGAACCTTTCACATGGGTGGCCTGATCCATAACAGAAGCAAAATTACAATTATGATGTAGCAATGCAAATATTTTATGGTTGGATGTCACCACTACACGAGGAATGGTGTGAAGTGGTTGTGGCATTTGGAAAGTTGAGAACCACTGCTCTATAGGAAGACACATATCTTGGTACAGAAGGGCAGGAAAAGAGAGGCAGTGCCCAACAAGATGGATTAGCACAGTGGCTGCAAAAATGAGTGTGAAAAAAAGAACCACTGTATGGAAGGCACAGGACGGGAAAGCATTTCATTACATGGTGCATAGAGTTGGCATGAGCCTAAACCCATTCGAAGGCACCAAACAACAGGATTTGTGCCTCTAACAATATGCTGAAGAAGACTTTAAAATAAACTCTTAGTGTAGAGTAACTGTTCTCTAACTGTGGGTCACAACATCTTAGGAGGGAACAATGAGCATTTCATATGGGTGACCTGATTCATAACAACGGCAAATTTATAGTTATGGAGTAATAAGGAAAAGAATTTTATGATGGGGGGGGTCACTAGTACATGAGGAATGGTGTGAAAGAGTCATGACATTAGGAAGGTTGAGAACCTCTGCCCTAGAGGGAGACATAGATCTGGGTACAGTAGAAGGGCAGCAAAAAGAGGCAGCCCATAGCATGATGGAATACAACAGTGGCTGCAACAATCCGCGCAAGCAAAAGAACCACTGGGAGGATGGCGCAGGACAGGACACCTTTCCATCATATTGTGCTTAGAGTTGCTAGGCGTCGAAAGCTACACAACAGAATCTAACAATAACTATAGGATTTGTGCTTCTGACATTATGGTGAAGTAGATATTAAGAGAAACTCCTCTTATTTTAGAACAGCGGTTTTTAACTTGTGGTTCGCGACCACTTTTGGCGATCGAATGACCCTTTCACAGGTGTGAAATGATTCATAACTGTAGGAAAATTACAGTTACGAAGTAACAATAATGTTATTATGGGGGTCACCACTACATGAGGAACTGTATGAAAAGGTCATGGCATTAGGAAATTTGACAACCACTGCCCTAGAGGAAGACACAATTCTTGGTAGAGTAGAAAGGCCACAAAAAAGAGGCAGCTACCCAAACGTTGGATTGGCACAGTGGCTGCAACAATGAGCACAAGCAAAAGAACCACTATGAGGATGGCATAGGATGGGAAAGTGTTTCATTATATTGTGCGTAGAGTTACTATGAGCCAAAACCCACTCGATGGTACCTAACACCAATAACAACAGAACTTGTGCATCTACCAGTATGCTGAATTCTATCTTAAGAGAATCTCCTCTTAGTTTAGAGCAAGGGATCTTCACCTGTGTGTCGCGACCCCTTTGTGGGTATGGAATGAAAATTTCACAGGGGTGTCGTGACTCATAACAGTAACAAAATTACAGTTATGAAGCTGCAATGAAATCATTTTTATGGTTGGGGGGGTTCACCACTAAATGAGAATCGGTATGAAAATATCATGGCATTAGGAAAGTTGAGAACCACTGTTCTAGAGGATGTCCCAAATCTTGATATGAGAGGGCAGGAAAAGAGAGGCGGTCCCCAATAAGATGCATTAGCACAGTGGCTGCAACAATGAGCGCAAGCAGAGAACCACTGTGAGTATGTCACAGGACAGGGCGGCGTTTCATTACATTGTGCGTAGAGTTGCTATGAGACATACCCACTCGACGGCACCTAACAACAACAACAAATGGACTTGAGCTTCTAACAGTATGGTGAAATAGACCTTAAGAGAAACTCCTCTAAATTTAAAGCAGTGGTTTTCACCATGTGGGTCGTGACCCCTTTGGGGCTTAGACGAACCCTTTACAGGATGGCACTATTCATAACTTGTAACAAAACGAGAGTTACGAAGTAGCAAAGAATATAATTTTATGATTGGGGGTCTACCACTACAAAGGAAAGTGTATGAAAGTGCCGTGGATTTAGGAAGGTTGAGAAGCACTGTCCTAGAGGAAGACACAGATATTGGTAGAGTAGAAGGGCAGCAAAGGAGAGGCAGCCCCTACAATTTGGAATAGCTCAGTGGCTGCAACAATGAGCGCAAACAAAGAACCACTGTGAGGAATGCACAGGACGGGGCAGCGTTTCAGTACATTGTACATAGAGTTGCTGTGAGCCAAAATCCACTCGACGGCACCTAACAACAGCAACAAAAGGACTTGGGCGTCTAACAATATACTGAACTACATCTTAAAGAAACACCTCTTAGTTTAGAGCAGCAGTTCTCAACCTGTGGATCGGGAACTCTTTGGGGGTTGAGCTACCCATTCACAGGGGTTGGTATCTTCTTCATAGTAGCAAAATTACAGTTATGAAGTAGCAACGAAAATAATTTTATGAATGGATGTTCACCACAACATCAGGAACTTCATTATAGTGCCAAGGAATTAGGAAGGTTGAGAACCACTGGTTTAGAGCATAGGAAATCTGATGAAATACTGCATATTTTAACACACATGACGTTGGAAAGTAATGCAAATTGGGAGAGGACAGTAGTATCAAATTCCTATGAGTCAGAATTGCTCTATATCATAGAGTAGCTAAGAAAATGAGAAGAAATGACAAAGTCAAAGAGCTGAAGAGAAAATTCCATAGGACACATGGCAACAGCTTTATGCTCTTGTTAGACCCTCAGGGCCTCCCTATCTTTTGTTGGCTTTCTTAAGCCCATCCCCACCACTGTGAATAGTCTTCATTAAACTCTCTTTAATTAAACCTTCTGTATGGTTTGTTTTCTGCTGGACCCCTAACAGATATCATTTAATTTTCTTGATTGCAATTC
Source organism: Tenrec ecaudatus (assembly GCF_050624435.1). Classification (NCBI taxonomy): domain Eukaryota; kingdom Metazoa; phylum Chordata; class Mammalia; order Afrosoricida; family Tenrecidae; genus Tenrec; species Tenrec ecaudatus. The sequence goes on along the minus strand of NC_134530.1, from coordinate 271,933,584 downwards.
ATCTCTAGCATACAGAAATCTTTCAAGAGTTTGTTTTATGTTTTGTTTCATTCACAACAGCATTTCCTTCCAGATTTGTTTGTCCTTGAAACATGATCAATAGTTCTTTCCTCTCCAATGAAACCCAAGTGATATGCTGCCTGACTGCCTATGAAGTTCATGTGTAGCCTACATGGAGATCCCAACCATTCCCTAGACAAGTGTTTCTCAACCTTCCGAATGCCATGATTCTTTCATACAGTTCCTCAGGTTGTGTTTACCCCGATCATAAAAATTATTTCATTGCTAATTCATCACTGTAATTGTGCTACTGCGATGAACCAGGAAACCCCTGTGAAAGTGTCATTGGACCCCCAAAGGTGTCGTGACCCACTGGTTGAGATCCACTACCTTAGACCAACGTATGGCCCGAGGGCTGTATAGGGCCCCCCAAATAATCAATAGCTGCCAGCATCACACATCTCACCAATGAGAAGCATTTGTAGCCATCACCTTAGGGGTGAGTTCATTAAATATTTGACCTGTATGGCTCCATGAATGATGTTATAAATCACCACATGGTCCTTGGCAGAAAAACAGGTTTCCAGCTCCTGCTCCAGACCAAAGGTTCACAAACTTATTCTGCCTACTGCCCTCTTTTCAGAAAAAGAAATTACTCAGGACCCCCCAGCAATGAAATAATTTTGTACTATAGCCCACCATCCAGGATAAAATGTAGATATCTGCTTTGTAGATCTCTGGATTTTTCTGTGCCCAGTAGGTGGGTGGTGTTGCCCACTTTGGGAAACGAGACTCTAGGAAAATCAGGTGTGTTTCACTCTCTCTGCAAGAATTTCAGTTGAGGAGCAAGATCTGTCTTGAAAGAAGTGTATCCAAAATGCTCCTTAGAGGCAAGGATGGCTAGACTTCATCTCACATCCTTGGACATCAGGAGCTATGAGGAGGAACATCATGGAAAAGGCCATCATGTTTGGTAAAGGGGCGCCCAAAAGGGGAGGACCCTCACCAAGATTGATGGACACAGTTTCTACAACAACACACTAAAACATAACAATTCTGAGGCTGGCGCAGGAGCAGGCAGTGTTTCTTTCGGTTGTATGTAGGGTCCCCACGAGTTGAAACCAACTTGACAGCATCCAGCAAAACCAGATGTGGAGAAAGCATGACCTGTTCTGTGTACAGTGGCCCCACTGAGGTTCCTCATCAGTTGTGTTTGAATGGGTCAGGTGCTCTCACAAACCTCCTCTTCAATAGACAACTTAGAATGTTTTCTTTCTGCCCAGGAACCATCCTGAAATTTAAAATGACCAATTGACACTGAGTTGATTGCGATTCATGGTGAGTCATAGGACTTTCAATCGGCATAACCTTTCAGAAACAGATGGCCAGGTTTTTCTTCCAAGGTATTTCTGGGTGCGCTTGAACCTCCTCAGTTTCTGTTAATGGCCAACTGTTTTAACCATTTGTACTCTCCAGGGATGACTCACAGCTCTATATATCCTTAAAACTGACATCTCTCCTCTCTTTGGAAAGCCATGGCAATTGTTCTGTTTCAGTAGATTTACCTTCTTTAAATATAGGAATGACATATACTTCTACCACCTCACAGAAAATGTCAGAAACTCGTAGCTCTCATTTAATAATGGCGTGGGTGATTACATATTGGGCTGCTAATCCCAAAGCCAACAGTTCAAAACCACCAGCCACTCTCAGGGAAAAACATGGAACTTTCCAATCCTATAAAGTTACAATCTCAAATACTCACAGGAGCAGTTGGACCTTGTCCTATAGGGTAGAACTCAGGTCATGGGGACTCAGAGTGGATTCGATGGCAGTAAGTTTGGTTTGGTTTTGGACTCCCCTCCTACCACAATAGCTCACAATTACTAAGTGCATGTTATGTACTAGTGTTCTAAGCATTGCATGTACATTCACTCATTTCATCCCACTGGTGGTGGTGTGGGTGAAGCATTAGAACTGCTAACCAGAAGGTCGGTGGTTCAAACCCACCAGCTGTTCTTCGGGATCAAGTTGGGGCTGTCTGAGCTCATAAAGATTTTCAGGGTCAGACGTTTGCAGGGACAGTTATTACTTTATCCTGCTGAGTTGCTATGAGTCTGAATGAACTCAAGAGAAGTGGGGTTTTGGTGACTTTTGCAACCCCTTTAAGAGGAGCGCTGGCGGGGCAATAGAGAAGCCCTTGACTATTTACCACTAGCTCAGCGAAACCCTCGGCAGCTTCCCATGAGAATGATGCGTCAATTTGCTCCAGTATCAGTCACAGTCTATGGGAACGCCTATAGAATGGTTCCACTCTGTCCTCCAGGCTCACTATGAGTTGGAATCGACTGACCCATTGGTAGTACATCAGCTTCCGTCTATAGGTGATGACATGAATGCACAGAGATGTGAAGCCATCTGGCCCAGGGGTAATCAGGTTATCCAAGGGGGAGCTGGAATTTAAATCCCAGCAGACCAGCCTCAGGGACTACAGGCTTAGCTCTACCGTCTGCTGATATCTGGACTAAGAGTGGTTGGATTTTGCCTCCTTTTCCCTACACATCATCTCCACTGTCCCCTATCAAGCAAAATTAGCTTGAGCATTGAACAGGCACCCTCCAGCCCTGCCCGATTGCACACGCGTAGGTTAGAAAAGGATGGGGAGATCACTGGGCTGTTTTAGCTGCCACCTCTACTCCCACTGCGCCAACACACCCACAATGAAGTCAGAGAAAGAATTCTTGGCCTTGTAACCACTCCTCAGCCCTGACACCTTGGAGAGAGCCAAAGCCACTCTCTTGGACACCCACTCGACTGCTACCTGGGAACTTCCCTTGGAGCACTTGGGGAAAAAGGAGAGGGAACACGCCTGCAATGTAATTAACATTATGACAACTTGTTCCCCCCTTGGAGAATGACACCATTAGCTGCTTCAATTGTGCATGAAATGTAAATTACACGACTCAGGGGTATCACGTCTGAGCAGCCATGATGCTAAGTGACGAGGCTCTCCATCGAGCAGCCCCTCCCCAAGCAGCAGGAACTAAGAAACCCAAGCCCCGAGGCCGACAGCTGAGACCGAGGTCCTATGGTCTTTGAGTGTGCCTGCTCCACAGAGCCCACAAGGGAGGATCTTTCCGGGTGGCCCTGGATGCCAGGCTGGGATGTTCCAGCCACCTGCTGTCATCACCCTGCACCTCCCATTTTCTCTAAAGGGAGTCGATAGCTGGACAGCACTCTTTCCTCTCTATCTCTCAGAAAATTAGGAAAAAAGGGGTGGTGGCTGTGGTTGTGGTAATATCCTTCTTGCTAAGGAGTTTTGGTGATGCTGTGGGTTAAGCATCCCGCTACTAATCTCAAAGCCAGCAGTTCAAACCCACTAGCTGCTCTGAGAGGGAGAAAGATGAGGCCGTCTGACAATGGACAAATTTATAGTGTCAGAAACCCACAGAGGCAGATCCAAACTCGTCCCCCAGATTACTTCCATATCCATTCTGCCTCCCATTCATTACTCTGTCTGGCTCAAATTATTCCGTGTTCACTCCCTGGCCAGCTCCCCACATTTCCCTACCCCCTTTCACCACGAACTCTCTGGACACTACTCTAAATCAGCTTGAGACACTGGATCAGCCACACTTCTTTGTGGCCCATGAAAGAACTTTCCAAAATCTCATGTCACAAGCAGGTCCACTTGCTTTTAGAGAAGAGGCATAGGCGAAATTGTATGTTTCCACCTTGAGAGGGGCAAGCACCACCATGTACAATTAGTAGGTGACAACCAGTGTGTCACTTTTGTGGTCACTACACATCTCCTTTGGGGACCCATTTGCCCCTCTCCTAGCATCCTGATTCCTGGTGCCATGGCTAGACTGGGATGGGAAATCCCTGTGCTCAACCAGGAAATTCCAGGTGGAATCAGAATCACTGTCCCCTCTGCAGAGCCTCTGTGAGGACAGGGAGTTTGGAAACACAGCCTAAATCTGCAGTAGGATAAATTTAAGAAATGATCACGCATTTACCCTAATGTCAACTGTACAAATCCCACAAACAACCTTCAAATGCCCTCCACTGAGCAGAGCCAAAAGCAGGAAGAGTCAAAACCTACATATGGGTACAGGAAGACCTCTGGAAGGTGTCCCTGTGGGGGGCCAGGGAAGGGGGAGAGTGGAGATGAGGAGGCTCAGGGGCTCAGGCTCAGGCTGGGAAAGAGCCAGAGTTCCTAGTTCGACTCTCTCTTTGTCTCTCTGCCTAACCACCCACCTCCCACCCAGTCCAGGAGATTCTTTGAACAGGGTCCACAGGGTCAGAGGTGAGAGCTGGCAGCTCCTGTTACTACCCTGACTTGGGAAACCTCCCTCATTCTGGAAATCCATATATTTTCTTGGGCTTAGATCAAGACCCAGGTCAAGCCTCCCCTCCCCCTTTTCTCACAGAGGCACTTGTTCAGAATGGCAAATAGCCCTCAACTGTGCCATGCACTCCGCCTCTTCATTCCCTGTTCCCTTCGAACCATCTGCTGCAAAAAATCACAAAACAGCCCGATGGAGGGCAGGTCGGTGCTTCTTTTTCAGACTTCCCTCTCGTTCTTTCTCTGGTCGCATCATCATTCCAGGTACAGCAAACCCATTACTGTCCAGTCAATTCCAACTCATGGAGACCCTATGTAAGTTTTCCAACATTGTCCAACATTACTGGAACAGACAGCCTCATCGTTTTCCTTGAAGCAGCTGATGGTTTGAACTGTCAACTTTGAGCTAGCAGTTCAACATTTACATGACATTCCTTCAGAGTGGTGAGTCATAGTCTGCAGACACCGTAGGCAAGAATCATTGTTCTGGCTTATTTTCATAAGGTGGGATTCTATGTAGGCAGGTGTGACGCAGGTGTAACTGGAAATCGACTTGATGGCAACAAACAGCAACACTGATGTCATTGTTTCGGGACTTGGGAACTGAGACCTATGAGGCATGGAGCTAAGTAACAGCTACTTCAGGTTTGTTAGGTACTTCATTGCTGAGCTCTGTTCTAGATACTGGGAATACAGCTAGAAGGAAGGTGGCATCTCTGTTCCTGGGGTTGAGAGATGAGAGGGGTTGGGAAACTTCCTGTCCTGTTAGTAGTGGGTGTAGACATTGTTTCTGCTGTTAGATGTCATTGAGTCAGTTCCCAATCCCTATCCACCCTATGGATAATAGAACGAAACACCACCCTGTCCTGCACCATCCTCTCAATTGTTGTTATGTTTGAGCCCCTTGTTGCAGCCACTGTGTCAATCCATTGGCCGAAGTTCTTCCTCATTTTCATTGCCTCTCTGTTTCACCAAGCAGGACGTCCTTCCTCCTCCAGGGACTGGTCTCTCCCTAAAAGTATGTCCAAGGTACGTGAGGGGAAGCCTCACCATCCTGGCTTCTAAGGAGTATTCTGGCTGTACTTCTAACCCACATTTGTTTGTTCTTTGGCAGTTCATAGTACTTTCAATATTCTTCACCAGCCTCCCAATTCAAATGCATTGATTCTTCTCTGATCTTCCTTTTCAATGTCCAACTTTCACATGCATAGAAGGCCACCGAAAATATGACTAAGATGGCTTTAGTCAGGTGCAACTTAATGTAACATTCTTGCTCTTAAACACTTTGAAGAACACTTTTGAAAGAGGTCTCTGGCGGCAGCACGCGGCCCCGTTAAGGGTGAGGAGGAGGGGCGCACAGGTGAAAGCCCATGGCCCCATTAAAGCTTGGCCTACTTGGCAGCAGCTGGAGCCTATTGAGAACATGACAGGAGGCCAGCCAGCAGTTCCTATAGAGGACAAGGGCTCAGGAGCTGAGCGAGCCAAGCTCTGAAGGCTGTGAGCCAGCCTCGGAGCCGCACTGCCTCCATGGGCCATAATGACCTGATGCGCAAGTCCTAGGACTTCAAAGACCAGGTGTGGTCTCTGCAGCCTTCCTGCCCCTTCCCAGACTCCTGCCCACCATGTAGGGCCTTGCCACCATGACCCGTGATGTGGGTCTGCAGCCCACCAGTCACCTGGCCAGCCACCAGGATCCCCGCCCTGCCCAGCTGACACACCCAGGACCACACTCCAGACCCCCTGCCCCCACCCTGGGCCTGCTCACCACCAAGACTCTGCCCTGGGCCTGCTGCCCACCCAGGAACCTGCATCAGGGCCCTTGCCAACCCTGGGTCCAGTCCAGGCCGGGCACACACCTGGGATCCCTGTTCCAGGTCCCTGCCCAGCTGGGTCTGGGCCTGCCACAAAGACCCTGCCCGAGGCCCTCTGCCTACCCAGGAAACACCCCCTGCCCAGCTAGCCCCTGGGTCATCTGGGCACTGCCCCAGGCCCCCTGCCTGCCCAAGACCTTGTGTTAGCCTGACTGGCCATGGAGGATGGAGAGGAAGAGGGACCCTGCCCAGGCCCCTGCACCCCATCCCATTTGGGATGCCCTGGGTTGGTCCAGCCCCAAAGGTGGCTGCCCTCCCCCAGGCCCACATACCCAGAACTCCATTGGGCCCACTGCTTACCTGAGGCCTCCCCATCAAGGGCTTGGGATATGTAACCCCAGCCTGGGATGGGCTCCTAGCTTGCTAGAGCCCCATGCCACTCTCCTTAAGCCCCACCTACTTAAGATCCCTAAAAAGTGCCTCTGGGGGCCCTTGTTGAGTCACACTCTGGCTGTAAAGGGCTAGGCTGTAGCTCTTGAAACTTGTCTTCTCCATTCTGAACCTTTAGGACATTGGTCCTTCCACAGGGCAGTTCTACAGAAGTGGCAGGGAACTCTATTCCTGAGTGGAGTTGGCCAGGTTTGAGTGGGGGATGCCCTGGTAGGGACCCCAACTTGGGAGAACAGCCAATCTCCCCTTTCTCTTTCCCAACTGCAAAAAAAGAAAAAAAGAAAGAGATCTCAAAGAGCAGATTTACCCAATACAATACGTCCCTTGAGTTTTTGACCGTGGCTCGCATGATCATTTATTGTGGACTCCAGAAAGAAGATAGCCCTGATCACTTCAGTCTTTTCTCCATTTATCATGATCATGTTGTAGATGACAGGGTCATAATTACATATAAATATGTCCCTGGGACCCAGCTCCTGGGGAGTCCCAAACTTCTTGATGTAAAGAAAATAAGAGAGAGAAAACAAGCACTCTGAGCTCTTGGTTGGAAGGACAGTCCTTTGTGAATAGAGAGCTGCAAGGATATTGGAGTTCCTGAAGGGGGGCAAACAGTTCCACACACTACTATTTAACAAATTATTTGCCGTTGGAACCCACCCAGGGACACCATGGAGGAAAGGCCTGGCAACCTGCTTAAAGCCTATAGTCTTGAAAGTCCTAAGCAATGTACACATGGGGGAACCATGAGTCAGAATTAACTTTCTCATGCCTGTTTTTGTTTTGGGCGAGGAGCTATTAGAAGCAGTGGGGTATAATGTTGAATCCCAAAAAAGGAAGGATTTGGTCACCATTAAAGTGACTTCTGACCAAATTACTAACAATCATAGGGACTTTTGTGGGAGAAAGATGAGGATTTCTACTGCTGTAAATATTTCGTGTCAAAAACCCACAGACAGTTCTCCCCTGTCCTATACAGTCGCTGACTTGCTGTCAACTGGATGGCACTAAGATAGCACCTATCTGCTGAAAGGTTGCCATGCGGCAGGACTTGTGCCAAGTCCATTATGGTTATGCCTATGATCTTTGTGGGAGACAAAGCCCTGCTTATGTTTAATGTCTCTGTTGTCAGATCGCTCCATTGTCCAGTCCTGGCTCTATGTCCTTCTAGCTCCATGACCTGGGACAAATCATTGAACCCCCTTTACGCTGCTGTGTGTAGAAGGGAAGTGAAAAATAGTGCTTAGGTTGTGTGTTCGAGGTTGAGATTGAATGCATCAATAGATAGAAAGACCTTGTTGTTGTTGTTAGTCTCCAGTAAGTCAAATTTGACTCCTTTTGACCGTAGGTCTGATAAGAAAAATCACTGCCAGATCCTATGCCATCTTCCTGGCCATCGGCAGGTTTGAGGTCATTGTTGCGGTTATGGTGCCAGTCCGTGTCATGAAGAGTTTCCCCAGATCCACATGATGTCCTCTTCTCGCAACTGGTCTTTCCTAACGACATGACCAAAATCAGCATGACAAAAATTTGCCATTCTCTCTTCTAGGAACATTCTGTGAAGAGTGTCCTGGCTCAATTTCCTCCAGGACTGATTTGCTCATTCTCCTGGCCACACACAGTATACTCCACACACGGCCTTTGCCATCACTGCCATTCAAATGCCTCAATCCTTCTGAGAATCCTGGTCCTCACTGTTTTCCTCATTAGAAACTCCATTTCTCACAGCTTGCTCCAGATCTGCTGAAGTGGAATCTGAGTTTCTGTTAGGCCCCAAGGGCATTTTATTTGTGTGCCTGCTAGAAGCACGGCTGGGGAACAATGTCTGGCCCATAGTAAGTGCTTTATAATTATTGGTTGTGATCTGTGTCATTATTTATTACTCCACCTAATCTTTCCAGCACACTCACAGGTCAGGAAACCAAGATTCTCAGCCTGTCCGTGCCTTTGCTGAGGCTACCCCTCAGGAGAGGGCAGGGGCTCCATGCAAACCGAATATAGGATCAGGCCAACATTTGGATCACTCTGAATGGAGACACAGTCAATGCTCATTAACCAGTCACTCCCCATTGCCTTCGTCACCCAACCCTTATTAACCGTGACTCTGCTTGCTGTCTATGGATTTCCCTATGGATTCTGCATATTTTATATCAATCTCATTATGGTCTGACTTTTTTCACTCAGCAGAAAGTGTTCAAGGTCCCTGCATGGTGTAGCATGTTCCAAAACATCATTCCTTCTTAAAGGCTGAAAAATATTCCATTGTATGACTTAGATATTGTTTGGTTTATCCATTCTTCAGGCCCCGGACACTTTGGTAATAGTCACCTTTCAGCTATTGTGGGTAGTGCTGCAGTGAACTTGTATACCACTATCTCTTTGAGTCTCTGTTTGTTATTCTTTGAGCTATATGCTTAGATGTAGAATTGTGAGGTGGTCAAGGATTTCCTCTTCCTTGGATCCATGATCAACGCTCATGCAAGCAGCAGTCAAGAGTTTAAAAAATGCATTGCATTGTATTGGCTAAATATTCACAAGACCTCTTTAGAGTATTGAAAAGCAGGGATGCTATTTTGAGAACTAAGGTGCATCTGACACAGCCATAGTATGTTCAAACACTTCCTATGCATGCAAAATTTGGAGATTAAATAAGGCAGGCCAAAGAAGAATCGATGCATTTGAATTATGGTGCTAGGAAAAAAGAACCATAGAAAGTACTATGGACTACCAGAAGCACCAATAAACTTGTCTTGGAAGAAGCACAGGCCAAATGCTCCTTAGAAGTAAGGATGGCCAGATTTTGTCACCCTTTGGACATGTACTTTCAACATGTTGTCAGGAGAGACCAGGGCCAGGAATAGGACATCATGCTTGGTAAAGTGGAAGGGCAATGGAAAAGAGGGAGGCTCTCATGAGATGGATGGACATGGGGGCTGCTGTAATGGGCTCAAACAGAAGAACAATTGTGATGATGGTACCGGGTGGCATTGTGTTCTGTTTGACATAGGGTTGTTATGAGTGGGAACCAACAGGACCGACCCTAACAACAATAGTAAATCTCTGACTTGTTAAGAAGAAACAAGCATTTTTCATTTCCTCTATGAGCCAGGCACTGCGAAGACCCTGAAGGTCCAGATAGAAACAGCACTTGGCCCCTACCCATGATGGGTTCCCAGGATAGGGGTGAGGCAGCAGATCTCCACTTTTGGATGAGACCTATGCAGCCCCCTTGGGGTTCCAATGTGTGCCTTAGATACTCCAGTTAACTTTGCCTTTCTCTATACCCGCCTTAGGGAAGTGGAAGAACTTTAGAATAAAGCATCCTCTGAGATTTCTGTTGCACAATTAGACAAAAGGAAACCAATGGTGGCTAAAGAGAGCGAACAGAGAATCCAGAGCTGTGTCTGGGTCCTTGGCCATGCAGCTATCAATCAGCACAGTTGAGTTCAGGAATCAGGAAGCGAAGATCCTCAATATCTGGATCCAGTAGTTATAGAAGGCATAGCTTCAAAGATAAAGAAGGATAAGCCCTCTTTCGCTTTCAGGAGGAACTCACCCAGGGAGAACTCATTCAGGTGGAACTGCACTAAAGCCTTAGAACTGGGAGGGTCGATAGGAGCATGTTTACTGCCAGAATGGTGCCTTCCCATTCAAGAACTTCTATCATATTGCGGCTCATGAATGGTCTTTGCCAAGTGCCTTGGTTCTTTTGCTGTGACTTCTGTGGCATCACTTGAACCCTCCATCCCCTCCAGCCAGGAGCAGTGGCAGGAAAAATCTATTAGGGAGAAGTGAGAGAGTGAGCTAGGAGATGTTCCGTACACAGCTTGCCGTCTCCTTCAGCAAAGGCCCTGTTGGGTGGGGACTTAACTTTTCTGATTCTCTCCTATTAGAAGTCAACACGGAGCTAAAGAAGCATGAATGGAAGAAAGCAGGATAATGAGCTGACAGCTTTTCCATAAGGAAATAATAGCCAGAAGGGCTCCAAGTTGGGATGAGGCATGGTGGGGAGGGGAACACACGTGCTGCTACCAAGAGGAGAGTGAGGAGCAAGAGACCAGCAGAGGCTAGTCTCAAAGCCATCTCCAATAACATTTCCCCAACAGGCTGTTTTCCTCTCTCCACTCTAAACACGTCAGCCTTCACCTCCACCAAGCACCGAAACCCCCCATTCATCCCACCAAATGGTCCAGGTTGCTATGGGAACTATGGGAGTAGTAAGTGGTTCCCGCTATTACTACCTACCTCCCTGATTTCAGAAGCAAAATGTTTTATGACTGGGGGTCCACCACTACATTGGGAACTGTATGAAAGGGTCATGAAATTAGGAAGGTTGAGAACCACTGTCTGAGAGGAAGACACAAATGTTGGTATAGTAGAGGAGCCGCAAAGGAGAGGCAGCCAACACAAGTTGGAATAGCACAGTGGCTGCAACACAAAGCACAAGCAAGGAAGCACGGTGAGGATGGCACATGGCAGTGTTTCATTATATTTGCATAGAGTTACTGTGAGCTGAATCCCACTCTATGGCACCTAAATACAATAACAAAAGATTTGTGCTTCTAACAATGTGTTTAAATATATCTAAAGAAAAATTCTTCATAGTTTAGATCAGCGGTTCTCAACCTGTGGGCCAGGACCCCAATTAGGTGATGAATGACCCTTTCACAGGGGTGTCCCAGTACATAACGGTAGCAAAATTACAGTTATGAAGTAGTAATGAAAATAAATTTATGATTGGGGGGTATGCACTACATCAGGAATGGTATGAAAGGGTTGTGGAATTAGGGAGGTTGAGAACCACTGGCCCAAAGGAAGATAGAAATCTTGGTAGAGTAGAAAGCCAGCAAATGAGAGGCAGACCCCCAAATGATGGATTAGCACAGTGGCTACAACAATGAGCGCAAGCAAAGAGCCACTGTGAGGATTGCATAAGTGGCGGCAGCATTTCATTATATTGTGCGTAGAGTTGCTGTGAGCCGAAACTACTGGACAGCACCTAACAACAATAACTACAGGACTTGTGCTTCTCACAATATGGTGACGTAGATCCTAAGAGAAACTACTGTTAGTTTAGAGCAGCGATTCTCAACCTGTGGGTGGCGACCCCTTTGCGGGGGGGGGGTCAAATGACCCTTTTACAGTGGAGGCCCAATTCATAACTACAGCAAAATTAAAGTTGCGAAGTAGCAATGAAAATAATTTTACGATTGGGTGTTCATCACTACATGAGGAAATGTATGCAAGGGTCATGGCATTAGCATATTTGAGAACCACTGCCCTAGAGGAAGATGCAAATCTTGGTACAGTAGAGGGGCAGCAAAAGAGAGGCAGCACTCCAAAAGTTGGATTAGTACAATGGCTGATACAATGAGCACAAGCAAAATCACCACTGTGAGGATCGCACAAGATGGGGCCGGGTTTCATTATATTGTGCATACAGTTGCTATGAGCCAACACACACTAAAAGGCACCTAACAATAAAAAACAGGACTTGTGGTTCGAAGAATATTCTGAAGTGGACGTTAAGAGAAACTCCTATTAATTTAGAACATTGGTTCTCAAACTGTGTGTCGTGACACCTTTGAGGAGACTAATGAACCTTTCACATTGGTGGCCTGATTCATAACAGAAGCAAAATTACAGTTATGATGTAGCCATGAATATATTTTATGGTTGGGATGTCACCACTACATGAGGAACGGTGTGAAATGGTAGAGGCATTCAGAAAATTAAGAACCACTGCTCTAGAGGAAGACACAAATCTGTGTATAGAAGGGCAGGAAAAGAGGCAGTGACCAACAAGATGGATTGGCACAGTGGCTGCAACAATGAGCATGAGCAAAAGAACCACTGTGAGGAAGGCACAGGACGGGAAAGTATTTCATTACACGGTGCATAGAGTTGGTATGAGCCAAAACCCACTCGAAGGCAGCCAAAAACAACAGGACTTGTGCCTCTAACAATATGCTGAAGTAGACCTTAAAAGAAACTCCTCTTAGTGTAGAGTAGCAGCTCTCAAACTGTGGATCACAAAGTTTTAAGGGGGAGGAATGACCATTTCACATGGGTGGCCTGATTCATAACAGTAGTAAAATTATAGTTATGAAATAACAAGGAAAATAATTTGATGATTGGGGGGTGTCACCAGTACAAGAGAAATGGTGTGAAAGAGTCGTGGCATTAGGAAGGTAGAGAACCACTGCCCTAGAGAAAGACATAAATCTGGGTACAGTAGAAGGGCAGCAAAAAAGAGGCAACCCACAGCAAGATGGAATACGACAGTGGCTGTAACAATCCGAGCAAGCAAAAGAACCACTGTGAGGATGGCACAGGACAGGACACCTTTCCATATATTGTTCTTAGAGTAGCTGTACGTCGAAAGCTATGCGACAGAATCTAACAACAATAACTACGGGATTTGTGCTTCTAACAATAGGTTGAAATAGATATAAAGAGAAACTCCTCTTAGTTTAGACCAGCAGTTTTCAATCTGTGGGTCGTGACCGCTTTTGGCGGTCGAATGACCCTTTCACAAGTATGACCCGATTCATAACTGTAGGAAAATTACAGTTACAAAGTAACAATGAAATTAATTTTATGATGTGAGTCACCACTACATGAGGAACTGTATGAAAGGGTCATGGCATTAGGAAATTTGAAAACCACTGCCCTAGAGGAAGACAAAATTCTTGGTACAGTAGAAAGGCCACAAAAGAGAGGCAGCTACCCAAAAGTTGGTTTAGCATAGTGGCTGCAACAATGAGCGCAAGTGTAAGAACCACTGTGGCATAGGACGGGAAAGTGTTTCTTTGCATTGTGCATAGAGTTGTTATGAGCCAAAACCCACTCAATGGTACCTAACAACAGAACTTCTGCATCTACAAATATGCTGAATGCTATCTTAAGAGAATCTCCTCTTAGTTTAGAGCAGAGGATTTTCACCTGCGTGTCACAACCCCTTTGTAGTGTGGAATGAAAATTACACAAGGGTGTCATGATCCATAACAGTAACAAAATTACAGTTAGGAAGGTGAAATGAAAATAATTTTATGGTTGGGGGTCACCACTAAATGAGAATCAGTATGAAAAGAAAATGGCATTAGGAAAGTTGAGAGCCACTGCTCTAAAGGAAGACCCAAATCTGGGTACAAAAGGGCAGGAAAAGAGAGGCAGTCCCCAACAAGATACATTAGCACAGTGGCTGAACATAATCAAAGAACCACTATGAGGAGGGCACAGGACAGGGCGGCGTTCCATTATAATGTGCACAGAGTTGCTATGAGACACACCCACTCTCCGGCACCTAACAACAACAACAAATGGACTTGAGCTTCTAACAGTATGGTGAAGCAGACCTTAAGAGAAACTCCTCTGAATTTAGAGCAGCAGTTCTCAACATGTGGGTCGTGACCAATTTGGGGCTTAGACGAACCATTTACAGGGTGGCACTATTCATAACAGTATCAAAACTAGAGTTATGAAGTAGCAAAGAATATAATTTTATGATTGAAGGTCTACCACTACATTGGAAAGTGTTGTGGAATTAGGAAGGTTGAGATCACTGTCCTAGAGGATGACACAAATATTGGTACAGTAGAAGGGCAGCAAAAGAGAGGCAGCCCCTACAATTTGGAATAGCTAAGTGGCTGCAACATAGAGCCCAAGCAAAGAACCACTGTGAGGAATGCACAGGATGGGTCAGCGTTTCAGTACATTGTACATAGAGTTGCTGTGAGCCAAAACCCACTCGATTGCACCTAACAACAGCAACAACAGGACTTGGGCGTCTAACAATATACTGAACTACATCTTAAAGAAACACTTCTTAGTTTAGAGCAGCGGTTCACAACCTGTGGATCAGGACCTCTTTGGGGCTTGAGCTTCCCATTCACAGGGGTTGGCCTCTTCTTATTAGTAGCAAAATTACAGGTATAAAGTAGCAGCAAAAATAATTTTATGAATGGATGTTCACCACAACATCAGGGACTTCACTATAGTGTCAAGGAATTACGAAGTTTGAGAACCACTGGTTTAGAGAATAGTAAATCTGATTAAATACTACCTATTTTAACACGAATGAAGTTGGAAAGTAATGGAAATTGGGAGAGGACAGTAGTATAAAATTCCTATGAGGCAGAATTGCTCTACATCATAGAGTAGCTAAGACAATGAGAAAATATGAAGTCAAAGAGCTGTAGAGGAAATTCCATAGGACACGTGGCAACAGCTTTATGCTCTTGTTAACCCCTTGGGGCCTCCCTATCTTTTGTTGGTTCCCTTAATCCCATCCGCACCACTGTGAACAGTCTTCATTAAACTCTCTTTAATTAAAACTTCTGAATGGTTTGTTTTCTGCTGTACCCCTAACAGATATCATTTAATTTTCTTGATTGCAATTCATCTCTAGCATACAGAAATCTTTCAAGAGTTTGTTTTATGTTTTGATTTCATCCACAAAAGCATTTACTTCCAGATTTGTTTGTCCTTGAAACAAGATCAATAGTTCTTTCCTCTCCAATGAAACCCAAGTGCTACACTGCCTGAATGCCTATGAAGTTCATGTTTTCCTACATTGAGATCCCAACCATTCCCTAGACCAGTGTTTCTCAACCTTCCTAATGCCATGACTTTTTCATATATTTCCTCAGTTTGTGGTGACACCTGACCACAAAATTATTTCATTTCTAATTCATCACTGTAATTTTGTTACTGTGATGAATCAGGCAACCTCCGTGAAAGTCTCATTCGACCCCCAAAGAAGTCGCGACCCACCAGTTGAGATCCACTACCCTAGAACAACGTTTGGCCCGAGGGCTGTATATGGCCCCCCAAATCATCAATACCTGCCAGCATCACACATCTCACCAAAGAGAAGCATTTGTAGCCATCACCTTAGGGGTGAGTTCATTAAATATTTGACCTGTATGGCCCCATGAATGACTTTATAAATCACATGATCCTTGGCAGAAAAACAAGTTTCCAGCTCCTGCTCTAGACCAAAAGTTCCGAAACTTATTCTGCCTACTGCCCTCTTTTCAGAAAAAGAAATTACTCAGGGACCCCTGGTAATGAAAGAATTTTGTACTATAGCTCACCATCCAGGATAAAATGTAGATATCTGCTTTGTAGATCCCTGGATTTTTCCATGCCAAACAGATGGTGGTGTTGCCCAATGTGGGAAACGTGACTCTAGGTAAATCAGGTTTGCTTTCACTCTCTGTGCAAGAATTTCAGTTGAGGAGCAAGATCTGTCTTGAAAGAAGAGTATCCAGAATGCTCCTTAGAGGCAAGAATGGCTAGAATTCGTCTCACATATTTGAACATCAGGAGCTATGAGGAGCAACATCATAGAGAAGGCCAACATGCTTGGTAAAGGGGCACCAAAAAGAGGAAGGCCCTCACCAAGATGGATGGACACATTTCTGCAGCAATAGTCTAAAACATAACAATTGTGAGGATGGCACAGGAACAGGAAGTGTTTCTTTCGGTTGTACAAAGAGTCGCTGCGAGTTGAAACCAACTTGACAGCATCCAACAAAACTAGATGTGGAGAAAGCATGGCCTGGTCTGTGTACAGTGACCCCAGCGAGGCTCCTCATCCATTTTTGTGTTAATAGGGCCAGGTGCTCTCACAAACCACCTCTTCAATATAAAACTTAGATTTTTTCTTTCATCCCAGGAACCGTCCTGAAATTTAAAATGACCATTTGACACTGAGTTGATTGTGATTCATGGCAATTCATAGGATTTCCAATGGGCATATCCTTTCAGAAACAGATGGCCAGACTTTCTTCCAAGGTATTCTGGGTGCGCTTGAGCCTCCTACATTTCTGTTAATGGCCAAGTGTTTTCACCATTTGTACTATCCAAGATTGACTTCCAGCTCTATATATCCTTAAAATTGACATCTCTCCTCTCTTTGTAAAGTCATGACCATTGCTGTGTTTCAGTCGATTTACCATATTCAAATATAGAAATGACAAATAATTCTACCACCTCACAGAAAATGTCAGAAACTCGTTGCTCTCATTTAATAGTGGCGTGGGTGATTACATATTGGACTGCTAATCCCAAAGCCAACAGTTCAAAACGACCAGCCACTCTCAGGGAAAAAGATGAGGCTTTCCACTCCTACCAAGTTACAGTCTCAAATAACCACAGGAGCAGTTGGACCCTGTCCTATAGGGTAGAACTCAGGTCATGGTGAGTCAGAGTGGACTTGATGGCAGTGAGTTGGTTTGGTTTTTAGACTCCCCTCCTACCACAATATCTCACAATTACTAAGTGCATGTTATGTACCAGTGTTCTAAGCATTGCATGTACATTCACTCATTTCCTCCCTCTGGTGGTGGGGTGGGTGAGGCATTAGAAATGCTAACCAGAATGTCGGTGGTTCAAATCCACCAGCTGTTCTTCGGGATCAAGATTGGGCTGTCAGCTCTCATAAATGTGTTCAGGGTTGGACATCTGCCGGGATAGTTATTACTTTATCCTGCCGAGTTGCTATGGGTCTGAATGAACTCAAGAGCTGTGGGGTTTTGGTGGCTTTTGCAACCCTTTTAAGAGGAGCGCTGGTGGGGCAATAGAGAAGCCCTTGACTATTTACCACAAGCTCAGAAAAACCCTCAGCAGCTTCCCCTGAGAATGATGCATCAATTTTCTCCAGGACAAGTCACAGCTTATAGGAACACCTCTAGAATGGTTCCACTCTGCCCTGCAGGCTCACTATGAATTGGAATTGGAATTGACTGACCCATTGGTAGCTCCCGTCTATTGGTGAGAACATGAATGCACAGAAAAGTGAAACAATCTAGCCCAGAGGTGACCAGGTTATCAAAGGGGGAGCTAGAATTCATATCCCAGCAGACCAACCTCAGAGACTACAGGCTTAGCTCCACACTCTGCTGATGTCTTGACTACAAGTGGTTGGATTTTGCATCCCTTCCCCTACACATCATCTCCACTGTCCAATATCGATCAATGTTAGCATGAGAACTGAAGAGTCACACTCTAGCTCTGCCCAATCCCACACGTACAGGTGAGAAAAAAATGGTGAGACCACTGGGCAGTTTTAGCTGCCACCTCTACTTCCACCACCTCAATGCACACAAAAAGAAGTCAGAGAAAGCATTTTTGGCCTTGCCACCACTCCTTAGCCCTGACAACTTGGGGGCCTGTCCACTCTCTTGGACACTCACAAGATGGCTACCTGGGAACTTCCCCTGAGGCACTTGGGGACAAAGGAAAGGGCACACGCCTGCAATGTAATTCACACTGTAACAACTTGTTTCCCCCTTGGAGAATGACACCATTAGCTGCTTCAATTGTGCATGAAATATAAATTACATGACTCAGAGGTATCATGTCGGAGCAGCCATGATGCTAGGTGAGGAGGCTCTCTATTGAGAAGCCCGTCTCCAACCAGCAGGTCCAAAGAAACCCCAGATCCGAGGCTGACAGCTGAGAACGAGGTTCTGTGGTCTTTGAGTGTGCCTGCTTCATAGAGCCCACAAGGGAGAATCTTTCCGGGTGACCCAGGATGCCAGGCTGGAATGTTCCAGCCATCTGCTGTCGTCACCCTGGACCTCCCATTTTCTTTAAAGGGAGTCAAATGCTGAACAGTACTCTTTCCTTCCCTAACCCCCAGAAAAGTAGGAAAATGGTGGTGGTGATTGTGGCAATATCCTTCTTGCTAAGGAGATTTGGTGATGCTGTGGGTTAAGCATCTCACTACTAATCACAAGTTCAGCAGTTCAAACCCACTAGCTGATCTGAGAGGGAGAAAGATGAGGCCGTCTGACAATGGACAAATTTATGGTGTCAGAAACCCACACAGGAAGTTCTACTATTTCCTCTGGGATTGCTATGCATCTGAATTGGCTGGATTCACCAGAAGTAGGTTTTGCTTCTTCAGAGTGTATTTGTACATGTATGTGTACATGTGCGTATGTGTGTCTGTGAGTGCGTGTGTCTGCATTGTCGCTTGTATGGTTTGGAAGCCCAGAGCAGGCAGATCGAGGCTGCATTGGAAGCAGTTGAGAAGAGAGAAGGGTGAGATCCTTCAAGAGGTAGATAGATCCAAACTCATTTCCCAGATCCCTTCTATATTCATTCTGCCTCCCATTCATAACTCTTTCTGGCTCAAATTATTCCGTATTCTCTCCCTAGCTAGCGCCCCGCAGCTTTCTACCCCATTTCACCACTAGATCTCTGGACACTACTCTAAGCTGCTGAAGGGTTGGATCAGCCACCCTTCTTTGTGCCCATGAAAGAACTTTCCAAAACCTCATGTCACAAGCAGGTACCCTTGCTTTTAGAGAAGAGGCATAGGCTAATTTGTATGTTTCCACCTTGAGAGGGCCAAGCACCACCATGTACAATTAGTAGATAACCATAAGTGTGTCACTTTTGTGGTCACTACACATCTCCTTTGGAGGACCCATTTGCCCCTCTCCTAGCACCGTGATCCCTGGAGCCATGGCTAGACTGGGATGGGACATCCATGTGCTCAACCAGGAACTGCCAGGTGGAATCAGAGCCACTGCCCCCTCTGCAGAGCCTCTGTGAGGACCGGGAGTTTGGAAACACAGCCTAAAGCTGCGGGAGGAGAAATTTAGGAAATTATCACGCATTTATCCTAATGACAAATGTATAAAGCCCACAACCACCCTTCAAATGCCCTGCCACTGAGCAGAGCCAAAGAAACCAAAAGAAGGAAAAGCCAAAATCCACATATGGGTACAGGAAGACCTCTTGAAGGTGGGGGGCCGGGGAAGCGGGAGCGTGGACTTGAGGAGGCTCAAGGGCTCAGGCTGGGAAAGAGCCAGGATGCCTGTCGACAAACCCCTTCAGACCAGACACAACCAGAGGAAGTTCAACTCTCTCTCTTTGTCTCTCTGCCTAACCACCAACTTCTTACCCAGTGCAGGAGATTCTTTGAACAGGGTCCACAGGGCCAGATGTGAGAGCTAGCAGCTCCTCTTACTACCCTGGCTTGGGAAACCTCCCACTTTCTGGAAATGCAAATATTTTCTTGGACTTTGATCAAGACCAAGATCAACCCACCCCTCCCCCTTTTCTCACAGAGGCACTTGGTCAGAATGGCAAATAGCGCTCAACTGCCATGCGCTCCACCTCTTTATTCCTTGTTCCATTCGAACCAACTGCTTCAAAAAATCACAAAACTGCCAGATGGTGGGCAGGGCAGTGCTTTCTTTTCAGACTTCCCTCTCATTCTTTCTCTGGTCGCATCATCATTCCAGGTACAGCAAACTCATTGCAGTCCAGTCAATTCCTTATATAAGTTTTCCAAGGTTGAACAACATTACTGGAACAGACAGCTCCATCGTTTTACCTTGAAGCAGCTGGTGGGTTTCAACTGTCAACCTTTCAGCTAGCCATTCAACATTTACATGACAGTGCCTTCAGAGTGGTGAGTCATAGTCTGCAGACACCGTGGGAAAGAATCATTCTTCTGCCTTATTTTCATAAGGTGGGTTACTAGGTAGGCAGGTGTGAGGCAGGTGTAAATAGAAATCAACTTGATGGCAACAAACAACACCGATGTTATTGTTTTGGGGCTGGTGAACTGAGACCTATGAGGCATGGAGCTAAGTAACAGCTACTTCCGGTTTGTTAGGCACTTCGTCGTTGAGCTCTGTTCTAGATACTGGTTATACAGCTAGAAGGAAGGTGGCATCTCTGTTCCTGGGATTGAGAGATGAGAGAGGTTGGAAAACTTCCTGTGCTGTTAGTAGTGGGTGTAGATTTTGTTTCTGTTTTTAGATGTCATTGAGTCAATTCCAACTCCTAGCCACCCTATGGACAATAGAACGAAACACCACCCAGTCCTGCACCATCCTCTCAATAGTTGTTATGGTTCAGCCCCTTGTTAAAGCCACTGTGTCAATCCATTTACTGAAGGTCTTCCTCATTTTCGCTTATCTCTCTTCACCTAGCAGGATGTCCTTACTCCTCCAGGGACTGATCTCTCACTAACAGTATGTCCAAGGTACGTGAGGGGAAGTCTCACCATTCTTGCTTCTAAGGAGTATTCTGGCTGTACTTCTAACCCAAATTTGTTTCTTCTTTTGGCAGCTCATAGTACTTCCAATATTATTCACCAGCATCCCAATATAAATGCATTGATTCTTCTTTGATCTTCCTTTTCAATGTCCAACTTTCACATGCATACAAGACCATTGAATATATGACTCAGGTGGCTTTAGTCAGGTACACCTTAAGCTTCAAGATAACATCCTTGCTCTTAAACACTTTGGAGAACACTTTTGAAAGAGGTCTCTGGCTGCAACGCATGGCCCCTTTAAGGATGAAGAGGCGGGGCGCACAGGTGGAAGCCCATTGCCCCTTCAAGCCTTGGCCTATTTGGCAGCAGCTGGAGCCACTATTGAGGACAAGGCAAGAGGCCAGCCAGCACTTCCTGTGGAGGCCAAGGGCTCAGGACCTGAGCAGGCCAAGCTCTGAGCACTGAGTGAGCCAGTCTCAGAGCCGCACCACCTCCATGCGCCAAAATGACCTGATGGGCAAGGCCTAGGGCTTCACAGACCAGGTGTGGTTCCTGCGGCCTCCCCGCCCTCTCCCAGACTCCTGCCCACCCGGGCCTTGCCACCATGACCCCTGATGTGGGTCTGCAGCCCACCTGGTGCCTGCCCAGGCACCAGAACTCCTGCCCTGCCTGGCCCACCCACCTGAGACCTCACTCCAGGCCCCCTGTCCCAACCCTGGTCCTGCCCCAGGCCCCCTCCCTGCCCAAGACTTTGTTAGTCTGGTTGGTCATGAGGGATGGAAAGGAGGAGGGACCCTGCCCAGGCCCCTGCACCCCATCCAACTTGGGATGCTCTGGGTTGGTCCAGCCCCCAAGGTGGCTTCCCTCCCACAGGCCCATATACCCAGAACTCCATTGGACCCACTGGTACGTGAGGCCTCCCCATCAAGGGCTCGGGATATGTGCCCACAGCCTGGAATGGGATCCTAGCTTGCTAGAGCCCCACACCCCTCCCCTTAAGCCCCAACAACTTAAGATCCCTAGAAAGTGTCTGTTTGTGGGGGCCCTTGTAGGGTCACACTCTGGCTGTGAAGGGCTAGGCTATGGCTTTTGGCACTTGTCTTCTCCATTCTGAACCTTTAGACCATTGGTCCTTCCATGGGGCAGTTCTACAGGAGTAGCAGGGAATTCTATTTGGGAGTGAAGTTGGGCAGATTTGAGTAGGGGGTGCCCTGGCAGGGATGCCAACTTGGGAGGAGAGCCCATCTCCCCTTTCTCTTTCCCGGCTGCAAAAAAATTTAAAAAGGAAGAGGTCTCATAGAGCAGATTTACCCAATGCAATACATCCTTTGGGTTCTTGACTGGGGCTCGCGTGATCATTTATTGTGGATCACAGCAAGAAGATAGCACTGATCACTTCAGTATTTTCTCCATTTATCATGATCATGTTGTAGATGACAGGGACATATGTCCCTGGGACCCAACTCCTGGGGAGTCCCAAACAACTTGATGAAAAGGAAAACAAGAGAGAGTAGACAAGCACTCTGTGCCTAGGTTGGAAGGACAGTCCTTTGTGAATAGAGAGCTTCAAGGGTATTGGAGTTCCTGGAGGAGGGCAAAGAGTTCCCCACTCAAATATTCAACAAATCATTGGCAGTTGGAACCCACACAGGGGCACCATGGAGGAAAGGCCTGGAAACCTGCTTAAAGCCTATAGTCTTGTAAGTCCTATGGAATCCACACATAAGGCACCATGAGTCAGAATCAACTCTCTCATGCCTGTTTTGGTTTGGGTAGAGGAGCTATTAGAAGCAGTGGAGTATAATGTTGAATCCAAGAAGAGGAAGGATTTGGTCACCATTAAAGTGACTTCTGACCCAATTAATAACAATCATACGGACTTTTGTGGGAGAAAGATGAGGATTTCTACGGCTGTAAATATTTAGTGTCAGAAACCCACATAGACAGTTCTACCCTGCCCTATACAGTCGCTGATTTGGTGTCAACTAGATGGCACTAAGATAGCAACTATCTGCTGAAAGGTTGCCATGTGGAAGAGCTTGTGCCAAGTCCGTTATGGATATGCCTATGATCTTTGTGGGAGACAAAGGTCCTGCTTAAGATTAATGTCTCTGGTGTCAAATCGCTCCATTGTCCAGTCTTGGCTCTATGTCCTTCTAGCTCTATAACCTCGGAAAAATCATTGAACCCCCTTTGTTCTGCTGTGTGTACAAGGGAAGTGAAAAATAGTTCTTAGGTTGTGTGTTCGAGGTTGAGATTGAATGATAGAAAGACCTTGTTGTTGTTAGTCGCCAGCAAAGCAAATTTGATTCCTTGTGACCTTATGCCGGATAGTACAAATTACTGCTAGATCCTATGCAATCTTCCTGCCCATTGGCAGGTTTGAGGTCATTGTTGCGGTTATTGTGCGAGTCCGTGTCATGAAGAGTTTCCCCAGATCCACTATTTTACCAAACATGATGTTCTCGTCTCGCAATTGGTCTTTCCTAACGACATGTCCAAAATCAGCATGACAAAATTTTGCCATTCTATCTTCTAGGAACATTCTTCGAAGAATGTCCTGGTTCGATTTCCTCCAGAACTGATTTTCTCATTCTTTTGGCCACCCACAGTATACTCAATACATGGTCTTTGCCATCACGGTCATTTGAATGCCTCAGTCCTTCTTAGAATCCTGGTCCTCACTGTTGTCACAGTTAGAAACTCAATTTCTCACAGCTTGCTTCAGATCTGCTGAAGTGGAATCTGAGTTCTTGTAGGCCCCAAGGACATGGCATTTGTGTGCCTGCTAGAAGCACTGAGGAACAACGTCTGGCCCATAGTAAGTGCTTATAATTGTTCATTGTGATCAGTGTTATTATTTATCATCCCATGTAAACTTTCCAGCACACGCACAGGTCAGGAAACCAAGATTCTGAGCCTGTCAGTGCCTTCACTGAGGCTACCCATCAGGAGAGGGGAGGGGCTGCATGCAAATCGAATACATGATCAAACCAGTTGGCCTGGGTGGAGGGACTTTCAATGCTAAAATAGGGGAACGGGTTGTTGGGTATGTGGGAGGAAAGGCATCTAAAGAAAACCAGCAGAGTGCTCCGAGGCTCTGGAGTTCTGTCTACAAAGACACATAACCTTGCTCCCACACCTCCTCTTTTCTGGCAGTGACATAAGCCGAGCATTTTCTCTTTTTCCCTGTACAATCCAGTGAAGAACATTCCAAATGATGTACAACCATCACCCCATCTAGTTCCAGAACATTTGGATCACTCTGCATGGAGACGCAGTCAGTGCTCATTAACCTGTCACTCTCCATTGCCTTCGTCACCCAGCCCTTATCAACAGTGACTATGCTTGCTGTCTCTACGGATTTGCCTATGGATTCTGCATATTTCATATCAATGTCTCATTTTGGTCTGACTTGTTTCACTCAGCAGAAGGTTTTCAATGTCCCTTCATGGTGTAGCATGTTCCAAAGCATCATTCCTTTTTAAGGGCTGAATAATATTCCATTGTATTACTTAGATATTTTGGTTTGGTTTATCCATTCTTTGGAGGCCAGGCATTTTGGTAATAGCCACCTTTCAGCTCTTGTGGGTAGTGCTGCAGTGAACTTGTATAGCACTATCTCATTGAGTTTCTGTTTGTTATTCTTTGAGGTATATGCTTAGATTTAGAATTGTGAGGTGGTCAAGGATTTCCTCTTCCTTGGATCCATGATCAACACTCATGCAAACAACAGTCAAGAGCTTAAAAAATGCACAGCATTGTTTTGGGTAAATATTCACAAGACCTCTTTAGAGTATTGAAAAGCAGGGATGTTGTTTTGAGAACTAAGGTGCATCTGACACGAGCCATAGTATGTTCAAACACTTCCTATGCATGTAAAATTTGGAGATTAAATAAGGAAGTCCAAAGAAGAATCGATGCATGTGAATTATGGTGCTAGGGAAAGAAAAAAAACATTGAAAGTATCATGGACTACCAGAAGTACCAAGAATTTTGTCTTGGAAGAAGCACAGGCCAAATGCTCCTTAGAAGTAAGGGTGGCCAGATTTTACCACCCTTTGGACATGTACTTTCAACATGCTGTCAAGAGAGACCAGGCCCTGGAAAAGGACATCGTGCTTGGTAAAGTGGAGGGGCAATAGAAAAGAGGAAGGCTCTCATGAGATGGATGGACATGGGGGCTGCAATAATGAGCTCAAACATGAGAACAATTGTGATGATGGTACCGGGTGGCATTGTGTTCTGTTTGACATAGGGTTGTTATGAGTGGGAACCAACAGGACCGACCCTAACAACAATAGTAAATCTCTGACTTGTTAAGAAGAAACAAGCATTTTTCATTTCCTCTATGAGCCAGGCACTGCGAAGACCCTGAAGGTCGAGATAGAAACAGCACTTGGCTCCTGCCCATGATGTGTTCCCTGTCTAGGGGTGAGGCAGCAGACCTCCACCTTTGATTGAGACCTATGCAGCCCCCTTGGGGTTCCAGTGTGTGCTGGAGAGACTCCAGTTAACTTTGCATTTCTCTATACCCTCCTTTAGGGAATTGGAAGAACTTTACTCTAGAACAAACCATCCCCAGGGATTTCTTTTCCACAATTAGACAAAAGGAAACCAATGGGAAACAAAGAGAGTGAATAGAGAATACAGAGCTGTGTCAGTGTCCTTGGCCATGAAGCTATCAGTCAGCACAGTTGAGCTCAGGAATCAGGAAGCGAAGATCCTCAATATATGAATCCACCAGGTGAAGAAGGAGTAGCTTCAAAGCTAAAGAAGGATAAGCCTTCTTTCACTTTCAGGAGGAACTCACTTGGGGAGCACTCAGTCAGGTAGGACTGCACTAAAGCCTTAGAACGAGGAGGGTCCATAGGACCATGTTCACTGCCAGAATGGTGGCTTCCCATTCAAGAGCTTATAGCATATTCCACCTCATGAATGGTCTTTGCCGAGTCCCTTGGTTCATTTGCTGTGACTTCTGTGGCATCACTTGAACACTCCATCCCGTCCAGCCAGGAGCAGTGGCAGGAAAAACCTGTTAAGGAGAAGTGGGAGAGTGAGCTAGGAGAGATTCCGTACCCAGATTGCAGCACAGATCTGGGCTGTCTCCTTCAGCAAAGGCCCTGTGGGGAGGGGACTTGACTTTTCTGATTCTCTCCAGTTAGAAGTCAACACACAGCTAAAGAAGCATGAATGGAAGAAAGCAGGATGATGAGCTGACAGTTTTGCCATGAGGAAATAATAGCCAGAAGGGCTCCAAGTGGGGATGAAGGGATGGCAGGTGGGGACACACACACATGCCACTACCAAGGGGAGAGTGAGGAGCAAGAGACCAGCAGAGGCTAGTCTCAAAGCCATCTCCAACAACATTTGCCCACCAGGCTGTTTTCCTCTCTCCACTCTAGATACATCAGCCTTCACCTCCACCAAGCACCGAACCCCCCAATGCGGCATTTATCTGCCCATTGATCCCACCAATTGGTCCCGGTTGCTATGGAAACTATGGGGGAGTAAGGTGATCCTTCTATTACTACCACCCTCCCTGATTTCAGCACAGATCAATCAACCCCTCACCCCAACCCCATATCTAAGTGGAAGGTCCTAGGGGAGAGTAAGGACAAGATAAATTCAACACAAGAAAAGAATAGTGAAAAATGAACAAAGAGAGGGAGTGATGTAATTCCAGAGTGTTAGTCAATTCCTTTTGTCTTCCCAGCAACCATTCTCTCCCCCAGCTTAATCCCTGAAGGAGGAAGGAATGCTCAGTGGATGTCTGCCAAGGTGCGGATTCAGGTCACTTGGGGGCTTCTGAGGGTTCCCTTCCAAATTTGCCTTCCCTTCCTTCAAAGAAAGTCACTGGAACTCACCAGCCAGAGTGTACAAGGCTATCATTGAGTTTTCCAGTTAAGGTTTATGTCCTGGGGCAGACTGTAGCTCACAAAATGCCTTCCAGGGATTGCTTCTTCCCTACAAGGTCTTCCAGAATCTTGTCATTCCCCATCCAAAGTTGGAGTTTATGTTTCTTCCCTTGAACGCACGCCGGCCTTATGGCTCTCCAGGAGTAAAATATGGCAGTTGATGTGCGTTGTGACTTCTGAGGTAATATAACTCCCACCTGGCTCCTTCTCTGCACAAGACCTTCGGAGTCCAGTCGCCTTGCTGTGAGGAAGTGTGATGTAGAGGCCACATGCAGATGCTGACAATAGTCCCCCTTAAAGTCCCAGCAAACACCAGTGGCCATTGTCTGGTACTTACCAGTGGGGAAGCTGTGTGAGATGTCTCCATCATAAGCCATTGCCTGACGTCAAGCCCACAGAAGAATCTGCTAGCTTAGTACTGCCAATCCCCAGAGCCATAGGAAATAATGACTCATGAGGAAGATAATAATTGACTGCAATTGTGTTTCAAAACAGAAGACATGTGCTGCACAGCACTGAAATTGTAGCTCTGGAGCCAAGGTCCTGACGCAGATGTATTACATTATTTATTGTCTAGTGATTCTTTCTGGTTCTCACCCTTCCCAGCTTCAATGTGTTCACCATTCAAAGCAGCTGGTTCATCACTTATTCTGTAAAAGTATGTGCGGGTAAGTCAGAAAGCATTGCTCCAATACCACAGACACTTTTTAAGCAAAAATATCAATATGTGAGGCGACTGTGTCTAGACATAGCCTACATCCAGGAGGCAAAGTTTTGAGATAGAAGAGCCAAATTTGTCCCTCACAACAATTGAAAAATTATTTCAAAGAAATAAAAATATATTTTAATATTTTTTACATTTTATTAGGGGCTCATACAACTCTTATCACAATCCACACATATACATACATCAATTGTATAAAGCACATCCACACATTCCCTGCCCCAATCATTCTCAAAGCATTTGCTCTCCACTTAAGCACTCTGCATCAGGTCCTCTTTTTTTTCCCTTCCCTCCCCGCTACCCCCTCCCTCCTGAGCCCTTGATAATCCACAGATTGTTATTTTGTCATATCTTGCCCTATCCGGAGTCTCCCTTCCCCCCCCTTCTCTGCCGTCTATCTCCCAGGGAGGAGGTCACATGTGGATCCTTTTAATCAGCTCCTCCACTCACCCTCCACTCTCCCAGCATCGCCCCTCACACACCTGGTCCTAAAGGAATAGTCCACCCTGGATTCCCTGTGCCTCCAGCTCCCATATGCACGAGTGTACAATCTCTGCCCTATCCAGTCCTGCAAGGTAGAATTCGAATCATGGTAGTTGGGGGGAGGAAGCATCCAGGATCTGGGGGAAAGCTGTGTTTTTCATCGGTACTACATTGCACCCTGCTTGACCCGTCTCCTCTCCTAAACCCCTCCGTGAGTGGATCACCAGTTGTCGACACTTGGGCTTCGGGTCTCCACTCTGCACTTCCCCCTTCATTCACTATGGTGTATATATATATGGTGTATATATATATATATATATATATATATATATATATATATATATATATATAAAACACACACACACATATATATATTTTGGTGGGGGGGGCATGATGCCTTATACCTGGTCCCTTTGGCACCTCGTGATCGCACCGGCTGGTGTGCTTCTTCCATGTGGGCTTTATTGCTTCTGAGCTAGATGGCCGCTTGTTCACCTTCAAGCCTTTACGACTCCAGACACTATCTCTTTCGATAGCTGGGCACCATCAGCTTTCTTCACCACATTTGCTTATGTACCTGTTTGTCTTCGGTGATCGTATCAGGGAGGTGTGCAGCCAATGATATGATTTTTTTGTTCTTTGATGCCTGATAACTGATCCCTTTGGGACCACGCGATCACACAGGTTGGTGTGTTCTTCCATGTGGGCTTTGTTGCTTCTGAGCTAGATGGCCGCTTGTTTATCTTCAAGCCTTTAAGACCCCAGTCACTAGCTCTTTTGATAGCCGGGCACCATCGGCTTTCTTCGCCACATTTACTTGTTCACCCACTTTGGCTTCAGCAGTTGTGTCGGGAGAGTGAGCATCATACAGTGAAAAATTAATAAAAGAAAGTATTCATGCATTGAGGGAGTGCTTGGGTATCTGAATAATAACTGTCCTTGAAAGGTTTCCATTTTACTTCAGAGCCACATGCATGGACCGAGAGACCCGCAGTGTATCCCTGACCACTGCTCTACAGACTTCTGTAAATATTCTCTGAGGTTTTCTCTGCTCAATACACTTCTAGTCACACGACATACCATGTCCAACAGGGTCTTTTTGGCATCATTGGGGGACTTGGATCACTTGCTTTGACACGTTCTTTGATCGTACTGTGTCCCTTGAGAGAATCTATCCAGATGATCCCTGTCAGATCCCCAAACCAAAAAAGTCACCATCACCTTCTGAGCTGCCCTCCCTGTTTTGAATTTCACTGGCCCAGCAGATCCCTTCAGAAGCCACAGTTTTGATTAGAAGCTGCCATGTGGGCTAACCAGGGCAACCTTTGCACTTCAGCGCCCACAGAATCTTTCCATCGCTCAAGTTGGGGTCTCAGAAGCTGATTTACTCATCACCACCCTTTGTGCCTGAGCTACCCACCTCAGATTCTCCGTATCAAAGGGCTGCCTCCTCTTGACCAACCACATCTCCACCATGTGGCACTTGCAGCACCTGGTCTAGTGGTTCTGGAACCAGACCTTGAACTGGCTCTTTGTCCTGTTCAGGAATCAGGGAAGCCAGGCACTCCTGGCTCACCAGGTACTTGAGCTGCTCACAGGTTCCCTCCAACCCAAAGAGCTACTTCTTGCCATCCGTCTCCAGGATCACCTCCCACTCCCCACCCCTCATATTTTATGCACTAGTTTGGGGTGGATGGTTTACAACAAAAATAATAACAACAAACTAGAGTGATGCTGGACATTAGGAATGAGAATTTGGGTTCTATTGCACCATTTGTGGCAACAAACTCATTTTAGCTTTTCAACTTCTCTGCCTGTGTAAACACAGAGGTTCAATTGGTTTTTGTGACCTAGTTGATGGTTTATTTCATGCTGGATACACACAGCAATCATCGGTCACTATTTTATTATAACATGCTGTGATGGAGAGAGACAATTCACAATTTTAGCCCATGTGATGAGTCTGTGCTCCCAAAGAAATAGAAGTCACATATCCAGTGGGCACTCATCTTAGCCATTTGCGGGTGGATGTCAGTCTTATCTATGTCATCTGATAATTTTTTTGGTTGTCTATTCTTTATTCATAACGTTTTCTGTGGCTAAGTCCTCAAAAGTGGACAGTCTATTTCTTCTATGTAGTCTGCTCTTAGTCTGGACATTCTGTTGAAACTGTTAACCTTGGGTAACCCTGCTGGTATTTGAAATACCAATAATATAGCTTCCAGCATCGCAGCAATACACAAGCCACTGCAGTACAACAAACTGACAGGTGATGAGTACCGGTTTCTGGCTCCCCTGTAGGTAGCTGTCATATTGCTTTGTGTTCCCAAACTTCTTTAAGGTTGTAGACATTAGTGGGCCTCAAACATGAGCAGGCATCAGAATCACCTGGAGGATTTCTTAAGACAGATTGTTGGACTTTACCTTCAGATTTCTAAATACAGTAGTTCTGGAGTGAGGCCCAAGAATGCTCTGTTTGTGCTTAACAAGCTCCCAGATGATGCTGAGGCTGCAGGTCCACAGATCACGCTTTCACTTGCCACCTGTATTCTTCTTCCCCCTCCTGTTAAACCTCTTACAATATGGTTTCCCCCTTCATCATGGTTTCTCTGAGGGGGGGGGGTCAATGCTTTTGGAATATAGTCTAACCTAATGACCTCTGCTCATCCTTTGACCTCCAGTGACCTCTGTGTATCATTAAATGCCAAGGGAGCATGCTTTCCTATTTGGTGCTTCTTTTACCTTGCCTCTTGAAACATGCCTCTTCTAGTGCTGTACGCTCCTTAATACTCACTTTTTCCAGGCTCCATGAGTGTCCTGGGACTATGGTAACAAATCACCACCAGTTCGCAAGAGACACTTAGTTCTCTCATAGTTCTGGAGGCTAGAAGACTGAAGTCAAGGTGTTAGCAGGGCCATGCTTACTACAAACGCTCTAGGGAATTTTTTGTTTCTTCTTGTAGCCTCAGCAAAATTTTAGCTGATGACAGCACAACTCCAATCTTTGCATCTCTCTTCACTTGACAGTTTTCCATTTGAATTGGTCTGTGTCCCTTCTCTTCCCATGAGGGCATCTGTTATACACGATTTGGATTCAGTCTAATGATCTCCTTGTATAACTAATTAGGCGTGTTTAAATCCCCCGTCCAAATGAGGTCATGTTCACCATACCTAGTTGAGCGGCAATCCTCAAGGTCATTAGTTGGACACCACCAGCTGCACTTATGAAGAAAAATGGAGCTGTTTTAATCTCATAAAAAATTACAGTCTTGGAGACCCACCGGGGAAGTCTACCCTATCCTATAGGGTCGTTATGAGTCGGCATCAACTTGATGACAATGAGTTTTAAGTGGGCTCGTACTTCAACATATTTTTATGTGGGGAAGTATACAGGTCAATCAATCACACTTCCTCATCTCAATAGCTGGCACTCTTTGGTGTTCTCTTTTTTCTGGTTCCTACTGATGAAGAAGCTCTGCATAAGGTCAAGGAAAAAAATTCAAGCCTCAAGTTGGAATCTTTAAAGATTCTGTAAACAAAATAATGAATGATACAGGAAGCATCAAGGGAAGATGAAAAGACTACACAGAGTCACTGTACAAAAAAGCACTAGTCAACATCCCACCATTTTAGGAAGCACCATATGAACAAGAACCAATGGTGCTGAAGCAAGAATTTCAAACTTCACTGAAAGTATTAGCCAAGCACAAAGCTCCAGGAATTGATGGAATATCCATTGAAATGTTTCAGCAAGCTGGAAAAGCACTGGAAGCACTTCCTCATCAATGCTAGGGAATTTGGAAGAGTTACTCGTCCAACTGCTTGGAAGAGATCAATATTGGTCCCCATTCCAAAGCAAGGTGATCCAACAAAATGCTCCAACTATAGAACAATATCATTGATATTTCGCACAAGTAAAATTTTGCTAAAGATCATCCCACAATGGTTGCAGCAGTATATTGACAGGGAACTGCTTCCAGGAGTTCAGGCTGGATTTACAAGAGGACGTGAAACACGGGATACTCTTGGTGATGTCAGATGGACCTTAGCTCAAAGCAAGGAATACCAGAAAGATGTTTACTTGTGATTCATTGACTATGCAAAGGCATTCAACTCTGTGATTCATAATAAACCGTGGATAGCTTTAAGGAGAATGGACTTCCAGAACACGATACAATGTTCAGAATATGTACATGGATCAAGAGGTAGATCTGTTAACAGAATAAGGACAAACTGAATGGCTTAAAGTCACGAAAGGTGTTAGGGTTGAATCCTCTCACCATGCTTTTTCAATCTGTATGTTGAGCAAATCATCAGAGAAGCTAGATTACATGAAGAAGAATGTGGTATCAGGATTGAAGGGAAGGCTTACTAAAAACATGAAATATACAGATATTCAACAACCTTGCTTGCTGAAAGGGAGGAGGACTTGAAGCACTTGCTGATGAAGATCAAGGATTACAGCCTTCAGTGTGGGTTACAAATAATTGTAAAGAAGACCCAAATCCTCACCATTGGACCAATAGGTAACACCATGACAAATGGAGAAAAGATTTTAGTCGTCAAGGACTGTGTCTTACTTGGATGAAAAATCAATGTTCACAGAAGCAGCAGTTGAGAGACCAAAAGGCGTACTGCTTTAGGTAAATCTGCTGCTCAAGACTGCTTTAGATTGAAGATCAGACCGTAACTTGGGTCAGGCACACCTTAGTCCTCAAAGTCACAGTCTTCTCCATTCCATCATACACTTGGGAACATTGGACATTGAATAAGGAAGACTTTAGAAGAATAAAAGCATTTGAGTTGTGGTGCTGGGGAGGAATATAGAAAGGTAAATGGACTCCTAAAAAGACAAAACGATTTATGTTATAAGAATTAAGATCAAGCAAGGTGCCTTACACTTTGAAGCACTTGCGTAGAGGCAAAGGATGGCAAGACTTCAATTTGGACATATAGCCAGGAGAGGCCGGTCCCTGCAGGAGGACATGTTTGATAAAGTAAAAGAGCGGTGAAAAAAAGGAAGACTCCCCTGAGACGGATTGACACTATAGCTACAACCATAGACTCAGGTATAGGAACAATTGTGAAGGCAACAGCGGACAGTGCAGTGTTTTGTTCTGCTGTGCATTGGGTCGCTTTGGGTCAGAGCTGACTTGACCTAAAAATAACAACTGGTGAGGATCAAGGATAGCAAGCTCCAGTGTGGATTATAACTCAATATAAAGCAAACCAAAATCCTCACAACGGGACCAATGGATAACATCATGATAAATGGGGAAAAGTTTTAATTTTTCAAGGATTTCATTTTTCTTGGCTCCACAATTAATGCTCGTGGAAGTAGCAATCAAGAGATCCAATGAAGCATTACGATGGAAATATTTGCTGCACAAATTTTCTTTAAAGTTTGAAAATAAAGCATGTTACTTTGAGGACAAAAGTTCTCCTGGACAAAGTCATGGTATTTTCAATCATCTCATATGCATGTGAAAGTTGGACATTGGATAAGGAAGATGGAAGAATAAGTGATACATTCAAATTATGGAAAAGTTTTCGGAAGTACCATAGGCTGCCAGAAGAACAAACAGATCTTGGGAAAAGTACACTCAGAATTCTCTTTAGAGGCAAGCACGGCAAGACTTCATCTCATGTACTTTGGACATATTGTCAGGAGAGACAAGTCCCTGGAGGACATCATGTTTGGTAAAGTGGAGGGGCAGTGAAAAAGAGGAAGGCTCTCAACATGGATTGAGACAGCGACTGCAACAATGGACTTAGAGATAAGAACAATTGTAAGCATTGTGCAGGACTGGGTTGGGTTTTATTCTGTTGTGCATAGGGTCACAATGTGTCAGAAGTGTCTCAACTGCACCTAACAAGAACAACAACTGACATCTACCTGTCGATGCCTTCCAAATGTATGGCTCTAGCCAAGGCCTCTCTCCTGATGTCCAGGTCCACATTTACACCAATCCGCTGGGTGTTTCTAGCTGAGTGTCCTCCAGGTATCCAACATGCTCAACATCATTCTCCCATCTTTCTTGGCAAATGTACTGTGTGTCCCTTCGTCCTTGATGGCTACACAAGTTAGCTACCTCGTCCTGAAATTCAAATGATCATCAGGTCCTAGCCATAAATGCTTCTCCAATTCGCTTCCTCCTCTCTAGTTCATCCTCACCTGTAACCTTTGTTTTTACCTGCAGTAGCTCTTGCCTGGACCATGACCATGGCTGTCTGAGTGATTTTCTCACCCTTAGATGCATCTCCAATTTTGTGTGCCATTACCAGTTAGATTTCCGACATAGGGATTAGACTGTATCATTGTCTTGTTTTAAAATGTCAATGATTCTTCATAGCTCTGCAGATGCTCCTCTCAGACCCTCTGATGACCCCAGGCTGCCTGAACAACTCCCTATTCCATAGAGTGCCCAGGGGAGCCCAGAAACAGTGACTGAGGGGTGAGTAGCTACAAGTCTCTTATTCTCTTACTTCCATGGAGACCACGCTTGAGGAGTCACTTTTCCAGTCTCCAGAGTGACCCTGAAAGATTGAGCTAAATTGTCTCTCATAGCACTTGGTAGCACACTTTGACTTATTTGGTTTGTTTGCCGTATACCTTTTTTTCTATCCCTTTCTAGCTTTTCCTGGTAACACCTAATAAATCATTTTCATAAGAATCATGCTCATAGTTGGCTTCTGGGGACCTTGATCTAAGGCAAGATTTTATAGGGTAAAATTCAAACTTAGTAACTTGGAATTCAAGGCCGTTCAAAATCGGTTCTGAGCAATGTTTCTGGATCTATCATTCCTGTGTCCTATCTGACATGACAGTCACAGATAGACCTTGAATTCCCACAACATTTCGTGTGCTTCCACACTCCCGTGGCTCTGATGAGGCGTTGTGCCTGTCGGGAGTGCCAATGCAGCCCCTGCTTGGAGAGCCAGCACAAAGGCCACGTCTTCTGTAAAGCCTTCGGAAGTCTGTCTTCTGGCTCCACTGTCCATGTTCCCTTTGCCTTCATGTTTTATGCATTTCCCTGATTCAATATTTATTTGGATTAATGGCTCATAAGCCCGCTTCCCACATTCCAATATGAACTCCCTAAAGGGTGGCCACATTTCCATAATTTTTGTATTCTCACTGCCTGGTTGTGTATTTGACCCATAATAAGTGCTCAATAAATGTTGAATGAATGAATTTTATGTAAGGAAGTAGAATTTAGCACTTACCATTTGCCGGACAATGTCGTAAGTCCTACACATTTTTTTAAGGGAGGAGAGCAACAGAACATCATCAGGGGATAGGTCTTCGGGGGTACCATGCAGGCTCTACCCCTGGATCCCCGTACTCTGGGATCCCACCCCTTCCAACCTGAACACCGAGACCTCTTAGTGCTGCACTCTGGCCACGGAAAGTGGGTCTAGGGAGTGAGACAGGCATCCTGGGAGCAGTGGGGTGAAGGCTCTGGGCCTGGAAGAATGAAACTTGACTGGGTGAGGGAGTGGAGGTGGTCCTAAGAAGGGGGGGCAGTAACTCTGGTCACCCAACAAGAGGAGCATGACTCATCAGCTTTCCAGAAAGCAGACAAGCTTGTAAATAGAATAGTGAGGCTGATTCGGGAGCGCATGTACCACTAGAAATCCTAGTCTTGGATTGGAAGGCTAGGTGTGTGGACCGGTCCTGGCAGGAGCAGAAAAGCAGCAGTGGTCCCACATTGAGCCACCCCCTCTAATCCTCAGGACTGCGCAGGACTAGAGCGAGGCTGCCCCAAAGTGTGTGGCCTGCGGAGGTGCGTGGTGGTGCACTTCAGTCCCAGGGGCCCACAGCACCAGCCGCTGCCTCTTGTGAGGGCTTAGTGTTCACGCAGCAGGGCTCCGACTGCTGCATCTGGGACTGGCAGCCATGTGCCTCTGCCTCGAGCGCTGAGCAAGGAGCCCAACTTCACCGCGTGCTTGTGCGGCCTGTGCCTGTGCATCATGCCCTGCAAGGCAGTGCTGGGCTGCTCCCCCAGCAGCCCCAACCTCCAGACCCCACAGTGCACCCAACCCAGGGACCACGCAGGAGCTGCCTAAGACCACATGCTTGCACCACACAAGGGACGTCACCTGATGCGCCAGAAGTGCCATGCTTTACAGCAACCCCTCCTCACAGCAGGCTGTGGCTGTTGGAGGCATGGCCAGCCTGCACTTTGATTTCAGTTCGGGCGCCCCCTGCCCGCCATCACCTGGGAGCAGCAGGGTGAGCAGCCTGAGAACCTGATCCTGCGCCTGGACCAGATGTAAGGCAATGTGGTGGTCACCAGCATCAGGCAGCTAATACTGTACAATGCGCGGCCCGAGGACGCTGGGCTCTACACTTGCACTGCCCACAATGCAGCGGGCCTACTGTGTGCAGACTTCCCACGCTCAGTGGTGCAGCAGGGCTTGCCGACCAGGGCCCCCTGTGCAAGCTCCAGATTCCTTGCCTGCCTCATGCGCTCCCGCGCCTGCTGCGCAGCCCTGCATGGGCCCTGCCACCATGCGTTGCTGTGGCATTTTGACCCACAGCACAGCAGCTGTATCCCTTTTGGGGCCAGTGGCTGTGATGAGGGTCAATCCTGCAAAATTATTAATTCTTCCAACTCAATAAATGCTAGTATGAGGCAGGTACTATTGTTACTTGGCAGAGGAGGTCAGGGCATGGAGAGGTCAAATGATCAGCCCAAGGTTACACAGTGAGTAAATAGAAGAGTTTGAGGAGTCCGGGAAGATGGCCGACGGGGACACCCGCATACACTGAGAGCTCCTCCAAACAAAGCGGATTTGGTGACCAGGTAGCTGAATAGTAGGAGTCTGGTGAGTGAAATATCCCCCTGGGAGAGCACCCCAGTCCCACCCCACACATTTGTCCTGAGCAGGTGTCTAGGTGAAAGAGGAATGGACTTGTGGGACATCTCTGGTCACTAAGCTGCCGTGAGCTCACTGGCGACTAGCCTAAGCTCCATCCCCAAACCAGACCCCAGCCCAGAGTCGCTTGCCTGCCCTGCCTAGACAGGCGCAGCAGGTCACGCGCTCCCCTACACCAGCGGCCCACGCGGATCCCCACTGGGAGAGAAGCTTTCCTCTCCCGCGGTTCCCCTCTCCCCTCAGGGCAACGATCTGCCCTAGGGCCCGCGTCCCTCCTGCTATTCATCCAATCTCCGGGGAGCGGACCCGCGAGTTGTCTGGCAACCCCCACTGGGGACCATCCACCCCCACCGCTGCCGCGGACCTCTCCACCGGCCCTCCGTGTGCTAGCCGCCCACCCCCGCCGACCACCGGCAGCCTAGTGCCAGCTCCACTCCAGGTCGGGCCCCTGCGCTGAGCACTTCCTGCCGACGGAAGCCATTGCCCAACCCACGAGTGTCCGGAAACCTGCGCTCCCGTGGAGCGCCGCGGCCTACGCTGCTGAGTCAGCCCGCCGAGGCTCCCTCCCAGCGCCAGGAACAAGAGTAGGTACCCTCCCCAGGATGCTGTGGGGACCCCGGCGGCCGCGGCTCTGAGCCTGAGCGGAGGACGGGCACCATTGCCCCCTGCAGTTTCGCGCCAAGCCGCCGCTGTCCGCGCGGTTCTGAGCTCTGAGCCGGGGCGGAGGACGGGCACCATTGTCCCCTGCAGTTTCACGCCGCTGTCTGCGTGGCTGTCCGAGGGGCTTCCCGCGCCCGCTCACAGCCTGGGCAGATCTAACATTCCACCTGCAGCGGAGCCTGGGACTCGACTTTGCAGTCCCTGCGGAGCCGTCGGTGAGCTCCAGCCGGCTCTCACCACCTGGGGGCCCTGTGGGGTCCCCAGTGCCAGCCCTAAGCCTGCCGCAGCCCTCCCCAGCCACCACAGGAGACGGGCACGGTGGCCTGTGCCTCCACACAGTACCCTTAGCTGCCCTAGCACTTCCCAGCTAGAACACAAGGACCGCCAGTGGGAAGCGGCTCACCTGGGAGGTCTTGCTGAGCTGAAGAGCATTACCAACAACACATAGATCAGCACCACATCGTGGGACAATACGAACTCAGCCACCTCTGCGCTCTATTAGGCATCACCAGCGCTTAGAGGGAAAGGGGGAAATTTTCAGACATACACATCCACCCATCCTCCATCTAGCATAGGTTTTTGTGTGTGTGCGTGTGTTTTTTTCTTTTTTGTGTTTTGGTTTGTTTTTTTTTAATTCCTTCTTCCCTTTCTTTTACTTTCTGTGCTGTATTTTCTCTCTCCTTCCTTCCTACTTTTTCATTAATGCTTGTACTTCTCTTCTGCCCCTTTTCTATAGATTCTCCTTCACTATCTTTTTTCTTCTCCTTCCACCTCTACTAGTATCACAGCTTGTCCCTCTTCTATTATAGATTCTCTTCCCCCTCCCTCCAATTTTTTCTTCCTCTGCCCAATATTCCGTCAAAAACTATTTTTATATCATTAACTTTTTTAATCTTTTTATTACTAACCCCCCCTCCCCATAAAGGGGGCTGCTAAGGGTACCTTGTCACCCCTGGTCAAAGCAGCCTGAGGGCACTCACTGAGGCCCCAGCACCCACTCCAGCTGCTGAAACATCTCGGCACTGCGGGTCACCAACCCGACAGGGAACTCGGTCTACACAGCAGTCTGACCCACCCTTACAGGAGGGCATAGGCAATTACCTGAAAGAATCCTTAACAATAACATAGCTAAGGTTACTCCTGTCTCCCAGAAGCATGGGGCCTATGAAAGGATCAAGGAAAAATCAACAGACCACATCACTCCCAAGAAAAAATCAGAGAAACGAGGCACTTTAACAGACCTAAAGTCACTCATAGAAGAAACAGATATAGATCAGCCACAAAAGGAAATCTTCAGAACTCTGCTTGCAGTAATACAGGAGCTAAGAGAAGCAAACCAGAATAAGGATGCAACTATAGAGGGGATGAAATGCACAATAGAGGGGATTAAGTCCACAATAGAGGGGATGAATTCTACCAACCAAAAGGAACTGCAGAAACTAACAGAGGAGGTAGCAGAGGCCACACAAAAGGTCACAGAAGCTACATCTAGGCTTGAGGAGGCTGAGAACCATATCAGTAAACTAGAGGACACTCAAAACAAACGAAGCAAGCGAGAAAAACAATCAGATAGGAAAATTAAAGAAACAGAAGACAGCTTGAGATCAATGACAGATGCTATGAAGAGGAATAATATTCGAATAATCGGTCTACCGGAACACAACATAACACACAAATCGACAGCCAAGATAGCAAAGGAATTTCTGGAAGAAAATTTTCCCAACCTAACAAAGGAGAATCTGACTCTCATACAGGACGCAGAGAGGACGCCGGCTAAGCTAAACACCAAGAAGAACACGCCAAGACATATAATAGTAAATACATCCAACTTAGAGGAAAAAGAGAAAATTTTACGAGCAGCAAGAGAAAGGAAGACAGTCACATAAAAAGGAGCGCAGGTAAGAATATGCTCAGACTTATCAGCAGAAACCATGAAGAGGAGGAGAGAATGGAGCAACATCTTCCAAAAACTGAAAGATAAAAATGCCTCCCCAGAAGCCTATACCCTGCCAAGTTATCCATTAAGATAGAGGGTAAGATAAGGGTCTTCCAGGACAAGGAAGAACTCAAAAAATATGCTGCAAGTCACCCGACCCTGCAGAACATACTGGCTGACTCACTATGGCCAGAAGATCAAGCTCCAACTAGAACCATCAGGAGACCACCATATAGCCCATCTCCATCTAGAAGCCAACATGCCAGCAACACGTACCAGGACAACAGGGTCTCAGATGGAAAAGAGGACATGATAGAAACCCTCCACTCAAACGCAGTACACTGATATAAAGGAAGATAGGTAAAGACCCAAAACACAAACCAGAATATGGCAACTATGAAGCCAGAGATAGTAATAATCACTCTGAATACAAATGGGCTCAATTCATACATTAAAAGAAAGAGGCTGGAGGACTGGATTAGAAAACATAACCCATCAATCTACTGCCTGCAAGAGACACACCTTAAGCGAGCAGACAAGCATATGCTGAGAATAAAGGGCTGGCAGAATGTTTACCAAGCAAATGGTAACTCCAAGAAGGCAGGAGTGGCTATCTTAATCTCCGACAAAATGGATTTCAAGATGCAAAACATAAAAAGAGACAAAGACGGACACTACATAATGCTCAAAGGTTCAGTAAACCAGGAAGCACTTAGCATACTGAATATTTACGCACCTAATAATGGCGCGGCAAATTTCATCAAACAAACTATTAAAAAATGACAGAAGAAATCACGGAAACAACAATAATAGTGGGGGACTTCAACACTCCACTATCAGAGAAAGACAGGTCACAGGGGAAGACGCTCAGCAAAGAGGCCAGAGAGCTAAACAATGTAATTAGGCAACAGGGCCTGATAGACATCTAGAGAGCCTTTCATCCAAAAGCAAAAAGTTTCACATCCTTCTCCAATCCACACGGATCTTTCTCAAGAATAGATCACATGCTGGGACACAAGGCCAGCCTGAGTAAATTCAAACACATAGATATTATCCAGATGTCTTTCTCAGACCACCATGCCATAAAGCTGGAGATTAATAAGAGGCACCCAGAAAAGCAAGGACAACCAATTGGAGAATAAATAACGATCTCCTGCGACATGAATGGGTTAAGGTCCAGATCAGAGAGGATATTAGGAAGTTTCTAGAAACTAATGAGAACGAGCATACAACATATCAAAACTTATGGGACACTGCAAAGGCAGTTATCAGAGGTAGCTTGATATCACTGAATGCATATATGAAAAAAGAAGAAAGGCATATGACAGATATGTTAACACAACACCTCCAACATCTAGAACAGAGTCAACAGAACTACCCCTCCAATAGCAAGAGAAAAGAAATAATAAAAATCAGGGCGGAGTTAAACCAGGGGGAAGACAAAAGAACAATGCAAAGGATTAACGCAACTAGAAGCTGGTTTTATGAACGAATTAATAAAATTGACACTCATCTGGCAAAGCTTACCAAAGATAGAAAGGAGCAAACATCAATAGCCAGGATGAGGGATGAATCGGGGGCAATAACAACAGACCCCAATGAGACAAAAAGGATAATCAGAAAGTACAATGAAGGTTTGTATTCTAATGAATTCAGAAACCTGGAAGACATGGATAAATATTTAGAAAAACAATCTCTCCCTAGATTATCTGAGACAGAGATCAAGAACCTCAACAAACCCATAGCGAAGGAAGAAATAGAGAGTGTCATCAAAAACCTACCAAGGAAAAAGGCCCCAGGGCCAGATGGCTACACAGCAGAATTTTACCAAACATTCAGGGAAGAGCTGACACCGATCCTCCACAAAGTATTCCATAACATAGAAAAGAACGGCAAGCTCCCAAACTCATTTTACGAAGCCAGCATTACTTTGATACCCAAACAGGGAAAAGACCCCACAGGTGTAGAGAATTATAGACCAATATCTCTAATGAACATAGATGCAAAAATCCTTAACAAAATATTGGCCAATAAAATACAAAGGAACATCAAACATATCATCCACCACGACCAAGTAGGATTCATCCCAGGGATGCAGGGCTGGTTTAACATCCGAAAATCCATCAATATCATACACCACATCGAGAAGAAAAAGGATAAAAACCATATCATAATATCCATAGATGCAGAAAAAGCATTTGACCACATCCAGCACCCATTCCTAATCAAAACGCTCATGAAGATAGGATTGGAAGGTAAGTTCCTCAAGCTCATACAAGCTATCAATGAAAGACCAACAGCCAACATCATAGTCAATGGAGAAAAGACAAGAACAATCCCACTGAAAAAGTGTACAAGACAAGGATGCCCCCTGTCCCCTCTTCTATTCAATATCGTTTTGGAGGGTCTGGCTAACAACATAAGACAGCAGAAGGACATCAAAGGGATCCAGTTGGGAGAGGAGGAGGAGAAACTATCGCTATTTGTAGATGACATGATCCTATACATTGAAGACCCCCAAAACTCCACAGTTGGCTTTCAGCAATAGAGGAATATGAAAGAGTAGCAGGATACCAGATCAATAAACAGAAGTCGGTAGGGTTTCTATACACATTGGACAGGGCCATGGAAGAGGCGATTAAGAGGGAAGTACCCTTCACAGTAGCCAAGAACAAACTGAAATACCTAGGAATATAATTAACAAAAAATACTAAAGACCTTTATAAGCATAATTATAAAACCCTATTACAGGAAACCAAAAGTGACCTTCACAAATGGATGACCCTCCCCTGCTCATGGTTAGGTAGGCTGAACATAGTAAAGATGACAGTTCTTCCTAAAGCACTCTACAAGTTCAATGCTATACCAATCCAATTACCATCAACCTTCTTCAAAGAATTGGAAAAACTGACCACCAACTTCATATGGAGAGGGAAGAAACCCAGAATTAGCAGAGAACTCCTCAAGAAGAAGGACACAATTGGAGGACTCGCCCTACCTGATTTTAATGCCTACTACACAGCTACAGTGGTCAAAACAGCATGGTACTGGCACAATGATAGATACTCAGACCAGTGGGAAAGAATAGAAAGCCCAGGAGTAAAATCATCAGCATATAGACAACTGATCTTCGACAAGGGTCCCAAAAACGTCAAGTGGGAAGCAGATGCCCTCTTTAATAAGTGGTGCTGGAAACAATAGATATCCACATGTAGAAAGATGAAACAAGACGTTTACCTCACCCCATGCACAAGAATACACTCAAGGTGGATCACAGATCTAGAAGTCAAACCCCAAACCATCAGGACCATTAAGGAGGGAATCGGGACTAATCTCAGAGCACTGGCCCAGGGAGCACATGACTCACTGCAACAGGGAAGGGGACACACACAGGTGAATTGGAAATCGACAAATGGGATCTAATAAGAATAAAACACCTGTGCACCTCGAAATTCTTCGCCAAGCGTGTGACAAGGCAACCCACAGACTGGGAAAAGATTTTTAGTAATGACACATCAGACAAAGGGCTCATTACTAAAATCTGCAACACCATCATGACCTGCAAAAAGAGGAAAACAGTTAACCCCCTAAGGAAGTGTGCAAAAGAATTGAGAAGAACTTTCACTAGAGAGGAGATCAATATGGCCAATAAACATATGAGAAAGTGCTCGAAGCCCCTTGCCATAAGAGAAATGCAAATCAAAACAACCATGAGATACCACCTAACACCCCTGATGCTAGCCCAGATCAGTAAATCAGAGAGCAACAAATGTTGGAGGGGCTGTGGTGAAGCAGGAACCCTCCTCCACTGCTGGTGGTCGTGCAGATTTGTACAGCCACTGTGAAAAGCAATTTGGCGATACCTAAAGAAAATGGAAATTGATCTACCTTATGACCCAGCCATCCCTCTACTGGGCATATACCCGGTTGAAGCAGCACATAAAACACGACCAGTCATATGCGCTCCAATGTTTATTGCGGCACAATTCACAATAGCAAAGACTTGGAAACAGCCTAAGATTCCATCGATAGACGAGTGGATTAGCAAACTTTGGCACATACACGCAATGGAGTATTATGCAGCACTGAAAAGCACCGATGAGCACATGAAACATGTTATTTCATGGGAAGAGCTGGAAGGAATTATGCTAAGCGAGGTAAACCAGACCCAAAGGGACAGGTACAACATGAGTCCCCTGAGGTAAGTACAATCAGCATGACAGAAATAGAAGAATAAACATCCATCCCACAATAAACGGGGGAAAGCATAGATAGTTGGAGGGAGGGCAGGCCACACTTAGGGAGGTACATGAGAGCCCAGCATAAAGAAGGAGTAGTGGGGCAGGGAGAGGGAGAACCTGGAGGGGGAGAATCCGAATGGATGGTATGGGGTGGGGCAGGGTACTAACCCACCTGGGGGAGAGTATCGGTTGTGTCCCCACAGATCTGGAACATGAATATGGACCCACCACGACACACCAAACAAGGAGGGCAACGCAAAGTACAGAGGTCTACACAAAGAGGCTGGACGACACGCTGGCCCAAACCAGAATTAGGCTGACCCCCACACTTGAAGGGAATACCACAGAAAACTAAAATAGATCGTCTGGAGTGGGAAAGGAACTGACCCACCACACCACATCCAGAAGGAAGCTGAAACAAAAGAAGGAGAACGGTCTT
The DNA here is from genome assembly GCF_050624435.1 of Tenrec ecaudatus. Taxonomy (NCBI): domain Eukaryota; kingdom Metazoa; phylum Chordata; class Mammalia; order Afrosoricida; family Tenrecidae; genus Tenrec; species Tenrec ecaudatus. Next base: position 271,889,665 of record NC_134530.1, on the reverse strand, counting down.
AGTGGAGTACACCTGGGTCCACCATTCAGCTGGCCACACTATGAGATGCAACATCCTGCACCAACACATGGCCCTACACAGGACAGCACCTGAGATACAATGGGGGATGTGCGACTGAGCTGACCCCGCCACACTGAGGCAAACACTGGGGGCGTGCAATGGAGCAGTGGAGGAAGCAGAGCAAAGGGATCCCGAGGGAGTATAAAGGATGGTCTTCCGGGCCAAGACGTGACGCCTCACAAGCTACACCTAGAAAACACTCCTAAAGGCCAACGAACTGACCTTGAACTACTAGCAATTTTTCTTTTTAATATTTGCTATCTTTTTGTTTAGTCTTTTTTTTAATTGGTTTTGTTTTTTACCTTCTAAATTTTGTATGTTAGTGGCTTTTCTGCTTATCAGCGTGTCGATGTTGCTTCTGTCAAAGCCATGTTCTTATGTGCCACTTGGGCGCAGTCAAAGTCATATGCATTTGTATGCACATATTACTATGTCAGCAGGTCCACCTAGACAAGATAGGCTGGACAAATAATGAGAGAAGAAAACAACAGGACCAACGAGAGTGTGGGAGGTAGGGGAAGGGAGGAGGTGTCGCCCTACAGAGGGACAAGGGAACAGCAAGTGGTTCAAAACCAGAGGAGGGAGGGGAGGGGAGGACTGGTAGGGAGTGACCAAGAGCAAGGTAACTGAGAGGAACTACTGAATCCAGAATGAAGGCTAAACATGGTAATGGGTCGGGAGGAAAGCGAAAGGAAATAGAGGAAAGGAGTAGGAGGCAAAGTGCATAGAGAGAAGCCTAAATACAGACATGTACATATTTAAATATATTTATGATTATGGGGGCAATAGATTTATATGCATATATTTATAGGTTCAGTAGTAGAGTAGCAGATGGACATTGGGCCTCCTCATACATAATCCACCAATACAATAGCACCTCGCCCTGCTAAACAGTCATTGCAGGATACCCATCTTCCCGACATGATCACTGAAGACAGACGTGTGTGTAGGCAAACGTGGTGAAGAAAGCTGATGGTGCCCGGGTATCAAAAAGATATAGCGTCTGGGGTCTTAAAGGCTTGAAGGCAAATAAGCGACCATCTAACTCAGAAGCAACAAAGCCCACCGAGAAGAAGCACACAGCCTAAGTGAATACAAGGTGTTGAATGGACCATGTAGCAGATACAAAGGAACAAAAACAATCATTGTGTGAACACCTTCCTCACATAATCGCTGAAGACGAAAGTGTGCATAAGCAAGTGTGGTGAAGAAGGCTGATGGTGCCCGGCTACTGAGAGATATAGCGTCTGGGGACTTGAAGGCTTGAAAGCAAACAAGCGGCCATCTAGTCCAGAAGCAACCAAGCCCACACGGAAGCAGCACACCAACATAGGTGATCGTGAAGGGCAGAGGAGACCAGGTCTCCAACAACAAAGGTGGAGTGGTGGTGAGAATCACATCACCGTGAAAGAGAGAGAGTGCGTGATGGGGACCCAATGCCCATCTGGAGACAGCTGGACACCCCTTCCAGAGGGGTAGTGTGGAGGAGATGGGCCACTCAGGGTTCAGTGTAGCAACAATGAAACTCAAATCCTTCCTCTAGTTCCTGAACACTTCCTCCCCTTCCAATCATCATGACCCCAATTCTACCTTGCCTTGCGGACCTGGTTATACCAGAGGATGCACAGCGGTGCAGTGGGGATCTGGAGGCACAGGGAATCTAGGACAGATGAACCCCTCAACACCAGCGGTGGGAGTGGCGACACCAGGGGGGAAGGGGGTGTAGAAAGGGAGAACCTATCTCGGAGATCTATGTGTAACCTCCTCTCTGGGAGATGGCAATGGGTTGGCGGGTGAGGGGAGACGCCAGGGAGTGTAAGATAAGATATAAAATTATTTATAAACTATTAAGGGACCAGGGGTGGGATCGGGGAGGGAGGGGATAGGGGGAAAAAGGGAAACCAAGCTGATTCCAGGAACCCAAGTGGAAGGTGAATTATGAGAATGACGAGTGCAATGAATGTATAAGGGTGCTTTGCTCAATTGATGTATGTGCAGACTGTGATAAGAACATTATGAGCCCCAATAAAAATATTTTTTTTAAAAAAGATGACAACATATGTACAGATGTGTTTGAGGCAATGGATATATGTATGGATTATGATGAACTGTAAGAGCCCCCAATAAAATACAATAATAAAAATCAAAAAAGAAGAAATGGAAAAAAATTAAGAGATGAGAGAAAGAAAAAAAAGACTTGGCTCAAAAAAAAAAAAGAAGAAGAGTTAGATTTCCAAGAGTAATCTGATGTGTGAGATCTTCACTAACCACTATGCTATTCTGAACTAAGACAATTCTAATAGCAACTGATGCAAAGGAGATTCGCAGCCTCTTAGGTACTTCTAGGTAGGGGAGAAAACTGAGACAAAGAGAGGGAATGGCCAAGTTCTACATGAGTTGTAAACAGCCAAGGTGGCAATCAAACCCTTTTTTTCTGACTCCTAATATAATGCCCTCTCTACAAATCAGAAGAGATTGGCCTTGAGAGCAACTCGTGATAAATCCCCTTGTTTGAGAGTCAATGCCACTAGTTTGGGTACCAATGAGTAAACACAGGGCAGATAGTTTTTGTCAGGGAAACCTGGTTCCTTGGTAGAAGACGCTCCTTGGCTGGGTATGGCCTAACAGTGGTTGTGTACATTTTCATTCTCTGCGAGTGTAACTTCCATGATTGATGGTCATAAGTAGAATTGCTTGGCCTTTAGATTTAGAACCTGATGCCCATAAACCACATTTTCATTTAGAATACATGTCTGAGAAGCAGGCATGTTTTAATCTCAGGAGTCATTGCCCTACCTTTCTCTAAAACCTGAGCCAGCCTCCGATGAGTGAAGAGCTTGCTGTGGCAAGGGAAAAACCCACCCAGTGCTTCAGAGCCTCCCATTTTGGCTCCCTTGTCAGAGACCTGCATTTATTTATTCTGGAAGGGGAGGATGTTCTAATGGGTATTTAAGGGTCCTTGCTGCCTCAGAGTGGCAAGAAGAGATGCGATGTTCACAGTTTGGATCACTCAGTCATGATTCCCAATAACTGCGGACAGCTGAGTCGTTCGGCAATGGCTCTAGTTACAAAGGATGATGATGGCCGTGTGTGTGTGTGTGTGTGTGTGTGTGTGTGTGTGTTCCGTTAAATTCAAGTCAGTTCTGCAGATCAAGACTTTGTAATACTGGATTACATTGGCGTTGGCCAAGTGGGAGGAAAGAAGTTATGCTCCCTGGAAAGTTCCAGAAGACTTACACTAGCCTGTTGGCTAACCTAGTACACAAATAACAAGCAAGCTGATTGCCAGGAAGTCGTGCTATTTTATAAGGGGTGGTAATAGAACATTAGAGGTTGGCCCAGGTATATTTCAGATATTGAATTTACAGTGGACTATCAAAAGAATGAACAATCCATCTTCGAAGAAATACAACCAGAACCCTATTAGGAAATGACGATGGCTAGGTTGTGGCTTGATACTGTGGACATGTCATCACAAAGGGCTGATAGCTAAAAAATGACATCATGCTTTGCAAATTAGGTAAACAAACCAGGGGAGCTCATCCATGAAACCAATGGACACAGTATCCCTGCAAAGGACTCAAGCACACCAGTGCTCTGAAGATGGTACAGTCATGGTCAATGTTTTGTTCTTTTGTACATAAGGTCACCATGAGGGGAGCCTACTTCAAGGACATTAACAACAACCACCTAACTCCAAAACAAACATCACTGCCAGGGAATCCATTCTGACTCATAGCCACCCTTTAGGGCAGAGTAGGCCTACTCCCTGGAATTTCTGGGACTGCATTTTTCAGGAGCAGCCAGGCACATTGTTCTTAGCGGATGGGCTGATGAGTATGAACCGCTGACCTTACAATTTCAGCCCAATGCTTACCCAACTCTCTCACTGAGACTCTGTGTAACAGCAGTAGCAGCCGCAGCCGCAAACCCTGGCCACTGCTGATTTTAGGGGACAGATGATGGGTCTGGAACTAGGTGTGATCTAAATAGGGATAGCTCAGACACATGTAGTCTGGGGCTCACAGTGCTTCAAGGATTGGGCTAGATGCTAGGGGATGTGATACCACAAGGCAGAGGCGGCTCAGGGCAGGGTAGAGGCCAGGCATGGATGGAAATGGTGGACAGTTCAAACACCTGTCTTAAAAGGCAAGCACTGTGTCAAGTAGAAAACCCATTGGAATATACTCTCCTTAGGAGAACTTTTTTTCGTTGTATCACCCGGCTAGTCCACAGAGCCTCACTTCTACAATGATCTCATGCTTCACTTGGCTTCTTGGGTTTTTTTCATCTCTCTAGCCACTCCTTTTGAGTCTTTTTTGCTGGTTCTTTCTGGCCTCCTTGACCTCTTATTCTTGTGTTACCCAAAGACTAACTCTGAATTTCTTCTGTTCTCTGCCTACACCCTTCCATGTAGATGTCCTTATCCCATTTTGTGACTTGAAATATTCTCTTATACTGAGGATTGCCAGATTCATGACTACGACACAGACTCCACCCATTGCTATTCTACTTGGACCTTCACAGCCTCTCAAACTTAGCCACGTTCTCCGTCACCCCTTACTCAAGATTGTTCCTCCCCTAGACTTCTGTAGCTCAGTGTTAGCAGCTCCTTACCTCCAGTTGCTCAGGTCAAGTGCTGTAGATGCATCCATAACTTGCCTCTTTCTTTCCATCCATTATTATGGTAGATTCAGAATCCTGTTCTGTCCCACCCTTTCCACTCCCACCGCCCTTGCCCTACCACCATCTGTTCATGCCTGCACTGCTTTCCTAACCTCCCAATTCACTGACTGCTTTCCATCTTTGTTCCCTTAAAGCCTGCTGTTAACACAGAAGCTAATGCCCTTTTAAAATGCACGGTGGGCCATGTCATGCCCACGCACTACCTTCTAATGGCTCATCTACCCCCAAGGAAGACAAATTCTTCACAATGCCCTGTAGAGCTCTGTATATTCTGTATACATCTCCCTCAGTATCCCTTCAGCCCACGGGTCTTCTATTCCTTCCTTCCTCCCTCCTCCCCTCCCTCCCCATTGCTCTCTGTGATATGGCCAAGCTGGTGGCCTTGCCACTCCTGCCACAGACCAGGCACCTATCCATCTGAGGACCTTTGCCCACAGGATCTCATTGTTTGGAACCCTCTCCTCCAGAGATCTGTGTCACTTTCCCTCTCATCTCCTTCAGGTTTTGATCTCAAAGTCACCTTTGTGACACCTCCCCTGGCTGACCATCCCATTCAAAACAGAAACCCTATCATTCTCCCCAAACACCCCCTCTCAACTCCCACCCCAGCTCCTTTGTCTGGTTTCTTTTAATAGTACTTTTCTAATTTGTTATCCATTTTACTTTCCCCCTAAAATGTAAGCTCTGAGAGGGCAGGCATTTGGTTTGTTTGAGTCACTATTTATTCCTTATTACCTATTTACATTACCGGGTAAAAAATAAGGCACTCAATAAAAATGTTTTACCAAATAATTTTGTTACTTGGACGTTATTTTTATGAGGCTATTTCCTTCTTCCCTCCCCCACTTTTCTTCTGCCCTTCCCTCTTTCCCTCTTTTCTCTCCCTTTCATTCTTAACTGAATAATGCTTAATATACATTCCATTTTGGTAGTGCTTATCAATTTTTAACACCCTCTTCCACACATTCTCGGATTTTATCTTCATAGCAACCCTCTGTGGTCAACTGAGCAACTTCTTTCATCCAACTAAGATTGAGAGGTTGATTTCGGGCAAATCAAGCTGGGGCTCTAGACATCCGCCTTACTCTCTGCTCGGGTGTAGCACTGCAACTCAGCAGCTGTGGGAGACAGTTTCCAGTACACTGAAGGCTTTCCACCTCAAGTGCCTGAGGCTCTCTGCTTCTCTGCCATGGGCATGCTCAGTCAAGCACAAGTGCCACCCGGAAGTGCAGAGGCATGAACGCCCCAAGGATATTGCTCAGCCCCAGCTCCTCACTCCTCCTGTGCCCTGATGCTAAGACAAGTTCCGTGGTTGCTGGGAAGCCTCCTAGGGGATTGAGTCCTAGTGACTCCCTCTTACTGGTTTCCCTCCCTTCCTGGCCTCACCTTGCTGTTCTTGCACTGTGTTTTTCAGGGCCACCTCTCATTCAAACCACCTGTGCCCAAGTGCTTCCCCATGTTGGCTTCGGGAGATGCCTATACTGCTACAGAAAGGGGGCTGGTGTTCTTTAATGCTACTAAAAGAGCCCTCTGTGGCCCTGCCTACCAGGTTCTTTACATGAAAATATAGAAATCCTGGTTAATTTGAATTTCAGGTAAACAATAGATAGGCTTTTAGTATGTGTCATATTTAGTATAACTATGGGGGATGTGTGTACTAAGAAAATGTCATTGTTTATTTTGGATTCAGTTTAAACTGGGCAGCCTGTGTTTTACCTGGAAGCCTTACACCTGAACCATGGTTGCAAAGAAGTCTGAATTAATAGGGAAACTGGGAATCGTGACAGACGCCTGGTGACTGGTAACGCTAGGCTACATAGATCTGTGAATTTGAAGCTTTAACATACTTCATCTGGGAAGTGTTTGCATCCCATGGTCTCCTTGGGCAACTTGTCCAGCCAACTACGTAAGGATAGGCCATCAAAAGCACACTTGCTGCCGTAGAGTCAACTCTGATTCATAGTGACTCTGCAGGACAGAGTAGGAAACCCCACCGGGGCTTCCAAGGCTGTGGATCTTTATGGGAGCAGAGAGCTTCAACTTTACACCAAACTTGCAGTTAGCATCCAGATGCTTAAATCCCTGCCCCGATAGGGATTCAATGTGAGTTTTAAAGCCATCCACTGCTATTAAATCGATTCTGATATATAGTGATCATGTGAACAGAGCAGAACTGATCCCTAGGGTTCTGAGGAGTGGAAATCTACCTGCTCCCACCCTTTGCGACACTCTGTCTGTCATAGAACTCTGCTCCATAGGTTTCCCAGGGTTGAGAGTTCGGAAGTAGAACACCAGGCCTTTCTTCTAAGGCACCTCTGGGTGGATTCAAATAGCCAGCCTTTGGGTTAGCAAGCAAGCCCCTTAACTTTAAATAACCTATTGGCGTGATTAGTTATTTAATTGACTAACCACTAAGTGGATGAGGTGGGGAGAACTATCAACCCCATTTTCCAGACAAGGAAACGGAGACACACTAAGAGAGCACTTGTGGTGGAACAGCCATCAGGCAGACCTAGGAAATGTGACATCTAGGCAGTGAGCCCTCCTACTCAGTCACAATCACCGACTACTCAGAACTGTTTCTCGAATCAGGGGAGAGTGTATGTAAAGACCAAGAAAGGAACAGTGTCCAGGCTGGAGTCTGAAGGGATCTATGTATTAAAGATACTTGCTTGTGTTTGCATCACTTTTATCCCTATCTTTCTTCTCCTGCACCCAAAACTCTGTCCCAGGGGCGATGGCAACTACAGTGACCAGACTGTTCTGTCTGACTTCTCCAGTAGGACACAGAGACCATCTGAATAGACCCTTTGATCTCGATGGCCCTCTCACTCCCATAGACAAAAGTGCAGCCAGCCCCAGACTCCAAACCTGCAGACTAAGAGTTTGTCACAAGTCTAGAAAGAGCTGTCAATGCCCTGAAAAACTAGCCTGGAGAAGAGGAGACATGGAATCAATAGCTTCAGGTGAGAGAAGATCAGACAACCGAGAAGAGGAGAAAACACTAGAGCTTCTCAAAGTGGTTCACCCTGGTTTAGTCATGGCCAAGATTAAGTCACTTTGGCCTAAATCAGTGTCTCCACCCAAATCCCTAAGCTTCTGAAGTTCCTAGATCCCTGTGTCCTGCAGTCCCTGTCTTTTACCCAACAACCCTGCTGATTCTACTTTATAGCCACCTCTTCCTTTGTTCAGTTTTTATTTAATTTCTTTGTTATTAAATGATGTGGTCTACAGAAATTTTAAAAATTTTAAGCCATTAGAAACGTATTTTGCTTAAAAAAAAATAAGGCCAGCATGCAAGTAAATGTCTGGATAAGCTGAGTAGAAAATAATAGAGCCTGCTCAAAGATGGCAGCAAACCACTTGCTGCATTGAAAGTGTGTCGCTCTCCACAGTGTTGGAAGTAAATTGGTGTCATGAAACAGGTTTGTGAAAGGTTCCCAAATCTCTATTCCAGGGATTTAAACCATATTTGCCCCCATTTCATTTAGCCTTTGAGATCGTTAAAGCTTTTAAAAACAGGTCTACTTCACTTCTTTTCATCAGCCCACAACTGAATTGGCTCATATCAGTTCAAAGACCCAGAAAACACAATCTCTGATTTGTGCTGTATTCAAGTTGAGATGAGCTGCATTATGACCATCTGCTTTTCTTTCTTTTTTAGAAAATTTCCCATAAGTAGCATGCACTACATGTAATACTATAGCATATATCTCTGATGTCATTCTAGCTGTAAGTTTATATCCAATGTTTTCAACCCCCACAAACTAATGATGGTCAGATGTGTAAAGATGAAAATAAAAGGTAAGAATAATGAGATATTTGACTTCTGTCAGGACTGACTCATAACAGAATCGTCAGAATGGTGCCGGTCATAACTCAGGGACTGAGTACCTGTCATCCAAACCAGTTGCTGTGAGGTTGATTCCAAGTCACAGAACTACCATGTGTGCAGAGCCAAACTGAACCGTGTTAGGTAGGGGCTTCAAGGCTGTGTGAGCGTTCAGAAGCAGACCACCAGGTCTGTCTTCTGAGGCACCACCATATAGATTCAGAAGTATATTTTAGTCAGGAATTGAGATCTTAACTGTTTGTGCCATCCAGGGATGCCACCCAGAGATGCCATGGGGGAGAATAGCTTTTCTGTATTTAGTGTCATTCCCAAACTGACAAGGGTGCTAACTTGTGTCCTGGCTTTTCTTATAGTAGTTGTGTTAGTCTAAGTACATTGGAGAAATAAATCCACAGAAAATCTTATGTATAAAAGACAGTTTTGGATAAAGGTTAAGTGCACATCAAGAAAACATCCCAACCCAGTGCTGCCCAAACCCACAAGTCCAACATTAGCCCATGTGTCCCACACCAATCCACAAAGTTCTCCTCCATCTTACCAAACACAGTGGTGCCGGCTGCAGGAGGAAAGCCGAATAAGTGAACATGTAAGCATCTCTCAGCGCTGGCAGGGATCTCCAGTCTGCTTCTCTAGGACCCAGGACAGCATCGGGGCAGGTCTATGTGGCTTCTCCTCAGGGATGTCTTGCAGTAAGTCAGCCTTGCCACCTGAAACAGAGAACTGGCTAAGACAGCTGCAACCGAATCTGACCATCAGAAAGCAAGGGACCCAAGAACAAGAAAGGCGAGGCTTACCAAGCCATTGATCTCTCTGCCCTTCCATTAACCCCACCTGTGTTAGTTGGCCAGGTTGTCAGAATAAACTTTAACTATCTCAATAGTGGTATCACTACTTTGAGGAAAACTGAACTCTGATACTGGGTTAGGCAGGTGTATTAGTCTGGGTACATTAGAGAAACAAATCCACAGAAACTCATATGTATAAGAGAGTTTTAAATAAAGGGTAAATGCACACCAAAAAAACCTCCCAACCCAGTGCTGCCCAAGTCCACAAGTCCAACATTGGCCTGTATGTCACCACCAATACACAAAGTCCTCCTCCATCTTACCAAGCACACGCAGTGATGCCGGGTGCAGGAGAAAAGCCGAATTAGTGAGCGCGTAAGCATATCAGCACTGGCAGGGGTCTTCAGTTGGCTTCTCCAGCACCCAGGGCTGCATCAGGGTAGGTCCATGTGGCTTCTCCTCAGGGATGGCTCACAGAAAGTGAGCCTTACCAGTTGAGGTAAAGAATGTCTAAGGCTTTACTGCTAAGGCACACTGGTCTGACCATCAGAGAACAAGAAACCAGAGAAAGAGAAAGGCGAGGCTTATTACTGAGGCATTTATCTCCCTGCCCTACAATTAATCCCACATGTGTTTGTTGGCCTGGAGAGTTAATAAACCTTAACTATCACAGCAGGTAAAGTAGGGCCCACCTCACAATGCCTCCGTCTTTAAAACTAGTCAGAGTGAAGTCATGACACTGGGACATTTTTCCAGACACTTCGTCTAGTCTTTGCGTTTCCCTTAAGTGCCCAGAGTGTCACTAACTGGGACGGGATGGGCAAAGACCTTGGTGGGCCCCTCAGGAACATATGCTTGGGCACCCTACACTTTGTCCAACAGTGTTTTCAGGCTGACTATCAACTGCCACTAACTGCAGTTCTTTTTCAAACACATGCTAGAAAGAGGAAATGGCCACTTTTCTAGTGCAATGCACACAGAGGAGTTTATCCCTCCCCACTTGTGCCCCAGTCAAACCAACACCCTGGCCACCAACCTTCCCCCACTGGCTAACATGACAGCCAAAACTCAGACTCCTGCCATTGAGTTGATTCTAGCTCATAATGACTCTATATGACACGGTAGAACTGCCCATGTGGGTTTCTGAGGTTGTTAACTCTTTACTGGAATAGAAAGCCACCTTTTCTCCCCTGGAGCAGCTGGTGTGTATAACCACTCAGCCACGAGGGCTCCATCTCCTTGTGCAGGAGAACTCAGTGATGTATGATCTACACCAGTGCTGCTCCAAGGGTGGTACATGAACCGGTGATAAACTGTGAGATGTTTATTATCTGTCCATTTTCAGCTAGGTACACAAAGGAAGGCTGGAGGCCATGTCATTGGTATTTCCAATGCCAGCAACGTCATCCAAAGGGCAAAGGGTGCTTAGGAGTTTCCAGACAGAGGACAAGCTAAGAATGAAGAAAAATCGGCTGCCCACTGCAAAGGAATTCGCCACTGAAAACCTTATGCTCGGCATGGAAACACTGTCAGGTGGTGGAGGCCTAGTAAGTCAAGGCAGAACCTTGTGAGAGAGGGGGCCAGAGGACGAACCCATCTGGTCAGAAGTAAGGGGAGGGCCAGCGACAAAGAGGCAGGTCGTTGGCAGGATGGATGGCCTCGGAGGCTGCAACGATGGGTTCAAACATCAGAACGATTGTGAGGGTGACCCAGGACTGGCAGCATTTCCTTGTGTTGTACATGGGGGTTGCTTTGAGGCAGGCCAACTTGATAGCACATACCAACAAGACCAAGCAAGGAAGAGGAAGCCTCTATGATCTCAGAATCTGACATCACTAGGATGTTTTAAGAGTCTTTTTTAAAGGTAACCAACAGCCTGGCCCTTCATCACAGAAAGCTGGGGAAGCACCATTGTCCTGGTTTTCCAAACGTTCCCCAGGGGAATTACTCTCCAGCTGCCCACAGAGTCAGCTGGCTCACTACTACACCCTATATTGGCTGCCTTCCAACTCTTGGTTTCCTTCCCCATTCCCCTACCAATGTTTCTTGCATTTCCCAAACAAACACCTTGCACTTGCCTCCTTCCTTATGTCAGGTCTGCTTCTTGGGCACCCTAAACTCAGACACTCTCCCTTCTAAAAGGCTGCTAACAGTGCCATCTGCTGCCTGGGGCACCTCACTGGTGCCACCTCTACCCTTCCCCCAAGGAGTTAAGTAGCCCATTAAGGATGGTAAAGTTATCTGCCCACCTCAGCATTTCTTCCTGCTTCCATGGTCCTAGGCCATGGTGATTGCCCCCACTGCCCTTCCCTGCTTCTGAGTAGAGTGGACTGCTGAAAGCTGCTGGAAGACGTGCTTTGAAGCATTTGGCAGCCAAGAATTGCCAATATTCCTGTGAATATTGAATGGCCCCACCTCACCTTCCAGATTGGTTCTTGACAGGGGCAACTGTTTCAAGGTAGAGGTCTGAAGCATTAATTTATAGGCCAGAGAGGCAAGTCAGGAAAATCGGTAGGTTTTTCCAAAACCACTTTTGCATGTCAGTGGAATGCTTTTGTTCTGCTACAAAGCACCCAGGAGCAGCCTTTTATGACTTGAATCATTTACATGTGGCCCAGGGTCTCCTTCGACTTGAGTGCTATTATCCCCCTGTCTGTTAGACCGTGCAGCTCTATCTTCAGGCTTGCTCCTTGGTTGTTTATGGATTTCTCAATCTGCCTGCTCAGGCTGAAAAAGGCTTGCTTGCCCATAAAATTCCCACAGTTCTAAATCATCTCTCTCTCTCTCTCTCTCTCTCTCTCTCTCTCTCTCTCTCTCTCTCTCTCTCTCTCTCTTTCTCTCTCTCTCTCTCTGTGTGTGTGTGTGTGTGTGTGTCTCCTCTCTGCTCCTGCTCCCCTCCCTTTTTCCATCCCGGCCACCCCCTTACTCTCAACTCAGTCCTTAGGACTCTAAGAGCCTACAATGAAAACCATTTTTAAATCTCATTTTGTTCTTCCCTTTTAGCACCGGAATCACCCTGGATTATTTGGAGTATCTAAGGGAGCCATGGTATTGTAGGGGTTACGAGGTAAGATGTTAACTGGCAAGATCAGCAGTTCAAAATCACCAACCACTCTTAGGGAGAAAGACTGGGCTTCCTACTCTCATAAAGAGTTACCGGCTCAGAAACCCACAGGGGCAGTTCTACCCTGTCCTATAGGGTTGTTGTGCATCGGTATCAACTTGCTGGCAGAGGGTTTGGTGAGTATTTATGCAGCCAATTAAAGGAGCCCTGATGTTGTGATGATTTGAGCCCACTCAGGAGGAAGATTTGCTCCCATAGAGATAACAGCCTAACCCCTCTCCCCACAATGAGAAAGTCCTCTCTGTCACATGTGGTCACCATGCATAGAAAATCAACTGGAGGGCACGTAATTACAACACGCCTTGACATCTTCCCTCAGTACCTGCCCTGCTTCAGGCCCTCTGCCAGGGAAGAATCTCCGGAAGCGATTTTAAAAGCCCTTCTAAGAGAATAGTTATGGACTGGCAGAGGCTGAGGTCAGCAGACTCTTGGGAACATGGTCAGTTCTGGGGTTGTTATGAATTGGGCAACCCCTGTGAAAGCGTTGTTGGACCCCCAAAGGGGTTGTGACCCAGAGGTTGATAACTGCTAGGTGAGCATAGTCATTCTGCCTCATAATATTAACTATTACCCCCTCTAAAAACCACAACCATTATTATACTCTGTAATGTTAAATACAAATGATGGAGATAAAATTGGGGATAAGGTGAACTGGAATAATCAGAGAAGGCTTCCTGGAGGAAGGGGTTTTAGAAGGCGGCCTGGGGAGGAATCAGCCATTGAAGGGTAGCAGGGAGGATATAAATTATTGTACCAGAGGCCAGACTGGGTGAGATCAAATTTTCCAAGATGGTAGCCAGTCATCTCTCTCAACCAGTCGACTCTTTGCCACCTAATCTAGATACTCCTCCCACCACAAGGTGGGATCTGGGTCCTTTCTATTTGTATATGAGTAAACTGATGTCTGCTTCAACCAATAGAATACAATGTAAGTGATGCTGATGGCCAGGCTGTGCAGTTGCTGCGTTATTCACTTGTACTTGAGTCTTGAGCTGCCTTGTAAGACATCCAATGATCCTGCATTCACTATGCTGCTGCGAAGAAGAAGCTTGAGCTACATAGAGAGACCACCTGTAGATACGCAGCTGACAGTCCTCCCAACCTAGGTGGGCAGAGGGGAGGCAGATATGTGAATGAAGGAACGCTCATGATGCAACCATCAAATCACTATCACGTACGAAAATCTGTTCTTCCCACAGTTCTTCAACAAATCAGCCCAGTTATCAAGCCACCTCAGTCTCCGTGTTTTCCCAGCTGTGACTATACGCTGGAGCCTGTCTGAATTGCTGACCCAAAGACTCTGTCAGCATGAGAAAATGACTGCTGTTTTAAGTCACTGCGGTGGGGTACTTTGTTCATCAGCAGTAGTACCTGGGAACTCAAGTAAAAGTGCAGAGCTGCGGGCAGAAGCAGTGCAAGACAAGTCACTGTTGAGTGTGAAATCTGGGGGACACAAGAGAGAGAGCCCTGGGGTCTGTGGTCTACTCTTTCCCATCTTAGAGTTGATAACACGATGGTAGAAAACCAAATCAAACCAAGCCGTACCCAACAAACTCACTGCCATCTAATTGCTTCCAATTCATAGTGAGCCTGTAGAGCAGAGTAAAACTGCCTCCGTGGGTTTCTGGAGCTGTAACTCTTTAGCGGAGCAGAAAGCCTCATCTTTCTCCTGTGGAGAGGCTGGTGGGTTTGAACTACTTGCCTGGTGGTAGCAGTAACCCATTATATCACTAAAGCTCCTTAATAATGATGCAAAGTTTTAGCTACTCAGAGACTGGCAAAGGGCAATGAGGTGATAATGGAGGGATATGGTAGAAGTTGTCCTGCAAAAGAGAAGTAGAGACAAGTTTTCCCTTTGTACCTCCTCAGCACAAAGGAAGGGGAAGGGCAGACTAAGACGCATTTCCTTACCCGATGGATGAGAACCAAAATAATGGAGCAAATGAAATGGCTGGGGGAAGAATGTTCATATTATGCTCACAATTACCTAATAGCCTCGAGTTTGGGGTCTGAGACAAGAGCACAGCATGAAATCTGGGGCACCAAGATGTGGTTGATAAAAGTGCCAGAATGTGCATCCCTGAAAGGAGGAGGGCCACAACAGAGGACCAGTCAATAGCAGAAGACCCCTCCAGAAAGCCAGCCTTTGGTGGTGGTGGTGGTGGTGAGCCATTTTCAGTATATAATGTCTGGCTCTACATTTTGCCAGACCTGTTAGATTGACTAAGGGCCCTTGTGGCACAGTGGTTACAAGTTGAGCTGACATCCCAAAGGCCAGTAATTTGATACCACCATCATCCCTGTGGCAGAAAGATGGTGCTTTCGGCTTCCATGGAGTTAGTCTTGGAGAGTCACAGGGACAGAGCTACCCTGTACCATAGGATCCTGTTCAACAGGGTCCCTCACTATGAGCTAGTATTGACTTGATGGCCATGAGTTTAAGGGCCATTTTGGCTTCCTTTTCAAAGGAACCTCATTCAGTGAACTGACTCTTTCTGGTCAATCCTTTCCTCTGACTCTGATCTGATGTAGCACCTCACCTGGGGAGTGAAGAGGTCTGAAGCTTGGAGCTGCCTCCCAATGAAAGAAAGTAAACCATGATAGTTCATAAAGGCACTTGTGCAAATTGTAAACCACCAACCATGGCTTAATTCATTTTTTAATTGGATAGAAAGTACTCTAATTATGTTGATGACAAATAAACCAAACATATATATGTGGATACACACATACACACACACACAAATACACACAGACACACAAGACGGATGTTTAGGGGCATCTACCCAGCTCTGTCAGAGAGATTTGTCCCTGGTCTGGGCATAGGAATCAGTCTTCTTGCATTTCAGTCTCTGGCTCTGTAACTGACCTTAAGCCACATGACCTTGATCAGATTGCTTAACATCTCTGAGCCATTTTGGCAACACCGTGTATCAGGGCTGAGAAGGGGCACTGGGTAAGCCCTGACACATGATGAGGGAGGGACTCAGCCAAAATAAAGCATACAAGGGTAATGACCATGGCATTCTCTCCAGTGTGGGCCTCAGAGCAGCTCTGGTTCTAGAAAATCCTACAGAAATAATTTTACCAACCTGGGCCTTCAGCCCTCACGCCAAACTTAACACGTTTCTAATCCACACAATGTTTACAGCTTTGGGTTCTCATCCCTCTACTTCTTCCAAGAGACCAAGGAGAATGGAGTGTTTGAGCAATATCCAGGCCACATGACCATCTTTCTCAGTTCTTAACTCACCTTTTCCTCTCTCAAGCACAGCTTTAAAGTTTCCATGAGTGTCCGTGGCTATGATAAAGAATACGTGTTATGGGAGGTAATCAGGGCCTGCGTCTTCCATAAACCAGTTGCCAAAGACTCTATACAGATAGGTAATGGTAGGCCCATATGTTTTACTTACCTATTGCTGCTTAGTGACTTTCAATGCCCCTCGGTGTATTATCAGCTCATAATTTTGTAATTTGAGGAAGGTTTGGCTCGGGCAGCACATCTCCACTCCACGCGGCATTGGCCAAACCAGCTCAAGCAGCGAGACCCGGCAAGATGGGTTTGCTTTGGTTCATAGGTCTAGGGCCTGGGTTCTTGCTGTTGCATTGGCTCCCCAATTTCCCTCCATGTGATCGTGTCATGTGCTTGCCTTTAGCTTCCTCACAGCAGGGTGATTTTCAAGATAGATTTTTTTGTCAGGATAGTTGGGCTGTAGGCCCAGTGACAAAATCCCTTAAAGGGATTAAATTGAATACACAATTTAATACGTGACTGCCAAATATCCCCCAGAGCACACAAGTTGAAACCACAAGACTTCTCCCTAAGAGAGGTTCCTTGTAGCTTTTGATTGTCTTCTAAGTCCCTTTTCCTTTTCCACAATAATGTCTGGGTTGCTTTATCAATCATCTTTTTTCTTTTTATGTAGCACTATCTCTGGCTGTTTAGTCCAAGCCAATGCAGTTCCTTCCCAAAGTTACTGGGTTTCCCTTGCACTGGATTACATGATGCATTCCATTTTATGAAAGCCGTGTCCCCACATCTCTTTGAAATGGGTCCCTCTCTGTTTTAGGCTGCAATTCAGCCTATTTAGACTCTTAGAAAACCTTTTGTGTACAGGAGATTGTCTACAAGGCACTGGGTTACATTCTTTTGTGATCTTAGTACAGGGCATGAAAGCTATCTTCTTGATCTGATCCAACGCAGAAGCCATGTTCATGCCATTCCTATTAAGGGACATTATTTTTTGGCAAGAAAGACTTGGGGTTGAAAAATAGGTTTTCTTAGGCAGATAGGCAGGAATGAGATGTCCATTGACGCATGCCCAGGAGAACCAAGCATAGAACAAAAGCCTAGGTTTTCCCGCTGGTGGGTACGGATGGGCGTTAAACCTGGATCAGCCCAATGGGATCGACCTGGGGTCATTCACCATGCCTCCCCCCCGGGAATCCTTGAAAAGGCAGGAGCGAGGGGGAGAAAGGAAAAACTGGGGACAGGAACTGGGGAGAGAACTTGAGAAGGAACATGAGACAGGTCTTTTTTTTGGAGGAAAACTTAGGAGAGAGATCTTTGCGTGACCTCGAGCAGTCTCTGCCAGGCTGCAAGGTGGGGAGGAATCCTAGGAGTGCCGCGTAAAACCTGAAACTTCTTTTAACTTTCATTAAACTCACTTGGATCACGAGCCAGGCTTTGGCATGAATTCTTTCTCATGCGGAGCCAAGAACTGAGATGTAACTCTTGCCCGGAGAGAGATCTTACAGTTTATATTTAAGTCCAGCAAGTCCCTGCTCCTTCATAGTTCATATTTTCTGCTCAAAAAAACACACAACTAAACCCCAAACAGAAGTAACTTCTTTAGCTTCTCTTTATCCTTCTGTAGTTTATAATTATTTGTCTGTTGCCTCCATTGTTAATGACGCTGAGAGTTCAGATTCTAGATAAAGCAGAAGAATGTCACTGCCACCCAAAATAGTTGTTCTTGGTGTTAGTTGGTGCCCAATCAATCCCTGCCCATCCACTCACTTGCTGCCATTGAGTCAATTCTGACTCATGGCAGCGGAGTATACTTGCCCTGGTAGGTTTCTGAGACTATACATCTGTACAGTAGAAAGCTTCAGCTTTCTCTCTCAGAGCAGCTGGTAGTATTGAACTGCTGGCCTTATGGCTAGCAGGACAATATGTTACCAGGGATCCTTTTCAAGACTGTGCCCTTTCAGAAACAGATCACCAGGCCTGCTTTCCTAGGAACCTGTGGGTGGGTTTGAAGCATCAACCTTTTGGTTAATATGTAAGTGCTTAACTAATGGGCTTTATCCTGGTTTGGAAAACCTAAGTCATGGGTCTTTTGCCTAAAGAGTCACTTTCAATGGTCCTGGCTTGTTTCATGGGAAAGGCCAGATCAGGGGCTCCCGGACAGATGGTGGGGTAGGATCCTTATTTAGTAGGGCCATATTGGGGGGGGGGGCGGCAGGGAAGTGTGTGTGTGCTGTATGTGTGTGTAATCTGCATCTTTAACAAATGCCCCCGCCCCACTCAAATGAGAAACACTGGCCCCAATTGTCCTCTGCCTCTCTTGTTGCTAACTTTTTTGGGGATTTTTCTGGCTTTTAGCAGCCCTGGAGGCCCCTCCAATCTAGGCAGGAAAAGGAGCCAATAAATAATTTCACAATAAAGTGCTAGAGAGTTATAACAGCTAATCCCTTCCAAGGGCAATTGCTCTGACAAAGAAAGAAAAAAAAGAGAGAGAGAGAGCTCAGGGGTTTGGGGGGAGCAATTTAACTCCAATGAATAGTGTCTCCTGGAAGAGTACTACACTTTGTCACTACAATGGGAGTCATATATGAACATGTGTGTGCGTGAAACCCCTCGCATCAGTCTCTTCTTCTGCTTTTGTGTAAATTGGACTTTAAACACATTCTCTAGGAAGTGTTTGAATGCCTCTGTTTATGGAAGCTTCTTGACAGAGGGGGATTTTTGTCTCTTTTGTTCAGTGAGAGAGCCCCAAGGTGTGGCATTTAATAAGTAAGTAGCAAGCTGGTTGAATGAATGAGTGAATGAGTGAGTGAGGTAAAGAAGCCTTCTGCAGCCTTCCAGGTCGAGAGTGCCCCCCTCAGAAGCCTGGCTCTTGTCTAAAGTGAGGTACACCTCTCTCCCTTCCCATATCATGCTTTCCCGTGGTCTGCCTGGGATTGAGCTGAAAAATGATTTTTCATGCACGTCATCCTCATTATATCATTATCCCTCAGAGCAAAGCTCTCTGACCACGCTGAAGACCTGTATTTAATGTGAGTAAAGGTGATTTAATGGAGTGGAGAGTGCAGCAAATAACAGACAACCCTTTCAGAATAGCAGAGCAGGCTGTCCCTCCAAGGGGAAAGGGACAAAAAGGGAAAAGAAAAGAAAAATGGTGAGGGAGGGGGGGCAACTCTCACTCTTCTAATAGGCTGAAATAAGAAGTCCTTTTGGTCAGCTTCATCAGAAGACAAACCTGAAAGGGTCCCCTTGCCCGCCCGCCAGCGCATAACTGACTTACCATGCATTTTACCTTGGAGCTGATTATGCGCTGAGTTGAGGCAGACGGGGAGAGTTTATTGACATATGGTTTCCCTTCACACATTTTGTTACAGCCAGACATCAGGGACTGAGCTGCAGGATATTAAATGATTTGGAAGCGTTATCAAGGAATGGTACATATTTATCAAAACCAGGGTGATATTACAAAGCTGGGTTGCTGCTACACCTGGGTGTTTTATGTGATTAAAAATAATGACAATGCATCCTCTTGATGGATTTTGCACCTGGGCGAATACTGAGCAGGTCTGCTGGACCACCCTTGGTCGAGAATTCACACTTAACAACCCCTTTGGTCTCAGAAGAAAATTGTGGCTGCTAGCTCACACTTGGAATCCAGGTAGGGCAATGTTTAAGCACTTCACTGTTAACCGAAAGAGCAACACTTGGAATTCACCAGCTATCCCGAGTGAGAAAGATGTGACCATGTGCTGCCACAAAGATTACAGCCTTGGAAACCTTCCGGGAGGTTCTTCCCTGGCCTACAGGGTTGCTGGAGTCAGAATTGACTTGACTTCCATGGCATTGAGCTGTTTTGAGTTTTGAATGGCTGAATTGGAGACTTCAGGATTGCAGGAAGATTTGAGAACAGCCTGAGATATGCAGGCGACCAGCCCTGCTTGCTGCAAGGGAAGAGGAGTTGAAGCACTTACTGATGAAGTTCAAAGATGATAGTCTTCAGTATGGATTACAATTCGAGGTTAAAAGAATAAGAATCCTCACCACTGAACCAATAAGCAACATGATAAACAGAGAAAAGATTTAAATGATGAAGCATTTCATCTTACTTGGACCCATCTACAACCAACGCTCATAGAAATATCTGTAAAGAAATCACTGGATAAATTGCTTTCAGTGAATTTGCTGCAAAAGGCCTTTTAAACATTTTTTTGAACCAAGGTGACTTTGCCACCTTAAAAACTCAGGAATATCTTATCCCAAGGCATGATTGTTTTCATGTGGAAGCTGGAAAATGCATAAGGAAGTCCCATGAGAAGAATTGATGCATTTGAAATATGGTCCTGGTGAGGAATATTGAATACACCAAGGAACTTCTAGGAGAACAAACAAATCTATGTTGAAAGAACTACAGCCAGATTGATTCTTAGAAGCGAGGATGGTGACATTTGGCTTCATGTACTTTGGGTGTTATCAGGAGGGACCAGTCCCTGGAGTTGGGCAGCTTGCTTGGTCAAGCCAAAAGGAGGACAAACCTCCACAAGATGGGTTGACACAGTGGCTCAAATGTAGGAATGACTGTGAGAAATGCGCAGGGCAGCGTGTTGTTTTGTTCTGCTGTACATAGAGTGGCCATGAGTTGGAACCAAATTGACAGCACCTGGTTACGCAATGGACTAATGGCAAGATCAACCATTCAAAACCACCAGCCACTCCTCAAGAGAAAGATGAGGCTTTTTTACTCCCGTAAAGAGTCGCAGTGTGAGAAACTCACAGGGGGAATTCTACCCTGTCATATAGGGTCACTGTGAATCGGCATCGACTCTACGGACGTGAACGGCAACAACAACAACAACAACAACAACAAAAAAAAGAATAATGGTGGCTGGGTACATGCGCAGACACCCATCCACTCGCACTGGAGCTAAGTTAGTGGTATCAGCAGGTAGCTTACCTCGGTGGTTTCCAGAAATCCCTCGGGCTGAACCTATTTACACCAGGTCCTTCAAATATCCCTGGTACCCCGGGCATCTTTCATTTCCCAGAGTTGGTTGCATGACTTAAGGCTTGATGATCATGGGGCCACATGAAGGACGCCTATGTGCTCCAACCACTGCCTTCCTAGAGAGTGCTGTGGACAATTGCCTTCAAGTCAGCCAGCTCCTGACTCATGCGGACTCCATGCGCTATAGAACTCAATGCCCACAGGTCCTGCCCCATTCCTTCAATGGGTTGTAGATTTGACCCCTTGTCAGCTGGGGGGTTTTCAGTGGCTGATGGCTTGAAGGAGTTCACCAGGCCTTTTCTCCTAGTCTGGCGGTAGGCAGAAAACATCGCTAAAATCTGTTCAGCATCAGAGCAATATGCCAGCCTCCACTAGCAGTTAGGTGGTAGCTGTAACAGGAGGCGCACTGGCCAAGAATCAAACCCAAATTTCCTGCATGGCTAGTGAGAATTCTGCCATGGAACCACCATTTCTTCTCTCCTGGTTTCTAGTGTTTATGTATATAAGATTTCAGTACCTTCTAACAAGCAGTAAGTAAGACTGCACCACGGGTCACCTCTATTTAGCTCTCCCCCAAATTTTTCCACATGAATTTTAAAGTGTGTGACAGTTGTAATATGTTTCTCTTTTTAAAAAATGCTGGGTGAACTTAAAACAGCACAAGGAAGTGCCAACATAGCAAAATGATACCCACCTGCTTATTTATCTTAAGAGAAGAAAAGTCGTGAATGCATTCACTCAGGTGAAAATATCATTCATGGAAAGAAGTGCCTAATGGTCACCAGGACCCATGGTTAATCCAGGCGTGGTCATCTGATTCCAATCGATCAGACCTAGCTATAAATCACTTATAAGTCTGGATAATTAAAAGCAAATATAAATTTTCAAAGAAATAACGTTGCATGGGATAGAAAGAGAATACATAACAACATCAGACATAAATATGCCTCAAGACAAACTCATTGTGCACATCCAGAATACATAATGGCTCTTGCTAAGATGCGTTTCCCACTAGACCCTACCCCAAGCCAGTAAAAGCCAGAAACTCTACAGTAAACTGTGGATTGTACTACTCTGAAATGGGAGCTGTGTCTCTAGACCTAATTTGGGGCTGTTCGTGCTGAGGACTCACCAATACCTGCTGCAGTGACAACAGTCCAGGTGAGAATAAGGAAATCTGGATGACAGCCAGGATATAGGAGCACTGAGAACTCCAATTGCTTCTAGGCGAGCATGGCCTAATGGGCTTCCATTTCTGCACCTCTGGCAGGAGGAGTTTGTTCTGGAAAGTAATGGTTTCTAAGGAAGTATTTCTTAAATTTTCACATACACGCACTTACGAGGTTCCTGGAAATCGGGCTGGGGGGCAGATTCTGATTTTGTGGGTTCAGGGTGGGGTCTAGGATCCAGCAGTTCTAGAGGCCCTGGTACTCTTGGGCTGTTAACCACAAGGACAGTAGTCCTAAACCACCAGCCACTCCTTGGGAGAAATATGAGGCTGTAGACTCCGGGCAAGAGTGACAGTCTGGTAAACCCACAAGGGCAGTTCTACCCTATCCTGTAGGGTCACTATGAGTCAGCATCAACTCGATGGCATTAGCGTGGGAGAAGCTAATGCTGATGTTGCTGGTTCCTTGACCTATGATACTTTGAGTGGCAAAGTCCCAAGGGCCTTCCCGGATGTGATGGCCAAAAGCAGTAGTGTTCACCCTTGGTCATACTTTGGAATCCCTTAGGAGCTTTCCAGCCTCCCATTGGCCTGGCGCCAACCCAGTCCAATGAAGCAAGGCTTAGTGGAAGCAGGATTCAGGTCACGGTCAGTGAGAAAGCCCCGTTGGCAATGCCAACATACAGCCAGTGCAGAGTCGAACTGGTCGATGACTCCACAGGATTCCATATACTTTGGTGAAGCCAGCTGTTTGGGCAAGGTTTTCAGAGTTACCACCCATGTAGACTTGTTGGTGATAGTGCATTAAATAGAGCACATGCAGTGCATTGCATGAGTGGCCTATGTCATGCAACCACATCAGGGGGATGTTGAGCCAATTTCTCTGGGAGACCAAGGGTGTTGGCTCCATCCTGAACGTTGGCAGGGTAATGGACTGACACAGAGGAAACTCATTCTCTTTGTGGCGGTGCATTAATGGGTTCTTCACAGAAGGCCAAGTCCATGGCTGCAGATGCAGATGCTCACGGGGCTGAGGGAGCAGGTCAAACCCTAAGTCCGAGGTGGGTGTTTGCATATTTACATGCCCTCACTGCCATCAAGTCCATTCCAACTCACAGGCCCATGGGACTGAGTAAAATGGCCCCCGTGGGTTTCTGAGACTGTAATTCTTTAGAGGAGTAGAAAATCTCCTCTTTCTCCAGAGGAGCGGTTGGTCATTCAAACTGCTGACCTTGAGATTAACAGTCCAACTCCTGACCACTCTTGCCGTCAGAATTGTATTTATAAACACAAGTATATATATATCCTTTCCCAAAAGAACTCCACATTTTCAAATCATTCTTGACACTCATGACCTTTTTTCCTCTATAGTCATGCCTTTGGTTGAAACACAGATATAAGAGAAATATTTATCTACTTATAGGGGTACAAAAGGAGCTTTGGTGGCATAGGGTTTGCATGTTGGGCTGCTAACACCAAAGTCAGCACTTTGAAACCACCAGCCACTCCGTGTGAAGAAGAGTCTGTCTACTCCTATAAAGAATTACAGTCTCAGAAACTCACAGGGACAGATCTACTCTGCCTCATAGGGTCACTATGAGTCAGCATCACCTCCCTGGCAGTGAGGTAGATTTTGGTTTCATAGAGATACAAGTCAGTCCTGAGCTGCTAAAGACAAGGTTGGCAGTTTGAACCCACCAGCTGCAGAGAAAGAGGAGGCTTTCTATTCCCAGGAGGAGCTACAGTTTCAGAAATACCCACAGGGGAAATTTTAACCTTTCCTGTAGGATCAATATGAGTCAGAATCGACTTATCGGTGGTGAGCAAGTGGAGGGGACCCTAAAGAGGTTCCGGTGGACCTTAAGAGTTCTACTAATTGTGCATGCTCTGTAAAATGTAAACCAAGATTTTACTTTTGCAAACATTATTTTTTCTAAACACGTCTAACTGTGAAACTATACTCGCATGCGGGTCTTTGAACCTGGTCAGTGGTCTGGGGAAGTGAAGGGCCCTGACATCCTTTGTTGTTGTTAGTGCTGTCCAGTCATTCTGACATCACAGGGACCTTCTTTGCAACACAAGGCAGCACTGCCCGGTCCTTTGCCAGCCTCAGGGGTAGTATGTTAGAGCCCATGGTTTCAGCTACCGTGGCCTCCAGTTCACCAAGGAGTTTCCTCTTTGTGCTGCTTACTAAACCCGTTTCTGAGGAGTCCATTTCAACCCACGGTGACGCCGTGTGGGTCAGCACCACGGGACCCCACAGAGCTTTCAAAGGCTGGTCGTTCCGATGTCAATCAGCAGGCCTTTCTCCTGAGGGGCCTTGGATTTGAACCGCAAACCTTTTAATCAGCAGTGCTTGAGCGCGCTAACTGTTCACATTACCCGGGGACACCCAACCCTTCTTTCCCTCATCGCTTCATAGGTGATCCATCTCCAATCCAAGAGGGCAGAGAAGATAGATAATACAGCCTGAGCTGCGTATGTCAGGTCCAAACTTTTCAGTGTCATGGAACAAATAGCCAAAAACCTTGATGAAATGGCTGGGAAAACTCAGTCCAAATCATTCCAAAGAAATGAGTAGCGGTGCACTCTTGGGAACTTGCGCTGTGACAGCAGCCACCAGGAAGACCCGGGTAGTCCAGAGCTTTGCCACCCCAAATATGGTCACAGACTAGCAACATCAGGAGCTTGTTAGAAGTGCAAATTCTCAAGCCCTACACAAGGTCCACTGAACCAGCGTGTGCAATTTACCAAGACCACCAACGGATCGGGGTATCTGTGAAAACCAAACCAAACCCATACTCACTGCTGTCCAGTCGAGTCAGACTCAGAGCAGCCCTTTGGGCCAGGGTAGAGCTACCACTGTGCATTCCCAAGACTGTAATTCTTTAAAGGAGCAGACAGCTTGTTGTTCTCCTTCAGAATGCCTGCTAATTTAGAACTGCTAGTTTGGTGGTTAGCAGCCCACTGCCTAACTGCTAGGCCACCAGGGCTCCTTTTGTGCTTGTGAGAGTTCAAGCAAATACCATTAGCAACTAGAGAAGAACCTGGAAGAAGAAGAGCAGGGTCAGAACTATGAGTCAATTTGGTCATTAGCACATTTCTGTGTTTACTTATTCTGTTCCTTCCCTTGTGTATTCAGTCAACAATTCTTCTTTGAACATCACCACTGAGCCAGGATCTGTGATATGCTAATTAAGTTGGTTTAGGAAAGGGGTCTGCCTTAGTGACTCCTGCTTCCTGGCTTTTCCTGCTTCCAGATCCCCTCTCTTTATTTCCTTCCACATTAGAAGCACATCCTTACATGTGCAGCTGATCCCTAGTTCAGGACCGGAAGTTACGTGTTGGCATGCATGCTCATAGCTCGCTCAGTGGAAGTGCAAAAAGTCAATTCCTTCAAGAGCCTAGCAAAGTCTGTAAGGTTGGGATGGTGTTAAAAGTGGTGGGGTTGGTGTTAGTTCCCGTTGAGCCCATTCTGCATAGGATGCCTTCATGTGACAGAGTAGAAATGTCCCCATTGGGTTTCCTAGTCTGTCATCATTACCAAAGGAGCCCCGGGGGGTACTTTAAGGGAAGTGTTGGACTGTCAACCACAAAGTAAGGGGTTCACACCTACCAGCTGCTCCGCAGGAGACAGATGAGACCCTCTCCTCCCATGAAGATTTACAGCCTCAGAATCCCATGATTGGGTCTCTATGAGCCAGGGTTGGTTCCATGACAGACCCAAAGCCCACTTTCTATCGAGTTGATTCCAACTCATGGTGATCTTATATACTTGTTGTTGTTGCTGTCGGGTGCCATTGAGTGGTTTCTGACCCAAAGTGACCCTATGCACAACAGAACCAAACACTTCCAGATCCTGCACCATCATCACATTTGTTCTCTGCCTGAGTCCATTGATGCAGCCACGGTGTCAGTCCAGCTCATTGAGGGCCTTCCTCTTTTGTGCTGCCCCTCCACTTTACCAAGCAGGATGTCCTTCTCCAGGCAATATGTCCAACATATTTGGGAGGCAAAATCTTGCCATATATTCTGTCAAGGGCACTCTGGCCTGACTTCTTCCAAGACAGATTAGGTTGTTCGTTTAGTAGTCCATGGCAGGGTAGAATTTTCCCTATAGGTTTCTGAGATATTATGTCTCTATAGGAATAGATAGCTTCATCTTTCTCCCACAGTGAAGCTGGTGGGTTAGAACTGTTGACTTTGCATTTAGTAGCTCTGTGAGTAGCCCGCCATGTCACCAGAGGTCCTTTGCGTTTGATGGCAGTGGGGTGGAATGTTTACAATGGCAAGACCTTTTTCTCTTGTGTTGGTACTGACCGCGGTCTAAAGCCCAAATGCTTAGCCATTGGGCCACCAGGATTCTTCGTGGTAAGGATGTGTTCCTGCCAAAGTTCATGAACACTACACAACAGTGGGGTTTTGGAACTGCTAGGTAGTTTAGCTTAGGGACTGAGGCATTCATTACGCATGGTCAGCAGTCTGAGCCTTTGTTCCATGAACGAGTGGTACACTGCGCATGCTCAAAGGCTCAGGTTCCCAGCCAGGAAGGGGAGGTACACCTGGGTGTGTTCTGCACCTGAATTGGCCCACCAAGGCCGGGTGAATTCAGTTCAGCCAATGAGTTCAACCAGGGTCACCAGCACGCCTCACCTCTGGGAGTAATTTAAAAGGCAGGAGCACAGAGCAGACCTCGTGACTTTCAGGGAAGCTTCTAAGGAGATGCACATTTCTGAAGAGCCCTGCAGGTGCCTTTATAAACCTGAAACTTCTTCTAATTCTCATAAAACTCACTTGGATCACAAACTAGGCTTGGAGGTGAATGCTTTCTCGTGTGTAGCCAAGGAGCAAGGTATATCTCTATCCTGAGAGATCTCACAGAACCATTGATTGCCCTGGCATATTTTTGGAGTCCTGATGGTGTCATGGTTATGCTTTGTGCAACAGTTTAATACCACTAGCCACTCCACAAGGAAAAGATGGGGCTTTCTATTCCTATAAAGAGATACATCCTCAGTAACTCACAGGGGAATTCTACCCTGTCCTATAGGGTTGTTATGAGTCAGCATTGACTCAATGGCAGTGAGTGAGTGCCCTGGCACGTAAGCCTTGGGTATTCACATTGACTCATAGTTTCTGGTTAGCTTTTCACCACTTCACCCCATGAACTTTAACTGCAGTGGATGAGGGTTGGGAGCTCTGGCTCTGGGGCTGCTTGCTTGAATTTTCACATCATGGCCCTGCCCGTGATGGGACCTTTGACAGTTGGGCAAATGAGCTCAAGCCCGAGTTTCCTTTTCTGCAGCATAGGCTGAGGAAGGAGATGTCTTCTTTCTTGTGTGCTAACTGACTTTTACCAGTTAGTATGAATTAGATCTTTCCACGAGGAAGATCAGGGAGAAGGGGGAAGGATGAAGCAACTTGGATAGAGGTGAAGGCAGCGTGAGGGGTCAGAGAGAGTTGAAAGGACCACCATGTCACCTTTGACTACTCTTAGTGAGGCTGGCTTGGAGTGCAGGAGACGGGGAGAGTGAGGACACGGGCTAAAGGCAGTGCTCATTCATTACTTCCGGGCAGAGTTCAGCCTTTGGCATGTTTGTTGGATGCTGGCGCTGTGTTCATCCAATGAAACTTCAAACTTCTGTCCTCTCATTAACCCTTTGTCTCTCCTTTCTATTCTCGGGTTCTCTTTAGAGCCCCAGGAAATCAGAAGTCACAAGTCACTTCTGTTTACAGAGAGGCCCCCAGCATGCAAAGGCAGGAGGGTGTGTTAACAGCACACCGGTCCAGTGGCTGGTCACGCCCATGCAGTACATTCTCCATCCCTTAGCTCAACAAAAGGAAAATCACCAAAGAAAAACATTTTTCTTTTTCATGGATATTTACTTTTTCAGTTCCCTCCCTCACCCATAATCTGTGTGAATTACAATAGAACACGCACACACACACATACACACAATTTTCTGCCAGAATGTGTTACTCCAGTACATTCTACCCTCCTCCCTCACTGCCTCCTACCCTTTTTTCTCCTATCTACTCTCTTCCCATGACACCCAATGGACAGGTAGGGGAATTCAAATTAGACCACAGTCTCAAATGTAGTTTAAAGCTCACTCACGCACTGCTATTGTGCCAGTTCTGACTCATAGTTACAGGATACAACTGTCCTTGTGGATTTCTGAAACAACAATTCTTTGTGGGAGTTGAAAGCTGCCCTTCCTACAGGAATGCAGCAGGTGCGTTTGAACTGCCAACCCTGCAGTTAACAGGCCAATGTGAAGGGCTTTTGCCACTTTGCCACCAAGGATCCTAAAGGTAGCATGAGGAGAACATTTATTAAATCTTCCATGGTACACAGGCAAGGGGGAGACCTGAACTACAGCTCTCGGGATTCTTGGTGCCTCGCAGTGGACAGTTCCAGCCACATCGGATCCAAGCTTCCCAAGATTTGCAGAGCCACCAGCATAGTCTTTGCTCCTCTCCAGGATTCACAATTGCTTCCTGGTTGCTCAGGTATGTAGGAGTTTAGTGGTTCTCTAATGCAATCATCCCATTTTGTAAAGAAAATGCTGATACCCAGACCGGGGAGAAGATTATCTGAGGCCACTGAGAAGGACACCATCACCTCAAGTCCTTCTGACCCCCCACAAGTTTCTGCCAACAACACTGAACTCTGGGTTACCTACTCAGTCTTTTGAAGCCTTAGCCAGCTGATGCAGCTGCCAGTTGGATTGATCAGGGTATGTGACCCAGATCTCCTTAGAACGTGCCCCCCCTAAATGCAAATTTACTGCCATAGAGTTGATACTGACTCATAAGACAGGGTAGAACTTCCCCTGTAGGTTTCTGAGACTAACTTTCAGCCTTTCTCCTGAGAAGTGGCTGGTTGTGTGGTGGTTTAGATCTTGCAGTTAGCAGCCTTTTAGCATGAGAGGTAGGGTCACATTTCTGTTCTGTTCTGATTATGCTCCATTTTCTGAGATGCCAGTGCCGAGGCTCCCCCCCTGCAGGTAGCAGTGAGATTTTTCTCACTAAACTGCCCTGGATGGGAAACTTGGGGCAAGAAGTGCATCGCAGCCAAGGAAGATCTCATTGACAGTGCAGTACTTGAATAAGGCAGGAAGACACAGGAGTGGCCATGTGGCGGTGGGGAAAGTGTTCCAGGTAGGAGACAGTCAGTGCAAAAGGCCTTGTGATTGGGTTCTCCAAGCTTCTTCCTGGAACAGCAAGGAGACCAATGTGAGTGGGGCATGACACTCTGTGTAGTGAGGAAAGATGATCACTGTGTGGGCCTCCTGTATGATTGAGAAGCCAAGGGGAATTTTTAAACCCTAAGCCAGATCAATGCTCAAGGAAGCATCAGTCAAGACATCAAATGACACGTTGCATTGGCTAAATGTGCTACAACAGATCTTTTAAAAAGACTGAAGATCAAGGATGTTACTTTGAGGACACTGCCTGATCTTGTGCCAAATCTCGCCATGGTTGTTAGGTTGGAGTCCATTGTTGCAGCCATGGTGTCAGCCCATCTCCTTGATGGTCAGTCTCTTTTCTTGTGGACCTTCAGTTTTACCAAGCATGATGTCCCTTTCCATGGACTGGTCTTTCCTGATAAAATGTAGTAGCTACCAGGTTGGATGTCATGCCTTTAGAACAGTGGTTCTCAACCTTCCTAATGTTGTGACACTTTCATATAGTTCCTCATATATGGTGCTCCCCCCAACTATAAAATTATTTTTGTTGCTACTTCATAACTATAATATTGCTACTGTGATGAATTGGATGCCCCCTGTGAAAGCATTGTTCGACCCCCCCTCCCCATGGGGGTCGCGACCCACAGGTTGAGAATCACTGCTCTGGAACATTTTCATCATAGAAGAGAGTTCGGTTGCACAGCTCTGAGTTAGAGGGTGAGACGGGTTATTTGACATTCATTTGCTGATGTGTTTGCGAACCCAGTGGAAACACTCGGGAATGAGCATCTTCTTTAGCCATATTCCTGGATCATTCAAATGCCATCTCCCCTGTGAATGCCTCACTCCATCCTTGGCTTTCCATACTTGCCATATGAAAACGGGATAATATTCAATACTTAGCATTATATATAACCCAGTATTTGGTAGTCTGCCTCAAACAGATGCGAGTCTCTCTCTTTTTCCACTAATATTTAATTTTGATATGTGAAAACATCACAAAGCAAAATCTGTTCTATTTCAACCCTTTCTGGACACAATGTTCAGTGACATTGGTCACACTCTTCATATTGAATTAACATTCTTGTTCTTTCTATTCTAGGTGTTTCTTTTTACTTAATCTCTCTGCCACAACCCTCTCACATATATTTTGAATTATCTGTAGCCCATTTAGATTTGTGCTGATTTTTAAAGACTGCAATACTCAAGGATGCAATCCTTTAAGAGCTAAATTGTTATTTAGTTTAAAGATGACTTCAGGGGACAGTTTCAATTCAAGGTTTGAAGAGTAACTCAGGGTCATAGTCTCTGGGACTCTTCCAGTTAAGTAAGTCTAGATAGTTAAAGAATTTTAAATTATGTTCCACAATGTTCTTCCTTTGTATCAGCATCCTTAGGAATCATGGTGCTATGGTGCCTGCTAACCTCAAAGTCAATAGTTGAAACCACCAGCCACTCTGCAGGGGAAAGAAAAGGCTTTCTGTTTCCTTAAAGAATAGCAAGCCAGGAAACCACAGGGGGTGTTCTATACTGAGTCAAAATTGACTCCATGGCAGTGAGTTTATGTTGTTAACGAAAAAAGAACACATTTTAATGGGGGCTCTGACAGATAATATAACAATCCATAAATCAATTAGATCAAGCGAGTTTGTACATATGCTGCCACCATCATTTTCTAAACACTATCATTCTGCTTGACCCCTTTGATATCAGCTCCTGTTTTTTACCTCTTTCCTCAACCCTCACACCCTTACTAAATTATATATAAATTAATATCTTTATACACACTGTCTTGTGTGTCCCTCTACCCATATTTCTGTTATTCGGCCCCTAGGCTGTGTGTGTGTGTGTTCTAAATCCATCATTGTTATAAGTTCCCTTTTCCTCCCCTTCCCTACACAGCCACCCTGTGCCCTCATGGTATCTGAGTCAGTTCGAGTTGACCAGAGAAGCACATTCATAAACACTCATGTGTTTTAAAAAAGCTTTTTAGAAGAATAATTGTATATTAAGAAAACATCCCAGCCCAGTCCAGACCACGTCCATAAGTACGAAATTAACCCATATATCCAATAACAGTTTGTAAATTTTTTTCAGACTTATGCAACACATGCAATGACACCAAGTGCTGGAAGATCACAGGGCAGTCGATGGAATGTCTTATGGACCCAGTGGAGGTGGAAAGTGGCATGGGTCTCCACATGACTCCTCCCCATTCAAGGCTCTGGCTGCCGTCAATGTAGATCCATGTATCTTGTCAGCAGGAATATCAAGTCATGGGTGTCTCTCACCCCCAGGAAAGAATACAGGAGTTGCCAGAATCCTCAAGAGAAAGCCATGCCCACATTGAGACCTCACTGGCTATGGCCTGAGTGACAGTCTGGACTCCACCCCTATGCAAGATGATGGGAGATTAAAAAGCTACCACTGTATCGCTACTCCCATTGCTGTTCCTGAGGATTTTATCTGTCCTGGATTCCGTGCGTGGTTGCTATTTTTTTTATGATTTTTCTTTCAGCATCTATCTGTGGTGTCCCTGATCTGAATGCCCTGATGCAGTATCTGTGAGTCTCCTGTGAGCAGGGACTGTGTTCTCTACATCTGGGTCTTCTTAAAGCTTTGCAAAATGTTGTCATTTGAATAACACTCAATAAATATTTGTTGAAGGAATGGCATTGCAGGTGACAGTCAGTACCTATTCTCCCATCAGTTTTATGGTTGGCGGTCTTTTTCCTCTCAGACATATAGCTGAATCATTACAATGTGAGGGTCTGAGCCTGGTTATATTATTGGGACATGTAGTCAAAAGACAAAATATGTTTGCCTAAAGCACCTTTTGAGTATGATGTTTCAATAAAATGAATTGGACAGATCCTGTCAGCAGACATGTTTCAGCATCTCACAAGCTATGTGGCTTTGAGTAGTGTACCCTAAGCTCTGAATTCAAGGTAAGTAGTTTCAATGGTCAATATGCATGTGAGAGCTGGACAGTGAGTAAGGAAAACTGAAGAAGAATCAATGCATGTGAATGATGTGCAAACAATACCGAAAGTCGTCTGGGCTGTCAGAAGAACAAGCAAATCCCTCTTGGAGGAAGCATGGTCAGAATGCCCCTTAGAAGTGAGGATGGCAAGTCTTCATCTCACATCCATTGGACATGCTATCAGGAGAGACTGGTTCTTAAGAAAGGACATAATGCTTGTTAAAGTACAGGGGCAGCAAGAGGGAAGAAGACCCTTGATAAGATGGATGTCCACAGTGGCTACAGCAATGGACTCAACATGGACCAACGACTGTGGTGATGACACAAGAGCAGGCAGGGTTTCATTCCGTTGTACAGTTCCGGTCTCTGGTACAAAGGAAAATAATTTGCCCTATCCTGTGGGGTCGAGGCTATTGTGCCTGCTCTGTATTTTGTCCTAAGGTCTTGCAGTGTTGTTCTTTATACAGTGTTGTTGTTATTAGCTGCTTTTCGGTCCATTT
Source organism: Tenrec ecaudatus (assembly GCF_050624435.1). NCBI lineage: Eukaryota > Metazoa > Chordata > Mammalia > Afrosoricida > Tenrecidae > Tenrec > Tenrec ecaudatus. Next base: position 271,857,061 of record NC_134530.1, on the reverse strand, counting down.
GGACTCATAGCGACTCTCATGCATTTCAGAGTAGAACTGTTCCATAGGGTTTTTAAGGCTGTGACCTTTTGGAAGCAGATTTTCAGGCCTACCTTCCTTAGGCACCTCTTGGATTCTGGGTGGGATTTAACTGCCGACCTCCTGGGTGCTAGTCAAACACTACCCAGGGAGTCCTCCCACTGAATAGTGTGAGTGTATTCCCACCTAGGGTGCTCCTCTTCCAGTACTTGTTTGGTCGGTATTCTCTTTTGATCCATAGGGTTCCATGGACTCATTCTCAGTAGTACATCATCAGGTCTTTCTTCCCAGTGTGTCCTAGCTTGGATGCTCTGGTGAAGCGTGTCCAGAGTGGCTTGCTCTGGTTATAATCGTAGCTGGTGACACCGCTTACAGCAATCACAGCTATAGACAAATGACAACATGATGACAAACTGACAGATGGGTGGCAGCCTAGGGAAGGAATGATCAACACAACACAACCTGAGTGGAAATCGAGCTATGGAGTCTCTGAGAGTCCAGGTTCTTCGTCCTGGCACAGCCTGGGGCAGGGCCTGGAGCCAGGAACTGTGGCTGCTGGGGTGAGGACCCCCAGCTTCCCCACTTGGCATTCCCTCCCCAAACACAGCTGGCAGCCTGTGGGTATTGTCTTTCCCCTTGCACATGACGGCACTGACGAGCATAACGCAACCCTGCTGGTGGTTAATTACTGGTGACATTTTGAGGCCGCTGCCCACCTTTGGTTGAGGGAATTTGCCAATGCTCGGAAGTTGTTGGGCTCTAACGAAATGCAACCCCTGCAGGCAAGCACTGAGTCAAGTGCACGAGGTGTGGGGCACTCTGACATCCCCGTGTGACTGTGAAAAGCAGGCTGCGGAGCAGTGGTGGCTGCTGAGGCTCCTTTCTCCTGGAAATACTGGTGTGCTGAAATGGCGGGCTAATTTGTCATGGAAAGCAGGGTTTCATGGGAACTTGAGGATTAGGAATCCACATGCTTGCAATCAATATTGTATGTTCATCGTATAATTTACTTTGAAAGGGAGACGACACAGTTCTCCAAATTTTTGGGTGAAGTAAACCACTTTTCCAAAGGAGTAAGTGGATTTCTGTGTTTATAAATCATGCCCACCACTTGGGAGTGCAGAGGAGGATATGGGAGGATGGTAAAGAAGAGCAGCAGGAGAGGACCTGAAGACCTCATGTTTCCTCAGGGTCAGGGGCCAGGCGAAACCAAAGTCCCTGGAACACCACTGTCTCTCTGGAATGGTATTAGCACAGCTTGTTATTTGCATACTGTACTGAGTTCATTCTGACTGGCAGCGCCCCTATAGGGAAGAGTAAACATGCCCCAGTGACTCTCTGAGACTATAATTCTTTACTCAAATAGAAAGCCTCATCTTTTTTCCATGGAGGAACTGGTGGATTCAGAACTGCTGACCTGGTGGTTAGCAGGCCAACACCGAACCTACTATACCACCAGGACATTTCTGTTTAGCCTAGAGACTTTCAAATGGATAGAACAAGACCCATCCCAACCCTGTTCAGGGCAATCAACCCCCCTTTCTGTGAAGTCCCCACTACGTTCTGTGAAGTTCACCACTTTCTCCGTGTGTGTGTGTGTCTGTGTGTGAGAGAGAGAGTTATAAAAACAGGAACTTTGATCTCTTTTTAGAACTCTTGCAATTCCAGGGCTTGCTCAACAAAGCACGAATCCCCAGTGTCTTCAACCTGACTTGTCCCATGTGGAAATACACATTGGGTTTCCAGACACACTGAGCTAATGAGTGAGTGGACACTACTGTGCTATCTAAACAAACCCTGTGTGACAGGGCTGCACCTGCCTTACTTAATTGAATAACCAGAACCGTTTTCTAAAATAGGTAATATCAACTTAATCTCCCTGCCATCGAGTCACTGCTGATGCATAGCGACCTTGAAGGAGAGGGGAGAATTGCCCCCATGAGTTTCTGAGCCTGTAACTCTTGACAGGAGTAGAAAGACTCATCTTTCCCTCACTGAGTGCTGCTGTTTTCGAACTGCTGAGTTTAAGGTTAGGGACACAATGTGTAACCCACTACACCACCAGGAGATGCTTGTGTCAACTTTCTATATACAAAAATGAAATGTTGCCAGGTCTGATGCCATCTTCATGGTCACTGCTGTATGTGAGTCCAAAGTTGTGGGCCAATACATCTCAAGGAGAATCGCCTGCATATCCAATGACACATCCCCGCACCAAACCCAATTTCCTTTTCTACTGATCAGCCTTGCTTAATGACTTGGCCGAAGTGATCAAGCATAAATCCTCCCAGCCTCCCTTGCCAGGCACAGTGTGGTTTCCGAGAGCAGTGTTTCTTCTACAATGGGAGTGCTCATGCTTTTGCCACACTCGGCAGATTCTATGAATATTTTGACTTTTTTTAAAAACTTATTTGATCATAGAGCATGTTTCCCTTTTCCCTTTGTATGAGATGACAAAATTTCACTCACTTCCTAGTCATCCAAGGAAAGAGTAAACTTCCCTACCCTGCCAGCGAAGGGCTTGGCCAATAGAATAAAAGTGGAAGGAGTTGTGTGCCACTCTCGATCAGAGGTTTTAAGAGAAATGGTCCTTTTGTTGCTTACCTATCCTTCCAGAGGAAGGAACCCTGGTAATATAGTGGTTATGCGTTGGGCTCTTAACCTCATGAGTCACACACATGCAAGTCTTTCCATTTCAAAGCCTGATTGTTCCCCTGCACAAAGCTAACAGAGATAAGCAACAACTGCTTGTAGGCTGGAAAGATTGCCCGAACATAGTGTACTTTGGGGATTTCTTACTGCCAGGGGAAATGCAGGCGATGTGGCAGGTGACGGTCCTAGTATCTCTCAGCTGCCAATCAGAGGCAGGTTCTGAGCCTTCAGTCAGGGCCACTGGAGGAAGTGGCTCATGGTGATGCTGCCATAGTCCATCCCAGATCAAGCCCTCTGAGGTGCTGGGTTACAGAGCTTTGGATTGGCACTCAGTGAGGGCTGCTTCAAAGCTCCTTCCTTTCTTAAACTTGCTCCTGCAACCACATTCTTTCTGAAGGTCCTTGTCAGTAAGCCGAAATCCCAACCAATTTGCTAAGTCAGGACAAAATGCAAAATTGATGGTACCGAGAGACATTAAAACACCTACAACCTTTTAGACCATGTCAACAGATCATCTGTAGCCTCAACTGCAGAAACACTTCACTAAATCCTCTGTTTCTCCACAAAGATTAGGAATGCCCTTCTATCTTTTAAAAACAGATATTGGTCTGGCACCACTTCGGTTCCACCTGAGGTAGTGGATTCCCCTGAGCTAAGCTCTAGAGAGGATCACTTAATCTTCATTCAAGATATATGTCATGAGAACTGTAGATCATGCAGGGACTGCACAATCCCTCTGTGTCGGCAGCGGGTGCATCACGGCCTGGCCCATTGGGAAGAGAGACGGACCCATGGCAATTATAAGGCAAGATGCTGAGGGTGCTGGGGTGGTCTAGGGATACAGGAAAGGAACTATTGGGCATGGAGGCAATTATGAAGGGTTCTTTTTTCCCATGGACCAAACCCATGCCAGTTGCCATGAAGTTAACTCTGATTCATAGGGACTCCTTTGGGCCAGAGTAGAACGACATTCTGTTGTTTTTTTCTATAACTGATTTTGTTGTCGTTGTTTGAAATGCAGAACCAGGCCTTTCTTCGGAGACACTTCTGGCTGGGCTTGAAGCTCCAACCTATGAGTTAGTAGCCCACTATGTTAACCAACTGCACCACCCAGGGACTCCTCCATGTGACTAAAGAATGACTTAAGGACTTCCCCCACAGACCCAAACCAAAACCAAATCCACTGCCATGGGGTTGACCTCATATATGGCACAATAGACTGGCTCTGCTGATTTTCAGAACTGCACATATTTACGGGAGCAGAAAACCCTCATCTTTCTCCCAAGGAGTAGCTGGTGGGTTTGAACCATTAACTTTGCCATTAGCAGCAGCCCAACTCTTAACCCAATATACCACCAAGAGTGGTTCAATTTGGAAAAATAGTATGTGATCACCTATCTATGAAGGGAAACCCCTCTCATAGAGTGCACTTACACAAATGAGAAAGAAATGAGTCCCCAAATGCCCGTCTTAATCAACAATCTGGGGAAGGGTGTTCTGGGAAGCAGCTTTCAAATGTGGCTGGAGATTATAAAATTAATCAACCTAATCCCTGTTTTAAAGAGCCCTGGTGGTACAATGGCTAAGGACTGGGTGGCTAAACAAAAGGCTGGTAGTTTGAACCTACCCATGGGCTCTAAAGGGGAAAAGACCTGATGAGCTGGTCCCATAACGATCTCAGCCTAGGACACCTTTGGGGGCAGTTCTACTCTGTCCTGTAGGGTCACTATGAGCTGACATCAACTTAAAGACACACAGCACGTTTGACTCTACGTCATTTGTTGATAGAGTTTGTGCAGAGCTTTCTGAGTAGAAAACAGACTCAGGGGCATCTGACATCAACCAGCTACAGTCTCTTTCCTTGAGAAAGACTGTGGAAAGGGATGAGGAGGGAGCTTCCAAAAGTGTGTGGAAAAATGATACGAAAAAATAATGGAATTTTGCCATGAGCTTTTTGAAGCTCTCTTCATGAGAGCTAGTCCTCCATGGAGCTTTCTAGAAAAGTGAAACACGAAGGAAGAGGCTGGTAAGTCCCACTGAACAATTCCAGGGGAGAATGGGTCTTGACTCAGAGTAATTGAGCATTCTGGCTTATTCCTCCAAATAGCAAATCAGACTAGACCAGGTTCTGAGACACAGGGAAGGCAAATAAGACACAACAGGCCCATGATTCAGACTTATGGGGAAAGTCACACTGGAGAGGGAAGGCCTCTTTACCTTGTGTGCCTGACAAGTGTCTCATTTGCCTCATCTAAAACCCAGCCCTGGAAAAAAGGCTAACAGTACCAGCTTCAAACTTGTGTTTGAATCTTGTCTCTGTCACTTATTAACTTAGCCACATTAAATCCCTTCCTCTAGTTTTCCATCTGTAAATGAGGCACAGTTCCAATCATAGGGCCTTCAGTAAATGGCTATTATTAGCTAGGCATGCACTCCTGTTTTCTAGGCGAGAGTTCTCAGCCAGGTTTTTGTTGGAGCTTGTTCTTCAGGGTATTGTCATACATGAGTGTGTCACCATTATTCCTCTCAGGGCCAAGAGACTGATTTCCCCAGCTGCTGAGAGAGCCACTGATAGAAAAGGTCCCAGCTGTCTGGCCCCTTTTAGGATTGCCTCAGCTGATGAGAGCTCATCCAAGGTCTGCTCCTTCCCCAAACTAACCTTCATCCAACGACTTGTCAATGTAGGGGTATAAATGGCATAGTGGAGGCATTTGACCCCCCTGTAACTTCACAAAAGGCAATGGAGGAAAATCAAGATAAACAGCCCAACGCTGATTCCTATGAGACAGAGATCAAAATGCCTCCACCCTCCTTTCTTTTCACAGTTTCTGACACCAACCATCCCTACCATGACACTCTCTTCTTCTCTGCTGGGTTTGATAATCATTAAGTGGCAATGGCCACACAGAACTCGCAAACAATACTTATGATTCTGGGGTTAATTGGGGACCTAGCAGATGACAATTCAGGATCAGAAATGTCTGGGGATATAGTTCTTCAGTCAGGACAGTCTCTTACCATTGGTGCCCAGAGGCAGAACTTTTTCTGGTCCTTGGCCTCTGCCCTGCAGCTCCTTGACCTCTGCTCTTCCTGGGACCGTGTACAAAGTTCTTTCAGCTCTGCTGATAAGTGCGTTGAGGCAGCCCGCTTTGTCTGGAAGCCTTGGCCCAAAGACACTCAGCTTTCTCATTCTGTGTGCTGGCGAGCTCCCTGTTCTGGGGTCTTGGTGCTGCTGCCTCTGCTTCCATGAGCTATTTATCTGCCACTGTTTTTTATTGTCTGCTGATGCATCCAGTGTCAGGGATCTCTGTCTCCTGGACAGAGGTGGTGCTCAGAGTAATAATCCTGGGTCCAAAGAGCACACTCCACTGCTGGCTCGTCTTTCTCGGTGCTCTTGAATCTCCACTTTCTATTTCTGAGCTAACTCACCCAGGATGACCAAACCGACCAATCCCTACATTAGGGGTCTACAGGTCTTATTTGAATATTCTCACCTCTTCGAGGATGCCATGCACCTTACTGATATTATTAGCATGCTGTCTACTTCCCTCGGTGGCATAGTTCCACCCAGTCATTGGTAGGAGTTACAAAGACTATAGCTAGAGGACAACTAGTAAGCAATCCGCTGCAACGTATTAGGCTACAAAGTCCCAGGCTGCTGGTCACCACTTGGCCAGGTCCCAGTTACAGAGCTCCCTGTGATGGCTCCTTTTGCATATCAATGTGGCGAGGCTATGGTGCCCAGTTTTTGGGTCAAACAAGCATTCATCTATTTGCTCTTGCTTTTTAAACATTTTATTAGGGGCTCATACAATTCTTATCACAATCCATACATATACATACATGAATTTTATAAAGCACATCTGTACATACTTTGCCCTAATCACTCTCAAAGCATTTGCTCTCCACTTAAGCCCTCCGCATCAGGTCCTCTTTTTTTGTCCCCTCCCTCCCGCTCCCCCTCCCTCATGAGCTCTTGATAATCCACAGATTGTTATTTTGTCATCCCTTGCTCTTTCCGGAGTCTCCCTTCCCCCCTTCTCTGCCGTTCATCTCCCAGGGAGGAGGTCACATGTGGACCCTTGTAATCAGTTCCCCCTTTCCAACCCACTCACCCTCCACTCTCCCAGTATCACCCCTCACACCCCTGGTCCTGAAGGTATCATCCAACCTGGATTCTCTGTGCCTCCAACTCCCATATGCACCAGTGTACAGCCTCTGCCCTATCCAGTCCTGCAAGCTAGAATTTGGATCCTGGTAGTTGGGGAGAGGAAGCATCCAGGATTGGGGGAAAGCTGTGTTCTTCATCGGTACTACATCGCACCCTGACTGACCCATCTCCTCTCCTAAAGCCCTCTATGAGGGGATCTCCAGTGGTCGACATTTGGGCCTCTGGTCTCCACTCTGCACTTCCCCCTTCATTCTCTATGGTATATATACGCATATACACACACACATATATATATATATATATATATATATATATATATATATATATATATACCCATATACACACAGAGATATGTATACATATATATATTCTTTATTTTTTTGCATGATGCCTTATACCTGGTCCGTTTGGCACCACATGATCGCACCGGCTGGTGTGCTTCTTCCAGGTGGGCTTTATTGCTTCTGAGCTAGATGGCCGCTTATTCACCTCATCTATTTGCTCTTATGAAGGAGTTGGTCTCAAGCAAAATAGAATACCCTCCATAATGTGGGAAGGGGTAAACCTATCAGCCAAAGGCCTTCAGCGCAGAAAGGGAGTTTCCCTAGGGTGTGTTCTGACCATTCTTATTCTTGTCTTTTCCCATCACCTAACCTATGGATTTTAAGATGAACATCTACAGAGCTCTTTAGGCTGTTGCCTGACCTATGAATTTGGAACTTGCCATTCCCCTATGTGAGCCAATTCCTACAAATAAGCCTCACTCTCTGGGGCTCTGGTGTCGTAGTGGGTGGCCCATTGGGCATCCAACAGCAAGGACATCAGTTTGAAAACACCAAGGGCTCCTTGAGGGAAAGATGAAGCTTCGTAATCTCCTGAAGAGTTACAGTCTCCAACACCCAAAAGGTCAGTTCTATACTGTTTTACACAGTCACTTTGAGTCCACCTTGATGGCAATGAGTGGCCAGTGCAGTGGTTAACCATAGGAGCCCTTTTGGATATATCGATATCTCCAGTTTCAGCTATATAACTGGTTTGGTTTCTCCAGGGAACACTGACTATGACACTCTCCATAGGCAGGGCTGAGACCTCTGTTGAGATTTCCCTCTTGTGCCCTTCCTTGATTCCCCCCACAGGTGCTTATTCCCTGAGCATTCCTCAATAAATGTCAGGAATCCAGAGCTAATTCCATCACAGTGTCTCCTTCCAGGGAGTCTGAATGGCTTCCGGGGAGTATGAACTGCAGTCTCCATCCAATTTCCTCCTTCTATTTCTATGATCTGGATCTTATTTGGGGCTCATTTGGTTGTAAACAGGCAGAGACCAATACTTGGAAGAGAGAATCCTAGGAAAAATGGAAAGGTGGGGAGAACAAGAGGACAGCTGGCTCTGTCGACGGTTCCTGACCACCACTGGCATGTTCCTGTGTTCTTTGTGTCTGTCTCTCGGGGCACATGCTGTAATCTCGCAATGTAGACCGCCTCCTCCACGTGGCGGGACATGTGCTTCTGAATTATGCTTCTTAGATGCCAGGCCACTTGCAAAAGCGGGACTTTCTTTTTAATTTTTTTGGTTGGAAATGCTCCAGAAAAAGCGTCTAGTTGACACATCTTATGTCAGTGTCTCCACTGGGCCAATGAAAACAGCCTTGTGACCGTATTGAAATGTGGTGTCTTCCCCAGGGAAATGATGTTTCAGCCAGTGAGGTAGTTCACAGGGACAGATAAGAAAGGGGGTTGGGACAGATTAAAATAATAATAATGTCTATTTTCAAAGAATAGGGCCTTATTATTTTTCGCATGCCCCCATCTGAACACCCTACCACTGAATATAGGCAGGAGGTAGGGCCCACCTGTCACTCAAGCAGCTAAAAATGTACAGCACTTGCTGTAGCAGCTGCTAATGTGCCCATGTATTAGCACTTGGCACCCACCACTCCCATAAATGCCAATGGACTCACAGGAAGCACATGTAACTCCCCACACAGGGAACAGTCATTGAGCAGACAGGGGAGTTGACATCCTCCAGGACCTAATGCCACTTTAACCAATGACACATGAGGATAGGTGGAGCCACACTCCAGTTCCCTCAGCCTTTGGGTGGGACAAGTACAAGAGGATTTATACTGTCTCTGGGAACCTACTCAATGACATTTCTTTATCGGCCCCTTCCCTTTGCTCTATCAGTATTACCCTTCTCTACTGGCCCTTCCTGGAGGCACCTCCCAAGGAAACAATAGTCTAGCTGCCACTCCAATTCTAGTGGATTCCAATTCTTGGTGATAACATTCATGTGAGTCAATCAGAACTGTGCTTTCTGCAGATTCTTTCTCTCCCCTTTTTAAGAGTAGTTTTAAAGACACTGTGAAAGCTTCCCACCATCCAGTTCCAGATCATTTTCATCGACCCTGCAGCCATTAAGCAGTCATTCCCCATTGCCCCTCCCACCCCACCCTGGGAAACCAGCAATCTACTCTATGGCTCTACGGGATTTACCTGTCCAGCATTTTTCCTCTAAATGGACTCACAATACATGGCATTTGGTGTTTGGCTTCTTTCTCTTCATGTCTTGCGTTCACCTGTGTTACAGAGTCTGTCCGAATCAAAGGCCTTAGTTTTCTTGTGGCAGACTATATGTATATCCCACTCAGTGTAGATCATATTTTATCTATTCTTCTACTGATGGGTTTTGTTGGCTTATTGTTTACCTTTTGCCCATAGTGATTAGTGCAGCATCCATCTGGGTACTCGTCATTCATTCTTTTAGATATGCACTTGGGAATGGATTCCCTGGATCAGCTGGCAAGGATTCATGACCAAGTGGGTTATGTTGGGCTGCTAACCGTAAGGCCAGCATTTTGGACCCTTTAGCTACTGCGAGATAGAAATGCTCTCATAATGATCCACAGCCCCCCAGACCCACCAGCCGCAGTTCTACTCTGTCCTTTCGGGTTGCTGTGAGTCAGAATCAACTCGATGGCAGTGGTAGTGATGAAGCCAGCGACTTGAGAGTGGAACCAGGGACCGTGGAGAATTCTGGCAGTAGCCATGGTGTCCTCACTACCCAGATGACAGCAACCACCAGTGAACAAAGGAGGCACAAGCAAGGTTCTCGCTGACTTCATGCTGGCGACCCGGCTGCCCCTGCTTCCTCAAATGCCATTTCCTCAGCTTTACTGGCAACGGGGTGTACTCCCTATTATCATATCACCAACTCTTTCAATGGTCCACCTAGCCAGGTGTGATTCCAGACACTCACTGTGCAGCCACCATCAGCGAAGGTGGCTGCCCACCTCATTTGTACACATGCAAAGAAAGTGATCATTCTTGGCACTGGTGTCCTTAGTCATCCTGGTTGGTATATTTACATCCTTGGGGAGCTGGGTCAGTGAGCAAGCGCTTCCCAAGGTGCCAATATGATCTGTTTACTGAGAGTGCCAGCCCAAGGATCTGACTTGCCACCCACAGTGAACGCACCTCTGAGGCAAAGGAGAAGGCTTCTTTCTAACTGGGAGACCAGCAGGTCTTCTGCAGACATCACTCCCCTGCAGCACTCTGATCCGAGGCCTTTCATATTAGAGCAGCATTAAGATTCCCATCTGTCACCCAGTCAGACTCACATGTGCGAATTCTCTTTTCAGAGCAAGACAGCCAATGCAGTGAGCTGGGTAAAGGGGCAGTCTCACTCTGAGGAGACTCAGCCAGGAGTGTAGGGACAGGGAGGGAAATGTGCAGTTTCCAGCTGCCACCCAAGCCTCCTTAGTGCAGTGGCATGAGAGCAAAGAGATAGTCCTTTGTGACTCTTTGACCTCCTTCCTGGCCTTGGTGGAATTAACACTGCTCAGTGCCAGTCTCTTCTGAATATACTGAAAAGATAGCTCAGAAAAGAATAGAGTTAAATAAGAGCAGGACAGAGTAAGGTGGCTTCATGGTGTTGCATTTGTGTGTCTCAGAGCCCATCCTGGCTCACAGTGACCCTCTGTGACAGAGAAGAACTGTTCCACAGATTTTTCTAGGCAGAATTTTAAGGAAATGTACCTAGCAGCACAGTGGTTGCATGTGCGGCTGTAACAGAGAGACTGGCAGTTTGAACTCACTGATCCCCATCGAGAGAGTGAAGACGTGACTGCCTGCTCCCATGAAGACTCCTAGCCTGTTGTTGTCTGTCCATTTGTGGTGCTGTGGTAAGTTGTGTGTTACTGTGATGCTGGAAGCCACGTGACTGGTATTTCAAATGCCAGCAGGGTTACCTCAAGTGAAGAGGTGTCAGGGAAACTTCCAGGCTAAGAACAGAATACAAAGAAGTGTTCCACTGCCCACTTCAGAGGAAGTAGCCGCTGAAAACCCTAACACTATAGCACAGTGTGCCTTTCCTTCCCACCACAGGGAGTCAGAATCGCCTCAATGGCACATCACAATCAACAACACCTTTGAGGAGGGAAGTCTCCTTCAGTAGGGCTGGGTGAGTTAAAACTGGGTGGCTTCTTGGTTAGCACTTGAGCTCTGAATCATCTCACCACCAGGGCTACCATCTTCATGATGCAGGCAAATAAAACCATCTTGGTCCTGCTCGGTATTGCCAGCGTCAGCATGCTCTTTCTCACATAAGCACATGTCTGGTGGCTAGACCACAGCAAACCCGGTTGACAAAATTTCCTCATCACCCCGTGTGTGTCAGAGTAGAAGTGAACCATGATGTTTTCTTTGATTAAAAACATTTTTATTGTGATTTGGGTGAAGGTTAAAGAGCAGCTCAGCTGTCCATTGAGCAATGCATACACATTTTGTTTCATGTCATTGATAGCAATTCCCACAATGTACCATCACTTCCCCCACATCTTCCTGTTTCTTGTCTCCAAGCTTCCTTCATTCTCAACTTTTTTGAACTTCGTTCTTGGGGGAATGCTGTCTTTTGATCTCATGTGATTTATTATTCTATGGTATTTGTATGTCTCTAATGTCATTGTTCCCATTATAGACCTGTCTATTGTTTGGTTGAACATCGAGCCATGATGGGTTCAGTTCCAGATCTGCAGGGTAACTAAGCACCATAGTCTTGCAATTTCACCAGCCTTTATCCAAACAGTAAGCTTGGTGTTTTATCATGATTTTGAGTTTTGCCCCACATTTCCCTTCTACTCTAATCAAGCCCTTCTAATGTGATCTCTTTCATAGCAGTCGATAGTGGGAGCTAGGCACCATCTAGTTCTTCTGGTCTCCAGTGGTGGAGGGTGATTGTTGCTTGAGTCACTAGTCATTGATTCATTGTGCCCAATCAGTTCTCTTCTGCTGTCCTCTGGATGGGGAGAGACCAACTGTTGCCCCTGTCCTGATTGCTCAGGAACTTTGAAAATCCCAGAGACAATGGTCCTGATCCCCCAGGCTCAACAACTCATTCCCTCACAGTTTTTGCATCTGTCTCAGAGATTTTTTCCACCCTCACCCCGTTTTATGACATTGGTCCCTGTATGCTCCACCATATACCTGGATCTATTTAACAACCAAGGTCAATACATTCTATAAACTTTTCAATGGCCGAGGATTCTGAAGAAGATTGCCAGGCTTCTCTTTCACAGCTCCTCTAAGTGGGTTGGGAATGACAACTTTTCCCTTAATAGCAGAGCTCATTAACTGTTTACACCCCTAGATACTTCTTACTCTTAGAAAACTCACTGCAATCGAATCCATACTGACTCACACCCAACTTATAGGGCAGCGTAGAACTGCCCCTGGGAGTGTCTGAGACTCGAATTCTTTATGGGAGCAGAATGCCTTATCTTTCTCCCACAAAGCAGCTTGTAGTTTCAAACTGCTGATATAGCAATTAGCAGCCCAACTTGTAGCCACTAGGCCACAAAGGCTCTTTTTCTTCTTAGCAAAGAGAGGGAAAATAAGCAAACGGAACATTCCCCTGGTGCTTCTCGTGGATGCTGCGATGGGAGCTGGATCCTGAAGGCCCGGATTGGCTGAAGCTCCATTTACACAGGAACACAAGCCTCCCTTGTTAGTATTTGCATTGGGCAAGCCATTTCCTGCGCTGACATTTTGCATCTAGTTAAATGCCAGCAACTCCAGAGAGACATAGCTTTTACCTGTGGCTCTGCCCTTCTGGACAAGCCTTTGGTGCTCGATGGGGCTACTTTCAGTCTATGATCTTACATGTCCTTTTGGATCCCTTCGTCTCTTGTTTTTGTTTTGATTAACACAAACTGGATGAACAGCTTCAGGCTTAATATAATCGCTGCTGAATATTTCATTGGGAAATGTTGTTAAGAAGGCAGTTGGCATCCATTATCTAAGTGTATGCATAGAGATTTCTTTTCAGATGGTAAAGTGGCTTTGAATAATTATTGTTATTATTAGTGAATTAAAGACAAATGTGCTTCAAAATGTGAACAGTGGGTGTGTGTGTGTGTGCATGTTTTAAAGAGCACATGGCTTGGTGATAGAGAGGGCGAAGCACTGGTGAGGAGCACATGACAGTGTTCAGAGAGATGACAAAGGGTAGTGATGAAACAAAACAGATTCCAAGCTCACATCCTCTGCTCCCTGCCTCAGAGGGAGGTCGCAACAAGGAGCAGAAAAGCCAAGGGCATTTCCTGCCCTCTCACAGCTGGTAAGCGCCACAGAAGGCATGGGGTTTTAATGCCGAGGCTTTGCTGCTGTGAGGCCGGAAGGGGGGCTTGCCATAGTTTCCACACGCTGACATCACAAACATACCGCAAGTGGGTGCCGTTAACACACCAAAGTCAATGTTCTCACAGCACCGGAGGCTGACAGCATCATGCCAGTGCACCAGTTTGATGGGCAGGCTCTCTTTGTCCATCCCTGGGGGCTGAGGGCTGGTGGGCGGTATTTTTGTTTTGGCTTCAAAAACCTCCATGGTTGGTGGTCCTTGGAGCTCTCTGCATGGCAGCTGCCTTCTTCCCTTGGAGTTAGTTTGCTTCAGTGTTGAATTGAATCCTTTTGTATCAGCCAAGTGATTGGTGTAAGGTACAGCCTCTTTAATGTCACAAAGAAAATCTCTGCCCAGGTGGGATTACATCCACAGTAAAAAAGTCCCACTCCTGTAGAGCTCACTCCAGCTCATCATGGCCCTCTCCAGGGGGGTTCCATGGCTGGGCATCTTTATGGAAGCACACAGCCACAGTTTTTCTCCAGAGAAACAGCTAGTGGGTTCTGAACTACCGACCTTGTTGTCAATAGCCCCCTTCTTAACATGTGCGCCAGAAGCCCTGCTCTGCGGTTTGATGAGAAGCCCTTCTGGCCATTGCTAAGGGCTACATGGCAAAGCCATTTGGTACAAGCAACGTTGTCAGTAGCAAAGAATGAGTTTAGCTGGCCTCAGTAGGATGCTCAGCAGGGAAGTGATAAACTGCTTGGCTTGGGTTTTATGCAGGAGAACCATGGGAGCTGAGATGTGCAGTCTCTTGATTTGAACCCAGACACTCTATCTCCCAGCCTGAACTCTGACCATCATACTCAACTTTTGGGGGCCAAATGTTTGACTTACCTGAGAGATGTGCAGGTGAAAGCGTGCCCCAGAAATATCTCCCTCTCATCCCTGTCTTCTCGGAGAGTTCTCCAGATAAGGATTGGTGGTTCATGTGAAGGGACATATTGTAGCATTTCCCTTGCACTCCTCAAAGGCAAGAAAATGACCCACAGCACCTCGAGTTGCCAGCAGTGTCAAAGGGGATGTGCTCCTTGAGACTCAAGCTGAGTCCCCAGGAGATGAGTTCTCAACTGTGGAATTAGCGCTTTTGAAAAGGGGCAAATCTTCCAGCAGTTCTCTCTTCAGAGGCCTGGCCATACGCTCTGCAGACTTGTGGGCACGCTCACTCTGGTGAACCCAAATTCTTGGGAGAGGCTGATCTGTCCCTAGAAAACTGGCCACATGCAAAAGCATAGAGACCAATATCTGCCTCCTGCTGGAAGGATCTGGAAGGAGAAGGGTGGCTGGAGTCCTCTAGGAGGGAAGTTGAGAGCCAGGAGAGGCAGCAAAGCCACAGTTCCAGCAGGTGGTGTCCTAAGGCCAAGGGAGCTTGCCAAGGACCAAGTGAGTCCTGGAGGTGTCGGCAGCCCATCTTGCAGAGGGCCTCTATTTATTTCATTCATCTATGGATAATGGGAAGGGCCCCCAAGGCCCGCTGGCTGACCTCATATGATACGCCGTGAACTGTCCTCCTTGGCATCCTCCAAAGTCTCTGAATGCTGCAGCCGCTCCCACTCACTGGCAGCCTTCTTGGACAGGATCTCCTCAACACTGCTGCAACCATGGGCTCACACACAAGGACCACTGTGAGGACGGTGCAGGACCAGGTGGTGCTTCAATCTCTTGTGTGTACTTTTGTTATGAGTCAGGAGCTCACTCAATGGTATCTAACAAGTTATTGTGAGATGACATAAGAGGAATTCGTGGAGGCCCTTCCAAGAGAGGGTTGGAAGATAGCATGGTAAGAGGCCTGGTCAGGAATGTGCTCATTGTGCTCATTGTTTCCATCCCCGTCTCCGGGAAGCCAATGCTCTAGGGAGGAAAGGCAGGCCCAGAGACAGGGAAGGGCTAGGGAAGAGGGAGCGATAGGAGAGCAATAGAAAAGACAGGTTACTCTCCCTCATTCCCAGTATAGCTCCTCAAACCTCAGGTAAAACCTCTGATTCTGAGGCTGAGGCTTATAATAGGATCAGACTGAACATTTAATCCCTCAAGCTGCCTGGAAAGTGTGGGAGCTGATGAAGATGGCAAGAGATGAAGAAGGAAGGAATCTACTGGTTACAGATGTGAAAGCACCTGTTAGTGAAGCCTTCTCAGTTTCTTATTGCCTTATCAATGTCATCAGTCCACTTAATCTATTCACTTTCCAAACGCCTATTAACTAATTGTACATACCTTGAGTTCTTTCTAGGAGGCAATATTAATATTCTCATTTCCGAGTTGAGGCCACAGAAGTTTGGACAACTTCTGGTTGTTGTTGTTGCTGGCAGGTGCTCATCAAGTTGGTTCCAACACATAGCAACCCCTGTGCATACCGCAAGGGAGCATGGCCCCGTCCTGTGTCCCCCTCTCTGGAGGGCACTTGCCTCAAATCTTTAAATTCAAAGCTTCATGTTTTGTCAAATGAAATCATTTCTTCAGTCAATCTCAGAAATCTTTATGTAAAAACGTTGGAAACGCCTTTCACTCAAGGTCTAGGGAGGCTGAGTAAGGTGGGAGGGGCTCCAGGAAAGATGGTGGGAATCACTCCTGCAGCTCCCTGGTGACTGACCTCAACCAGCAATGGGCAGCTGGACACATGGCATGAAGTGACCTCTGGTCTTCGTGGCGGTGGATGCCAGTATACCGTCAGGTATGGGAGACCCATGAGAAAATAGGTTACTTTTCTCTTTCTCTCCAAGTTTCTCTGTGATCTCTTTATGCTGCCTGAGCCCGCATGCATACTGACAAAGGCAGACATGTGCACACACATGGCAAAGTAAATAGAGACGCCCACATTCACAGACGTATCCATCCACGTGCAAATAGGCACATATGTGCACATGCATGCCAAAGCAGACACAGACATCCATGAATGCACATGTATTCGTGAAAGCCGATTTTCATGGGGAAAAAGATCAGCTCTATCACTGTCAAGTCCACTCCAACTCAAAGCAACTGTAGAACACAGAGGAGAACTGCCCCATTGGGTTTCCAAAGCTGTCATCTTGTCAGACACAGTCAGCCACCACTTTCTCCTGCAGAGCAGCTGGGATGTTCCAACTGCCGACTTTTCACTTAGCAGCCGAGCACTTGCTGATTTTCATAGGAGTCTGGAAATCAGTTTCATTGCCTGCTAGTCACACCTCCTCTCTGAGTTAGCACAGCCTGGTAAGCTTGGCAGGATAAAAATCTTCCTTCCCGAGGTAGTTGAGTGGTTTTCCCCTGAGGAAATGGTTCAGAAAAAGATTTCCTTCAAGACATCAGAACACTCTTGAAGAGAAATTTCCTGCCAAAACATTTGTTTGCTTGACACTGAGACAAGTGAAGCAGCCCCCTGACTTCCCCCTTGGGTCCTCTTTCTCATCATAACTGCTCTGCTCAGCTACAAGGCTCCAGGTCCTGGGAGCAAGGGTGCCTTTCTATTTGGAACCTCACAGGGCTCCACTGTGAGTCAGGGAAAGACCTGGAAACTTGAGCATCCTAAAACGGGGCCTGCATAGCAATATCATCTGTCATCAGGCTCATCGTTTCTCTCATTTTCTGTAAGATCATTGAGCCCTTGGAGCCCTGAGAAGTTCTCTCAGAGGAAGCCATCCTCCTCCCATGAATCCAAGAGGGACTGCTTAAAGATTGTTGTCTTCTACTTACAGGAATACCAGCAACCAATTGCCATCGAGTCAACTCGGACTCATGGAGAGCCCAAGTGTGTTAGAGAAGTCAGGTCCCTAGAATTTTCCATGGCTGGGGTGGGTTTTTTTCCAGAGGCATATCATCAGGCCCTTCTTGGTAGGCACCTCTGGGTGAACTCAAACCTTTAACCCGTAGTTTGCAGCCTAGCTCATGAACAATACCATCCAAGGACGGTACAGTTACTTGCTAATGGTCACCTGCAGTAGATGAACCAAGGTCAAGTAACTGCCTGAGAAACATCAACCAGCGGAAAGCAGAGTGAACCCCAGGTTTCTTGGGAAGAGGGCCAGAGCGAGAAAAAGGAGAAAACACCTTTCTCGGGACATCAGAAAGGAAAGAACTCCACTTTGTGGATGCCATAGAACAATCCCAAGCCAAGCATGGGTGAGAAACAGACCCCACCCAAACCCAGGGGGCTGGATTCTGTCGCCAAGTGTTGAACACCAGACATGGATATGACAGAGCCGCTAGTTGTCCCTGGAAAGAGACTGTTTGACCATTGTCTGGTAGTTTTGCAGCATTTGCACAACCAGGCCTCTGCTGCCTCTTCTGGCCTGAAATATAATTGCAGCCATAACCGCCCAGTGTTTCAATGGGTAGAATTCCCTGGGGAGGGTTAACTACCCAAATCATTTGGGAGAACATTTTAGGATTGTCTAGGATATCTTTGGCTGTGTCTATTATATGAACAATGGTGTCTTTGTTTTAAAAAAAGAAACTTTTTATTGTAAGGTGGGTTAAGATTTACAGAGAAAATCAGCTTTGCACGTAACAATTTATACACTTTTTGTTATGTGACATTGATGACAATCTCCTGCAATGTAATATCACTCATGCCATTGAAATTCTGCTTCCTGTTTTCATTCACCCTTCTCCCCTAACCTTGCCTGCCTTTTGAATTTGGCCTTGGGCAAATACTGCCTATTTGCTTTTGAATGGTTGATGGCTCTGAGGCCAGCAAATGGGCTTTGGGTCGCCTCTCTGCACTTCCCCCTTCATTCACTATTATGTATGTATATATATATATATTGCATAATGCCTTATACCTGCTCCCTTTGGCACCTTGAGATCGCACAGGCTGGTGTGATTCTTCCATGTGGGCTTTTTTGCTTCTGAGCTAGATGGCCGCTTGTTCACCTTCAAGCCTTTAAGGCCCCAGACACTATCTCTTTTGATAGCCGGGCACCATCAGCTTTCTTCGCCACATTTGCTTATGTACCCGTTTGTCTTCGGCAATTGTATCATGGAGGTGTGCAGCCAATGCTGTGATTTTTTTTTTGTTCTTTGATGCCTGATAACTGATCCCTTTGGGACCTCGTGATCACACAGGCTGGTGTGCTCTTCCATGTGGGCTTTTTTGCTGCTGAGCTAGAGGGCCGCTTATTTATCTTCAAGTCTTTAAGATCCCAGACACTATCTCTTTTGATAGCCGGGCACCATCAGCTTTCTTCACCACATTTACTTGTTCACCAGCTTTAGCTTCAGCAGTTGTGTCGGGAGGATGAGCATTGTAGAGTGCCAATTTAATAAAAGAAAGTATTCATGCATTGAGGGAGTGCTTGAGTTAAGGCTCAAGGTCATGCCGCCACCTTAATACTAAACCTATAAATATGGACACATAGATCTATTTCGATATATATATATATATATATATATATATATATATATATATATATATATATATATATATATATATATATATTGCATGTACATGTCTTTGTCTAGACCTCTATAAATGCACTTTGACTCCTAGCTCTTTCCTCCATCTCCCTTGACTTTCCTCCTCTCCCACTACCATGCTCCGTCCCCACCTGGGTTACAGCTATACCTCTTCTTTACATAACCATACCCTTGATCATTCCCTACAAGGCTTGCCACTTCCCCCTCACAATGAGTCCCATGTTGTTCCCTTGTCCCTGTGTTTGTTAACACCACTTCCTTACCCCTCGCACCTCCCCCTATCCCAAGTGCCCCCGGAACTGTCGGTCATGTTGTTTTTCCTCCAGATAGTTCATCCAGCCTTTCTTATTTAGACAGACCTGTGGAGACACTAACATGCATGAAAAGAAGACAGAGGAAAACAAAGCAACAGTATACAACCAGACAACAAAACAACAAAAATAAACCACTGACAAAGAACAAAACAAAACACATCAAGAAAGAAGAGCTTGTAGTTAGTTCAAGGATCATTTGTTGGATCATAGGAGTGTTTTCCAATCCAGTCTGTTGAGGCACCACAACCTGGCCCCAAAGTCCACTTTCAGCATTCCATGGGGACCTTGCCACTCCATTCCCTTGCTGTTCCACTGCACTCCACCACAGTTTGCCTCGGTGCTATTCGCACAATGTGTCTCCAGTGCTGTCCCCTGTATCACCCTTGGTCACTGAGGGGCATCATGTCTCACAGAGGGGCCAGCCATGTTGTTCTCTTTGTGGACTGGCTGCTCTGAGACTGGAACTCTTTAGGGGAGTAGAAAGCCTCATCTTTCTCCCTTGGAGTGGCTGGGGATTTCAAATTTGCCATTTCAGACATTGCGCTTAGCAGCCCAACACATAACCCCTATACCCCTCCATAGCTACAGAAAACAATAAAGAAACAAAATCCAACAACACTCATTGCCACTGGGTGCATAACAATCCTATCGAGAGAAAATACTCCGGCTTCCTGGGTTTCCAAGGCTATAACTCTTTGTAAAAATAAAAGTGAGTTATGTTTTCAGAGAAAGTTTACATAACCGATTAGATTTTCATTTAACAAATTCTCTACTTGTTTAGTGACATTAGTTACTTTTTTCAATAAAAAGGAAAGCATAAAATTAAAAAAAGAACAAATGAAAAACGTGTTAAGAGTAAAGACAAATGATAAGATGTTAATTTTTAACCTAATCATATCTGCAACAATACACTTTCTGATGTACTGACGGTGAGCAGGGTTTAATCCCATCCCTGGTGAATGGTCCCAGGGGATTTAATGGAGGCTTATTCTCTGTGGAATCTCTGCCAATGCATTTTGAGTTTTTATACTCATCTAAGGCTATAACTCTTTATGGGAGAAGAAAGCCTCATCTTTCTCCAAAGGAGTGACTGGTGAATTCCAACTGCTGACCTTGCAGTTAATAGCCCAAAACATAACCCATTATGCCACCAGAAGAGAGATTTGCCTCTGGGTGCCTTCCAATGCAAGCACTACAATTATGCAAGGAGGATATTTTTTTTCTGTACTGGAGCCAGGTCAAGTCAGAACCAGTGTGTCCATGGTTTGCAGCGAAGTCAGAGGAAGAAGATGGTAGACTGTCTATAACTTCTCATAGCCCAGGGAAATGCTAGGCCTGGAAGGGGGCATGCTGGCTCAACCATATTCAGAAAATCTGCACACTAACCTCCCCGGCTCAAATAATTACCAGCACCATGTCTCTGAATATCACCTGAAAGCAAAATAGTGAAAGCACCATTTCCATTTCATAATACTTTTACTAAAAGTAAAGTTCAATTCAGTGATGTGAAGAAGCTGGAAAAATTATCTTTTCATTTCTTTCTTTTTCTTTCCCTCCCTTTCCCCTTCTTCTCCACAGAACTGAGAGGCAGAAGGAATAAAGGCAGCATGGCACCAGCTGGAGGACACCGTGGGGTCAGGGTCACCATTTAACTCATGCTTCTCCAGTTTGGATGGGCAACTGGATGTCCTCACTTGTGAATTTGCTTATTAATCTTTTAGAGTTAACAAGGTCATGGTAATAAAGGATTGTTGGTGTTTTTGTTAGGAACCTTCTAGTCCAGTCCAACTCATAGTGACTCAATGCATCAGTGTAGAGCTATCTAGAAAAATGGTTCTCAACCTGTGGGACCCTTGCACAGGGTGACTGTAACAAAATTACAGTTATGAAGCAGCAATGAGAATATTTTTATGGTTGAGAAGGTCACCACAACATGAGGAACTGTATGAAAGGGTTGTGGCATTAGGAAGTTTGAGAACCACTGCTCTAGGCTTGTCTATGCTGTAATCTTTACAAGAATGAGTTGCCTGGTTTTTCTTCCAAGAACAGAGTCACTGGTGGGTTCAAACCTTCAACCTTTTGGATAGCAGCTGAGCACTTAACCATTGTGCCTCCAGGGCTCTTTGATAAACTCTATTAGAGGGTTTTAACCATTGCAACCCCATGGATCCTTTTGGCATTTAGGAAAGGCTATGGAACACCTGCACACTCCCCAGAATAATATTTCCAAATACCGCCAATGAAATACAGAATCACAAAGGCACAAATTGTATTGAAATGCAGTGATAAAAATAAAAGACATTGGATTTGTGGCAAATATACATGTTAATAAATACATTAAATATGATCTGATGGCGGGTCTAATAAACCAAACCCACACCATTGAGTTGATCCGACTCACTGTGACCCTATATAAAATTCCTCAGGCTAAATCTTTACAGGAGCAGATCATCTCACCTTCCTCTCAGAGAACAACTGGTGCCTTTGAACTGCCAACCTTGAGGTTACCTGCCCAATGGCTCACCCACAGCGTCACCGTGAGTTCTAGATAGTGATGAGCATGAACTGTACTCAACGATGGCTGCAACGACTAGCATGGGGTGTGAAAGCATGTAGAATTTCTCTCGTTGGTAATCGCATGGCTATTCTGAACACAGCTGTGGACATGCTAAACTGCCCTGCAAGCTTAGGGAAACTAACTCAACCAGGATTGTCCCTCATCCAATTTGACATTGCTCCCCAGCTTGCTGGGGCTCAGTGGCTCAGTGTTAGGGTCCCTTGTCTAGATACCAGGGCTGGCATGGAGAAAGTCATTCCTCTGCAGCCTTCTAGTGTGTGGGGGAAGATATTAGTGTTAAGCCTTGGCAGGAAATTGCTGGATTTTCCTGGCAGCCACATTCTTAATAACCATTTACTGGATACTTATTATATTCTGAGGGTAAATTGGTGGTTCAGTTGTAGAATTCTCCTTTTCCATGTGGGAGATCTGGTTTTGAGTCCAAGACAATGCAACTCATGTGCATCCAACACTCATTTGTCAGGGGGATGCTTGGTTATTGCTGTGGTACTGAACTGATTTCTGTGTTGCTATGACTCTGAAATGGGGAAGCTTGGTTGGGTGCGGCTATGAGACTGAACCCGTTTCTGTGATGTGTCCAGACTAAGATGAGCGATGAAGAAGAGCCTGGCATTCTATTTCTGAAAACCAGTTAACGAAAACCCCTGTGAATCACAATCTGATGCACAACCAAAGAGATGGTGCAGGTCCAGGGAGAATATTGCCCATGGAATCACTGGGAGCTGGTTGTCACAGTGAGTTGGACTGGAGGCTGACTCAACAGCAGCTAAAAACCATTGTGTTCCAGGCACTTCACTTGCTTTAAAAATCTAGCTCAGCCTTCTGGTACAGGGAAGGGATTAATCATGCCTACTTTATAGCACACCGTGAACCCTGATCAATGTCAGGCCCTGCTTGTGTTTTGTCCCTCCTTTTCCACAGTCACATCACTTCCATTCCCCTCTTCAGACTAATACCCCCTGCTGGGTGCTTGGTGTGTGTGTGTCCTTATAGGCATACAGCCATGTGCACTAGACCATGCTGCTTGGTGAATGGGCTTTCAGGTTCCATGAATGGTACTGCAATATAAATCTCATTCAGTTTTTGACCTTTTCAACTCCTTGCAATGTCATTAAGTGTTATTGCCATGCTGCATATCAATTGCATGTGCTGCTGCGTGCCACTTGGTCATGAGCAATCATCATCTTTCTTTTGTTTCCTTCTTCAGTTGTTGTTGATTGGCATCCAATTCGGCTCCAACTCTTCTCTACTGCAGGCATCAGTGTGGTGACCATTCTTGTAAAATTGCCCCAAGGGCCCTGTGAATTGGATAAAAAGCTTGGCCTATATACCCAGGAATTATGCGTTGGGCTGCTAACCCCAAGGTGAGCAGTTCCAACCCACCAGCTAGTCCATGGAGCAAAGAGAGGCTGTCTGCTGTCGTAAGAATTTAGTTTTGTAAACCTAAAGCAGCAATTCTACTGTGCCTTGTAGGGTTGCTAATGAGGAAGAATCAACTGGGGTTTTGTTTTGTTTTTCTACATCCAGGAGAGAGCTTTGATGGGGGAGATATTAAGTGCTTGGCTGCTAACCCAAAGGTCAGTAGTTTGAAGCCGTCTTCCACACACTGTGGGATAAAGGCATGGCTGTCTACTTCCCAATAGAAGCCTTGAAAACATCATGGGACCATTCAGCTTTGTTTGATAGGGTCATGAGGAATGAAAGTCAACTCAGTGACTACGCTTCTTTGGTTGTACGCCCAGGAGGGGCTCACTAGGTCCTAGGGTACATTCAATGGGCTTTCACTAAGCTCTGCCAGATTGCTGTGCAGCAAACCTGCATCATTAGGGAGACCCAGGCCTGGGTCACTCCTGCCCTTAGGCGTTTGGAGTCCTAGGCTGAGGCGCCGCAGCCCTTAGGCTTAGGGAGCACCAACCTGTGGCACCCCAGCCCTTAGGCTTAGGGAGCCCCAGGCATGGGGCACCCCTGCCCTTACGCTTTGGGAGCCCCAGGCTTGGGGCAACCCAGCCATTCGGCTTAGGGAGCTCCAGGCCTGGGGCGCCCCAGCCCTTTGGATTTGGGAGCCCCAGGATTGGGGTGCCCCAACCCTTCGGCTTAAGGAGCCCCAGGCCTGGGGCGCCCCTGCCCTTAGGCTTTGGGAGGCCCAGGCCTGGTGCTCACCAGCCTTTAGGCTAAGGGAGCCCCAG
Organism: Tenrec ecaudatus; assembly: GCF_050624435.1. Classification (NCBI taxonomy): domain Eukaryota; kingdom Metazoa; phylum Chordata; class Mammalia; order Afrosoricida; family Tenrecidae; genus Tenrec; species Tenrec ecaudatus. Next base: position 271,833,076 of record NC_134530.1, on the reverse strand, counting down.
GTCTGGGTCACCCCAGCCCTTAGGGTTACGGAGCCCCAGGCCTGGGGCGCCCCAGCCCTTAGGCTTAGGGAGCCCCAGGCCTGGGGCGTCCCAGCCCTTAGGATTAGGAAGCCCCAGGCCTGGGACGCCCCAGCCCTTAGACATAGGGAGAACCAGGCCAGGGGCGCCCCATCCCTTAGGCTTAGGGTGCCCAAACCAGGGGCGGCTCAGCCCTTAGGCTTAGGGAGCCCCAGGCCTGGGGCGCCCCAGTCCTTAGGCATTGGGAGCCCCAGGCCTGGGGCGCCCCAGTCCTTAGGCATTGGGAGCCCCAGGCCTGGGGCGCCCCAGCCTTGGGCTAAGGGAGCCCCAGGCCTGGGGCGCCCCAGTCCTTAGGCTTTGGGAACCCAAGGCCTGGGGCGCCACAGACCTTAGGCTTTAGGATCCCCAGGCCTGGGGCACCCCAGGCCTTAGGCTTAGGGAGCCCCAGGCCTGGGGCGCCCCATCCCTTAGGCTTAGGGAGCCCCAACCAGGGGCGGCCCAGCCCTTAGGCTTAGGGAGCCCCAGGCATGGGGCACCCCAGCCCTTAGGCTTAGGGAGCCCCAGGCATGGGGCACCCCAGCCCTTAGGCTTTGGGAGCCCCAGTCCTGGGGCGGCCCAGCCCTTAGGCTTAGGGAAGCCCAGGCATGGGGCGCCCCAGCACTTAGGCTTTGGGAGCCCCAAGCCTTGGGCATCCCAGCCCTTAGGATTTGGGAGCCACATGCCTGGGACGCCCCAGCCATTAGGCTCGGGGAGCAGCAGTCCTGGAGCACACCAGCCCATAGGCTTTGGGAGCACCAGGCCTGGGGTGCCCCAGCACGTAGGGTTTTGGAGCCCCAGGCCTGGGGCGCCCCAGCCCTTAGGCTTAGCTAGCCCCAACCTGGCGCGCCCCAGCCCTTAGGTTTCGGGAGCCCCAGGCCTGGAGCACCATTGCCCTTAGGTTTTGGGAGCCCCAGGCTTGTGTCACACCAGCCTTTCGGCTTAGGGAGCTCCAGGCCTGGGGCGACCCAGCCCTTTGGATTTGGGAGCCCCAGGCATTGGGAGCCCCAGCCCTTCGGCTTAGGGAGACCCAGGCCTGGGGCGCCCCTGTCCTTAGGCTTTGGGAACCCCAGGCCTGGGACGCCCCAGCCCTTAGGCTATGGGAGGCCCAGACCTGGGGCGCACCAGCCCTTAGGCTTAGGGAGACCCAGGCCTGGGGCGCCCAGCTCTTAGGCTTAGGGAGCCCAAGGCTTCGGGTGCCCCCGGCCTTAGGCTTTGGGAGCCCCAGGCCTGGGGCGCCCCAGCCCTTAGGCTTTGGGAGCCCCAAGCCTGGGATCTCCCCAGCCCTTAGGTTTTGGGAGCCCCAGGCCTGGAGCTCCCCAGCCCTTAGGCTTTAGGAGCCCCGGGCCTGGGGCGCCCCAGCCCTTAGGCTTAGGGAGCCTCATGCCTGGGGCACCACTGTCCTTAGGCTTAGGGAGCCCCAGGCCAGAGGTGCCTCAGGCCTTAGGCTTAGGGAGCCCCAGGCCTGGGGCACCCCAGCCCTTAGGCTTAAGGAGCCCCGGGCCTGGGGCGCCCCAGCCCTTAGGCTTAGGGAGCCCCGGGCCTGGGGGGCCCCAGCCCTTAGGATTAGGGAGCCAGAGGCATGGGGCGCCCAAAACCTTAGGCTTTGGGAGTCCCAGGCCTAGGGTGCTCCAGCTCTTAGGCTTAGGGAGCCTAAGGCTTCGGGCGCCCCAGACTTTAGGCTTTGGGAGCCCCAGGCCTGGGGCACCCTAGCCCTTAGGCTTTGGGAGCCCCAGGCCTGGGGCGCGCCAGCCCTTAGGCTTAGGGAGCCCCAGGCCTGGGGCGTCCCAGCCCTTAGGCTTAGGGAACCCCAGGCCTGGGATTCCCCAGCCCTTAGGCTTAGGGAAACCCAGGCCTGGGGCCCCCCATTCCTTATGCTTAGGGAGCAACAACCTGGGTCGGCCCAGCCCTTAGGCTTAGGGAGCCCCAGGCCTGTGGCACCCCAGCCTTTAGGCTTCGGGAGCCCCAAGCCTGGGGCGGCCCAGCCCTTAGGTTTTGGGAGCCCCAAGCCTGGGGCAGCCCAGCCCTTAGGATTTGGGAGCCACAGGTTTGGGGCGCCCCAGCCCTTAGACTTTGGGAGACGCAGGCCAGGAGCGACCCAGCCCATAGGCTTTGGGAGCCCCAGGCCTGGGGCGCCCCAGCCCATAGGCTTTGGGAGCCCCATGCCAGGGGCGCCCCAGCCTTTAGGCTTAGGGAGCCCCTGGCCGGGGCGCCCCAGCCCTTAGGCTTTGGGAGCCCCAGGCCTGGTGTGACCCAGCCCTTAGAGTTTGAGAGCGCCAGGCCTGGGGCGCCCCAGCCCTTAAGCTTTGGGAGCCGAAGGCCTAGGGCGCCCCAGCCCTTTGGCTTTGAGAGCTGCTGGCCTGCGGTGTCCTAGCCCTTAGACTTAGGGAGCCCCAGGCCTGGGACGCCCCAGGCCTTAGGCGTTTGGAGTCCCAGGCCTCGGCCAACCCAGCCCTTCGGCTTAGGGAGCCCCAGGCTTGTGGCGCCCCAGCTCTTAGGCTTAGGGAGCCCAGGCGTGGGGCGCCCCAACCTTAGCCTTAGGGAGCCCCAACCTGGGGCGCTCCAGCCCTTAATCTTACGGAGCCCCAGGCCTGGGGCACCCCAGCCCTTAGGCTTTGGGACCCCAGTCCTGGGGCATCCAGCCCTTCGGCTTAGGGAGCACCTGGCCGGGGCGCCCCAGTGCTTAGGATTTGGGAGCACGATGCCTGGTGTTACCCAGGCCTTATAGTTTGAGAGCGCCAGGCTTGGGGCGCCCCAGCCCTTAAGCTTTGGGAGCCCAAGGTCTGGGGCGACCCAGCGCTTAGGCTTTGGGAGCCATAGGCCTGGGGCGCCCCAGCACTTAGGCTTAGGTAGCCCCAGGCCTGGGGCACCCCAGGCCTTAGGCGTTTGGAATCCCAGGCCTCGGCAACCCCACCCCTTCGGCTTAGGGAGCCCCAGGCTTGTGGCGCCCCAGCTCTTAGGCTTAGGGAGCCCAGGCAGGGGCGCCCCAGCCTTAGGCTTAGGGAGCCCCAAACTGGGGCACTCCAGCCCTTAGGATTACGGAGCCCCAGGCCTGGGGCACCCCAGCCCTTAGGCTTTGGGACCCCAGGCCTGGGGCGCCCCAGCCATTAGGATTAGGAAGCCCCAGGCCTGGAGCGCCTCAGCCCTTAGACTTTGGGAGCCCCAATCCAGGGGCGCCCCAGCACATAGGCTTTGGGAGCCCCAGGTCTGGTGCGCACCAGCCCTTAGGCTTTGGGTCCCCAGGCCTGGGGAACCCCAGTCCTTAGGCTTTGGGAGCCCAAGGCCTGGGGCGCCCCAGCCCTTAAGCTTACGGAGCCCCAGGCCTGGGGCGCCCCAGCCTTTAGGCTTAGGAAGCCCCAGGCCTGGGGCGCCAGAGCCCTTAGGCTTTGGGAGCCCGAGGCCTGGGGCACCCCAGCCCATAGGCTTTGGGAGCCCGAGGTCTGGAGCACCCCAATCCTTAGGCTTAGGGAGCCCCAGGCCTTGGGCACCCCAGCCCATAGGCTTTGGGAGCCCCAGGTCTGGAGCACCCCAGTCCTTAGGCTTAGGGAGCCCCAGGCCTTGTGTACCCCAGCCCATAGGCTTTGGGAGCCCCAGGTCTGGCGCACCCCAGCCCTTATGCTTAGGGAGCCCCAGCCCTTAGGCTTAGGCAGCCCCAGGCCTGGGGCCCCCAGCCCTTAGGCTTAGGGAGGCCCAGGCATGGGGCGCCCCAGCCCTTAGGCTTTGGGAGCTCCAAGCCTGGGGCGGTCGAGCCCTTAGGATTTGAGAGCCACATGCCTGGGGTGCCCCATCCCTTAGGCTTAGCTAGCCCCAACTTGGCACGCCCCAGCCCTTAGGCTTAGGGAGTCACAGGCCTGAGGCGCCCAAGCTCTTAGGCTTAGGGAGCCCCAGACCTGGGGCGCCCCAGCCCTTAGGCTTAAGGATCCCCAGGCCTAAGGCGCCCCAACCCTTAAGCTTAGGGCGCCCCAGGCCTGGGCGCCCCAGCCCTTACGCTTTGGGAGCCCCAGGCCTGGGGCGCCCCAGCGCTTAGGCTATTGGAGGCCCAGGCCTGGGGTGCACCAGTCCTTAGGCTTTGGGAGCCCCAGGCCTGGAGCGCCCCAGCCCTTAGGCTTTGGGGGCCCCAGGCCTGGGGCGCCCCTGCCCTTAGGCTTTGGGAGCCGCAGGCCTGTGGTACCCCAGCCCTTAGGCTTGGGAGCCCCAGGCCTGGGGCACCCCTGGCCTTAGGCGTTTGGAGTCCCAGGCCTCGGCCACCCCAGCCCTTCGGCTTAGGGAGCCCCAGGCTTGTGGCACCCCAGCTCTTAGGCTTAGGGAGCCTAGGCATGGGACACCCCAGCCTTACGCTTAGGGAGCACCAACCAGGGGCGCTCCAGCCCTTAGGATTACGGAGCCCCATGCTTTTGGCTCCCCAGCCCTTAAGCTTATGGAGCCCCAGGCCTGGGGCACCCAAGCCCTTAGGTTTTGGGACCCCAGTCCTGTGACACCCAGCCCTTCGGCTTAGGGAGCACCTGGCCGTGGCGCCACAGCGCTTAGGATTTGGGAGCCCGAGGCCTGGTGTGACCCAGCCCTTAGAGTTTGAGAGCTCCAAGCCTGGGGTGCCCCAGCCCTTAAGCTTTGGGAGCCCAAAGCCTGGGGCGCCCCAGCCCTTAGGCTTTGAGAGCCGTAGGCCTGGGGCGCCCCAGCCCTTAGGCTTAGGGAGCCCCAGGCCTGGGGTGCCCCAGGCCTTAGGCGTTTGGAATCCCAGGTCTCGGCCACCCCAGCCCTTCGGCTTAGGGAGCCCCAGGCTTGTGCCACCCCAGCTCTTAGTCTTAGGGAGCCCAGGCCGGGGCGACCCAGCCTTAGGCTTAGGGAGCCCTAACCTGGGGCGTTCCAGCCCTTAGGATTACGGAGCCCCATGCTTGTGGCACCCCAGCCCTTAAGCTTACGAGCCACTGGTCTGGGTCACCCCAGCCCTTAGGCATTTGGACCCAAGGCCTGGGGCACCCCAGTCCTTAGGCTTTGGGAGTCCCAAGCCTGGGGCACCCCAGCCCTTAGATTTTGGGGGCCCCAGGCCTGGGGTGCCACAGCCCTTAGACTTTGGGAGCCGTAGGCCTGGGGCGCCCCAGCTCTTAGGCTTAGGGAGCCCTGGCCGGGGCGACCCAGCCTTAGATTTAGGGAGCCCTAACCTGGGGCGCTGCAGCCCTTAGGATTACGGAGCCCCATGCTTGTGGCGCCCCAGCCCTTAAGCTTACGAGCCCCTGGGATGGGTCACCCCAGCCCTTAGGCTTTTGGACCCCAGGCCTGGGGCACCCCAGTCCTTAGGCTTTGAGAGCCCCAAGCCTGGGGCGCCCCAGCCCTTAAGCTTACGGAGCCCCAGGCCTGGGGCGCCCCAATCCATAGGCTTAGGAAGCCCTAGGCCTGGGGCGCCGCAGCCCTTAGGCTTTGGGAGCCCCAAGCCAGGGGCGCCCCAGCACATAGGCTTTGAGAGCCCCAGGTCTGGGGCGCAGCAGCCCTTAGGCTTTGGGACCCCATGCCTGGGGCACCCCAGTCCTTAGGCTTTGGGAGCCCCAGGTCTGGAGCACCCCAATCCTTAGGCTTAGGGAGCACCAGGCCTTGGGCACCCCAGCCCTTTGGCTTTGGGAACCCCAGGCCTGGGGCGCCCCAGCCCTTAGGCGTTTGGACCTCCAGGCCAGGGGCGCCCCAGCCCTTGGGCTTACATAGCCCCAGGCCTCGGACGCCCCAGCCCATAGGCTTTTGGAACCCCAAGCTCTGGGCGACCCAGCTCTTAGGCTTAGCTAGCCCTAATCCTGGCGCACCCGAGCCCTTAAGCTTAGGGAGCCCCAGCCCTTAGGCTTAGGGAGGCCCGTGCCAGGGGCGCCCCAGCCCGTAGGCGCCCCAGCTCTTAGGCTTAGGGAGCCCAGGCGTGGGGCACCACAGCCTTAGGCTTAGGGAGCCCCAACCTGGGGCGCTCCAGCCCTAAGCTTACGGAGCCCCAGGCCTGGGGCACGCCAGCCCTTAGGCTTTGGGACCCCAGTCCTGGGGCATCCAGACCTTCGGCTTAGGGAGCACCTGGCCGGGGTGCCCCAGCGCTTAGGATTTGGGAGCACGATGCCTGGTGTGACCCAGCCCTTAGAGTTTGAGAGCGCCAGGTTTGGGGCACCACAGCCCTTAAGCTTTGGGAGCCCAAGGCCTGGGGCGCCCCAGCGCTTAGGCTTTGGGAACCATAAGCCTGGGGTGCCCCAGCCCTTAGGCTTAGGGAGCCCCAGGCCTGGGGCGCCCCAGGCCTTAGGCCTTTGGAGTCCCAGGCCTCGGCCACCCCAGCCCTTCGGCTTAGGGTGCCCCAGGCTTTTGGCTCCCCAGCACTTCGGCTTAGGGAGCCCAGGCGTGGGGCGCCCCAGCCTTAGGCTTAGGGAGCCCCAACCTGGGGCGCTCCAGCCCTTAAGCTTGCGGAGCCCCAGGCCTGGGGCACCCAGCCCTTCGGCTTAGGGAGCACCTGGCCGGGGCGCCCCAGCGCTTAGGATTTGGGAGCACGATGCCTGGTGTGACCCAGCCCTTAGAGTTTGAGAGCGCCAGGCTTGGGCGCCCCAGCCCTTAAGCTTTGGGAGCCCAAGGCCTGGGGCGCCCCAGCGCTTGGGCTTTGGGAGCCATAGGCCTGGGGCGCCCCAGCACTTAGGCTTAGGTAGCCCCTGGCCTGGGGCGCCCTAGGCCTTAGGCGTTTGGAATCCCAGGCCTTGGCCCCCCACCCCTTCGGCTTAGGGAGCCCCAGGCTTGTGGCGCCCCAGCTCTTAGGCTTAGGGAGCCCAGGCAGGGGCGCCCCAGCCTTAGGCTTTGGGACCCCAGGCCTGGGGCGCCCCAGCCCTTAGGATTAGGAAGCCCCAGGCCTGGGAAGCCGCAGCCCTTAGGCTTTGGGATCCCCAAGCCAGGGGCGCCCCAGCACATAGGCTTTGGGAGCCCCAGGTCTGGAGCACCCCAGTCCTTAAGCTTAGGGAGCCCCAGGCCTTGGGCACCCGAGCCCATAGACTTGGGAGCCCCAGGTCTGGAGCACCCTAGCCCTTAGGCTTAGGGAGCCCCAGGCCTGGGGCGCACCAGCCCTTAGGCTTTTGGACCTCCAGGCCAGGGGCGCCCCAGCCCTTAGGCTTTTGGACCTCCAGGCCAGGGGCGCCCCAGCCTTTGGCTTAGATAGCCCCAGTCCTGGCGTGCCCCAGCCCTTAGGCTTAGTCAGCCCCAGGCCTGGGACGCCCCAGCCCTTAGGGTTTTGGACCTCCAGGCCAGAGGCGCCCCAGCCCTCAGGCTTATATAGCCCCAGTCCAGGTGCGCTACAGTCCTTAGGATTACGGAGCCCCATGCTTGTGGTGCCCCAGCCCTTAAGCTTAGTGAGACCCAGGCCTGGGGCGCCCCAGCCCATAGGCTTAGCTAGCCCCAGACATGGCGCGCCCCAGCCCTTAGGCTTAGGGAGCCCCAGGCCTGCGGCGACCCAGCCCTTAGGATTAGGGAGCCCTAGGACTGGGGTGACCCAGCCCTTAGGCTTATGGAGCCAAAGGCCTGGGGCGTCCCAGCCCTTAGTCTTAGGGAGCCCCAGGACTGGGTCGCCCCAGCCTTTAGGCTTTGGGAGCCCGAGGCCTGTGGCGCCCCAGGCCTTAGGCTTTGGGAGCCCCAGGCCTGGGGCAACACAGCTCTTATGCTTTGGATGACCCAGGCCTCGGGCGCCCCAGCCCATAGGCTTTTGGAACCCCAAGATCTGGGCGACCCAGCTCTTAGTCTTAGCTAGCCCTAGTCCTGGCGCACCCCAGCCCTTAGGCTTAGGGAGCCCCAGCCCTTAGGCTTAGGCAGCCCCAGGCCTGGGGCGCCCCAGCCCTTAGGCTTAGGGAGGCCCAGGCATGGGGCGGCCCAGCCCTTAGGATTTGGGAGCCACATTCCTAGGGCTCCCCAGCCATTAGGCTCTGAGCGCCGTAGTCCTGGAGCACCCAACCCATAGGCTTTGGGAGCCCCAGGCATGGTGCGCCAAAGCACTTAGGGTTTTGGAGCCCCAGCCCTGGGGCGCCCCATCCCTTAGTCTTAGCTAGCCCCAACCTGGCACGCCCCAGCCTTTAGGCTTAGGGAGCCCCAGGCATGGTGCGCCAAAGCACTTAGGGTTTTGGAGCCCCAGGCCTGGGTTGCCCCAGCCCTTAAGCTTAGAGAGCCCCAGGCCTGGGGCGCCCCTGCCCATAGGCTTTGGGAGCCCCAGGCCTGGGGCGCCCCAGCCCTTAGGCTTAGGGTGCCCCAGGCCTGGGGCGCCCCAGCCTTTAAGCTTAGGGAGCCCCAGGCCTGAGGCGTCCCTGCCCTTAGGCTTTGGGAGCCCATGGCCTGGTGCGCCCCAGCCCTTAGGCTTTGGGAGCTCCAGGCCTGGGGCATCCCAGCCCTTAAGCTCTGGGAGCCCCAAGCCTGGGGCACCCCAGTCTTTAGGATTTGGGAGCTCAAGGCCTGGAGCGCCCCAGCCCTTAGGCTATGGGGGCCCCAGGCCTGGGGTGCCCCAGCCATTAGGCTTAGGGACCCCCAGGCTTGGGGCACTCCCGGCCTTCAGCGTTTGGAGTCCCAGGCTCGGCCACCCCAGCCCTTCGGCTTAGGGAGGCCCAGGCTTGTGGCACCCCAGCTCTTAGGCTTAGGGAGCCCAGGCGTGGGGCACCCCAGCCTTAGGCTTAGGGAGCCCCAACCTGGGGCGCTCCAGCCCTTACGATTACGGAGCCCCATGCTTTTGGCGCCCCAGCCCTTAAGCTTACGGAGCCCCAGGCCTGGGGCACCCAAGCCCTTAGGCTTTGGGACCCCAGTCCTGGGGCACCCAGCCCTTCGGCTTGGGGAGCACCTGGCCGTGGCGCTCCAGCGCTTAGGATTTGGAAACCCGTGGCCAGGTGTGACCCAGCCCTTAGAGTTTGAGAGCGCCAGGCCTGGGGTGCCCCAGCCCTTAAGCTTTGGGAGCCCAAGGCCTGGGGCGCCCCAGCCCTTAGGCTTTGGGGGCCCCAGGCCTGGGACGCCCCAGCCCTTAGGCGTTTGGAATCCCAGGTCTCAGCCAACCCAGGCCTTCGGCTTAGGGAGCCCCAGGCTTGTGGCGCCCCAGCTCTTAGGCTTAGGGAGCCCTGGCGGGGGCGACACAGCCTTAGGCTTAGGGAGCCCTAACCTGGGGTGTCCAGCCCTTAAGATTACAGAGCCCCATACTTGTGGCGCCCCAGCCCTTAAGCTTACGAGCCCCTGGCCTGTGGCACCCCAGCCCTTAGGCTTTTGGACCCCAAGCCTGGGGTACCCCAGTCCTTAGGCTTTGGGAGCCCCAAGCCTGGGGCGTCCCAGCCCTTAAGCTTACGGAGCCCCAGGCCTGGGGCGCCCCAGCCCATAGGTTTAGGAAGCCCCAGACCTGGGGCGCCGCACCCCTTAGGCTTTGGGAGCCCCAAGCCAAGGGCGCCCCAGCACATAGGCTTTGAGAACCCCAAGTCTGGGGTGCCCCAGCCCTTAGACTTTGGGACCACATGCTTGGGGCACTCCAGTTCTTATGCTTTGGGAGCCCCAGGCCTGGGGCGCCCCAGCCCTTAAGCTTACAGAGCCCCAGGCCTGGGTCGCCCCAGCCCTTAGGATTAGGAAGCCCCAGGCCTTGGGCGCCGCAGCCCTTAGGCGTTGGGAGCCCCAGGCCTGGGGCGCCCCAGCCGTTAAGCTTACGGAGCCCCAGGCCTGGGTCGCCCCAGCCCTTAGGATTAGGAAGCCCCAGGCCTTGGGCGCCGCAGCCCTTAGGCTTTGGGAGCCCCAGGCCAGGGGCGACCCAGCATATATGCTTTGGGAGCCCCAGTTCTGGAGCACACCAGACCTTAGTCTTTGGGACCCCAGGCCTGTGGCACCCTAGTCCTTAGGCTTTGGGAGCCCCAGGCCTTGGGCGCCCCAGCCCTTAAGTTTACGGAGCCCCAGGCCTGGGGCGCCCAGCACTTAAGCTTACGGAGCCCCAGGCCTGGGGCGCCCCAGCCCTTAGGCTTTTGGAACCCCAAGCTCTGGGCGACCCAGCTCTTAGGCTTAGCTAGCCCAACTCCTGGTGCACCCCAGCCCTTAGGCTTAGGGAGCCCCAGTCCTTAGGCTTAGGGAGGCCCAGGCATGGGGCGCCCCAGTCCTTAAGCTTAGGGTGCCCCAGGCCTGGGGCGCCCCAGCCCTTAAGCTTACGGAGCCCCAGGCCTGGGACGCCCCAGCCCTTAGGCTTTTGGACCCCCAGGCCAGGGGCGCCCCAGCCCTTAGGCTTATATAGCCCCAGTCCTGGTGCGCTCCAGCCCTTAGGATTACGGAGCCCCATGCTTTGGAGCCTCAGCCCTTAGGCTTAGTGAGCACCAGGCCTTGGGCGCCCCAGCCCATAGGCTTAGCTAGCCCCAGACTTGGCGCGCCCCAGCCCTTAGGCTTAGGGAGCCCCAGGCCTGCGGCCACCTAGCCCTTAGGATTAGGGAGCCCTAGGCCTGGGGTGACCCAGCCCTTAGGCTTAGGGAACCCCAGGCCTGGGGCGCCCCAGCCCTTAGGATTTGGGAGCATGAGGCCTGTGGCGCCCCAGGCCTTACGCTTTGGGAGCCCCAGGCCTGGGGCAACCCAGCTCTTAGGCTTTGGGTGACCCAGGCCTCGGGCGCCCCAGCCCATAGGCTTTTGGAACCCCAAGCTCTGGGCGAACCAGCTCTTAGGCTTAGCTAGCCCTAGTCCTGGCGTACCCAAGCCCTTAGGTTTAGGGAGCGCCAGCCCTTAGGCTTAGGGAACCCCATGCCTGGGGCGCCCCAGCCATTAGGCTCTGGGAGCCGCACTCCTATAGTACCCGAGCACATAGGCTTTGGGAGCCCCAGGCCTGGGGAGCCCCAGCACTTAGGCTTAGGGAGTCCCAGGCCTGGGGCGCCCCTGCTCTTACGCTTTGCGACCCACAGGTATGGGGCACCCCAGCTCTTCGGCTTAAGGAGCCCCAGGCCTGAGGCGTCCCTGCCCTTAGGCTTTGGGAGCCCCAGGCCTGGGGCGCCCCAGCCCTTATGCTAACGGAGACCCAGGCCTGGGGAGCCCCAGGCCTTACGCTTTGGGAGCCCCAGGCCTGGGGCGCCCCAGCCTTTAGGCTTTGGGAGCCCAAAGCCTGGGGCGCCCCAGCCCTTAGGCTTTGGGAGCCCCAGGCCAGGGGCACCCCAGCCCTTATCCTTTGGGAGCCCTAGGCCTACGGCGCCCCAACCATTCGGCTTAGGGAGCCTCAGGCCTCCGGCGCCCCAGCGCTTAGGATTTGGGAGCACCAAGCCTGGGGCGCCCAGCCCTTAAGCTTTGGGAGTCCCAGGCCTGGGGCACCTTTTCCTTTAGTCTTTGGGACCCCAGGCCTGGGGCACCCCAGTTCTTAGGCTTTGGGAGCCCCAGGCTTGGGCCGCCCCTGCGCATAGGCTTTGGGAGCCCCAGGCCTGGGGCGCCGCAGCCCATAGCTTTTGGGAGCCCCAGGCCAGGGGCGACCCAGCATATATACTTTGGGAGCCCCAGGCCTGGGGCGCCCCAGCACTTAAGTTTACGGAGCCCCACCTGGGGCGCCCCAGCCCTTAAGCTTACAGATCCCCAGGCCTGGGGCGCCCCAGCCCTTAGGCTTAGGGAGCCACAGCCCTTAGGCTTAGGGAGGCCCAAGCATGGGGCGCCCCAGCCCTTAGGCTTTGGGAGCCCCAAGCCTGGGGCCGCCTAGCGCTTAGGATTTGGGAGCCACATGCCTGGGGCGCCCCAGCCATTAGGCTCTGGGAGTCGCAGTCCTGGAGCACCCTAGCCCATAGGTTTTGGGAACCCCAGGCTTGGGGCGCCCCAGCACTTAGGGTTTTGGAGCCCAAGGCCTGGGGCGCCCCAACCCTTAGGCTTAGGTAACCCCAATATGGCTTGCCCCAGCCCTTAAGCTTCGGGAGCCACGGACCTGAGGACCCCAGCTCTTAGGCTTATGGAGCCCAAGGCCTGGGGCGCGCCAGCCCTTAGGCTTAGGGAGCCCCAGGCCTGGGGCGCCCCAGCCCTTAAGCTTAGGGTGCCCCAGGCCTGGGGCGCCCCAGCCCTTAAGCTTACGGAGCCCCAGGCCTGAGACGCCCCAGCCCTTAGGCTTTTGGACCCCCAGGCCAGGGGCGCCCCATCCCTTAGGCTTATATAGCCCCAGTCCTGGTGCGCTCCAGCCCTTAGGCTTACGGAGCCCCATGCTTGTGGAGCCCCAGCCCTTAGGCTTAGTGAGCATCATGCCTTGAGTGCCCCAGCCCATAGGCTTAGCTAGCCCCAGACTTGGCGCGCCCCAGCTCTTAGGCTTAGGGAGCCCCAGGATTGCGGCGACCCAGCCCTTAGGATTAGGGAGCCCTAGGCCTGGGGTGACCCAGCCCTTAGGCTTAGGGAGCCCCAGGCCTGGGGCGCCCCAGCCCTTAGGCTTAGGGAGCCCCAGGCCTGGGGCGCCCCAGCCCTTAGGCTTTGGGAGCCCCAGGCCTGGGGCGCCCCAGCCCTTAGGCTTTGGGAGCCCCAGGCCTGGGGCAACCCAGCTCTTAGACTTTGGGTGACCCAGGCCACGGGCGCCCCAGCCCATAGGCTTTTGGAACCCCAAGCTCTGGGCGACCCAGCTCTTAGGCTTAGCTAGCCCTAGTCCAGGCGTACCCCAGCCCTTAGGTTTAGGGAGCTCCAGCCCTTAGGCTTAGGGAGCCCAGGCCTGGGGCGCCCCAGCCCTTAGGCTTAGGGAGGCCCAGGCATGGGCCGCCCCAGCCCTTACGCTTTGGGAGCCCCAAGCCTGGGGCGGCCCAGCCCTTAGGATTTGGGAGCCACATGCCTGGGGTGCCCCAGGCATTAGGCTCCGGGAGCCGCACTCCTAGAGCACCTGAGCACTTAGGCTGAGGGAGTCCCAGGCCTGGGGCGCCCCTGCCCTTAGGCTTTGCGACCCCCAGGTATGGGGCACCCCAGCCCTTATGCTTAAGAAGACCCAGGCCTGGGGAGCCCCAGGCCTTACGCTTTGGGATCCCCAGGCCTGGGGCGGCCCAGCCTTTAGGCTATGGGAGGCCCAGGCCTGGGGCGCACCAGACCTTAGGTGTTGGGAGCCCCAGGCCTGGGGCGTCCCAGCCGTTAAGCTTACGGAGCCCCAGGCCTGGGTCGCCCCAGCCCTTAGGCTTAGGAAGCCCCCGGCCTGGGGCGCCGCAGCCCTTAGGCTTTGGGAGCCCCAGGCCAGGGGCGACCCAGCATATATGCTTTGGGAGCCCCAGCTCTGGAGCACACCAGACCTTAGTCTTTGGGACCCCAGGCCTGTGGCACCCCAGTCCTTAGGCTTTGGGAGCCCCAGGCCTTGGGCGCCCCAGCCCTTAAGTTTACGGAGGCCCGGGCCTGGGGCGCCTAGCCCATAAGCTTACGGATCTCCAGGCCTGGGGCGCCCCAGCCCTTAGGCTTTTGGACCTCCAGGCCACGGGCGCCCCAGCCCTTTGCTTAGATAGCCCCAGACCTCGGGCGCCCCAGCCCATAGGCTTTTGGAACCCCTAGCTCTGGGCGACCCAGCTCTTAGGCTTAGCTAGCCCAACTCCTGGCGCACCCCAGCCCTTAGGCTTAGGGAGCCCCAGTCCTTAGGCTTAGGGTGCCCCAGGCCTGGGGCGCCCCCGCCCTTAAGCTTACGGAGCCCCAGGCCTGGGACGCCCCAGCCCTTAGGCTTTTGGACCCCCAGGCCAGGGGCGCCCCAGCCCTTAGGCTTATATAGCCCCAGTCCTGGTGCACTCCAGCCCTTAGGATTACGGAGGCCCATGCTTTGGAGCCTCAGCCCTTAGGCTTAGTGAGCACCAGGCCTTGGGCGCCCCAGCCCATAGGCTTAGCTAGCCCCAGACTTGCCGTGCCCCAGCCCTTAGGCTTAGGGAGCCCCAGGCCTGCGGCGACCCAGCCCTTAGGATGAGGGAGCCCTAGGCCTGGGGTGACCCAGCCCTTAGGCTTAGGGAGCCCCAGGCCTGGGGCGCCCCAGCCCTTAGGATTTGGGAGCCTGAGGCCTGTGGCGTCCCAGGCCTTACGCTTTGGAAACCCCAGGCCTGGGGCAACCCAGCTCTTAGGCTTTGGGTGACCCAGGCCTCGGGCGCCCCAGCCCATAGGCTTTTGGAACCCCAAGCTCCGGGCGAACCAGCTCTTAGGCTTAGCTAGCCCTAGTCCTGGCGTACCCAAGCCCTTAGGTTTAGGGAGCCCCAGCCCTTAGGCTTAGGGAGCCCCAGGCCTGGGACGCCCCATACATTAGGCTCTGGGAGCCGCACTTCTGGAGCACCCGAGCACATAGGCTTTGAGAGTCCCAGGCCTGGGGCGCCCCAGCACTTAGGCTTAGGGAGTCCCAGGCCTGGGGCGCCCCTGCCCTTAGGCTTTGCGACCCCCAGGTATGGGGCACCCCAGCTCTTCGGCTTAGGGAGCCCCAGGCCTGAGGCGTCCCTGCCCTTAGGCTTTGGGAGCCCCAAGCCTGGGGCACCCCAGCCCTTATGCTTAGGGAGACCCAGGCCTGGGGAGCCCCAGGCCTTACGCTTTGGGAGCCCCAGGCCTGGGGCGCCCCAGCTTTTAGGCTTTGGGAGCCCAAGGCCTAGGGCGCCCCAGCCTTTGGGCTTAGGGAGCCCCAGGCCTGGGGCAACCGAGCCCTTAGGCTTTGGGATCCCAATGCCTGGGGCGACCCAGCCCTTAGGCTTTGGGAGCCCCAGGCCTGCGGCGCCCTAACCCTTAGGCTTAGGGAGCCCCAGGCCTGGGGCGCCCCAGCGCTTAGGATTTGGGAGCAACAAGCCTGGGGCGCCCAGCCCTTAAGCTTTGGGAGTCCCATGCCTGGGGCACCTTTTCCTTTAGTGTTTGGGACCCCAGGCCTGGGGCACCCCTGTTCTTAGGCTTTGGGAGCCCCAGGTTTGGGGCGCCCGTGCGCATAGGCTTTGGGAGCCCCAGGCCTGGGCCGCCGCAGCCCATAGGCTTTGGGAGCCCCAGGCCAGGGGCGACCCAGCATATATGCTTTGGGAGCCCCAGGCCTGGGGCGCCCCAGCCCTTAAGTTTACGGAGCCCCAGGCCTGGGGCGCCCCAGCCCTTAAGCTTACGGAGCCCCAGGCCTGGGGTGCCCCAGCCCTTAGGCTTAGGGAGCCCAGGCCTGGGGCACCGCAGCCCTTAGGCTTTGGGAGCCCCAGGCCTGGGGCACCCCAGCACATAGGCTTTGGGAGCCCCAGGTCTGGAGCACCCCAGTCCTTAGGCTTAGGGAGCCCCAGGCTTTGGGCACCCCAGCCCTTAGGCTTTCGGAGCCACAGGCCTGGGGGGCCCCAGACCTTAGGCTTTTGGAACTCCAGTCCAGGGGCGTCCCAGCCCTTAGGCTTATATAGCCCCAGTCCTGGCTCATCCCAGCCCTAAGGCTTAGTGAGCACCAAGTCTTGCGCGCCCCTAGCCCTTAGGCTTAGTGAGTCCCAGGCCTGGGGCGCCCCAGCCCATAGGCTTAGGAGTCCCAGACTTGGCGCGCCCCACCCTTAGGCTTAGGGAGCCCTGGGCCTGCGGCGACCCAGCAAGAAGGATTAGGGAGCCCCAGGCCTGGGTGACCCAGCCTTTAGTCTTAGGGAGCCCCAGGCCTGGGGCGCCCCAGCCCTATGGCTTAGGGAGTCCCAGACCTGGGGCGCCCCAGACCTTAGGATTAGGGTGCCCGAGGCCTGGGGCGCCCAAGGCTTTAGGCTTTGGAAGCCTCAGGTCTGGGGCAACCCAGCTCTTAGACTTTGGGAGACCCAGGCCTCTGGCGCCCCAGCCCATACATTTTTGGAACCCCAAGCTTGGGGCGACCCATCTCTTAGGCTTAGCTAGCCCTAGTCCTGGCGCACCCCAGACTTTAGGCTTAGGGAACCCCAGACCTTAGGCATAGGGATCCCCAGGCCTGGTGCGCCGCAGCCCTTAGGCTTAGGGAGGCCCAGGCATGGGGCGCCCCAGCTCTTAGGCTTAGGGAGCCCCAGGCCTGGGGCGCCCCAGCCATTAGACTCTGGGAGCCGCAGTCCTGGAGCACCCCAGCCCATAGGCTTTGGGAGCCCCAGGCCTGGGGCGCCCCAGCACTTAGGGTTTTGGAGCCCCAGGCCTGGGGCGCCCCAGTCCTTAGGCTTAGATAGCCCCAACCTGGCGCGCCCCAGCCCTTAGGCTTAGGGAGCCACAGGCCTGGGGCGCCCCAGCCCTTAGGCTTAGGAAGCCCAAGGCCTGGGGGGCCCGAGCCGTTAAGCGTAGGGAGCCCCAGGCCTCGGGCTCACCAGCCCTTAGGATTTGGGAGCCCCAGGCTTGGGGCTCCCCAGTCCTTAGGTTTTGGGAACCCCAGTCCTTGGGCGTCTCAGCCCCTGGGCTCAGGGAGCCCCAGGCCTGGGGCCCCCGAGCCCTTAGGCTTTGAGAGCCCAAGGCCTGGGGCGCACCAGCACTTAGGCTTTGGGAGCCCCACGCCTTGGGCGCCCCAGCCCTTAAGTTCTGGGAGCCCCAAGCCTGGGACACCCCAGTCCTTAGGCTTTGGGAGCCCCAGGCCTGGAGCGCCCCAGCCCTTAGGCTTAGGGAGCCCCAGGTCTGGGGTCCCCGGGCCCTTAGGCTTAGGTAAACCCAGGCCAGGGGTGCCCCATCCCTTAGGCTTAGGGAGCCCCAACCTGGTGCGGCCCAGCCCTTAGTTTTAGGGATCCCCAGGCCTGTGACACCCCAGCCCTTAGGCTTGGGAGCCCCAAGCCTGGGGCGGCTCAGCCTGTAGGATTTGGGATCCCCAAGATTGGGACGGGCCAGCCCATAGGCTTTGGGAGCCCCAGGCCTGGGGCGTCCCAGACTTTAGGCTTTAATAGCCCCAGGCCTGGGGCGCCCCAGCCCTTAGGCTTAGGGAGCCCTTGGCCTGAGGTGCCCCAGCCCTTAGGATTAGGGAGCCCCAGGCCTGGGGCACCCCAGCCCGTAGGCTTAGGGTGCCTCAGGCATCGGGCGCCAAATCCCTTAGGCTTTGGGAGCCTCAGGCCTGGGGCACGCCAGCCCTTAGGCTTAGGGAGCCCCAGGCCTGGGGCGTCACAGCACTTAGGCTTAGGGAGCCCCAGGCCACGGATGCCCAAGCCCTTAGGCTTAGGTAAACCCAGGCCAGGGGTGCCCCATCCCTTAGGCTTAGGGAGCCCCAACCTGGGGCGGCCCAGCCCTTAGTTTTAGGGATCCCCAGGCCTGTGACACCCCAGCCCTTAGGCTTGGGAGCCCCAAGCCTGGGGCGGCTCAGCCCGTAGGATTTGGGATCCCCAAGATTGGGACGGCCCAGCCCATAGGCTTTGGGAGCCCCAGGCCTGGGGCATCCCAGCCCTTAGGCTTTGGGAGCCCCAGGCCTGCGGCACCCCAACCCTTCGGCTTAGGGAGCCTCAGGCCTCGGGCGCCCCAGCGCTTCGGATTTGGGAGCCCCAAGCCTGGGGCGCCCCAGCCCTTAAGATTTGGGAGCACCGGGGCAGGGGCGCCCCAGCCCTTACGCTTTGGAGCCCCAGGCCTGGGGCGCCCCAGCACTTAGGGTTTTGGAGCCCCAGGCCTGGGGCGCCCCAGCCCATAGTCTTAGCTAGCCCCAACCTGGCGCGCCCCAGCCCTTAGGCTTAGGGAGCCCCTGCCCTATGGTTTCGTGATCCCCAGGCCTGGGGTGCCCCAGCCCTTAGGCTTAGCTATCCCCAACCTGGTGCGCTCCAGCTCTTAGGCTTAGGGAGCCCCAGGCCTGGGGCGCGCCAGCCCTTAAGCTTAGGGAGCCACAGGCCTGCGGCGCCCCAGACCTTAGGATTTGGGAGCCCTAGGCCTGGGCCCCCCCAGCCCTTAGGTTTTGGGAGCCCCAGACCTAGGGTGCCCCAGGCCTGACGCTTTGGGAGCCCCAGGCCTGGGGTGCCCCAACCTTCAGGCTTTGGGAGGCCCAGGCCTGGGGCTCACCAGTCCTTAGGCTTTAATAGCCCCAGGCCTTAGGCTTAGGGAACCCCAGGCCTGAGGTGCCCCAGCCCTTAGGTTTAGGGAGCCCCAAGCCTGGGGTATTCCCAGCCCTTAGGCTTAGGGAGCCCCAGGCCTGGGGCGTCCCAGCACTTAGGCTTAGAGAGCCAACGGCCTGGGATGCCCCAGCCCTTAGGCTTAGGGAAACCCAGGCCTGGGGCGCCCCATCCCTTAGGCTTTGGGAGCCCCAACCTTGGGCGGCCCAGCCCTTAGGTTTAGGGATCCCCAGGCCTGTGGCACCCCAGCCCTTAGGCTTGGGAGCCCCAAGCCTGGGGCGGCTCAGCCCTTATGATTTGGGAGCCCCCAGCCTGGGGCGGTCCAGCCCTTAGGCTTTGGGAGCCCCAGGCCTGGGGCGCCCCAGCACTTAGGATTTAGGAGCCCCAAGCCTTGGCCGCCCCAGCCCTTAAGCTTTGGGAACCCCAGGCCTGGGGTGCCCCAGCGCTTAGCCTTTGTGAGTTCCAGGCCTGGGGCGCCCCTGCCCTTAGGCTTTAGGACCCCAAGCCTGGGGCACCCCAGTCCTTAGGCTTAGGAAGCCCCAACCTGGGGCTCTGCAGTCCTTAGGCTTTGGGAGCCCCAGGCCAGGGGCGCCCCAGCACATAGGCTTTGGGAGCCCCAGGTCTGGGGCGCACCAGCCCTTACGCTTTGGGATCCCAAGGCCTGGGAAGCCCCAGCCCTTAGGGTCTGGGAGTCCAAAGCCTGGGGAGCCACAGTCCTTAGGCTTTGGGAGCCCAGGCCTGGAGTCCCCATCCTTTAGGCTTTAATAGCCCCAGGCCTGGGGCGCCCCAGCCCTTAGGCTTAGGGAGCCCCAGGCCTGAGGTACCCCAGCCCTTAGGTTTAGGGAGCCCCAGGCCTGGGGCACCCCAGCCCTTAGGCTTAGGGAGCCCCATGCCTGGGGCGTCCCAGCCCTTAGGCTTAGGGAGCCCCAGTCCTGGGATGCCCCAGCCTTTAGACTTAGGAAAATCCAGGACTGGGCTGCCCCATCCCTTAGGCTTAGGGAGCCACAACCTGGGGCGCCCAGCCCTTAGGTTTAGGGATCCCCAGGCCTGTGGCACCCCAGCCCTTAGGCTTGGGAGCCCCAAGCCTGGGGCGGCTCAGCCCTTAGGATTTGGGAGCCCCAAGCCTGGGGCGGCCCAGCCCTTCGGATTTGGGAGCCACAGGCCTGGGGCGCCCCAGAACTTAGGCCTTAGGAGCTACAGGCCTGGAGCGCCCCAGCCCATAGGCTTTGGGAGCCCAGGGCCTGCGGTGCCCCAACACTTAGGCTTAGGGAGCCCCAGGCCTGGGGCGCCCCAGCACTTAGGCTTTGGGAGCCCCAGGACTGGGGCGCCCCAGCACTTAGGGTTTTGGAGCCCCAGGCCTGGGGCGCCCCAGTCCTTAGGCTTAGCTAGCCCCAACCTGGCGCACCCCAGGCCTTAGGCTTAGGGAGCCACAGGCCTGAGGCGCCCCAACTCTTAGGCTTAGAGACCCCCAGGCCTGGGGGGCCCCAGCTCTTAGGTTTATGGAGCCCCAGGCCTGGGGCTCCCCAGCCCTTAAGCTTAGGGAGCCCCATGTCTGGGGCACTCCTGTCCTTAGGCTTTGCGACCCCCAGGCTTGTGGCACCCCAGCCCTTAGGCTTAGTGAGCCCCAGGCCTGAGGTGCCTCAGCCCTTAGGTTTAGGGAGCCCCAGGCCTGGGGCGCCCCAGCCGTTAGGCTTAGGGAGCCCCAGAAATGGGTCGCCCCAGCCCTTAGGCTTAGGGAGCCCCATGCCTGAGGTGCCCCAGCCCTTAAGTTTAGGGAGCCCCAGGCCTGGGGCGCCCCAGCCCGTAGGCTTAGGGAGCCCCAGGCCTGGGGCGCCCCAGCCCATAGGCTTAGGGAGCCTCAGGCATGGGGCGCCAAATCCCTTAGGCTTTGGGAGCCCCAGTCCTGGGGCGCGACAGCCCTTAGGCTTAGGGAGCCACAGGCCTGAGTCGCCCCAGCTCTTAGGCTTAGAGAGCCCCAGGCCTGGGGCGCCCCAGCCCTTAGGTTTACGGAGCCCCAGAGGTGGGGATCCCCAGCCCTTAAGCTTAGGGAGCCCCAGGCCTGGGGCGCTCCTGTCCTTAGGCTTTGCGACCCCCAGGCTTGGGGCACCCCAGCCCTTAGGCTTAGTTAGCCCCAGGCCTGAGGTGCCTCAGCCCTTAGGTTTAGGGAGCCCCAGGCCTGGGGCGCCCCAGCCGTTAGGCTTAGGGAGCCCCAGGCATGGGGCACGCCAGCCCTTAGGCTTAGGGAGCCCCAGGCCAGGGGTGTCCCAGCCCTTAGGCTTAGGGAGCCCCAGGCCTGGGATGCCCCAGCCTTTAGTCTTAGGGAAATCCAGGCCTGGGGCGCCCAATCCCTTAGTCCTAGGGAGCCCCAACCTGGGGCGGCCCAGCCCTTAGGCTTAGGGATCGCCAGGCCTGTAGCACCCCAGCCCTTAGGCTTTCGGAGCCCCAAGCCTTGGGCGGCCCAGCCCTTAGGATTTGGGAGCCACAGGCCTGGAGCTCCCCAGCCCTTAGGCTTTGGGAGCCACAGGCCTGGGGCACCTGAGCACATAGGCTTTGGGATCCCCAGGTCTGGTGCACCCCAGTCCATAGGCTTAGGGAGCCCCAGGCCTTGGGCACCCCAGCACTTAGGCTTTGGGAGCCCCAGACCTGGGGTGCCCCAGCCTTTAAATTTTAATAGCCCCAGGCCTGGGGCGCCCCAGCCCTTAGGCTTAGGGAGCCCCAGGCCTGAGGTGCCCCAGCCCTTAAGTTTAGGGAGTCCCAGGCCTGGGGCGCCCCAGCCCGTAGGCTTAGGGAGCCTCAGGCATGGGGCGCCAAATCCCTTAGGATTTGGGAGCCCCAGACCTGGGGCGCGACAGCCCTTAGGCTTAGGGAGCCCCAGGCCTGGGGCGTCCCAGCACTTAGGCTTAGGGAGCCCCCGGCCTGGGATGCCCAAGCCCTTAGGCTTAGGTAAACCCAGGCCAGTGGCGCCCCTGCCCTTAGGCTTAGGGAGCCCCAGGCCTGAGGTGCCCCAGCCCTTAGGTTTAAGGAGCCCCAGGCCTGGGGTGCCCCAGGCCTTAGGCGTTTGGAATCCCAGGTCTCGGCCACCCCAGCCCTTCGGCTTAGGGAGCCCCAGGCTTGTGCCACCCCAGCTCTTAGTCTTAGGGAGCCCAGGCCGGGGCGACCCAGCCTTAGGCTTAGGGAGCCCTAACCTGGGGCGTTCCAGCCCTTAGGATTACGGAGCCCCATGCTTGTGGCACCCCAGCCCTTAAGCTTACGAGCCACTGGTCTGGGTCACCCCAGCCCTTAGGCATTTGGACCCAAGGCCTGGGGCACCCCAGTCCTTAGGCTTTGGGAGTCCCAAGCCTGGGGCACCCCAGCCCTTAGATTTTGGGGGCCCCAGGCCTGGGGTGCCACAGCCCTTAGACTTTGGGAGCCGTAGGCCTGGGGCGCCCCAGCTCTTAGGCTTAGGGAGCCCTGGCCGGGGCGACCCAGCCTTAGATTTAGGGAGCCCTAACCTGGGGCGCTGCAGCCCTTAGGATTACGGAGCCCCATGCTTGTGGCGCCCCAGCCCTTAAGCTTACGAGCCCCTGGGATGGGTCACCCCAGCCCTTAGGCTTTTGGACCCCAGGCCTGGGGCACCCCAGTCCTTAGGCTTTGAGAGCCCCAAGCCTGGGGCGCCCCAGCCCTTAAGCTTACGGAGCCCCAGGCCTGGGGCGCCCCAATCCATAGGCTTAGGAAGCC
Source organism: Tenrec ecaudatus (assembly GCF_050624435.1). Classification (NCBI taxonomy): domain Eukaryota; kingdom Metazoa; phylum Chordata; class Mammalia; order Afrosoricida; family Tenrecidae; genus Tenrec; species Tenrec ecaudatus. Next base: position 271,811,426 of record NC_134530.1, on the reverse strand, counting down.
CTAGGCCTGGGGCGCCGCAGCCCTTAGGCTTTGGGAGCCCCAAGCCAGGGGCGCCCCAGCACATAGGCTTTGAGAGCCCCAGGTCTGGGGCGCAGCAGCCCTTAGGCTTTGGGACCCCATGCCTGGGGCACCCCAGTCCTTAGGCTTTGGGAGCCCCAGGTCTGGAGCACCCCAATCCTTAGGCTTAGGGAGCACCAGGCCTTGGGCACCCCAGCCCTTTGGCTTTGGGAACCCCAGGCCTGGGGCGCCCCAGCCCTTAGGCGTTTGGACCTCCAGGCCAGGGGCGCCCCAGCCCTTGGGCTTACATAGCCCCAGGCCTCGGACGCCCCAGCCCATAGGCTTTTGGAACCCCAAGCTCTGGGCGACCCAGCTCTTAGGCTTAGCTAGCCCTAATCCTGGCGCACCCGAGCCCTTAAGCTTAGGGAGCCCCAGCCCTTAGGCTTAGGGAGGCCCGTGCCAGGGGCGCCCCAGCCCGTAGGCGCCCCAGCTCTTAGGCTTAGGGAGCCCAGGCGTGGGGCACCACAGCCTTAGGCTTAGGGAGCCCCAACCTGGGGCGCTCCAGCCCTAAGCTTACGGAGCCCCAGGCCTGGGGCACGCCAGCCCTTAGGCTTTGGGACCCCAGTCCTGGGGCATCCAGACCTTCGGCTTAGGGAGCACCTGGCCGGGGTGCCCCAGCGCTTAGGATTTGGGAGCACGATGCCTGGTGTGACCCAGCCCTTAGAGTTTGAGAGCGCCAGGTTTGGGGCACCACAGCCCTTAAGCTTTGGGAGCCCAAGGCCTGGGGCGCCCCAGCGCTTAGGCTTTGGGAACCATAAGCCTGGGGTGCCCCAGCCCTTAGGCTTAGGGAGCCCCAGGCCTGGGGCGCCCCAGGCCTTAGGCCTTTGGAGTCCCAGGCCTCGGCCACCCCAGCCCTTCGGCTTAGGGTGCCCCAGGCTTTTGGCTCCCCAGCACTTCGGCTTAGGGAGCCCAGGCGTGGGGCGCCCCAGCCTTAGGCTTAGGGAGCCCCAACCTGGGGCGCTCCAGCCCTTAAGCTTGTGGAGCCCCAGGCCTGGGGCACCCAGCCCTTCGGCTTAGGGAGCACCTGGCCGGGGCGCCCCAGCGCTTAGGATTTGGGAGCACGATGCCTGGTGTGACCCAGCCCTTAGAGTTTGAGAGCGCCAGGCTTGGGCGCCCCAGCCCTTAAGCTTTGGGAGCCCAAGGCCTGGGGCGCCCCAGCGCTTGGGCTTTGGGAGCCATAGGCCTGGGGCGCCCCAGCACTTAGGCTTAGGGAGCCCCAGGCCTGGGGCGCCCTAGGCCTTAGGCGTTTGGAATCCCAGGCCTTGGCCCCCCACCCCTTCGGCTTAGGGAGCCCCAGGCTTGTGGCGCCCCAGCTCTTAGGCTTAGGGAGCCCAGGCAGGGGCGCCCCAGCCTTAGGCTTTGGGACCCCAGGCCTGGGGCGCCCCAGCCCTTAGGATTAGGAAGCCCCAGGCCTGGGAAGCCGCAGCCCTTAGGCTTTGGGATCCCCAAGCCAGGGGCGCCCCAGCACATAGGCTTTGGGAGCCCCAGGTCTGGAGCACCCCAGTCCTTAAGCTTAGGGAGCCCCAGGCCTTGGGCACCCGAGCCCATAGACTTGGGAGCCCCAGGTCTGGAGCACCCTAGCCCTTAGGCTTAGGGAGCCCCAGGCCTGGGGCGCACCAGCCCTTAGGCTTTTGGACCTCCAGGCCAGGGGCGCCCCAGCCCTTAGGCTTTTGGACCTCCAGGCCAGGGGCGCCCCAGCCTTTGGCTTAGATAGCCCCAGTCCTGGCGTGCCCCAGCCCTTAGGCTTAGTCAGCCCCAGGCCTGGGACGCCCCAGCCCTTAGGGTTTTGGACCTCCAGGCCAGAGGCGCCCCAGCCCTCAGGCTTATATAGCCCCAGTCCAGGTGCGCTACAGTCCTTAGGATTACGGAGCCCCATGCTTGTGGTGCCCCAGCCCTTAAGCTTAGTGAGACCCAGGCCTGGGGCGCCCCAGCCCATAGGCTTAGCTAGCCCCAGACATGGCGCGCCCCAGCCCTTAGGCTTAGGGAGCCCCAGGCCTGCGGCGACCCAGCCCTTAGGATTAGGGAGCCCTAGGACTGGGGTGACCCAGCCCTTAGGCTTATGGAGCCAAAGGCCTGGGGCGTCCCAGCCCTTAGTCTTAGGGAGCCCCAGGACTGGGTCGCCCCAGCCTTTAGGCTTTGGGAGCCCGAGGCCTGTGGCGCCCCAGGCCTTAGGCTTTGGGAGCCCCAGGCCTGGGGCAACACAGCTCTTATGCTTTGGATGACCCAGGCCTCGGGCGCCCCAGCCCATAGGCTTTTGGAACCCCAAGATCTGGGCGACCCAGCTCTTAGTCTTAGCTAGCCCTAGTCCTGGCGCACCCCAGCCCTTAGGCTTAGGGAGCCCCAGCCCTTAGGCTTAGGCAGCCCCAGGCCTGGGGCGCCCCAGCCCTTAGGCTTAGGGAGGCCCAGGCATGGGGCGGCCCAGCCCTTAGGATTTGGGAGCCACATTCCTAGGGCTCCCCAGCCATTAGGCTCTGAGCGCCGTAGTCCTGGAGCACCCAACCCATAGGCTTTGGGAGCCCCAGGCATGGTGCGCCAAAGCACTTAGGGTTTTGGAGCCCCAGCCCTGGGGCGCCCCATCCCTTAGTCTTAGCTAGCCCCAACCTGGCACGCCCCAGCCTTTAGGCTTAGGGAGCCCCAGGCATGGTGCGCCAAAGCACTTAGGGTTTTGGAGCCCCAGGCCTGGGTTGCCCCAGCCCTTAAGCTTAGAGAGCCCCAGGCCTGGGGCGCCCCTGCCCATAGGCTTTGGGAGCCCCAGGCCTGGGGCGCCCCAGCCCTTAGGCTTAGGGTGCCCCAGGCCTGGGGCGCCCCAGCCTTTAAGCTTAGGGAGCCCCAGGCCTGAGGCGTCCCTGCCCTTAGGCTTTGGGAGCCCATGGCCTGGTGCGCCCCAGCCCTTAGGCTTTGGGAGCTCCAGGCCTGGGGCATCCCAGCCCTTAAGCTCTGGGAGCCCCAAGCCTGGGGCACCCCAGTCTTTAGGATTTGGGAGCTCAAGGCCTGGAGCGCCCCAGCCCTTAGGCTATGGGGGCCCCAGGCCTGGGGTGCCCCAGCCATTAGGCTTAGGGACCCCCAGGCTTGGGGCACTCCCGGCCTTCAGCGTTTGGAGTCCCAGGCTCGGCCACCCCAGCCCTTCGGCTTAGGGAGGCCCAGGCTTGTGGCACCCCAGCTCTTAGGCTTAGGGAGCCCAGGCGTGGGGCACCCCAGCCTTAGGCTTAGGGAGCCCCAACCTGGGGCGCTCCAGCCCTTACGATTACGGAGCCCCATGCTTTTGGCGCCCCAGCCCTTAAGCTTACGGAGCCCCAGGCCTGGGGCACCCAAGCCCTTAGGCTTTGGGACCCCAGTCCTGGGGCACCCAGCCCTTCGGCTTGGGGAGCACCTGGCCGTGGCGCTCCAGCGCTTAGGATTTGGAAACCCGTGGCCAGGTGTGACCCAGCCCTTAGAGTTTGAGAGCGCCAGGCCTGGGGTGCCCCAGCCCTTAAGCTTTGGGAGCCCAAGGCCTGGGGCGCCCCAGCCCTTAGGCTTTGGGGGCCCCAGGCCTGGGACGCCCCAGCCCTTAGGCGTTTGGAATCCCAGGTCTCAGCCAACCCAGGCCTTCGGCTTAGGGAGCCCCAGGCTTGTGGCGCCCCAGCTCTTAGGCTTAGGGAGCCCTGGCGGGGGCGACACAGCCTTAGGCTTAGGGAGCCCTAACCTGGGGTGTCCAGCCCTTAAGATTACAGAGCCCCATACTTGTGGCGCCCCAGCCCTTAAGCTTACGAGCCCCTGGCCTGTGGCACCCCAGCCCTTAGGCTTTTGGACCCCAAGCCTGGGGTACCCCAGTCCTTAGGCTTTGGGAGCCCCAAGCCTGGGGCGTCCCAGCCCTTAAGCTTACGGAGCCCCAGGCCTGGGGCGCCCCAGCCCATAGGTTTAGGAAGCCCCAGACCTGGGGCGCCGCACCCCTTAGGCTTTGGGAGCCCCAAGCCAAGGGCGCCCCAGCACATAGGCTTTGAGAACCCCAAGTCTGGGGTGCCCCAGCCCTTAGACTTTGGGACCACATGCTTGGGGCACTCCAGTTCTTATGCTTTGGGAGCCCCAGGCCTGGGGCGCCCCAGCCCTTAAGCTTACAGAGCCCCAGGCCTGGGTCGCCCCAGCCCTTAGGATTAGGAAGCCCCAGGCCTTGGGCGCCGCAGCCCTTAGGCGTTGGGAGCCCCAGGCCTGGGGCGCCCCAGCCGTTAAGCTTACGGAGCCCCAGGCCTGGGTCGCCCCAGCCCTTAGGATTAGGAAGCCCCAGGCCTTGGGCGCCGCAGCCCTTAGGCTTTGGGAGCCCCAGGCCAGGGGCGACCCAGCATATATGCTTTGGGAGCCCCAGTTCTGGAGCACACCAGACCTTAGTCTTTGGGACCCCAGGCCTGTGGCACCCTAGTCCTTAGGCTTTGGGAGCCCCAGGCCTTGGGCGCCCCAGCCCTTAAGTTTACGGAGCCCCAGGCCTGGGGCGCCCAGCACTTAAGCTTACGGAGCCCCAGGCCTGGGGCGCCCCAGCCCTTAGGCTTTTGGAACCCCAAGCTCTGGGCGACCCAGCTCTTAGGCTTAGCTAGCCCAACTCCTGGTGCACCCCAGCCCTTAGGCTTAGGGAGCCCCAGTCCTTAGGCTTAGGGTGCCCCAGGCCTGGGGCGCCCCAGCCCTTAAGCTTACGGAGCCCCAGGCCTGGGACGCCCCAGCCCTTAGGCTTTTGGACCCCCAGGCCAGGGGCGCCCCAGCCCTTAGGCTTATATAGCCCCAGTCCTGGTGCGCTCCAGCCCTTAGGATTACGGAGCCCCATGCTTTGGAGCCTCAGCCCTTAGGCTTAGTGAGCACCAGGCCTTGGGCGCCCCAGCCCATAGGCTTAGCTAGCCCCAGACTTGGCGCGCCCCAGCCCTTAGGCTTAGGGAGCCCCAGGCCTGCGGCCACCTAGCCCTTAGGATTAGGGAGCCCTAGGCCTGGGGTGACCCAGCCCTTAGGCTTAGGGAACCCCAGGCCTGGGGCGCCCCAGCCCTTAGGATTTGGGAGCATGAGGCCTGTGGCGCCCCAGGCCTTACGCTTTGGGAGCCCCAGGCCTGGGGCAACCCAGCTCTTAGGCTTTGGGTGACCCAGGCCTCGGGCGCCCCAGCCCATAGGCTTTTGGAACCCCAAGCTCTGGGCGAACCAGCTCTTAGGCTTAGCTAGCCCTAGTCCTGGCGTACCCAAGCCCTTAGGTTTAGGGAGCGCCAGCCCTTAGGCTTAGGGAACCCCATGCCTGGGGCGCCCCAGCCATTAGGCTCTGGGAGCCGCACTCCTATAGTACCCGAGCACATAGGCTTTGGGAGCCCCAGGCCTGGGGAGCCCCAGCACTTAGGCTTAGGGAGTCCCAGGCCTGGGGCGCCCCTGCTCTTAGGCTTTGCGACCCACAGGTATGGGGCACCCCAGCTCTTCGGCTTAAGGAGCCCCAGGCCTGAGGCGTCCCTGCCCTTAGGCTTTGGGAGCCCCAGGCCTGGGGCGCCCCAGCCCTTATGCTAACGGAGACCCAGGCCTGGGGAGCCCCAGGCCTTACGCTTTGGGAGCCCCAGGCCTGGGGCGCCCCAGCCTTTAGGCTTTGGGAGCCCAAAGCCTGGGGCGCCCCAGCCCTTAGGCTTTGGGAGCCCCAGGCCAGGGGCACCCCAGCCCTTATCCTTTGGGAGCCCTAGGCCTACGGCGCCCCAACCATTCGGCTTAGGGAGCCTCAGGCCTCCGGCGCCCCAGCGCTTAGGATTTGGGAGCACCAAGCCTGGGGCGCCCAGCCCTTAAGCTTTGGGAGTCCCAGGCCTGGGGCACCTTTTCCTTTAGTCTTTGGGACCCCAGGCCTGGGGCACCCCAGTTCTTAGGCTTTGGGAGCCCCAGGCTTGGGCCGCCCCTGCGCATAGGCTTTGGGAGCCCCAGGCCTGGGGCGCCGCAGCCCATAGCTTTTGGGAGCCCCAGGCCAGGGGCGACCCAGCATATATACTTTGGGAGCCCCAGGCCTGGGGCGCCCCAGCACTTAAGTTTACGGAGCCCCACCTGGGGCGCCCCAGCCCTTAAGCTTACAGATCCCCAGGCCTGGGGCGCCCCAGCCCTTAGGCTTAGGGAGCCACAGCCCTTAGGCTTAGGGAGGCCCAAGCATGGGGCGCCCCAGCCCTTAGGCTTTGGGAGCCCCAAGCCTGGGGCCGCCTAGCGCTTAGGATTTGGGAGCCACATGCCTGGGGCGCCCCAGCCATTAGGCTCTGGGAGTCGCAGTCCTGGAGCACCCTAGCCCATAGGTTTTGGGAACCCCAGGCTTGGGGCGCCCCAGCACTTAGGGTTTTGGAGCCCAAGGCCTGGGGCGCCCCAACCCTTAGGCTTAGGTAACCCCAATATGGCTCGCCCCAGCCCTTAAGCTTCGGGAGCCACGGACCTGAGGACCCCATCTCTTAGGCTTATGGAGCCCAAGGCCTGGGGCGCGCCAGCCCTTAGGCTTAGGGAGCCCCAGGCCTGGGGCGCCCCAGCCCTTAAGCTTAGGGTGCCCCAGGCCTGGGGCGCCCCAGCCCTTAAGCTTACGGAGCCCCAGGCCTGAGACGCCCCAGCCCTTAGGCTTTTGGACCCCCAAGCCAGGGGCGCCCCATCCCTTAGGCTTATATAGCCCCAGTCCTGGTGCGCTCCAGCCCTTAGGCTTACGGAGCCCCATGCTTGTGGAGCCCCAGCCCTTAGGCTTAGTGAGCATCATGCCTTGAGTGCCCCAGCCCATAGGCTTAGCTAGCCCCAGACTTGGCGCGCCCCAGCTCTTAGGCTTAGGGAGCCCCAGGATTGCGGCGACCCAGCCCTTAGGATTAGGGAGCCCTAGGCCTGGGGTGACCCAGCCCTTAGGCTTAGGGAGCCCCAGGCCTGGGGCGCCCCAGCCCTTAGGCTTAGGGAGCCCCAGGCCTGGGGCGCCCCAGCCCTTAGGCTTTGGGAGCCCCAGGCCTGGGGCGCCCCAGCCCTTAGGCTTTGGGAGCCCCAGGCCTGGGGCAACCCAGCTCTTAGACTTTGGGTGACCCAGGCCACGGGCGCCCCAGCCCATAGGCTTTTGGAACCCCAAGCTCTGGGCGACCCAGCTCTTAGGCTTAGCTAGCCCTAGTCCAGGCGTACCCCAGCCCTTAGGTTTAGGGAGCCCCAGCCCTTAGGCTTAGGGAGCCCAGGCCTGGGGCGCCCCAGCCCTTAGGCTTAGGGAGGCCCAGGCATGGGCCGCCCCAGCCCTTACGCTTTGGGAGCCCCAAGCCTGGGGCGGCCCAGCCCTTAGGATTTGGGAGCCACATGCCTGGGGTGCCCCAGGCATTAGGCTCCGGGAGCCGCACTCCTAGAGCACCTGAGCACTTAGGCTGAGGGAGTCCCAGGCCTGGGGCGCCCCTGCCCTTAGGCTTTGCGACCCCCAGGTATGGGGCACCCCAGCCCTTATGCTTAAGAAGACCCAGGCCTGGGGAGCCCCAGGCCTTACGCTTTGGGATCCCCAGGCCTGGGGCGGCCCAGCCTTTAGGCTATGGGAGGCCCAGGCCTGGGGCGCACCAGACCTTAGGCGTTGGGAGCCCCAGGCCTGGGGCGTCCCAGCCGTTAAGCTTACGGAGCCCCAGGCCTGGGTCGCCCCAGCCCTTAGGCTTAGGAAGCCCCCGGCCTGGGGCGCCGCAGCCCTTAGGCTTTGGGAGCCCCAGGCCAGGGGCGACCCAGCATATATGCTTTGGGAGCCCCAGCTCTGGAGCACACCAGACCTTAGTCTTTGGGACCCCAGGCCTGTGGCACCCCAGTCCTTAGGCTTTGGGAGCCCCAGGCCTTGGGCGCCCCAGCCCTTAAGTTTACGGAGGCCCAGGCCTGGGGCGCCTAGCCCATAAGCTTACGGATCTCCAGGCCTGGGGCGCCCCAGCCCTTAGGCTTTTGGACCTCCAGGCCACGGGCGCCCCAGCCCTTTGCTTAGATAGCCCCAGACCTCGGGCGCCCCAGCCCATAGGCTTTTGGAACCCCTAGCTCTGGGCGACCCAGCTCTTAGGCTTAGCTAGCCCAACTCCTGGCGCACCCCAGCCCTTAGGCTTAGGGAGCCCCAGTCCTTAGGCTTAGGGTGCCCCAGGCCTGGGGCGCCCCCGCCCTTAAGCTTACGGAGCCCCAGGCCTGGGACGCCCCAGCCCTTAGGCTTTTGGACCCCCAGGCCAGGGGCGCCCCAGCCCTTAGGCTTATATAGCCCCAGTCCTGGTGCACTCCAGCCCTTAGGATTACGGAGGCCCATGCTTTGGAGCCTCAGCCCTTAGGCTTAGTGAGCACCAGGCCTTGGGCGCCCCAGCCCATAGGCTTAGCTAGCCCCAGACTTGCCGCGCCCCAGCCCTTAGGCTTAGGGAGCCCCAGGCCTGCGGCGACCCAGCCCTTAGGATGAGGGAGCCCTAGGCCTGGGGTGACCCAGCCCTTAGGCTTAGGGAGCCCCAGGCCTGGGGCGCCCCAGCCCTTAGGATTTGGGAGCCTGAGGCCTGTGGCGTCCCAGGCCTTACGCTTTGGAAGCCCCAGGCCTGGGGCAACCCAGCTCTTAGGCTTTGGGTGACCCAGGCCTCGGGCGCCCCAGCCCATAGGCTTTTGGAACCCCAAGCTCCGGGCGAACCAGCTCTTAGGCTTAGCTAGCCCTAGTCCTGGCGTACCCAAGCCCTTAGGTTTAGGGAGCCCCAGCCCTTAGGCTTAGGGAGCCCCAGGCCTGGGACGCCCCATACATTAGGCTCTGGGAGCCGCACTTCTGGAGCACCCGAGCACATAGGCTTTGAGAGTCCCAGGCCTGGGGCGCCCCAGCACTTAGGCTTAGGGAGTCCCAGGCCTGGGGCGCCCCTGCCCTTAGGCTTTGCGACCCCCAGGTATGGGGCACCCCAGCTCTTCGGCTTAGGGAGCCCCAGGCCTGAGGCGTCCCTGCCCTTAGGCTTTGGGAGCCCCAAGCCTGGGGCACCCCAGCCCTTATGCTTAGGGAGACCCAGGCCTGGGGAGCCCCAGGCCTTACGCTTTGGGAGCCCCAGGCCTGGGGCGCCCCAGCTTTTAGGCTTTGGGAGCCCAAGGCCTAGGGCGCCCCAGCCCTTAGGCTTTGGGAGCCCCAGGCCAGGGACATCCCAGCCCTTAAGCTCTGGGAGCCCCAATCCTGGGGCACCCCAGTCCTTAGGCTTTGGGAGCTCCAGGCCTGGAGCGCCCCAGCCTTTGGGCTTAGGGAGCCCCAGGCCTGGGGCAACCGAGCCCTTAGGCTTTGGGATCCCAATGCCTGGGGCGACCCAGCCCTTAGGCTTTGGGAGCCCCAGGCCTGCGGCGCCCTAACCCTTAGGCTTAGGGAGCCCCAGGCCTGGGGCGCCCCAGCGCTTAGGATTTGGGAGCAACAAGCCTGGGGCGCCCAGCCCTTAAGCTTTGGGAGTCCCATGCCTGGGGCACCTTTTCCTTTAGTGTTTGGGACCCCAGGCCTGGGGCACCCCTGTTCTTAGGCTTTGGGAGCCCCAGGTTTGGGGCGCCCGTGCGCATAGGCTTTGGGAGCCCCAGGCCTGGGGCGCCGCAGCCCATAGGCTTTGGGAGCCCCAGGCCAGGGGCGACCCAGCATATATGCTTTGGGAGCCCCAGGCCTGGGGCGCCCCAGCCCTTAAGTTTACGGAGCCCCAGGCCTGGGGCGCCCCAGCCCTTAAGCTTACGGAGCCCCAGGCCTGGGGTGCCCCAGCCCTTAGGCTTAGGGAGCCCAGGCCTGGGGCACCGCAGCCCTTAGGCTTTGGGAGCCCCAGGCCTGGGGCACCCCAGCACATAGGCTTTGGGAGCCCCAGGTCTGGAGCACCCCAGTCCTTAGGCTTAGGGAGCCCCAGGCTTTGGGCACCCCAGCCCTTAGGCTTTCGGAGCCACAGGCCTGGGGGGCCCCAGACCTTAGGCTTTTGGAACTCCAGTCCAGGGGCGTCCCAGCCCTTAGGCTTATATAGCCCCAGTCCTGGCTCATCCCAGCCCTAAGGCTTAGTGAGCACCAAGTCTTGCGCGCCCCTAGCCCTTAGGCTTAGTGAGTCCCAGGCCTGGGGCGCCCCAGCCCATAGGCTTAGGAGTCCCAGACTTGGCGCGCCCCACCCTTAGGCTTAGGGAGCCCTGGGCCTGCGGCGACCCAGCAAGAAGGATTAGGGAGCCCCAGGCCTGGGTGACCCAGCCTTTAGTCTTAGGGAGCCCCAGGCCTGGGGCGCCCCAGCCCTATGGCTTAGGGAGTCCCAGACCTGGGGCGCCCCAGACCTTAGGATTAGGGTGCCCGAGGCCTGGGGCGCCCAAGGCTTTAGGCTTTGGAAGCCTCAGGTCTGGGGCAACCCAGCTCTTAGACTTTGGGAGACCCAGGCCTCTGGCGCCCCAGCCCATACATTTTTGGAACCCCAAGCTTGGGGCGACCCATCTCTTAGGCTTAGCTAGCCCTAGTCCTGGCGCACCCCAGACTTTAGGCTTAGGGAACCCCAGACCTTAGGCATAGGGATCCCCAGGCCTGGTGCGCCGCAGCCCTTAGGCTTAGGGAGGCCCAGGCATGGGGCGCCCCAGCTCTTAGGCTTAGGGAGCCCCAGGCCTGGGGCGCCCCAGCCATTAGACTCTGGGAGCCGCAGTCCTGGAGCACCCCAGCCCATAGGCTTTGGGAGCCCCAGGCCTGGGGCGCCCCAGCACTTAGGGTTTTGGAGCCCCAGGCCTGGGGCGCCCCAGTCCTTAGGCTTAGATAGCCCCAACCTGGCGCGCCCCAGCCCTTAGGCTTAGGGAGCCACAGGCCTGGGGCGCCCCAGCCCTTAGGCTTAGGAAGCCCAAGGCCTGGGGGGCCCGAGCCGTTAAGCGTAGGGAGCCCCAGGCCTCGGGCTCACCAGCCCTTAGGATTTGGGAGCCCCAGGCTTGGGGCTCCCCAGTCCTTAGGTTTTGGGAACCCCAGTCCTTGGGCGTCTCAGCCCCTGGGCTCAGGGAGCCCCAGGCCTGGGGCCCCCGAGCCCTTAGGCTTTGAGAGCCCAAGGCCTGGGGCGCACCAGCACTTAGGCTTTGGGAGCCCCACGCCTTGGGCGCCCCAGCCCTTAAGTTCTGGGAGCCCCAAGCCTGGGACACCCCAGTCCTTAGGCTTTGGGAGCCCCAGGCCTGGAGCGCCCCAGCCCTTAGGCTTAGGGAGCCCCAGGTCTGGGGTCCCCGGGCCCTTAGGCTTAGGTAAACCCAGGCCAGGGGTGCCCCATCCCTTAGGCTTAGGGAGCCCCAACCTGGGGCGGCCCAGCCCTTAGTTTTAGGGATCCCCAGGCCTGTGACACCCCAGCCCTTAGGCTTGGGAGCCCCAAGCCTGGGGCGGCTCAGCCTGTAGGATTTGGGATCCCCAAGATTGGGACGGGCCAGCCCATAGGCTTTGGGAGCCCCAGGCCTGGGGCGTCCCAGACTTTAGGCTTTAATAGCCCCAGGCCTGGGGCGCCCCAGCCCTTAGGCTTAGGGAGCCCTTGGCCTGAGGTGCCCCAGCCCTTAGGATTAGGGAGCCCCAGGCCTGGGGCACCCCAGCCCGTAGGCTTAGGGTGCCTCAGGCATCGGGCGACAAATCCCTTAGGCTTTGGGAGCCTCAGGCCTGGGGCACGCCAGCCCTTAGGCTTAGGGAGCCCCAGGCCTGGGGCGTCACAGCACTTAGGCTTAGGGAGCCCCAGGCCACGGATGCCCAAGCCCTTAGGCTTAGGTAAACCCAGGCCAGGGGTGCCCCATCCCTTAGGCTTAGGGAGCCCCAACCTGGGGCGGCCCAGCCCTTAGTTTTAGGGATCCCCAGGCCTGTGACACCCCAGCCCTTAGGCTTGGGAGCCCCAAGCCTGGGGCGGCTCAGCCCGTAGGATTTGGGATCCCCAAGATTGGGACGGCCCAGCCCATAGGCTTTGGGAGCCCCAGGCCTGGGGCATCCCAGCCCTTAGGCTTTGGGAGCCCCAGGCCTGCGGCACCCCAACCCTTCGGCTAAGGGAGCCTCAGGCCTCGGGCGCCCCAGCGCTTAGGATTTGGGAGCCCCAAGCCTGGGGCGCCCCAGCCCTTAAGATTTGGGAGCACCGGGGCAGGGGCGCCCCAGCCCTTACGCTTTGGAGCCCCAGGCCTGGGGCGCCCCAGCATTTAGGGTTTTGGAGCCCCAGGCCTGGGGCGCCCCAGCCCATAGTCTTAGCTAGCCCCAACCTGGCGCGCCCCAGCCCTTAGGCTTAGGGAGCCCCTGCCCTATGGTTTCGTGATCCCCAGGCCTGGGGTGCCCCAGCCCTTAGGCTTAGCTATCCCCAACCTGGTGCGCTCCAGCTCTTAGGCTTAGGGAGCCCCAGGCCTGGGGCGCGCCAGCCCTTAAGCTTAGGGAGCCACAGGCCTGCGGCGCCCCAGACCTTAGGATTTGGGAGCCCTAGGCCTGGGCCCCCCCAGCCCTTAGGTTTTGGGAGCCCCAGACCTAGGGTGCCCCAGGCCTGACGCTTTGGGAGCCCCAGGCCTGGGGTGCCCCAACCTTCAGGCTTTGGGAGGCCCAGGCCTGGGGCTCACCAGTCCTTAGGCTTTAATAGCCCCAGGCCTTAGGCTTAGGGAACCCCAGGCCTGAGGTGCCCCAGCCCTTAGGTTTAGGGAGCCCCAAGCCTGGGGTATTCCCAGCCCTTAGGCTTAGGGAGCCCCAGGCCTGGGGCGTCCCAGCACTTAGGCTTAGAGAGCCAACGGCCTGGGATGCCCCAGCCCTTAGGCTTAGGGAAACCCAGGCCTGGGGCGCCCCATCCCTTAGGCTTTGGGAGCCCCAACCTTGGGCGGCCCAGCCCTTAGGTTTAGGGATCCCCAGGCCTGTGGCACCCCAGCCCTTAGGCTTGGGAGCCCCAAGCCTGGGGCGGCTCAGCCCTTATGATTTGGGAGCCCCCAGCCTGGGGCGGTCCAGCCCTTAGGCTTTGGGAGCCCCAGGCCTGGGGCGCCCCAGAACTTAGGATTTAGGAGCCCCAAGCCTTGGCCGCCCCAGCCCTTAAGCTTTGGGAACCCCAGGCCTGGGGTGCCCCAGCGCTTAGCCTTTGTGAGTTCCAGGCCTGGGGCGCCCCTGCCCTTAGGCTTTAGGACCCCAAGCCTGGGGCACCCCAGTCCTTAGGCTTAGGAAGCCCCAACCTGGGGCTCTGCAGTCCTTAGGCTTTGGGAGCCCCAGGCCAGGGGCGCCCCAGCACATAGGCTTTGGGAGCCCCAGGTCTGGGGCGCACCAGCCCTTACGCTTTGGGATCCCAAGGCCTGGGAAGCCCCAGCCCTTAGGTTCTGGGAGTCCAAAGCCTGGGGAGCCACAGTCCTTAGGCTTTGGGAGCCCAGGCCTGGAGTCCCCATCCTTTAGGCTTTAATAGCCCCAGGCCTGGGGCGCCCCAGCCCTTAGGCTTAGGGAGCCCCAGGCCTGAGGTACCCCAGCCCTTAGGTTTAGGGAGCCCCAGGCCTGGGGCACCCCAGCCCTTAGGCTTAGGGAGCCCCATGCCTGGGGCGTCCCAGCCCTTAGGCTTAGGGAGCCCCAGTCCTGGGATGCCCCAGCCTTTAGACTTAGGAAAATCCAGGACTGGGGTGCCCCATCCCTTAGGCTTAGGGAGCCACAACCTGGGGCGCCCAGCCCTTAGGTTTAGGGATCCCCAAGCCTGTGGCACCCCAGCCCTTAGGCTTGGGAGCCCCAAGCCTGGGGCGGCTCAGCCCTTAGGATTTGGGAGTCCCAAGCCTGGGGCGGCCCAGCCCTTCGGATTTGGGAGCCACAGGCCTGGGGCGCCCCAGAACTTAGGCCTTAGGAGCTACAGGCCTGGAGCGCCCCAGCCCATAGGCTTTGGGAGCCCAGGGCCTGCGGTGCCCCAACACTTAGGCTTAGGGAGCCCCAGGCCTGGGGCGCCCCAGCACTTAGGCTTTGGGAGCCCCAGGACTGGGGCGCCCCAGCACTTAGGGTTTTGGAGCCCCAGGCCTGGGGCGCCCCAGTCCTTAGGCTTAGCTAGCCCCAACCTGGCGCACCCCAGGCCTTAGGCTTAGGGAGCCACAGGCCTGAGGCGCCCCAACTCTTAGGCTTAGAGACCCCCAGGCCTGGGGGGCCCCAGCTCTTAGGTTTATGGAGCCCCAGGCCTGGGGCTCCCCAGCCCTTAAGCTTAGGGAGCCCCATGTCTGGGGCACTCCTGTCCTTAGGCTTTGCGACCCCCAGGCTTGTGGCACCCCAGCCCTTAGGCTTAGTGATCCCCAGGCCTGAGGTGCCTCAGCCCTTAGGTTTAGGGAGCCCCAGGCCTGGGGCGCCCCAGCCGTTAGGCTTAGGGAGCCCCAGAAATGGGTCGCCCCAGCCCTTAGGCTTAGGGAGCCCCATGCCTGAGGTGCCCCAGCCCTTAAGTTTAGGGAGCCCCAGGCCTGGGGCGCCCCAGCCCGTAGGCTTAGGGAGCCCCAGGCCTGGGGCGCCCCAGCCCATAGGCTTAGGGAGCCTCAGGCATGGGGCGCCAAATCTCTTAGGCTTTGGGAGCCCCAGTCCTGGGGCGCGACAGCCCTTAGGCTTAGGGAGCCCCAGGCCTGGGGCGCCCCACCCCTTAGGCTTAGCTAGCCCCAACCTGGCGCACCCCAGCCCTTAGGCTTAGGGAGCCACAGGCCTGAGTCGCCCCAGCTCTTAGGCTTAGAGAGCCCCAGGCCTGGGGCGCCCCAGCCCTTAGGTTTACGGAGCCCCAGAGGTGGGGATCCCCAGCCCTTAAGCTTAGGGAGCCCCAGGCCTGGGGCGCTCCTGTCCTTAGGCTTTGCGACCCCCAGGCTTGGGGCACCCCAGCCCTTAGGCTTAGTTAGCCCCAGGCCTGAGGTGCCTCAGCCCTTAGGTTTATGGAGCCCCAGGCCTGGGGCGCCCCAGCCGTTAGGCTTAGGGAGCCCCAGGCATGGGGCACGCCAGCCCTTAGGCTTAGGGAGCCCCAGGCCAGGGGTGTCCCAGCCCTTAGGCTTAGGGAGCCCCAGGCCTGGGATGCCCCAGCCTTTAGTCTTAGGGAAATCCAGGCCTGGGGCGCCCAATCCCTTAGTCCTAGGGAGCCCCAACCTGGGGCGGCCCAGCCCTTAGGCTTAGGGATCGCCAGGCCTGTAGCACCCCAGCCCTTAGGCTTTCGGAGCCCCAAGCCTTGGGCGGCCCAGCCCTTAGGATTTGGGAGCCACAGGCCTGGAGCTCCCCAGCCCTTAGGCTTTGGGAGCCACAGGCCTGGGGCACCTGAGCACATAGGCTTTGGGATCCCCAGGTCTGGTGCACCCCAGTCCATAGGCTTAGGGAGCCCCAGGCCTTGGGCACCCCAGCACTTAGGCTTTGGGAGCCCCAGACCTGGGGTGCCCCAGCCTTTAAATTTTAATAGCCCCAGGCCTGGGGCGCCCCAGCCCTTAGGCTTAGGGAGCCCCAGGCCTGAGGTGCCCCAGCCCTTAAGTTTAGGGAGTCCCAGGCCTGGGGCGCCCCAGCCCGTAGGCTTAGGGAGCCTCAGGCATGGGGCGCCAAATCCCTTAGGATTTGGGAGCCCCAGACCTGGGGCGCGACAGCCCTTAGGCTTAGGGAGCCCCAGGCCTGGGGCGTCCCAGCACTTAGGCTTAGGGAGCCCCCGGCCTGGGATGCCCAAGCCCTTAGGCTTAGGTAAACCCAGGCCAGGGGCGCCCCTGCCCTTAGGCTTAGGGAGCCCCAGGGCTGAGGTGCCCCAACCCTTAGGTTTAGGGAGCCCCAGGCCTGGGGCGCCCCAGCCCGTAGGCTTAGGGAGCCCCAGGCCTGGGGCTCCCCAACCCGTAGTCTTAGGGAGCCTCAGGCATGGGGCGCCAAATCCCTTAGGCTTTGGGAGCCCCAGGCCTGGGGCGCGCCAGCCCTTAGGCTTAGGGAGCCCCAGGCCTGGGGCGTCCCAGCACTTAGGCTTAGGAAGCCCCAGGCCAGGGGCGCCCCATCCCATAGGCTTAGGGAGCCCCAACCTGGGGCGGCCCAGCCCTTAGTTTTAGCGATCCCCAGGCCTGTGGCATCCCAGCCCTTAGGCTTGGGAACCCTAAGCCTGGGGCGGCTCAGCCCTTAGGATTTGGGAGCCCCAAGACTGGGGCGGCCCAGCACTTCGGATTTGGGAGCCACAGGCCTGGGGCGCCCCAGCCTTGAGGCTTTGGGAGCCACAGGCCTGGAGCGCCCCAGCCCATAGGCTTTGGGAGCCCAAGGCCTGGGGCGCCCCAGCCCTTAGTCTTTGGGAGCCCCAGGCCTGCGGCGCCCCAACCATTCGGCTTAGGGATCCTCAGGCCTCCGGCGCCCCAGCGCTTAGGATTTGGGAGCCCCAAGCCTGGGGCGCCCCAGGCCTTAAGCTTTGTGAGCCCCAGGACTGGGGCGCCCCAGCGCTTACGCTTTGGAGCCCCAGGCCTAGGGTGCCCCAGCACTTAGGGTTTTGGAGCCCCAGGCCTGGGGCGCCCCAGCCCATAGGCTTAGCTAGCCCCAACCTGGCGCGCCCCAGCCCTTAGGCTTAGGGAGCCCCAGCCCTAAGGTTTAGTGATCCCCAGGACTGGCGTGCGTCAGCCCTTAGGCTTAGGGAGGCCCAGGCATGGGGTGCCTCAGCTCTTAGGCTTAGGGAGCCCCAGGACTAGGGCGCCCCAGCCCTTAGGCTTAGGGAGCCCCAGGCCTAGGGGGCCCCAGCCATTAGGCTCTGGGAGCCGCAGTCCTGGAGCACCCCATCCCATAGGCTTTGGGAGCCCCAGGCCTTAGGCGCCCCAGCACTTAGGGTTTTGGGGCCCCAGGCTTGGGGCGCCCCAGCACTTAGGCTTCGCTAGCCCCAACCTGGTGCGCCCCAGCTCTTAGGCTTAGGGAGCCCCAGGCCTGGGGCGCGCCAGCCCTTAAGCTTAGGGAGCCACAGGCCTGCGGCGTCCCAGACCTTAGGATTTGGGAGCCCCAGGCCTGGGGCTCCCCAGCCCTTAGGTTTTGGGAGCCTCAGACCTGGGGTGCCCCATGCCTGACGCTTTGGGAGCCCCAGGCCTGGGGTGCCCCAACCCTTAGGCTATGGGAGGCCCAGGCCTGGGGCGCACCAGTCCTTAGGCTTTAATAGCCCCAGGCCTGGGGCGCCCCAGCCCTTAGGCTTAGGGAACCCCAGGCCTGAGGTGCCCCAGCCCTTAGGTTTAGGGAGCCCAAGCCTGGGGCATTCCCAGCCCTTAGGCTTTGGAAGCCCAAGCATGGGGAGCCAAATCCCTTAGGCTTTGGGAGCCCCAAGACTGGGGCGCGTCAGCCCTTAGGCTTAGGGAACCCCAGGCCTGGGGCGTCCCAGCACTTAGGCTTAGAGAGCCAAAGGCCTGGGATGCCCCAGCCCTTAGGCTTAAGGAGCCCCAACCTGGGGCGGCCCAGCCCTTAGGTATAGGGATCCCCAGGCCTGTGGCACCTCAGCCCTTAGGCTTGGGAGCCCCAAGCCTGGGGCGGCTCAGCCCTTATGATTTGGGAACCCCAAGCCTGGGGCGGCCCAGCCTTTCGGATTTGGGAGTCACAGGCCTGGGGCGCCCCAGCCCTTAGGCTTTGGGAGCCCCAGGCCTCGGGCGGTCCAGCCCATAGGCTTTGGGAGCCCCTGGCGTGGGGCGCCCCAGCCCATAGGCTTCGGGAGCTCCAGGCCTGCGGCGCCCAAACCCTTAGGCTTCTGGTACACAGGCCTGGGGCGCCCCAGCACTTAGGATTTGGGAGCCCCAATAATGGGGCGCCCCAGCCCTTAAGCTTTGGTAACCCCAGGCCTGGGGTGCCCCAGCGCTTAGTCTATGGGAGTTCCAGGCCTGGGGCGCCCCTGCCCTTAGGCTTTGGGACCCCAGGCCTGGGGCACCCCAGTCCTTAGGTTTAGGAAGCCCCAATGCTGGGGCGCCGCAGTCCTTAGGCTTTGGGAGCCCCAGGCCAGTGGCGCCCCAGCACATAGGCTTTGGGACCCCCAGGTCTGGGGCGCACCAGCCCTTAGGCTTTGGGATCCGAAGGCCTGGGAAGCCCCAGTCCTTAGGCTCTGGGAGTCCAAACCTGGGTCGCCCCAGTCCTTAGGCTTTGGGAGCCCAGGCCTTGAGGTCCCCAGCCTTTAGGTTTAATAGCCCCAGGCCTGGGGCGCAGCAGCCCTTAGGCTTTGGGAGCCCCAGGCCTGGTGCGGCCCAGCCCTTAGGCTTTGGGAGCCACACCTGGAGCGCCCCAGCCCATAGGCTTTGGGAGCCACAGGCCTGGGATGCCCCAGACTTTAGGCTTAGGGAAATCCAGGCCTGGGGTGCCCCATCCCTTAGGCTTAGGGAGCCCCAACCTGGGGCGCCCAGCCCTTAGCTTTAGGGATCCCCAGGCCTGTGGCACCCCAGCACTTGGCTTGGGAGCCCCAAGCCTGGGACGGCTCAGCCCTTAGGATTTGGGAGCCCCAACCCTGGGGCACCACAGCCCCTAAGCTTTGGGAGGCAAAGGGCTGGGGCGCCCCAGCGCTTAGGCTTTGGGAGCCCCAGGCCTGGGGCGCCCCAGCACTTAGGCTTTGGGAGCCCAGGGCCTGCGGTGCCCCAACCCTTAGGCTTTGTGACCCCCAGGCTTGGGGCACCCCAGCCCTTAGGCTTAGTGAGCCCCAGGCCTGAGGTGCCTCAGCCCTTAGGTTTAGGTAGCCACAGGCCTGGGGCACCCCAGCCGTTAGGCTTAGGGAGCCTCAGGCATGGGGCACGCCAGCCCTTGGGCTTAGGGAACCCCAGGCCTGGGGTGTCCCAGCCCTTAGTCTTAGGGAGCCCCAGGCCTGGGATGCCCCAGCCTTTAGGCTTAGGAAAATCCAGGCCTGGGGCGCCCCATCCTTAGGCCTAGGGAGCCTCAACCTGGGGCGGCCTAGCCCTTAGGCTTAGGGATCGCCAGGCATGTAGCACCCCAGCCCTTAGGCTTTGGGAACCCCAAGCCTTGAGCAGCCCAGCCCTTAGGATTTGGGAGCCACAGGCCTGGGGCGCCCCAGCCCTTAGGCTTTGGGAGCCACAGGCCTGGGGCACCCCAGCACATAGGCTTTGGGATCCCCAGGTCTGGTGCACCCCAGTCCTTAGGCTTAGGGAGCCCCAGGCCTTGGGCACCCCAGCCCTTAGGCTTTGGGAGCCCCAGGCCTGGGGCGCCCCATCCCTTATGCTTATATATCCCCAGTCCTGGCGCGCCCCAGCCCTAAGGCTTAGTGAGCCCCAGGCCTGGCGCACCCAAGCCCTTAGGCTTAGTGAGCCCCGGACTTGGCGCGCCCCAGCCCTTAGGCTTAGGGAGCCACAGGCCTGGGGCGTCCCAGCACTTAGGCTAAGGGAGCCCCAGGCCTGAGGTGCCCCAGCCCTTAGGTTTAGGGAGCCCCAAGCCTGGGGCGCCCCAGCCCGTAGGCTTAGGGAGCCCTAGGCCTGGGGCGCGCCAGCCCTTAGGCTTAGGGAGCCCCAGGCTTGGGGCGTCCCAGCACTTAGGCTTAGGGGGCCCCAGGCCTGGGATGCCCAAGCCCTTAGGCTTAGGTAAACCCAGGCCAGGGGCGCCCCATCCCTTAGGCTTAGGGAGCCCCAACCTGGGGCGGCCCAGCCCTTAGTTTTAGGGATCCCCAGGCCTGTGGCACCCCAGCCCTTAGGCTTGGGAGCCCTAAGCCTGGGGCGGCTCAGCCCTTAGAATTTGGGAGCTCCAAGACTGGGGCGGCCCAGCCCGTCGGATTTGGGAGCCACAGGCCTGGGTCACCCCAGCCCTGAGGCTTTGGGAGCCACAGGCCTGGAGCGCCCCAGCCCATAGACTTTGGGAGCCCCAGGCCTGGGGCACCCCAGCCCTTAGTCTTTGGTAGCCCGAGGCCTGCGGCGCCCCAACCATTCGGCTTAGGGAGCCTCAGGCCTCCGGCGCCCCAGCGCTTAGTATTTGGGAGCCCCAAGCCTGGGGCGCCCCAGCCCTTAAGCTTTGGGAGCCCCAGGGCTATGGCGCCCCAGCGCTTTCGCTTTGGAGCCTCAGGCCTAGGGTGCCCCAGCACTTAGGGTTTTGGAGCCCCAAGCCTGGGGCGCCCCATTCCATAGGCTTAGCTAGCCCCAACCTGGTGCGCAACAGCTCTTAGGCTTAGGGAAACCCAGGCCTGGAGCAACCCATCCCTTAGGCTTAGGGAGCCCCAACCTGGGGCGGCCCAGCCCTTAGGTTTAGGGATCCCCAGGCCTGTGGCACCTCAGCCCTTAGGCTTGGGAGCCCCAAGCCTGGGGCGGCTCAGCCCTTAGGATTTGGGAGCCCCAAGCCAGGGGCGGCCCAGCCCTTCGGATTTGGTAGCCACAGGCCTGGAGCGCCCCAGCCCTTAGGCTTTGGGAGCCCCAGGCCTCGGGCGGCCCAGCCCTTAGGCTTTGGGAGCTCCAGGCCTGCGGCGCCCAAACCCTTAGGCTTAGGGAACCCAGGCCTGGGGCGCCCCAGCGCTTAGGATTTGGGAGCCCCAAGCCTGGGGCGCACCAGCCCTTAAGCTTTGGGAACCCCAGGCCTGGGGCACCCCAGCGCTTAGTCTTTGGGAGTTCCAGGCCTGGGGCGACCCTGCCCTTAGGCTTTGAGACCCCAGGCCTGGGGCACCCCAGTCCTTAGGTTTAGGAAGTCCCAATGCTGGGGCGCCGCAGTCCTTAGGCTTTGGGAGCCCCAGGCCTGTGGCGCCACAGCACATAGGTTTTGGGAGCCCCAGGTCTGGGGCGCACCAGCCCTTAGGCTTTGGGATCCCAAGGCCTGGGAAGCCCCAGCCCTTAGGCTCTGGGAGTCCAAACCTGGGGCGCCCCAGTCCTTAGGCTTTGGGAGCCCAGGCCTTGAGGTCCCCAGCCTTTAGGCTTTAATAGCCCCAGGCCTGGGGCGCACCAGCCCTTAGGCTTAGGGAGCCCCAGGCCTGAGGTATCCCAGCCCTTAGGTTTAGGGAGCCCCAGTCCTGGGGCGCCCCAGCCCTTAGGCTTTGGGAGCCCCAGGCCTGGTGCGGCCCAGCCCTTAGGCTTTGGGAGCCACACCTGGAGCGCCCCAGCCCATAGGCTTTGGGAGGCACAGGCCTGGGATACCCCAGCTTTTAGGCTTACGGAAATCCAGGCCTGGAGTGCCCCATCCCTTAGGCTTAGGGAGCCCCAACCTGGGGCGCCCAGCCCTTAGGTTTACTGATCCCCAGGCCTGTGGCACCCCAGCACTTGGCTTGGGAGCCCCAAGCCTGGGACGGCTCAGCCCTTAGGATTTGGGAGCCCCAAGCCTGGGGCGGCCCAGCCCTTCGGATTTGGGAGCCAAAGGCCTGAGGCGCCCCAACTCTTAGGCTTAGAGAGCCCCAGGCCTGGGGCGCCCCAGCCCTTAGGCTTACGGATCCCCAGGCCTGGGGCGCCCCAGCCCTTAGGCTTAGGGAGCCACAGGCCTGAGGCGCCCCAACTCTTAGGCTTAGAGAGCCCTAGGCCTGGGGCGCCCCAGCCCTTAGGCTTACGGATCCCCAGGCCTGGGGCGCCCCAGCCCTTAAGTTTAGGGAGCCCCAGGCCTGTGGCGCTCCTGCCATTAGGCTTTGTGACCCCCAGGCTTGGGGCACCCCAGCCCTTAGGCTTAGTGAGCCTCAGGCCTGAGGTGCCTCAGCCCTTAGGTTTAGGTAGCCACAGGCCTGGGGCGCCCCAGCCGTTAGGCTTAGGGAGCCTCAGGCATGGGGCACGCCAGCCCTTGGGCTTAGGGAGCCCCAGGCCTGGGGTGTCCCAGCCCTTAGTCTTAGGGAGCCCCAGGCCTGGGATGCCCCAGCCTTTAGGCTTAGGGAAATCCAGGCCTGGGGCGCCCCATCCTTAGGCCTAGGGAGCCTCAACCTGGGGCGGCCTAGCCCTTAGGCTTAGGGATCGCCAGGCCTGTAGCACCCCAGTCCTTAGGCTTAGGGAGCCCCAGGCCTTGGGCACCCCAGCCTTTAGGCTTTGGGAGCCCCAGGCCTGGGGCGCCCCATCCCTTATGCTTATATATCCCCA
This sequence comes from Tenrec ecaudatus, assembly GCF_050624435.1. Taxonomy (NCBI): domain Eukaryota; kingdom Metazoa; phylum Chordata; class Mammalia; order Afrosoricida; family Tenrecidae; genus Tenrec; species Tenrec ecaudatus. The sequence goes on along the minus strand of NC_134530.1, from coordinate 271,789,562 downwards.
GTCCTGGCGCGCCCCAGCCCTAAGGCTTAGTGAGCCCCAGGCCTGGCGCACCCCAGCCCTTAGGCTTAGTGAGCCCCGGACATGGCGCGCCCCAGCCCTTAGGCTTAGGGAGCCACAGGCCTGGGGCGTCCCAGCACTTAGGCTTAGGGAGCACCAGGCCTGGGATGCCCAAGCCCTTAGGCTTAGGTAAACCCAGGCCAGGGGCGCCCCAGCCCTTAGGCTTAGGGAGCCCCAGGCCTGAGGTGCCCCAGCCCTTACGTTTAGGGAGCCCCAAGCCTGGGGCGCCCCAGCCCGTAGGCTTAGGGAGCCCTAGGCCTGGGGCGCGCCAGCCCTTAGGCTTAGGGAGCCCCAGGCTTGGGGCGTCCCAGCACTTAGGCTTAGGGGCCCCAGGCCTGGGATGCCCAAGCCCTTAGGCTTAGGTAAACCCAGGCCAGGGGCGCCCCATCACTTAGGCTTAGGGAGCCCCAACCTGGGGCGGCCCAGCCCTTAGTTTTAGGGATCCCCAGGCCTGTGGCACCCCAGCCCTTAGGCTTGGGAGCCCTAAGCCTGGGGCGGCTCAGCCCTTAGGATTTGGGAGCTCCAAGACTGGGGCGGCCCAGCCCGTCGGATTTGGGAGCCACAGGCCTGGGGCGCCCCAGCCCTGAGGCTTTGGGAGCCACAGGCCTGGAGCGCCCCAGCCCATAGACTTTGGGAGCCCCAGGCCTGGGGCACCCCAGCCCTTAGTCTTTAGTAGCCCGAGGCCTGCGGCGCCCCAACCATTCGGCTTAGGGAGCCTCAGGCCTCCGGCGCCCCAGCGCTTAGTATTTGGGAGCCCCAAGCCTGGGGCGCCCCAGCCCTTAAGCTTTGGGAGCCCCAGGGCTATGGCGCCCCAGCGCTTTCACTTTGGAGCCCCAGGCCTAGGGTGCCCCAGCACTTAGGGTTTTGGAGCCCCAAGCCTGGGGCGCCCCAGCCCATAGGCTTAGCTAGCCCCAACCTGGTGCGCAACAGCTCTTAGGTTTAGGGAAACCCAGGCCTGGAGCGACCCATCCCTTAGGCTTAGGGAGCCCCAACCTGGGGCGGCCCAGCCCTTAGGTTTAGGGATCCCCAGGCCTGTGGCACCTCAGCCCTTAGGCTTGGGAGCCCCAAGCCTGGGGCGGCTCAACCCTTAGGATTTGGGAGCCCCAAGCCAGGGGCGGCCCAGCCCTTCGGATTTGGGAGCCACAGGCCTGGATCGCCCCAGCCCTTAGGCTTTGGGAGCCCCAGGCCTCGGGCAGCCCAGCCCTTAGGCTTTGGGAGCTCCAGGCCTGCGGCGCCCAAACCCTTATGCTTAGGGAACCCAGGCCTGGGGCGCCCCAGCGCTTAGGATTTGGGAGCCCCAAGCCTGGGGCGCACCAGCCCTTAAGCTTTTGGGAACCCCAGGCCTGGGGCACCCCAGCCTTTAGGCTTTAATAGCCCCAGGCCTGGGGCGCACCAGCCCTTAGGCTTAGGGATCCCCAGGCCTGAGGTATCCCAGCCCGTAGGTTTAGGGAGCCCCAGTCCTGGGGCGCCCCAGACCTTAGGCTTTGGGAGCCCCAGGCCTGGTGCGGCCCAACCCTTAGGCTTTGGGAGCCACACCTGGAGCGCCCCAGCCCATAGGCTTTGGGAGGCACAGGCCTGGGATACCCCAGCTTTTAGGCTTACGGAAATCCAGGCCTGGAGTGCCCCATCCCTTAGGCTTAGGGAGCCCCAACCTGGGGCGCCCAGCCCTTAGGTTTACTGATCCCCAGGCCTGTGGCACCCCAGCACTTGGTTTGGGAGCCCCAAGCCTGGGATGGCTCAGCCCTTAGGATTTGGGAGCCCCAAGCCTGGGGCGGCCCAGCCCTTCGGATTTGGGAGCCACAGGCCTGGGGCGCCCCAGCACTTAGGCTTTGGGAACACAGGGCCTGCGGTGCCCCAACCCTTAGGCTTAGGTAGCTCCAGGCCTGGGGCACCCCAGCGCGTAGGATTTCGGAGCCCCAACCCTGGGGCACCACAGCCCTTAAGCTTTTGGAGGCAAAGGGCTGGGGCGCCCCAGCGCTTAGGCTTTGAGAGCCCCAGGCCTGGGGTGCCCCAGCATTTAGGGTTTTGGAGCCCCAGGCCTGGGGCCTCCCAGCCCTTCGGCTTTGGGAGCCACAGGCCTGGGGCGCCCCAGCACTTAGGCTTTGGGAGCTACAGGCCTGGAGCGCCCCAGCCCATAGGCTTTGGGAGCCCAGCGCCTGCGGTGCCCCAACCCTTAGGCTTTGGGAGTCCCAGGCCTGGGGCGCCCCAGCGCGTAGGATTTGGGAGCCCCAACCCTGGGGCACCACAGCCCTTAAGCTTTGGGAGGCAAAGGGCTGGGGCGCCCCAGCGCTTAGGCTTTGGGAGCCCCAGGCCTGGGGCGCCCCAGCACTTAGGGTTTTGGAGCCCCAGGACTGGGGCGCCCCAGCCCTTAGGCTTAGCTAGCCCCAACCTGGCGCACCCCAGCCCTTAGGCTTAGGGAGCCACAGGCCTGAGGCGCCCCAGCTCTTAGGCTTAGAGAGCCCCAGGCCTGGGGCGCCCCAGCCCTTAGGCTTACGGAGACCCAGGCCTGGGGCGCCCCAGCCCTTAAGCTTAGGGAGCCCCAGGCCTGGGGCGCTCCTGCCATTAGGCTTTGCGACCCCTAGGCTTGGGGCACCCCAGCCCTTAGGCTTAGTGAGCACCAGGCCTGAGGTGCCTCAGCCCTTAGGTTTAGGTAGCCCCAGGCCTGGGGCGCCCCAGCCATTAGGCTTAGGGAGCCTCAGGCATGGAGCGCGCCAGCCCTTGGGCTTAGGGAGCCCCAGGCCTGGGGTGTCCCAGCCCTTAGTCTTAGGGAGCCCCAGGACTGGGATGCCCCAGCCTTTAGGCTTAGGGAAATCCAGGCCTGGGGCGCCCCATCCTTAGGCCTAGGGAGCCCCAAGCTGGGGCGTCCTAGCCCTTAGGCTTAGGGATCGCCTGGCCTGTAGCACCCCAGCCCTTAGGCTTTGGGAGCCCCAAGCCTTGAGCAGCCTAGCCCTTAGGATTTGGGAGCCACAGGCCTGGGGCACCCCAGCCCTTATGCTTTGGGAGACACATGCCTGGGGCACCCCAGCACATAGGCTTTGGGATCCCCAGGTCAGGTGCATCCCAGTCCTTAGGCTTAGGGAGCCCCAGACCTTGGGCCCCCCAGCCCTTAGGCTTTGGGATCCCCAAACCTGGGGCAACCCAGCCATTAGGCTTATATAGCCCCAGTCCTGGCGCGCCCCAGCCCTAAGGCTTAGTGAGCCCCATGCTTGGCGCACCCCAGCCCTTAGGCTTAGTGAGCCCCAGACTTGGCATGCCCCAGCCCTTAGGCTTAGGGAGCCACAGGCCGGCGGCGACCCAGCCCTTAGGATTAGGGAGCCCCAGGCCTGGGGTGACCCAGGCCTTAGGTTTAGGGAGCCCCTGGCCTGTGGCGCCCCAGCCCTTAGGCTTAGGGAGCCCCAGGCCTGGGGCGCCCCAGCCCTTAGGCTTTGGGAGCCCGAGACCTGGGGCGCCCCAGGCCTTAGGCTTTGGGAGCCCCAGGCCTGGGGCAACCCAGCTCTTAGACTTTGGGAGACCCAGCCTCGGGCGCAACAGCCCATAGGCATTTGGAACCCCAAGCTTGGGGCGACCCAGCTCTTAAGCTTAGCTAGCCCTAGTCCTGGGGCACCCCAGGCCTTAGGCTTAGGGAGCCCCAGGCCTGGGGTGCCCCAGCCCTTAGGATTAGGGAGGCCCAGGCATGGGGCGCCCCAGCCCTTAGGCTTTGGGAGCCCCAAGCCTGGGTGGCCCAGCCTTTAGGATTTGGGAGCCACATGCCTGGGCGCCCCAGGCATTAGGATCTGGGAGCCACAGTCCTGGAGGACCCCAGCCCTTCTGCTTAGGGAGCCCCAGGCCAGAGGCGTCCCTCCCCTTAGGCTTTGGGAGCCCCAGGTCTGGGGCGCCCCAGCACTTAGGGTTTTGGAGCCCCAGGCTTGGGGCGCCCCAGCCCTTAGGCTTAGCTAGCCCCAACCTGGCGCACCCCAGCCATTAGGCTTAGAGAGCCACAGGCCTGAGGCACCCCAGCTCTTAGGCATAGAGAGCCTCAGGCCTGGGGCGCCCCAGCCCTTAGGCTTACGGAGCCCCACGCCTGGGGCGCCCCAGCCCTTAAGCTTAGGGAGTCCCAGGGCTGGAGAGCTCCTGCCCTTAGGCTTTGCGACTCCCAGGCTTGGGGCACCCCAGCCCTTAGGCTTAGTGAGCCCCAGGCCTGAGGTGCCTCAGCCCTTAGGTTTAGGGAGCCCCAGGCCTGGGGCGCCCCAGCCGTTAGGCTTAGGGAGCCTCAGGCATGGGGCGCGCCTCCACTTGGACTTAGGGATACCCAGGCCTGGGGTGTCCCAACCCTTAGGCTTAGGGAGCCCCAGGCCTGGGATGACCCAGCCTATAGGCTTAGGGAAATCCAGGCCTGGGGCGCCCCATCCCTTAGGCCTAGGGAGCCCCAACCTGGGGCGGCCTAGCCCTTTGGCTTAGGGATCACCAGGCCTGTAGCACCCCAGCCCTTAGGCTTTGGGAGCCCCAAGCCTTGGGCGGCCCAGCCCTTAGGATTTGGGAGCCACAGGCCTGGGGCGCCCCAGCCCTTAGGCTTTGGGAGCCACAGGCCTGGGGCATCCCAGCACATAGGATTTGGGATCCCCAGGTCCGGTGCACCCCAGTCCTTAGGCTTAGGGAGCCCCAGGCCTTGGGAACCCCAGCCCTTAGGCTTTGGGAGCCCCAGACCTGGGGCGCCCCAGCCCTTAGGCTTATATAGCCCCAGTCCTAGCGCGCCCCAGCCCTAAGGCTTAGTGAGCCCCAGGCCTGGCGCAACCCAGCCCTTAGGATTAGTGAGCCCCAGGCCTGGGGCGCCCCAGCCCATAGGCTTAGCTAACCCCAGACTTGGCGCGCCCCAACCCTTAGGCTTAGAGAGCCACAGGGCGGCGGCGACCCAGCCTTTAGGATTAGGGAGCCCCAGGCCTGGGGTGACCCAGCCCTTAGGCTTAGGGAGCCCCAGGCCTGGGGTGCCCCAGCCCTTAGGCTTAGGGAGGCCCAGGCATGGGGCCCCCAGCCCTTAGGCTTTGGGAGCCCCAAGCCTGGGTGGCCCAGCCTTTAGGATTTGGGAGCCACATGCCTGGGGCGCTCCAGGCATTAGGCCCTGGGAGCTGCAGTCCTGGAGGACCCCAGCCCATAGGCTTTGGGAGCCCCAGGCCTGGGGCGCACCAGCATTTAGGGTTTTGGAGCCCCAGGCCTGGGGTGCCCCAGCACGTATGCTTAGCTAGCCCCAACCTGGAACGCCCCAGCCCTTAGGCTTAGGGAGCCCAAGGCCTGGGGCCCCCCTGCCCTTAGGCTTTGGGACCCCCAGGCTTGGGGCACGCCAGCACTTCTGCTTAGGGAGCCCCAGGCCTGGGGCGACCCAGCCCTTAGGCTATGGGTGGCACAGGCCTGTGGCGCACCAGCCCTTAGGCTATGGGTGACCCAGGCCTGGGGGTTCCCAGCCCTTAGGCTTAGGGAGCCCCAGGCCTGGGATGCCCCAGCATTTAGGCTTAGGGAAATCCAGGCCTGGGGCGCCCCTTCCCTTAGGCCAAGGGAGCCCCAACCTGGCGCGGCCCAGCCCTTAGGTTTAGGGATCCCCAGGCCTGTAGCACCCCAGCCCTTAGGCTTGGGAGCCCCAAGCCTGGGGCTGTCCAGCCTTTAGTCTTTGGGAGCGCCAAGCCTGGGGTGACCAAGCCCTTAGGATTTGGGAGCCACAGGCCTGGGGCGCCCCAGCCCTTAGGCTTTGGGAGCCACAGGCCTGGAGCGCCCCAGCCCATAGGCTTTGGGAACCCCAGGCCTGGGGCGCGCCAGCCCATAGGCTTTGGGAACCCCAGGGCTGTGGCGCCCCAACCCTTAGGCTTAGGAAGCCCCAGGCCTGGGGCGCCGCAGTCCTTAGGCTTTGGGAGCCCCAGGCCAGGGGCGCCCCAGCTCATAGGCTTTGGGAGCCCCAGGGCTGGGCCGCACAGGCCTTAGGCTTTGGGATCCCAAGGCCTGGGAAGCCCCAGCCCTTAGGCTCTTGGAATTCCAAGCCTGTGGCACCCCAGTCCTTAGGCTTTGGGAGCCCCAGGCATGGGACGCGCCAGCCCTTAGGCTTAGGGAGCCCCAGGCCTGGGGCGTCCCAGCCCTTAGACTTAGGGAGCCCCAGGCCTGGGATACCCCAGCCTTTAGGCTTACGGAAATCCAGGCCTGGGGCGCCCCATCCCTTAGGCTTAGGGAGCCCTAACCTTGGGCGGCCCAGCCGTTAGGCTTAGGAATCCCAAGGCCTGTGGCACCCCAGCCCTTCGGCTTGGGAGCCACAAGCCTGGGCCTGCCCAGCCCTTAGGATTTGGGAGTCCCAAGCCTGGGGCGCCCCAGCCCTTAGGTTTTGGGAGCCCCAAGCCTGGGGCGCCCCAGCCCTTAGGCTTTGGGAGCCACAGACCTGGAGCTCCCCAGCCCATAGGCTTTGGGAGCCCCATGCCTGGGGCGCCCCAGCCCTTAGGCTTAGGGAGCCCCAGGCCTGAGGTACCCCAGCCCTTAGGTTTAGGGAGCCCCAGGCCGGGGGCACCCCAGCCCTTAGGCTTAGGGATACCCAGGCATGAGGCGCGCCAGCCCTTAGGCTTAGGGAACCCCAGGCCTGGGGCGTCCCATCCCTTAGACTTAGGGAGCCCCATGCCTGGGATGCCCCAGCCTTTAGGCTTAGGGAAATCCAGGCCTGGGGCGCCCCATCCCTTAGGCTTAGGGAGCCCCAACCTGGGGCGGCCCAGCCTTTAGGCTATGGGAGGCCCAGGCCTGGGGCACACCAGACCTTAGGCTATGGGAGACCCAGGCCTGGGGGGTCCCAGCCCTTAGACTTAGGGAACCCCAGGCCTGGGATGCCCCAGCCTTTTGGCTTAGGGAAATCCAGGCCTGGGGCGCCCCATCCCTTAGGCCTAGGGAGCCCCAACCTGGGGCGGCCCAGCCCTTAGTTTTAGGGATCCCCAGGCCTGTGGCACCCAGCCCTTAGGCTTGGGAGCCCCAAGCCTGGGGCGGCTCAGCCCTTAGGATTTGGGAGCCCCAAGACTGGGGCGGCCCAGCCCTGAGGCTTTGGGAGCCACAGGCCTCGAGCGCCCCAGCCCATAGGTTTTGGGAGCCCCAGGACTGGGGCGCCCCAGCCCTTAGTCTTTGGGAGCCCCAGGCCTGCGGCGCCCCAACCATTCGGCTTAGGGAGCCTCAGGCCTCCGGTGCCCCAGCGCTTAGGATTTGGGAGCCCCAAGCCTGGGGCGCCCCAGCCCTTAAGCTTTGGGAGCCCCAGGGCTGGGGCACCCCAGCGCTTACGCTTTGGAGCCCCAGGCCTAGGGCGCCCCAGCACTTAGGGTTTTGGAGCCCCAGGCCTGTTGCGCCCCAGTCCATAGGCTTAGCTAGCCCCAAACTGGCGCGCCCCAGCCCTTAGGCTTAGGGAGCCCCAGCCCTAAGGTTTAGTGATCCGCAGCACTGGAGTGCCCCAGCCCTTAGGCTTAGGGAGGCCCAGGTATGGGGTGCCTCAGCTCTTAGGCTTAGGGAGCCCCAGGCCTAGGGTGCCCCAGCCCTTAGGCTTAGGGAGCCCCAGGCCTAGGGCGCCCCAGCCATTAGGCTCTGGGAGCCGCAGTCCTGGAGCACCCCAGCCCATAGGCTTTGGGAGCCCCAGGCCTTAGGCGCCCCAGAACTTAGGGTTTTGTGGCCCCAGGCTTGGGGCGCCCCAGCCCTTAGGCTTAGCTAGGCCCAACCTGGTGCGCCCCAGCTCTTAGGCTTAGGGAGCCCCAGGCCTGGGGCGCGCCAGCCATTAAGCTTAGGGAGCCACAGGCCTGCGGCGCCCCAGACCTTAGGATTTGGGAGCCCCAGGCCTGGGGCCCCCAGCCCTTAGGTTTTGGGAGCCTCAGACCTGGGGTGCCCCAGGCCTGACGCTTTGGGAGCCCCAGGCCTGGGGTGCCCCATCCCTTAGGCTATGGGAGGCCCAGGCCTGAGGTGCCCAAGCCTTTAGGTTTAGGGAGCCCCAGGCCTGGGGCATTCCTAGCCCTTAGGCTTTGGGAACCCCAGTCATGGGGCGCCAAATCCCTTAGGCTTTGGGAGCCCCAGGCCTTGGCGCCCCAGCCCTTAGGCTTAGGGAGCCCCAGGCCTGGGGCGTCCCAGCACTTACGCTTAGAGAGCCAAAGGCCTGGGATGCCCCAGCCCTTAGGCTTACGGAAACCCAGGCCGGGGGCGCCCCATCCCTTAGGCTTAGGGAGCCCCAACCTGGGGCGGCACAGCCCTTAGGTTTAGGGATCCCCAGTCCTGTGGCAACTCAGCCCTTAGGCTTGTGAGCCCCAAGCCTGGGGCGGCCCAGCCCTTCGGATTTGGGAGCCACAGGCCTGGGGCGCCCCCCCCTTAGGCTTTGGGAGCCCCAGGCCTCGGGCGACCCAGCCCTTAGTCTTTGGGAGCCCCAGGCCTGGGGCGCCCCAGCCCATAGGCTTTGGGAGCTCCAGGCCTGCGGCGCCCAAACCCTTAGGCTTAGGGAACCCAGGCCTGGGGCGCCCCAGCGCTTAGGATTTGGGAGCGCCAAGCCTGGAGCGCCCCAGCCCTTAAGCTTTGGGAGCCCCAAGCCTGGGGTGCCCCAGCGCTTAGTCTTTGGGAGTTCCAGGACTGGGGCGCCCCTGCCCTTAGTCTTTGGGACCCCAGGCCTGGGGCACCCCAGTCCTTAGGTTTTGGAAGCCCCAATGCTGGGGTGCCGCAGTCCTTAGGCTTTGGGATCCCCAGGCCAGTGGCGCCCCAGCACATAGACTTTGGGAGCCCCAGGTCTGGGGCGCACCAGCCCTTAGGCTTTGGGATCCCAAGGCCTGGGAAGCCCCAGTCCTTAGGCTCTGGGAGTCCAAACCTGGGTCGCCCCAGTCCTTAGGCTTTGGGAGCCCAGGCCTTGAGGTCCCCAGCCTTTAGGCTTTAATAGCCCCAGGCCTGGGGCGCACCAGCCCTTAGGCTTAGGGAGCCCCAGGCCTGAGGTATCCCAGCCCTTAGGTTTAGGGAGCCCCAGTCCTGGGGCGCACCAGCCCTTAGTCTTTGGGAGCCCCAGGCCTGGTGCGGCCCAGCCCTTAGGCTTTGGGAGCCACACCTGGAGCAACCCAGCCCATAGGCTTTGGGAGCCAAAGGCCTGGGATGCCCCAGCCTTTAGGCTTAGGGAAATCCAGGCCTGGGGTGCCCGACACTTAGGCTTAGGGAGCCCCAACCTGGGGCGGCCCAGCCCTTAGGTTTAGGAATCCCCAGGCCTGTGGCACCTCAGCCCTTAGGCTTGGGAGCCCCAAGCCTGGGGCGGCCCAGCCCTTCGGATTTTGGAGCCACAGGCCTGGGGCGCCCCAACCCTTAGGCTTTGGGAGCTACAGGCCTGGAGCGCCCTAGCCCATAGGCTTTGGGAGCCCAGGGCCTGGGGTGCCCCAACCCTTAGGCTTAGGTAGCCCGAGGCCTGGGGCGCCCCAGCGCTTAGGATTTGGGAGCCCCAACCCTGGGGCACCACAGCCCTTAAGCTTTGGGAGGCAAAGGGCTGGGGCATCCCAGCGCTTAGGCTTTGGGTGCCCCAAGCCTGGGGCGCCCCAGCACTTAGGGTTTTGGAGTCTCAGGCCTGGGGCGGCCCAGCCCTTCGGATTTGGGAGCCACAGGCCTGGGCCGCCCCAGCACTTAGGCTTTGGGAGCCCCAGGCCTGGGGCGCCCCAGATGTTAGGGTTTTGGAGCCCCAGGCCTGGGGCGGCCCAGCCCTTAGGATTTGCGAGCCACAGGCCTGGGGCGCCACAGCGCTTAGGCTTTGGGAGCCCCAGGCCTGGGGCGCCCCAGCACTTAGGGTTTTGGAGCCCCAGGCCTGCGGCGCCCCAGCCCTTAGGCTTAGCTAGCCCCAACCTGGCGCACACCAGCCCTTAGGCTTAGGTAGCCACAGGCCTGAGGCGCCCCAGCTCTTAGGCTTAGAGAGCCCCAGGCCTGGGGCTCCCCAGCCCTTAGGCTTACGCAGACCCAGGCCTGGGGCGCCCCAGCCCTTAAGCTTAGGGAGCCCCAGGCCTGGGACACTCCTGCCATTAGGCTTTGCGACCCCCAGGCTTGGGGCACCCCAGCCCTTAGGCTTAGTGAGCCCCAGGCCTGAGGTGCCTCAGCCCTTAGGTTTAGGTAGCCCCAGGCCTGGGGCGCCCCAGCCGTTAGGCTTAGGGAGCCTCAGGCATGGGGCACGCCAGCCCTTGGGTTAGGGAGCCCCAGGCCTGGGGTGTCCCAGCCCTTAGTCTTAGGGAGCCCCAGGCCTGGGATGCCCCAGCCTTTAGGCTTAGGGAAATCCAGGCCTGGGGCGCCCCATCCTTAGGCCTAGGGAGCCCCAACCTGGGGCGTCCTAGCCCTTAGGCTTAGGGATCGCCTGGCCTGTAGCACCCCAGCCCTTAGGCTTTGGGAGTCCCAAGCCTTGAGCAGCCCAGCCCTTAGGATTTGGGAGCCACAGGCCTGGGGCACCCCAGCCCTTATGCTTTGGGAGACACATGCCTGGGGCACCCCAGCACATAGGCTTTGGGATCCCCAGGTCAGGTGCATCCCAGTCCTTAGGCTTAGGGAGCCCCAGGCCTTGCGCACCCCAGCCCTTAGGTTTTGGGAGCCCCAGGCCTGGGGCGCCCCAGCCCTTAGGCTTATATAGCCCCAGTGTTGGCACACCCCAGCCCTAAGGCTTAGTCAGCCCCAGGCCTGGTGCACCCCAGCCCTTAGGCTTAGTGAGCCCCGGACATGGCGCGCCCCAGCCCTTAGGCTTAGGGATCCACAGGCCTCGGGCGTCCCAGCACTTAGGCTTAGGGAGCCCCAGGCCTGGGATGCCCAGGCCCTTAGGCTGAGGTAAACCCAGGCCAGGGTCGCCCCAGCCCTTAGGCTTAGGGAGCCCCAGGCCTGAGGTGCCCCAGCCCTTAGGTTTAAGGAGCCCCAGGCCTGGGGCGCCCCAGCCCGTAGGCTTAGGGAGCCCCAGGCCTGGGGCGCCCCAGCCCGTAGGCTTAGGGAGCCTCAGGCATGGGGCGCCAAATCCCTTAGGCTTTGGGAGCCCCAGGCCTGGGGCGCGCCAGCCCTTAGGCTTAGGGAGCCCCAGGCCTGGGGCGTCCCAGCACTTAGGCTTAAGGGGCCCCAGGCCTGGGATGCCCAATCCCTTAGTCTTAGGTAAACCCAGGCCAGGGGCGCCGCATCCCTTAGGCTTAGGGAGCCCCAGGCCTGGGGCGCTCCTGCCATTAGGCTTTGCGACCCCCAGGCTTGGGGCACCCCAGCCCTTAGGCTTAGTGAGCCCCAGGCCTGAGGTGCCTCAGCCCTTAGGTTTAGGTAGCCCCAGGCCTGGGGCACCCCAGCCGTTAGGCTTAGGGAGCCTCAGGCATGGGGCGTGCCAACTCTTGGGATTAGGGAGCCCCAGGCCTGGGGTGTGCCAGCCCTTAGTCTTAGGGAGCCCCAGGCCTGGGATGCCCCAGCCTTTAGGCTTAGGGAAACCCAGGCCTGGGGTGCCCCATCCCTTAGGCTTAGGGAGCCCGAACCTGGGGCATCCCAGCCCTTAGGTTTAGGGATCCCCAGGCCTGTGGCACCTCAGCCCTTAGGCTAGGGAGCCCCAAGCCTGGGGCGGCTCAGCCCTTAGGATTTTGGAGCCACAAGACTGGGGCGGCCCAGCCCTTCGGATTTGGGAGCCACAGGCCTGGGGCGCCCCAGCCCTGAGGCTTTGGGAGCCACAGGCCTGGGGCGCCCCAGCCCTTAGTCTTTGGGAGCCCCAGGCCTGCGGCGCCCCAACCATTCGGCTTAGGGAGCCTCAGGCCTCCGGCGCCCCAGCGCTTAGTATTTGGGAGCCCCAGACCTAGGGCGCCCCAGCACTTATGGTTTTGGAGCCCCAGGACTGGGGCGCCCCAGCCCATAGGCTTAGCTAGCCCCAACCTGGCGCGCCCCAGCCCTTAACTTAGGGAGCCCCAGCCCTAAAGTTTAGTGATCCCCAGGACTGGGGTGCCCCAGCCCTTAGGCTTAGGGAAGCCCAGGCATGGGGTGACTCAGCTCTTAGGCTTAGGGAGCCCCAGGCCTAGGGTGCCCCAGCCCTTAGGCTTAGGGAGCCCCAGGCCTAGGGCGCCCCAGCCATTAGGCTCTGGGAGCCGCAGTCCTGGAGCACCCCAGCCCATAGGCTTTGGGAGGCCCAGGCCTTAGGCGCCCCAACACTTAGGGTTTTGGGGCCCCAGGCTTGGGGCGCCCCAGCCCTTAGGCTTAGCTAGCCGCAACCTGGTGCGCCCCAGCTCTTAGGCTTAGGGAGCCCCAGGCCTGGGGCGCGCCAGCCCTTAAGCTTAGGGAGCCATAGGCCTGCGGCGTCCCAGACCTTAGGATTTGGGAGCCCCAGGCCTGGGGCCCCCCGGCCCTTAGGTTTTGGGAGCCTCAGACCTGGGGTGCCCCAGGCCTGATGTTTTGGGAGCCTCAGGCCTGGGGTGCCCCAAACCTTAGGGTATAGGAGGCCCAGGCTTGGGGCGCACCAGTCCTTAGGCTTTAATAGCCCCAGGCCTGGGGCGCCCCAGCCCTTAGGCTTAGGGAACCCTAGGCCTGAGGTTCCCCATCCCTTAGGTTTATGGAGCCCCAGGCCTGGGGCATTCCCAGCCCTTAGGCTTTGGGAGCCCCAGGCATGGGGCGCCAAATCCCTTAGGCTTTGGGAGCCCCAGGACTGGGGCGCACTAGCCCTTAGGCTTAGAGAGCCAAAGGCCTGGGATGCCCCAGCCCTTAGGCTTAGGGAAACCCAGGCCTGGGGTGCCCCATCCCTTAAGCTTAGGGAGCCCCAACCTGGGGCGGCCCAGCCCTTAGGTTTAGGGATCCCCAGGCCTGTGGCACCTCAGCACTTAGGCTTGGGAGCCCCAAGCCTGGGGCTGCTCAGCCCTTAGGCTTTGGGAGCCCCAGGCCTCGGGCAGCCCAGCCCTTAGGCTTTGGGAGCCCCAGGCCTGGGGCGCCCCAGCCCATAGGCTTTGGGAGCTCCAGGCCTGTGGTGCCCAAACCCTTAGGCTTAGGGAACCCAGGCCTGGGGCGCCCCAGCGCTTAGGATTTGGGAGACCCAAGCCAGGGGCGCCCCAGCCCTTAAGCTTTGGGAACCCCAGGCCTGGGGCGCCCCAGCCCTTAGTCTTTGGGAGTTCCAGGCCTGGGGCGCCCCTGCCCTTAGGCTTTGGGACCCCAGGCCTGGGGCACCCCAGTCCTTAGGTTTAGGAAGACCCAATGCTGGGGCGCCGCAGTCCTTAGGCTTTGGGAGCCCCAGGCCAGTGGCACCCCAGCACATAGGCTTTGGGAGCCCCAGGTCTGGGGCGCACCAGCCCTTAGGCTTTGGGATCCCAAGTCCTAGGAAGCCCCAGCCCTTAGGCTCTGGGAGTCCAAACCTGGGGCGCCTTAGTCCTTAGGCTTTGGGAGCCCAGGCCTTGAGGTCCCCAGCCTTTAGGCTTTAATAGCCCCAGGCCTGGGGCGCACCAGCCCTTAGGCTTAGGGAGCCCCAGGCCTGAGGTATCCCAGCCCTTAGGTTTAGGGAGCCCCAGTCCTGGGGCGCCCCAGCCCTTAGGCTTTGGGAGCCCCAGGCCTGGTGCGGCCAAGCCCTTAGGCTTTGGGAGCCACAACTGGAGCGCCCCAGCACATAGGCTTTGGGAGCCACAGGCCTGGGATGCCCCAGGCTTTAGGCTTAGGGAAATCCAGGCCTGGGGTGCCCCATCCCTTAGGCTTAGGGAGCCCCAACCTGGGGCGCCCAGCCCTTAGGTTTAGGGATCCCCAGGCCTGTGGCACCCCAGCACTTGGCTTGGGAGCCCCAAGCCTGGGACGGCTCAGCCCTTAGCATTTGGGAGCCCCAAGCCTGGGGCGGCCCAGCCCTTCGGATTTGGGAGCCACAGGCCTGGGGCGCCCCAGCACTTAGGCTTTGAGAGCCCCAGGCCTGGGGCGCCCCAGCACTTAGGGTTTTGGAGCCCCAGGCCTGGGGCGGCCCAGCCCTTCGGATTTGGGAGCCACAGGCCTGGGGCGCCCCAGCACTTAGGCTTTGGGAGCTTCAGGCCTGGAGCGCCCCCGCCCATAGGCTTTGGGAGCCCAGGGCCTGCGGTGCCCCAACCCTTAGGCTTTGGGAGCCCCAGGCCTGGGGCGCCCCAGCGCTTAGGATTTGGGAGCCCCAACCCTGGAGCACCACAGCCCTTAAGCTTTGGGAGGCAAAGGGCTGGGGAGCCCCAGCGCTTAGGCTTTGGGAGCCCCAGGCCTGGGGCGCCCCAGCCCTTAAGCTTAGGGAGCCCCAGGCCTGGGACGCTCCTGCCATTAGGTTTTGCGACCCCCAGGCTTGGGGCACCCCAGCCCTTAGGCTTAGTGAGCCCCAGGCCTGGAGCGCCCCATTCCTTAGGCTTTGGGATCCCCAGGTCTGGTGCACCCCAGTCTTTAGGCATAGGGAGCCACAGGCCTTGGGCACCCCAGCCCTTAGTCTTTGGGAGCCCCAGGCCTGGGGCGCCCAAGCCCTTAGGCTTATATAGCCCCAGTCCTGGCGCACCCCAGTCCTTAGGCTTAGTGAGCCCCGGACTTGGCGCGCCCCAGCCCTTAGGCTTAGGGAGCCACAGGCCTGGGGCGTCCCAGCCCTTAAGCTTAGGGAGCCCCAGGCCTGGGACGCTCCTGCCATTAGGATTTGCGACCCCCAGGCCTGGGGCGCCCCAGTCCTTAGGATTTGGGAGCCACATGCCTGGGGCACCCCAGCACGTAGGCTTTGGGATCCCCAGGTCTGGTGCACCCCAGTCCTTAGGCTTAGGGAGCCAAAGGCCTTGGGCACCCCAGCCCTTAGTCTTTGGGAGCCCCAGGCCTGGGGCGCCCCAGCCCTTAGGCTTATATAGCCCCAGTCCTGGCGCGCCCCAGCCCTAAGGCTTAGTGAGCCTCAGGCCTGGCGCACGCCAGCCCTTAGGCATAGTGAGCCCCACACTTGGCGCGCCCCAGCCCTTAGGCTTAATGAGCCACAGTCCTTCGGCGACCTAGCCCATAGGCTTTGGGAGCCCCAGGGCTGTGGCGCCCCAGCCCTTAGGCTTATATAGCCCCAGTCCTGGCACGCCCCAGCCCTAACGCTTAGTGAGCCCCAGGCCTGGCGCACGCCAGCCCTTAGGCTTAGTGAGCCCCACACTTGGCGCGCCCCAGTCCTTAGGCTTAATGAGCCACAGGCCGGCGGCGACCCAGCCCATAGGCTTTGGGAGCCCCAGGGCTGTGGCGCCCCAACACATAGGCTTAGGAAGCCCCAGGCCTGGGGCGCCGCAGTCCTTAGGCTTTGGGAACCCCAGGCCAGGGGCGCCCCAGCACATAGGCTTTGGGAGCCCCAGGTCTGTGGCGCACCAGCCCTTAGGCTTTGGGATCCCAAGGCCTGGGAAGCCCCAGCCCTTAGGCTCTTGGAGTCCCAAGCCTGGGGCGCCCCAGTCCTTAGGCTTTAGGAGCCCCAGGCCTGAGGTACCCCAGCCCTTAGCTTTAGGGAGCCCCAGGCCTGGGGCGCCCCTGCCCTTAGGCTTAGGGAGCCCCAGGCATGGGGCGCGCCAACCCTTAGGCTTAGGGAGCCCCAGGCCTGGGATGACCCAGCCTTTAGGCTTAGGGAAATCCAGGCCTGGGGTGCACCATCCCTTAGGCTTAGGGAGCCCCAACCTGGGGCGCCCAGCCCTTAGGTTTAGGGATCCCCAGGCCTGTGGCACCCCAGCCCTTAGGCTTGGGAGCCCCAAGCCTGGGGCGGCTCAGCCCTTAGGATTTGGGAGCCCCAAGCCTGGGGCGGCCCAGCCCTTCGGATTTGGGAGCCACAGGCCTGGGTCGCCCCAGCACTTAGGCTTTGGGAGCTACAGGCCTGGAGCGCCCCAGCCCATAGGCTTTGGGAGCCCAGGGCCTGCGGTGCCCCAAACCTTAGGCTTAGGGAGCCCCAGGCCTGGGGTGCCCCAGCGCTTAGGATTTTGGAGCCCCAACCCTAGGGCACCACAGCCCTTAAGATTTGGGAGGCAAAGGGCTGGGGCGCCCCAGCGCTTAGACTTTGGGAGCCCCAGGCCTGGGGCGCCCCAGCACTTAGGGTTTTTGGAGCCCCAGGCCTGGGGCGCCCCAGCCCTTAGGCTTAGCTAGCCCCAACCTGGCGCACCCCAGCCATTAGGCTTAGGGAGCCACAGGCCTGAGGCACCCCAGCTCTTAGGCTTAGAGAGCCCCAGGCCTGGGGCGCCCCAGCCCTTAGGCTTACGGAGCCTCAGGCCTGGGGCGCCCAAGCCCTTAAGCTTAGGGAGTCCCAGGGCTGGGGCGCTCCTGCCCTTAGGCTTTGCGACCCCCAGGCTTGGGGCACCCCAGCCCTTAGGCTTAGTGAGCCCCAGGCCTGAGGTGCCTCAGCCCTTAGGTTTAGGGAGCCCCAGGCCTGGGGCGCCCCAGCCATTAGGCTTAGGGAGCCTCAGGCATGGGGTGCGCCAGCCCTTGGGCTTAGGGAGCCCCAGGCCTGGGGTGTCCCAGCCCTTAGGCTTAGGGAGCCCCAGGCCTGGGATGCCCCAGCCTTTTGGCTTATGGAAATCCAGGCCTGGGGCGCCCCATCCCTTAGGCCTAGGGAGCCCCAACCGGGGCGGCCTAGACCTTTGGCTTAGGGATCGCCAGGCCTGTAGCACCCCAGCCCTTAGGCTTTGGGAGCCCCAAGCCTTGGGCGGCCCAGCCCTTAGGATTTGGGAGCCACAGGCATGGGGCACCCCAGCACTCAGGCTTTGGGAGCCACAGGCCTGGGGTGCCCCAGAATATAGGCTTTGGGATCCCCAGGTCTGGTGCACCCCAGTCCTTAGGCTTAGAGAGCCCCAGGCCTTGGGCACCCCAGCCCTTAGGCTTTGGGAGCCCCAGGCCTGGGGCGCCCCAGCCCTTAGGCTTATATAGCCCCAGGCCTGGCGCACCCTAGCCCTTAGGCTTAGTGAGCCCCAGGCCTGGGGTGCCCCAGCCCATAAGCTTAGCTAACCCCAGACTTGGCGCGCCCCAGCCCTTAGGCTTAGGGAGCACCAGGCCTGGGGCGTCCCAGCCCTTAGGCTTAGGGAGCCCCAGGCCTGGGATGCCCCAGCCCTTAGGCTTTGGGAGCCCGAGGCCTGGGGCGCCCCAGGCCTTAGGCTTTGGGAGCCCCAGGCCTAGTGCAACCCAGCTCTTAGACTTTGGGAGAACCAGCCTCGGGCGCCACAGCCCATAGGCTTTTGGAACCCCAAGCTTGGGGCGACCCAGCTCTTAGGCTTAGCTAGCCGTAGTCCTGGAGCACCCCAGGCCTTAGGCTTAGGGAGCCCCAGGCCTGGGGTGCCCCAGCCCTTAGGCTTAGGGAGGCCCAGGCATGGGGCGCCCTAGCCCTTAGGCTTTGGGAGCCCCAAGCCTGGGTGACCCAGGCTTTAGGATTTGCGAGCCACATGCCTGGGGCGCTCCAGGCATTAGGCTCTGGGAGCCGCAGTCCTGGAGGACCCCAGCCCATAGGCTTTGGGAGCCACAGGCCTGGGGCGCTCCAGGACTTAGGGTTTTGGAGCCCCAGGCCTGGGGTGCCCCAGCACTTAGGCTTAGCTAGCCCCAACCTGGCACACCCCAGCCCTTAGGCTTAGGGAGCCACAGGCCTTAGGCGCCCCAGCTCTTAGGCTTAGGGAGCACCAGGCCTGGGGCGTCCCAGCACTTAGGCTTAGAGAGCCAAAGGCCTGGGATGCCCCAGCCCTTATGCTTAGGGAAACCCAGGCCGGGGGCGCCCCATCCCTTAGGCTTAGGGAGCCCCAACCTGGGGCGGCCCAGCCCTTAGGTTTAGGGATCCCCAGGCCTGTGGCACCTCAGCCCTTAGGCTTGGGAGCCCCAAGCCTGGGGCGGCCCAGCCCTTCGGATTTGGGAGCTACAGGCCTGGGGAGCTCCAGCCCTTAGGCTTTGGGAGCCCCAGGCCTCGGGCGGCCCAGCCCTTAGGCTTTGGGAGCCCCAGGCCTGGGGCGCCCCAGCCCATAGGATTTGGGAGCGCCAAGCCTGGGGCGCCCGAGCCCTTAAGCTTTGGGAACCCCAGGCCTGGGGCGCCCCAGCGCTTAGTCTTTGGGAGTTCCAGGACTGGGGCACCCCTGCCCTTAGGCTTTGGGACCCCAGGCCTGGGGCACCCCAGTCCTTGGGTTTAGGAAGCCCCAATGCTGGGGCGCCGCAGTCCTTAGGCTTTGGGATCCCCAGGCCAGTGGCGCCCCAGCACATAGGCTTTGGGAGCGCCAGGTCTGGGGCGCACCAGCCCTTAGGCTTTGGGATCCCAAGGCCTGGGAAACCCCAGTCCTTAGGCTCTGGGAGTCCAAACCTGGGGCGCCCCAGTCCTTAGGTTTGGGAGCCCAGGCTTGAGGTCCCCAGCCTTTAGGCTTTAATAGCCCCAGGCCTGGGGCGCACCAGCCCTTAGGCTTAGGGAGCACCAGGCCTGAGGTATCCCAGCCCTTAGGTTTAGGGAGCCCCAGTCCTGGGGCGTCCCAGCCCTTAGGCTTTGGGAGCCCCAGGCCTGGTGCGGCCCAGCCCTTAGGCTTTGGGAGCCACACCTGGAGCGCCCCAGCACATAGGCTTTGGGAGCCACAGGCCTGGGATGCCCCAGCCTTTAGGCTTAGGGAAATCCAGGCCTGTGGTGCCCCAACCCTTAGGCTTAGGGAGCCCCAACTTGGGGCGCCCAGCCCTTAGGTTTAGGGATCCCCAGGCTTGTGGCACCCCAGCACTTGGCTTGGGAGCCCCAAGCCTGGTACGGCTCAGCCCTTAGGATTTGGGAGCCCCAACCCTGGGGCGGCCCAGCCCTTCGGATTTGGGAGCCACAGGCCTGGGGCGCCCCAGCACTTAGGCTTTGGGAGCTACAGGCCTGGAGCGCCCTAGCCCATAGGCTTTGGGAGCCCAGGGCCTGCGGTGCCCCAACCCTTAGGCTTAGGTAACCCCAGGCCTGGGGCGCCCCAGCGCTTAGGCTTTGGGTGCCCCAGGCCTGGGGCGCCCCAGCACTTAGGGTTTTAGAGTCCCAGACCTGGGGCGGCCCAGCCCTTCGGATTTGAGAGCCACAGGCCTGGGCCGCCCCAGCACTTAGGATTTGGGTGCCACAGGCCTGGGGCGCCCCAGATGTTAGGGTTATGGAGCCCCAGGCCTGGGCGGCCCGGCCCTTCGGATTTGGGAGCCACAGGCCTGGGGCGCCCCAGCGCTTAGGATTTGGGAGCCCCTGGCCTGGGGCGCCCCAGCACTTAGGGTTTTGGAGCCCCAGGCCTGGGGCGCCCCAGCCCTTAGGCTTACCTAGCCCCAACCTGGCGCACCCCAGCCCTTAGGCTTAGGGAGTAACAGGCCTGAGGCGCCCCAGCTCTTAGGCTTAGAGAGCCCCATGCCTGGGGCGCCCCAGCCCTTAGGCTTACGGAGACCCAGGCCTGGGGCGCCCCAGCCATTAAGCTTAGGGAGCCCCAGGCCTGGGGCGCTCCTGCCATTAGGCTTTGCGACTCCCAGGCTTGGGGCACCCCAGCCCTTAGGCTTAGTGAGCCCCAGACCTGAGGTACCTCAGCCCTTAGGTTTAGGTAGCCCCAGGCCTGGGGCGCCCCACCCGTTAGGCTTAGGGAGCCTCAGGCATGGGGCACGCCAGCCCTTGGGCTTAGGGAGCCCCAGGCCTGGGGTGTCCCAGCCCTTAGTTTTAGGGAGCCCCAGGCCTGGGATGCCTCAGCCTTTAGGCTTAGGGAAATCCAAGCCTGGGGCGCCCCATCCTTAGGCCTAGGGAGCCCCAACATGGGACGGCCTAGCCCTTAGGCTTAGGGATCGCCAGGACTGTAGCACCCCAGCCCTTAGGCTTTGGGAGCCCCAAGCCTTGAGCAGCCCAGCCCTTAGGATTTGGCAGCCACAGGCCTGGGGCGCCCCAGCCCTTTGGCTTTGGGAGCCACAGGCCTGGGGCACCCCAGCACATAGGCTTTGGGATCCCCAGGTCTGGTGCACCCCAGTCCTTAGGCTTAGGGAGCCCCAGGCCTTGTGCACCCCAGCCCTTAGGCTTTGGGAGCCCCAGGCCTGGGGCGCCCCAGCCCTTAGGCTTATATAGCCCCAGTCCTGGCGCACCCCAGCCCTAAGGCTTAGTGAGCCCCAGGCCTGGCGCACCCCAGCCCTTAAGCTTAGTGAGCCCCGGACATGGCGCGCCCCAGCCCTTAGGTTTAGGGAGCCACAGGCCTGGGGCGTCCCAGCACTTAGGCTTAGGGAGCCCCAGGCCTAGGATGCCCAAGCCCTTAGGCTTAGGTAAACCCAGGCCAGGGGCGCCCCAGCCCGTAGGCTTAGGGAGCCCCAGGCCTGGGGAGCCCCAGCCCGTAGGCTTAGGGTGCCTCAGGCATGGGGCGCCAAATCCCTTAGGCTTTGGGAGCCCCAGGCCTGGGGCGCGCCAGCCCTTAGGCTTAGAGAACCCCAGGCCTGGGGCTTCCCAGCACTTAGGCTTAGGGTGCCCCAGGCCTCGGATGCCCAAGCCCTTAGGCTTAGGTAAACCCAGGCCAGGGGCGCCCCATTCCTTAGGCTTAGGGAGCCCCATCCTGGGGCGGCCCAGCCCTTAGTTTTAGGGATCCCCAGGCCTGTGGCACCCCAGCCATTAGGCTTGGGAGCCCCAAGCCTGGGGCGGCTCAGCCATTATGATTTTGGAGCCTCAAGACAGGGGCGGCCCAGCCCTTCGGATTTGGGAGCCACAGGTCTGGGGCGCCCCAGCCCTGAGGCTTTGGGAGCCACAGGCCTGGAGCGCCCCAGCCCATAGGCTTGGGAGCCCCAGCCTGGGGCGCCCCAGCCCTTAGTCTTTGGGAGCCCCAGGCCTGCGGCGCCCCAACCATTCGGCTTAGGGAGCCTCAGGCCTCCGGCGCCCCAGCGCTTAGTATTTGGGAGCCCCAAGCCTGGGGCGCCACAGCGCTTACGCTTTGGAGCCCCAGGCCTAGGGCGCCCCAGCACTTAGGGTTTTGGAGCCCCAGGACTGGGGCGCCCCAGCCCATAGGCTTAGCTAGCCCCAACCTGGCGCCCCCCAGCCCTTAGGCTTAGGGAGCCCCAGCCCTAAGGTTTAGTGATCCCCAGGACTGGGGTGCCCCAGCCCTTAGGCTTAGGGAAGACCAGGCATGAGGTGCCCCAGCCCTCAGGCTTAGGGAGCCCCAGGCCTAGGGCGCCCCAGCCATTAGGCTCTGGGAGCCGCAGTCCTGGAGCACCCCAGCCCATAGGCTTTGGGAGGCCCAGGCCTTAGGCGCCCCAACACTTAGGGTTTTGGGGCCCCAGGCTTGGGGCGCCCCAGCCCTTAGGCTTAGCTAGGCCCAACCTGGTGCGCCCCAGCTCTTAGGCTTAGGGAGCCCCAGGTTGGAGCGCGCCAGCCCTTAAGCTTAGGGAGCCATAGGCCTGCGGCGTCCCAAACCTTAGGATTTGGGAGCCCCAGGCCTGGGGCTCCCCAGCCCTTAGGTTTTGGGAGCCTCAGACCTGGGGTGCCCCAGGCCTGACGTTTTGGGAGCCCCAGGCCTGGGGTGCCCCAAACCTTAGGCTATAGGAGGCCGAGGCCTGGGGCGCACCAGTCCTTAGGGTTTAATAGCCCCAGGCCTGGGGCGCCCCAGCCCTTAGGCTTAGGGAACCCCAGGCCTGAGGTGCCCCAGCCCTTAGGTTTAGGGAGCCCCAGGCCTGGGGCATTCCCAGCCCTTAGGCTTTTGGAGCCCCAGGACTGGGGTGCGCCAACCCTTAGGCTTAGGTAGCCCCAAGCCTGGGGCGTCCCAGCACTTCGGCTTAGAGAGCCAAAGGCCTGGGATGCCCCAGCCCTTAGGCTTAGGGAAACCCAGGCCTGGGGCGCCCCATCCCTTAGGCTTAGGGAGCCCCAACCTGGGGCGGCCCAGCCCTTAGGTTTAGGGATCCCCAGGCCTGTGGCACCTCAGCCCTTAGGCTTGGGAGCCCCAAGCCTGGGGCGGCTCAGCCCTTGGGCTTTGGGAGCCCCAGGCCTCGGGCGGCCCAGCCCTTAGGCTTTGGGAGCCCCAGGCCTGGGGCGCCCCAGCCCATAGGCTTTGGGAGCTCCAGGCCTGCGGCGCCCAAACCCTTAGGCTTAGGGAACCCTGGCCTGGGGCGCCCCAGCGCTTAGCATTTGGGAGCCCCAAGCCTGGGGCGCCCAAGCCCATAAGCTTTGGGAACCCCAGGCCTGGGGCGCCCCAGCGCTTAGTCTTTGGGAGTTCCAGGCCTGGGGCGATCCTGCCCTTAGGCTTTGGGACCCCAGGCCTAGGGCACCCCAGTCCTTAGGTTTAGGAAGCCCCAATGCTGGGGCGCCGCAGTCCTTAGGCTTTGGAAGCCCCAGGGAAGTGGCGCCCCAGCACATAGGCTTTGGGAGACCCAGGTCTGGGGCGCACCAGCCCTTAGGCTTTGGGAGTCCAAACCTGGGGCGCCCCAGTCCTTAGGCTTTGGGAGCCCAGGCCTTGAGGTCCCCAGCCTTTAGGCTTTAATAGCCCCAGGCCTGGGGCGCAGCAGCCCTTAGGCTTAGGGAGCCCCAGGCCTGAGGTATCCCAACCCTTAGGTTTAGGGAGCCCCATTCCTGGGGTGCCCCAGCCCTTAGGCTTTGGGAGCCCCAGGCCTGGTGCGGCCAAGCCCTTAGGCTTTGGGAGCCACACCTGGAGCGCCCCAGCACATGGGCTTTGGGAGCCACAAGCCTGGGATGCCCCAGGCTTTAGGCTTAGGGAAATCCAGGCCTGGGGTGCCCCATCCCTTAGGCTTAGGGAGCCCCAACCTGGGGCGTCCAGCCCTTAGGTATAGGGATCCCCAGGCCTGTGGCATCCCAGCACTTGGCTTGGGAGCCCCAAGCCTGGGACACTCAGCCCTTAGGATTTGGGAGCCCCAAGCCTGGGGCGGCCCAGCCCTTCGGATTTTGGAGCCACAGGCCTGGGGCGCCCCAGCACTTAGGCTTTGGGAGCTACAGGCCTGGAGCGCCCCAGCCCATAGGCTTTGGGAGCCCAGGGCCTGCGGTGCCCCAACCCTTAGGCTTTGGGAGCCCCAGGCCTGGGGCGCCCCAGCGCTTAGGATTTGGGAGCCCCAACCCTGGGGAACCACAGCCCTTACGCTTTGGGAGGCAAAGGGCTGGGGCGCCCCCGCGTTTAGGCTTTGGGAGCCCCAGGCCTGGGGCGCCCCAGCCCTTAAGCTTAGGGAGCCCCAGGCCTGGGACACTCCTGCCATTAGGCTTTGCGACCCCCAGGATCTGGGCACCCCAGCCCTTAGTCTTAGTGAGCCCCAGGCCTGGGGCGCCCCATCCCTTAAGCTTTGGGAGCCACAGGCCTGGGGCACCCCAGCACATAGGCTTTGGGATCCCCAGGTCTGGTGCACCCCAGTCCTTAGGCTTAGGGAGCCCCAGGCCTTGGGCACCCCAGCTCTTAGGCTTTGGGAGCCCCAGGCCTGGGGCGCCCCAGCCCTTAGACTTATATAGCCCCAGTCCTGGCGCTCCCCAGCCCTAAGGCTTAGTGAGCCCCAGGCCTGGCGCACCCCAGCCCTTAGGCTTAGTGAGCCCCGGACATGGCGCGCCCCAACCCTTAGGCTTAGGGAGCCACAGGCCTGGGGCGTCCCAGCCCTTAGGCTTAGGGAGCCCCAGGCCTGGGATGCCCAAGCCCTTAGGCTTAGGTAAACCCAGGCCAGGGGCGCCCCAGCCCTTAGGCTTAGGGAGCCCCAGGCCTGAGGTGCCCCAGCCCTTAGGTTTAGGGAGCCCCAGGCCTGGGGCGCCCAAGCCCTTGGGCTTAGGGAGCCCCAGGCCTGGGGCGCACCAGCCCGTAGGCTTAGGGAGCCTCAGGCATTGGTCGCCAAATCCCTTAGGCTTTGGGAGCCCCAGGCCTGGGGCGCGCCAGCTCTTAAGCTTAGGGAGCCCCAGGCCTGGGGCGTCCCAGCACTTAGGGTTAGGGAGCCCGAGGCCTGGGATGCCCAAGCCCTTAGGCTTAGGTAAACCCAGGCCATGGGCGCCCCATCGCTTAGGCTTAGGGAGCCACAACCTGGGGCGGCCCAGCCCTTAGTTTTAGGGATCCCCAGGCCTGTAGCAACCCAGCCCTTAGGCTTGGGAGCCCCAAGCCTGGGGCGGATCAGCCCTTAGGATTTGGGAGCCCCAAGACTGGGGCGGCCCAGCCCTTCGGATTTGGGAGCCACAGGCCTGGGGCGCCCCAGCCCTGAGGCTTTGGGAGCCACAGGCCTGGAGCGCCCCAGCCCATAGGCTTTGGAATCCCCAGGCCTGGGGCACCCCAGCCCTTAGTCTTTGGGAGCCCCAGGCCTGCGGCGCCCCAAACATTCGGCTTAGGGAGCCTCAGGCCTCCGGCGCCCCAGCGCTTAGGATTTGGGAGCCCCAAGCCTGGGGCGCCCCAGCCTTTATGCTTTGGGAACCCCAGGGCTGGGGCGCCCCAGCGCTTACGCTTTGGAGCCCCAGGCCTAGGGCGCCCCAGCACTTAGGGTTTTGGAGCCCCAGGCCTGGGGCGCCCCAGCCCATAGGCTTAGCTAGCACCAAGCTGGCGCGCTCCTGCCCTTAGGCTTAGGGAGCCCCAGCCCTAAGGTTTAGTGATTCCCAGGACTGGGGTGCCCCAGCCCTTAGGCTTAGGGAGGCCTAGGCATGGGCTGCCTCAGCTCTTAGGCTTAGGGAGCCCCAGGCCTAGGGCGCCCCAGCCCTTAGGCTTAGGGAGCCCCAGGCCTAGGGCGCCCCAGCCATTAGGCTCTGGGAGCCGCAGTCCTGGAGCAACCCAGCCCATAGGCTTTGGGAACCCCAGGCTTAAGGCGCCCCAGCACTTAGGGTTTTGGGGCCCCAGGCTTGGGGCGCCCCAGCACTTAGGCTTAGCTAGCCCCAACCTGGTGCGCCCCAGCTCTTAGGCTTAAGGAGCCCCAGGCCTGCCGCGCCCCAGACCTTAGGATTTGGGAGCCCCAAGCCTGGGGCTCCCCAGCCCTTAGGTTTTGGGAGCCTCAGACCTGGGGTGCCCGAGGCCTGACGCTTTGGGAGCCCCAGGCCTGGGGTGCCCCAACCCTTAGGCTATGGGAGGCCCAGGCCTGGGGCGCACCAGTCCTTAGGCTTTAATAGCCCCAGGCCTGGGGCGCCCCAGCCCTTAGGCTTAGGGAACCCCAGGCCTGAGGTGCCCCAGCCCTTAGGTTTAGGGAGTCCCAGGCCTGGGGCATTTCCAGCCCTTAGGCTTTGGGAGCCCCAGGCATGGGGCGCCAAATCCCTTAGGCTTTGGGAGCCCCAGGACTGGGGTGCGCCAGCCCTTAGGCTTAGGAGCCCCAGGCCTGGGGCGTCCCAGCACTTAGGCTTAGAGAGCCAAAGGCCTGGGATGCCCCAGCCCTTAGGCTTAGGGAAACCCAGGCCTGGGGCGCCCCATCCCTTAGGCTTAGGGTGACCCAACCTGGGGCGGTCCACCCCTTAGGTTTATGGATCCCCAGGCCTGTGGCACCTCAGCCCTTAGGCTTGGGAGCCACAAGCCTGGGGCGGCTCAGCCCTTAGGATTTGGGAGCCCCAAGCCTTGGGCGGCCCAGCCCTTCGGATTTGGGAGCCACAGGCCTGGGGTGCCCCAACCCTTAGGCTTTGGGAGCCCCAGGCCTCGGGCGGCCCAGCCCTTAGGCTTTGGGAGCCCCAGGCGTGGGGCGCCCCAGCCCATAGGCTTTGGGAGCTCCAGGCCTGCGATGCCCAAACCCTTAGGCTTAGGGAACCCAGGCCTAGGGCGCCCCCGCGCTTAGGATTTAGGAGCCCCAATCCTGGGGCGCCCCAGCCCTTAAGCTTTGGGAACCCCAGGCCTGGGGCGCCTCAGCGCTTAATCTTTGGGAGTTCCAGGCCTGGGCCCCCCCTGCCCTTAGGCTTTGGGACCCCAGGCCTGGGGCACCCCAGTCCTTGGGTTTAGGAAGCCCCAATGCTGGGGCGCCGCACTCCTTAGGCTTTGGAAAACCCAGGCCAGTGGCGCCCCAGCACATAGGCTTTGGGAGCCCCAGTTCTGGGGCGCACCAGCCCTTAGGCTTTGGGAGTCCAAACCTGGGGCGCCCCAGTCCTTAGGCTTTGGGAGCCCAGGCCTTGAGGTCCCCAGCCTTTAGGCTTTAATAGCCCCAGGCCTGGGGCGCACCAGCCCTTAGGCTTAGGGAGCCCCAGGCCTGAGTTATCCCAGCCCTTAGGTTTAGGGAGCCCCAGTCCTGGGGCACCCCAGCCCTTAGGCTTTGAGAGCCCCAGGCCTGGTGCGGCCCAGCTTAAGCTTTGGGAGCCACACCTGGAGCGCCCCAGCCCATAGGCTTTGGGAGCCACAGGCCAGGGATGCCCCAGCCTTTAAGCTTAGGGAAATACAAGCCTGGGGTGCCTCATCCCTTAGGCTTAGGGAGCCCCAACCTGGGGCGCCCAGCCCTTAGGTTTAGGGATTCCCCAGGCCTGTGGCACCCCAGCACTTGGCTTGGGAGCCCCAAGCCTGGGACGGCTCAGCCCTTAAGCTTTGGGAGGCAAAGGGCTGAGGCGCCCCAGCGCTTAGGCTTTGGGAGCCCCAGGCCTGGGGCACCCCAGTACTTAGGGTTTTGGAGCCCCAGGCCTGGGGCGGCCCAGCCCTTCGGATTTGGGAGCCACAGGCCTGGGGAACCACAGCACGTAGGCTTTGGGAGCTACAGGCCTGGGGCGCCCCAGCCTATAGGCTTTGGGAGCCCAGGGCCTGCGGTGCCCCAACCCTTAGGCTTTGGGAGTCCCAGGCTGAGGCGCCCCAGCGCTTAGGATTTGGGAGCCCCAACCCTTGGGCACCACAGCCTTTAAGCTTTGGGAGGCAAAGGGCTGGGGCGCCCCAGCGCTTAGGCTTTGGGAACACCAGGCCTGGGGCGCCCCAGCACTTAGGATTTTGGAGCCCCAGGCCTGGGGCGCCGCTGCCCTTAGGCTTAGCTAGCCCCAACCTGGCGCACCCCAGCCCTTAGTCTTAGGGAGCCCCAGGCCTGGGATGCCCCAGCCTTTAGGCTTAGGGAAATCCAGGCCTGGGGCGCCCCATTCTTAGGCCTAGGGAGCCCCAACCTGGGGCGGCCTAGCCCTTAGGCTTAGGGATCGCCAGACCTGTAGCACCCCAGCCCTTAGGCTTTGGGAGCCCCAAGCCTTGAGCAGCCCAGCCCTTGGGATTTGGGAGCCACAGGCCTGGGGCGCCCCAGCCCTTAGGCTTTGGGAGCCACAGGCCTGGGGCACCCCGCAAGTAAGCTTTGGAATCCCCAGGTCTGTTGCACCCCAGTCCTTAAGCTTAGGGAGCCCCAGGCCTTGGTCACCCCAGCCCTTAGGCTTTGGGAGCCCCAGGCCTGGGGCGCCCCAGCCCTTAGGCTTCTATAGCCCCAGTCCTGGCGCGCCCCAGCCCTAAGGCTTAGTGAGCCCCAGGCCTGGCGCACCCCAGCCCTTAGGCTTAGTAGAGCCCCACACTTGGCGCAACCCAGCCCTTAGGCTTAATGAGCCACAGGCCGGTGGCGACCCAGCCCTTAGGATTAGGGAGCCCCAGGCCTGGGGTGACCCAGCCCTTATGCTTAGGGAGCCCCAGGTCTGGGGCGCCCCAGCCCTTGGGCTTAGGGAGCCCGAGGCCTGGGGCGCCCCAGCCCTTAGGCTTTGGGAGCCCGAGGCCTGGGGCGCCCCAGGCCTTAGGCTTTGGGAGCCCCAGGCCTGGGGCAAGCCAGCTCTTAGACTTTGGGAGACCCAGCCTCGGGCGCCACAGCCCACAGGCTTTTGGAACCCCAAGCTTGGGGCGACCCAGCTCTTAGGCTTAGCTAGCCCTAGTCCTGGGGTACCCCAGGCCTTAGGCTTAGGGAGCCCCAGGCCTGGGGTGCCCCAGCCCATAGGCTTAGGGAGGCCCAGGCATGGGGCACCCCAGCCCTTAGGCTTTGGGAGCCCAAAGCCTGGGTGGCCCAGCCTTTAGGATTTGGGGAGCCACATGCCTGGGGCGCTCCAGGAATTAGGATCTGGCAGCCGCGGTCCTGGAGGACCCCAGCCCTTCTGCTTAGGGAGCCCCAGGCCAGAGGCGTCCCTGCCCTTAGGCTTTGGGAGCCCCAGGCCTGTGAGGCCCCAGCCCTTTTGATTTGGGAGCCCTAGGCCTGGGGCTCCCCAGCCCTTAGGTTTTGGGAGCCCCAGGCTTGGGGTGCCCCAGGCCTTACGCTTTGGGAGTCCCAGGCCTGGGGCGCCCCAGCCCTTAGGCTATGGGAGCCCCAGGCCTGGGGCGACCCAGCCCGTAGGCTATGGGAGGCCCAGGCCTGGGGCGCACCAGCCCTTAGGCTAGGGGAGACCCAGGCCTGGGGGGTCCTAGCCCTTAGGTTTAGGGAGCCCCAGGCCTGGGATGCCCCAACCTTTATGCTTAGGGAGCCACAGGCCTGGAGCGCCCCAGCGCACAGGCTTTGGGAGCCCCAGGCCTGGGGCGCACCAGCCCATAGGCTTTGGGAGCCCCAGGTCTGTGGCGCCCCAACCCTTAGGCTTAGGAAGCCCCAGCCCTGGGGCGCCGCAGTCCTTAGGCTTTGGGAACCCCAGGCCAGGGGCACCCCAGCACATAGGCTTTGGGATCCCAAGGCCTGGGAAGCCCCAGCCCTTAGGCTCTTGGAGTCCCAAGCCTGGGGCGCCCCAGTCCTTAGGCTTTAGGAGCCCCAGGCCTGAGGAACCCCAGCCCTTAGGTTTAGGGAGCCCCAGGCCAAAGGCGTCCCTGCCCTTAGGCTTTGGGAGCCCCAGGCCTGGGGCGCCCCAGCCCTTAGGCTTCTATAGCCCCAGTCCTGGCGCGCCCCAGCCCTAAGGCTTAGTGAGCCCCAGGCCTGGCGCACCCCAGCCCTTAGGCTTAGTAGAGCCCCACACTTGGCGCAACCCAGCCCTTAGGCTTAATGAGCCACAGGCCGGTGGCGACCCAGCCCTTAGGATTAGGGAGCCCCAGGCCTGGGGTGACCCAGCCCTTATGCTTAGGGAGCCCCAGGTCTGGGGCGCCCCAGCCCTTGGGCTTAGGGAGCCCGAGGCCTGGGGCGCCCCAGCCCTTAGGCTTTGGGAGCGCGAGGCCTGGGGCGCCCCAGGCCTTAGGCTTTGGGAGCCCCAGGCCTGGGGCAACCCAGCTCTTAGACTTTGGGAGACCCAGCCTCGGGCGCCACAGCCCACAGGCTTTTGGAACCCCAAGCTTGGGGCGACCCAGCTCTTAGGCTTAGCTAGCCCTAGTCCTGGGGTACCCCAGGCCTTAGGCTTAGGGAGCCCCAGGCCTGGGGTGCCCCAGCCCATAGGCTTAGGGAGGCCCAGGCATGGGGCACCCCAGCCCTTAGGCTTTGGGAGCCCAAAGCCTGGGTGGCCCAGCCTTTAGGATTTGGGAGCCACATGCCTGGGGCGCTCCAGGAATTAGGATCTGGCAGCCGCGGTCCTGGAGGACCCCAGCCCTTCTGCTTAGGGAGCCCCAGGCCAGAGGCGTCCCTGCCCTTAGGCTTTGGGAGCCCCAGGCCTGTGAGGCCCCAGCCCTTTTGATTTGGGAGCCCTAGGCCTGGGGCTCCCCAGCCCTTAGGTTTTGGGAGCCCCAGGCTTGGGGTGCCCCAGGCCTTACGCTTTGGGAGTCCCAGGCCTGGGGCGCCCCAGCCCTTAGGCTATGGGAGCCCCAGGCCTGGGGCGACCCAGCCCGTAGGCTATGGAGGCCCAGGCCTGGGGCGCACCAGCCCTTAGGCTAGGGGAGACCCAGGCCTGGGGGGTCCTAGCCCTTAGGTTTAGGGAGCCCCAGGCCTGGGATGCCCCAACCTTTAGGCTTAGGGAGCCACAGGCCTGGAGCGCCCCAGCGCACAGGCTTTGGGAGCCCCAGGCCTGGGGCGCACCAGCCCATAGGCTTTGGGAGCCCCAGGTCTGTGGCGCCCCAACCCTTAGGCTTAGGAAGCCCCAGCCCTGGGGCGCCGCAGTCCTTAGGCTTTGGGAACCCCAGGCCAGGGGCACCCCAGCACATAGGCTTTGGGATCCCAAGGCCTGGGAAGCCCCAGCCCTTAGGCTCTTGGAGTCCCAAGCCTGGGGCGCCCCAGTCCTTAGGCTTTAGGAGCCCCAGGCCTGAGGTACCCCAGCCCTTAGGTTTAGGGAGCCCCAGGCCAAAGGCGTCCCTGCCCTTAGGCTTTGGGAGCCCCAGGCCTGGGGCGCCCCAGCCCTTAGGATTTGGGAGCCCCAGGCCTGGGGTGCCCCAAGCCTTACGCTTTGGGAGCCCCAGGCCTGGGGCGCCCCAGCCCTTAGGCTATGGGAGCCCCAGGCATGGGGCGACCCAGCCCTTAGGCTATGGGAGGCCCAGGCCTGGGGCGCACCAGCCCTTAGGCTATGGGAGACCCAGGCCTGGGGTTTCCCAGTCCTTAGGCTTAGGGAGCCCCAGGCCTGGGATGCCCCAGCCTTTAGGCTTAGGGAAATCCAGGCCTGGGGCGCCCCATGCCTTAGGCCTAGGGAGCCCCAACCTGGGGCGGCCCAGCCTTTAGGCTTAGGGATCCCCAGGCCTGTAGCACCCCAGCCCTTAGGCTTGGGAACCCCAAGCCTGGGGCTGACCAGCCTTTAGTCTTTGGGAGCGCCAAGCCTGGGGCGGCCAAGCCCTTAGGATTTGGGAGCCACAGGCCTGGAGCGCCCCAGCCCATAGGCTTTGGGAGCCCCAGGCCTGGGGCGCGCCAGCCCATAGGCTTTGGGAGCCCCAGGGTTGTGGCGCCCCAACCCTTAGGCTTAGGAAGCCCTAGGCCTGGGGCGCACCAGCCCTTAGGCTTTGGGATCCCAAGGCCTGGGAAGCCCCAGCCCTTAGGCTCTTGGAGTTCCAAGCCTGGGGCGCCCCAGTCTTTAGGCTTTGGGAGCCCCAGGCCTGAGTTTCCCCAGCCCTTAGGTTTAGGGAGCCCCAGGCCTGGGGCGCCCCAGCCCTTAGGCTTAGGGATCCCAAGGCCTGTGGCACCCCAGCCCTTAGGCTTGTGAGCCACAAGCCTGGGCCTGCCCAACCCTTAGGATTTGGGAGCCCCAAGCCTGGGGCGCCCCAGCCCATTGGCTTTGGGAGCCCCAGGCCTGGGGCGCCCCAGCCCTTAGCCTTAGGGAGCCCCAGGCCTGAGGTACCCAAGCCCTTAGGTTTAGGGAGCCCCAGGCCGGGGGCGCCCCAGCCCTTAGGCTTAGGGATCCCCAGGCATGTGGCGCGCCAGCCCTTAGGCTTAGGGAGCCCCAGGCCTGGGGCGTCCCATCCCTTAGAATTAGGGAACCCCATGCCTGGGATGCCCCAGCCTTTAGGCTTAGGGAAATCCAGGCTTGGGGCGCCCCATCCCTTAGGCTTAGGGAGCACCAACCTGGGGCGGCTCAGCCCTTAGGCTTAGGGATCCCAAGGCCTGTGGCACCCCAGCCCTTAGGCTTGGGAGCCACAAGCCTGGGGCTGCCCAGCCCTTAGGTTTGGGAGCCCCAAGCCTGGGGCGGCCCAGCCCTTCGGATTTGGGAGCCACAGGCCAGTGGTGCCCCAGCCCTTAGGCTTTGGGAGACACAGGCGTGAAGCGCCCCAGCCCATAGGTTTGGGAACCCCAGGCCTGGGGCGCCCCAGCCCATAGACTTTGGGAGCCCCAGGGTTGCCCCGCCCCAACCCTTAGGCTTTGGGACCCCAGGCCTGGGGTACCCCAGTCCTTAGGCTTTGGGAGCCCGAGGCCAGGGGCACCCCAGCACATAGGCTTTGGGAGCCCCAGGTGTGGGGCGCACCAGCCCTTAGGCCTTGGGACCCCAGGCCTGGGGTACCCCAGTACTTAGGCTTTGGGAGCCCCAGGTGTGGGGCGCACCAGCCCTTAGGCCTTGGGACCCCAGGCCTGGGGTACCCCAGTACTTAGGCTTAGGAAGCCCCAGGCCTGTGGCGCCGCAGCAAATAGGCTTTGCGAGCCCTAGGCCTTGGGGACCCCAGCACTTAGGGTTTGGGAGCCCCAGGCCTGCGGCGCCCCAGCCCTTAGGCTTAGCTAGCCCCTACCTGTCACGCCCCAGCCCTTAGGCTTAGGGAGCCACAGGCCTGAGGCGCCTCAGCTCTTAGGCTTAGGGAGCCCCAGGACTGGGGCACCCCAGCCCTTAGGCTTAGGGAGTCCCAGGCCTGGTGTGCCCCAGCCCTTAAGCTTAGGGAGCCCCAGGCCTGGGGGCCCCCTGCACTTAGGCATTGTTACCCCCAAGCTTGGGGCACCCCAGCCCTTCGGCTTAGGGAGCCCCAGGCCTGAGGCGTCCCTGCCGTTAGGCTATGGGAGGCAAAGGCCTGGGGCGCACCAGCCCTTAGGCTATGGGAGGCCAACGCCTGAGGCACACCAGGCCTTAGGCTTAGGGAGACCCAGGCCTGGGGGGTCCCCTCCCTTAGGCTTAGGGAGCCCCAGGCCTGGGATGCCCCGGCCTTTAGCCTTAGGGAAATCCAGGCCTGGGGCGCCCCATCCCTTAGGCCTAGGGAGCCCCAAGCTGCGGCGGCCCAGACCTTAGGCTTAGGGATCCCCAGGCCTGTAGCACCCCAGCCCTTAGGCTTTGGGAGCCCCATCCTGGGGCGGCCCAGCCCTTAGGATTTGGGAGCCACAGGCCTGCGGCGCCCCAGCCCTTAGGCTTTGGGAGCCACAGGCCTGGAGCGCCCAGCCCATAGTCTTTGGGAACCCCAGGCCTGGGGCGCCCCAGCCCATAGGCTTTGGGAGCCCCAGGCCTGCGGTTCCCCAACCCTTAGGCTTAAGGAGCCCAAGGCCTGGGTCGCCCCAGCGCTTAGGAATTGGGAGCCCCAAGCCTGGGGCGTCCCAGCCCTTAAGCATTGGGAACCCCAGGCCTGGGGCGCCCCAGCGCTTAGGCTTTGGGAGTTCCAGGCCTTGGGTGCCCCTGCCCTTAGGCTTTGGGACCCCAGGCTTGGGGCACCCCAGTCCTTAGGCTTTGGGAGCCCCAGGCCTGGAGCGCCCCAGCCCTTAAGCTTACGGAATCCAGGCCAGGGGCGCCCCAGCCCTTAGGCTTTGGGAGCCCCAAGCCAGGGGCGCCCAAGCACATAGGCTTGGGAGCCCCAGGTCTGGGGCGCACCAGCCCTTAGGCTTTGGGATCCCAAGGCCTGGGAAGCCCCAGCCCTTAGGCTCTGGGAGCCCAAGCCTGGGGCGCCCCAGTCTTCAGGCTTTGGGAGCCCAGGCCTGGAGCCGCCCAGCCCTTAGGCTTTAATAGCCACAGACCGGGTCGGCCCAGCGCTTAGGATTTGGGAGCCCCAAACCTGGGGCGCCCCAGCTCTTAAGCTTTGGGATCCCCATGCCTGGGGCGCCCCAGCGCTTAGGCTTTGGGAGTCCCAGGCCTGGGGCGCCCCTGCCCTTACGCTTTGGGACCCCAGGGCTGGGGCACCCCAGTCCTTAGGCATTGGGAGCCCCAGGTCTGGGGCGCCCCAGCCCTTAAGCTTACGGAGCCCCAGGCCTGGGGCGCCCCAGCCCTTAGGCTTAGGAAGCCCCAGGCCTGGGGCACCGCAGCCCTCAGCCTTTGGGAGCCCCATGCCAGGGGCACCCCAGCATATACTCTTTGGGAGCCCCAGGTCTGGGGCGCAACAGCCCTTAGGCTTGGGACCCCAGGCCTGGGGCACCCAAGTCCTTAGGTTTTGGGAGCCCCAGGCCTGGGGCGCCCCAGCCCTTACGCTTACGGAGCCCTAGGCCTGGGGCAACTCAGTCCTTAGGCTTAGGAAGTCCCAGGCCTGGGGCGCCGCAGCCCTTAGGCTTTGGGAGCCCCAGGCCTCGGGCGCCCCAGCCCTTAAGCTTAGGGAGCCCCAGGCCTTGCGCGCTCCTGCCATTAGGCTTTGCGACCCCCAGGCTTGGGGCACCCCAGCCCTTAGGCTTAGTGAGCCCCAGGCCTGAGGTGCCTCAGCCCTTAGGTTTAGGTAGCCCCAGGCCTGTGGCACCCCAGCCGTTAGGCTTTGGGAGCGCCAAGCCTTGAGCAGCCCAGCCCTTGGGATTTGGGAGCCACAGGCCTGGGGCACCCCAGCACGTAGGCTTTGGGGTCCCCAGGTCTGGTGCACCCCAGCCCTTAGGCTTTGGGAGCCCCAGACCTGGGGCGCCCCAGCCCTTACGCTTATATAACCCCAGTACTGGCGCGCCCCAGCCCTAAGGCTTAGTGAGCCCCACACTTGGCGCACCCCAGCCCTTAGGCTTAGGGAGCCACAGGCCGGCGGCGACCCAGCCCTTAGGATTAGGGAGCCCCAGGCCTGGGGTGACCCAGCCCTTAGGCTTAGGGAGCCCCAGGCCTGGGGCCCCCCAGCCCTTAGGCTTAGGGAGCCCGAGGCCTGGGGGGCCCCAGCCCTTAGGCTTTGGGAGCCCGAGGCCTGGGGCGCCCCAGGCCTTAGGCTTTGGGAGCCCCAGGCCTGGGGCAACCCAGCTCTTAGACTTCGGGAGATCCAGCCTCGGGCGCCACAGCCCATAGGCTTTTGGAACCCCAAGCTTGGGGCGACCCAGCTCTTAGGCTTAGCTAGCCCTAGTCCTGGGGCACCCCAGGCCTTAGGCTTAGGGAGCCCCAGGCCTGGGGTGCCCCAGCCCTTAGGCTTAGGGAGGCCCAGGCATGGGGCGCCCCAGCCCTTAGGCTTTGGGAGCCCCAAGCCTGGGTGGCCCAGCCTTTAGGGTTTGGGAGCCACATGCCTGGGGCGCTCCAGGCATTAGGATCTGGGAGCCGCGGTCCTGGAGTACCCCAGCTCTTCTGCTTAGGGAGCCCCAGGCCAGAGGCGTCCCTGCCCTTAGGCTTTGGGAGCCCCAGGCCTGGGATGCCCCAACCTCTAGGCTTAGGGAGCCACAGGCCTGGAGCGCCCCAGCCCACAGGCTTTGCGAGCCCCAGGCCTGGGGCGCGCCAGCCCATAGGCTTTGGGAGCCCCAGGGCTGTGGCGCCCCAATCCTTAGGCTAAGGAGCTCCAGGCCTGGGGCGCCACAGTCCTTAGGCTTTGGGAGCCCCAGGCCTGGGGCGCCCCAGCCCTTAGGCTATGGGAGCCCCAGGCAGGGGCGACCCAGCCCGTAGGCTATGGGAGGCCCAGACCTGGGGCGCCCCAGCCCTTAGGCTTAGGGAACCCCAGGCATGGGGCGCGCCAGCCCTTAGGCTTAGGGAGCCCCAGGCCTGGGGCGTCCCAGCCCTTTGGCTTAGGGAGCCCCAGGCCTGGGATGCCCCAGCCCTTAGGCTTAGGGAACCCCAGGCCTGTGGCACCCCAGCCCTTAGGCTTGGGAGCCCCAAGCCTGGGGCGGCTCAGCCCTTAGGATTTGGGAGCCCCAAGCCTGTGGCGGCCCAGCCCTTCGGATTTGGAAGCCACAGGCTTGGGTCGCCCCAGCGCTTAGGATTTGGGAGCCCCAACCCTAGGACACCACAGCCCTTAAGCTTTGGGAGGCAAAGGGCTGGGACGCCCCAGACCTTAGGATTAGCTAGCCACAACCTGGCGCACCCCAGCCATTAGGCTTAGGGAGCTACAGGCATGAGGTACCCCAGCTCTTAGGCTTAGAGAGCCCCAGGCCTGGGGCGCCCCAGCCCTTAGGCTTACGGAGCCCCAGGCCTGGTGCGCCCCAGCCCTTAAGCTTAGGGAGCCCCAGGCCTGGGGCGCTCCTGCCCTTAGGCTTTGCGACCCCCAGGCTTGGGGCACCCCAGCCCTTAGGCTTAGTGAGCCCCAGGCCTGAGGTGCCTCAGACCTTAGGTTTAGGGAGCCCCAGGCCTGGGGCGCCCCAGCCGTTAGGCTTAGGGAGCCTCAGGCATGGGGTGCGCCAGCCCTTGGGCTTAGGGAGCCCCAGGCCTGGGGTGTACCAGCCCTTAGTCTTAGGGAGCCCCAGGCCTGGGAGCCCCAGCCTTTAGGCTTAGGGAAATCCAGGCTGGGGCGCCCCATCCCTTAGGCCTAGGGAACCCCAACCTGGGGCGGCCTAGACCTTTGGCTTAGGGATCGCCAGGCATGTAGCACCGCAGCCCTTAGGCTTTGGGAGCCCCAAGCCTTGGGTGGCCCAGCTCTTAGGATTTGGGAGCCCGAGGCCTGGGGCGCCCCAGGCCTTAGGCTTTGGGAGCCCCAGGCCTGGGGCAACCCAGCTCTTAGACTTTGGGAGAACCAGCCTCGGGCGCCACAGCCCATAGGCTTTTGGATCCCCAAGCTTGGGGCGACCCAGCTCTTAGGCTTAGCTAGCCCTAATCCTGGGGCACCCCAGGCCTTAGGCTTAGGGAGCCCCAAGCCTGGGGTGCCCCAGCCCTTAGGCTTAGGGAGGCCCAGGCATGGGGCGCCCCAGCCCTTAGGCTTTGGGAGCCCCAAGCCTGGGTGGCCTAGCCTTTAGGATTTGGGAGCAACATGCCTGGGGCACTCCAGGCATTAGGCTCTGGGAGCCGCAGTCCTGGAGGACCCCAGCCCATAGGCTTTGGGAGCCCCAGGCCTGGGGCGCCCCAGCCCTTAGGATTTGGGAGCCCGAGGCCTGGGGCTCCCCAGCCCTTAGGTTTTGGGAGCCCCAGGCCTGGGTTGCCCCAGCCCTTAGGCTATGGGAACCCCAGGCCTGGGGCGCCCCAGCCCTTAGGCTATGGGAGGCCCAGGCCTGGGGCGCACCAGCCCTTAGGCTATGGGAGCCCCAGGCCTGGGGCGCCCCAGCCCTTAGGCTATGGGAGGCCCAGGCCTGGGACGCCCCAGCCCTTAGGCTATGGGAGGCCCAGGCCTGGGGCGCACCAGCCCTTAGGCTATGGGAGCCCCAGGCCTGGGGCGCCCCAGCCCTTAGGCTATGGGAGGCCCAGGCCTGGGGCGCACCAGCCCTTAGGCTATGGGAGACCCAGGCCTGGGTTGCCCCAGCCCTTAGGCTATGGGAGCCCCAGGCCTGGGGCGCCCCAGCCCTTAGGCTATGGGAGGCCCAGGCCTGGGGCGCACCAGCCCTTAGGCTATGGGAGCCCCAGGCCTGGGGCGCCCCAGCCCTTAGGCTATGGGAGGCCCAGGCCTGGGATGCCCCAGCCTTTAGGCTTAGGGAAATCCAGGCCTGGGGCGGCCCAGCCCTTAGGCTTAGGGATCCCCAGGCCTGTAGCACCCCAGCCCTTAGGCTTGGGAACCCCAAGCCTGGGGCTGACCAGCCTTTAGTCTTTGGGAGCGCCAAGCCTGGGGCGGCCAAGCCCTTAGGATTTGGGAGCCACAGGCCTGGGGTGCCCCAGCCCTTAGGCTTTGGGAGCCACAGACCTGGAGCTCTCCAGCCCATAGGCTTTGGGAGCCCCAGACCTGGGGCGCGCCAGCCCATAGGCTTTGGGAGCCCCAGGGTTGTGGCGCCCCAAACCTTAGGCTTAGGAAGCCCTAGGCCTGGGGCGCACCAGCCCTTAGGCTTTGGGATCCCAAGGCCTGGGAAGCCCCAGCCCTTAGGCTCTTGGAGTTCCAAGCCTGGGGCGCCCCAGTCCTTAGGCTTTGGGAGCCCCAGGCCTGATTTCCCCAGCCCTTAGGTTTAGGGAGCCCCAGGCCTAGGGCGCCCCAGCCCTTAGGCTTAGGGATCCCAAGGCCTGTGGCACCCCAGGCCTTAGGCTTGGGAGCCACAAGCCTGGGCCTGCCCAACCCTTAGGATTTGGGAGCCCCAAGCCTGGGGCGCCCCAGCCCATTGGCTTTGGGAGCCCCAGGCCTGGGGCGCCCCAGCCCTTAGGCTTAGGGAGCCCCAGGCCTGAGGTATCCTAGCCCTTAGGTTTAGGGAGCCCCAGGCCGGGGGCGCCCCAGCCCTTAGGCTTAGGGAACCCCAGGCATGGGGCGCGCCAGCCCTTAGGCTTAGGGAGCCCCAGGCCTGGGGCGTCCCATCCCTTAAACTTAGGGAGCCCCATGCCTGGGATGCCCCAGCCTTTAGGCTTAGGGAAATCCAGGCTTGGGGCGCCCCATCCCTTAGGCTTAGGGAGCACCAACCTGGGGCGGCCCAGCCCTTAGATTTGGGAGCCAAAAACCTGGGGCTGCCCAGCCCTTAGGTTTGGGAGCCCCAAGCCTGGGGCGGCCCAGCCCTTCGGATTTGGGAGCCACAGGCCAGGGGTGCCCCAGCCCTTAGGTTTTGGGAGACACAGGCGTGAAGCGCCCATGCCCATAGGTTTGGGAGCCCCAGGGCTGCCCCGCCCCAACCCTTAGGCTTTGGGACCCCAGGCCTGGGGTACCCCAGTCCTTAGGCTTTGGGAGCCCGAGGCCAGGGGCACCCCAGCACATAGGCTTTGGGAGCCCCACGTGTGGGGTGCACCAGCCCTTAGGCCTTGGGACCCCAGGCCTGGGATACCCCAGTCCTTAGGCTTTGGGAGCCCCAGGCCTGGGGTGCCCCAGCCCTTAGGCTTAGGAAGCCCCAGGCCTGGGGCGCCGCAGCCCTTAGGCTTTGGGAGCCCTAGGCCTGGGGGACCCCAGCCATTAGGCTTAGGGAGTCCCAGGCCGGCGGCGACCCAGCCCTTAGGATTAGGGAGCCCCAGGCCTGGGGTGACACAGCCCTTAGGCTTAGGGAGCCCCAGGCCTGGGGCGCCCCAGCCCTTGGGCTTTGGGAGCCCGAGTCCTGGGGCGCCCAAGCACTTAGGGTTTGGGAGCCCCAGGCCTGCGGCGCCCCAGCCCTTAGGCTTAGCTAGCCCCTACCTATCATGCCCCAGCCCTTAGGCTTAGGGAGCCACAGGCCTGAGGCGCCCCAGCTCTTAGGCTTAGGGAGCCCCAGGACTGGGGCAACCCAGCCCTTAGGCTTACGGAGTCCCAGGCCTGGTGTGCCCCAGCCCTTAAGCTTAGGGATCCCCAGGCCTGGGGGCCCCCTGCACTTAGGCATTGGGACCCCCAATCTTGGGGCACCCCAGCCCTTCGGCTTAGGGAGCCCCAGGCCTGAGGCGTCCCTGCCGTTAGGCTATGGGAGGCAAAGGCCTGGGGCGCACCAGCCCTTAGGCTATGGGAGGCCAACGCCTGAGGCACACCAGGCCTTAGGCTTAGGGAGACCCAGGCCTGGGGCGTCCCATCCCTTAGGCTTAGGGAGCCCCAGACCTGGGATGCCCCAGCCTTTAGCCTTAGGGAAATCCAGGCCTGGGGCGCCCCATCCCTTAGGCCGAGGGAGCCCCAAGCTGCGGCGGCCCAGCCCTTAGGCTTAGGGATCCCCAGGCCTGTAGCACCCCAGCCCTTAGGCTTTGGGAGCCCCATCCTGGGGCGGCCCAGCCCTTAGGATTTGGGAGCCACAGGCCTGCAGCGCCGCAGCCCATAGTCTTTGGGAGCCCCAGGCCTGGGGCGCCCCCGCCCATAGTCTTTGGGAGCCCCAGGCCTGCGGCGCCCCAACCCTTAGGCTTAAGGAGCCCAAGGCCTGGGTCGCCCCAGCGCTTAGAATTTGGGAGCCCCAAGCCTGGGATGCCCCAGCCCTTAAGCATTGGGAACCCCAGGCCTGGGGCGCCCCAGCGCATAGGCTTTGGGAGTTCCAGGCCTGGGGCGCCCCTGCCCTTAGGCTTTGGGACCCCAGGCTTGGGGCACCCCAGTCCTTAGGCTTTGGGAGCCCCAGGCCAGGGGCGCCCCAGCACATAGGCTTTGGGAGCCCCAGGTCTGGGTCACACCAGCCCTTAGGCTTTGGGATCCCAAGGCCTGGGAAGCCCCAGCCCTTAGGCTCTGGGAGCCCAAGCCTGGGGCGCCCCAGTCTTCAGGCTTTGGGAGCCCAGGCCTGGAGCCCCCCAGCCCTTAGGCTTTAATAGCCCCAGGCCGGGGCGCCCCAGCGCTTAGGATTTGGGAGCCCCAAACCTGGGGCGCCCCAGCCCTTAAGCTTTGGGAACCCCATGCCTGGGGCGCCCCAGCGCTTAGGCTTTGGGAGTCCCAGGCCTGGGGCGCCCCTGCTCTTAGGCTTTGGGACCCCAGGCGTGGGGCACCCCAGTCCTTAGGCATTGGGAGCCCCAGGCCTGGGGCGCCCCAGCCCTTAAGCTTACGGAGCCCTAGGCTTGGGGCAACTCAGCCCTTAGGCTTAGGAAGCCCCATGCCTGGGGCGCCGCAGCCCTTAGGCTTTGGGAGCCCCAGGCCTGGGGCACCCCAGCACATAGGCTTTGGGACCCCCAGGTCAGGAGCACCCAAGTCCTTAGGCTTAGGGTGCCCCAGGCCTTGGGCACCCCAGTCCTTAGGCTTTGGGAGCCCCAGGCTTGGGGCGCCCCAGCCCTTAGTTTTTTGGACCTCAAGGCCAGGGGCGCCCCAGCCCTTAGGCTTAGATAGCTCCAGTCCTGGCGCGCCCCTGCCCTTAGGCTTAGTCAGCCCCAGGCCTGGGAGGCCCCAGTACTTAGGCTTTTGGACCTCCAAGCCAGGGGCGCCCCAGCCCTTAGGCTTATATAGCCCCAGTTCTGGCGCGCCCCAGCCCTAAGGCTTAGTGAGCCCCAGGCCTGGCGCGCTCCAGCCCTTAGGCTTAGTGAGCCCCAGGCCTGGCGCGCCCCAGCCCATAGTCTTAGCTAGCCCCAGACTTGGCGCGCCCCAACCGTTAGGCTTAGGGAGCCGCAGGCCTGCGACGACCCAGCCCTTAGGATTAGGGAGCCCCAGGCCTGGGGTGACCCAGCCCTTAGGATTAGGGAGCCCCAGGCCTGGGGCGCTCTAGCCCTTAGGCTTAGGGAGCCCCAGGCCTGGGGCACTCCAGCCTTTATGCTTTGGGAGAGCCAGGCCTGGGGTGCCCCAGCCCTTAGGCTTAGGGAGCCCCAGGCATGGGACGCCCCAGTTCTTCGCCTTAGGGAGCCCCGGGCCTGGGGCGCCCCAGCCCTTAGGTTTAGGGAGCCCCAGGCCTTTGGCGCCCCAGCCCTTAGGCTTAGGGAGCCCCAGGCCTGGAGAGCTTAATTGACGTCTCCCAGCTGAAAGTCCTTAAAAGGCTGGAATCTGGAGACCACCGCCCCTTCCCTTCAGCTGCTTCTCTGCCTTCCACTCGCAGGGCTGGGTGTGCAGTGTCATGAGGGTGTCCGTGTTCAGTTTAGTGTAACGCCGGAACCTTCTTCTCTCATGTATATAAACCCACTCGGATTACCAACCAGGCTTTGGTGTGAATTTCTTTCCAGTGTGTAGCCAAGGACCGAGACATTTCCCACCCGAGAAACCTAACAGACCCAGACTTACAATAAACCCATATTTTTATTTATAAGGCAAGAGGTGACCAGGTCTAGACAATAATGGTGAAGAGGGCCCTGGGTTTGAGAAAGGTTCTGAAGTAGAATCCATAACCCTTAGAAATGTATTGGCCTTAGGGGAGGGGCAAAGAGGGCTGGATTGAGAAAGTCTCTGGCATCCAGTTCTGACTTGACTTCTGGATCCTGAATCCTTCAGGGCCATGACCTTGCCCTCCACCCAGACCTTCCAATAGCCATCTTCTCAGAGCCTTGTTAAATTCTCATAATACATTACACCTGCCATCCTGTGAGCAGCTACCAAACCCAGGCACTTTTTTCAAAGACAAGCTCGCTCTCTACCCCTAAGAGCGGGTAGTTTGGGGATGATGGATATGAGATACCACAGAAGACAAATCTGTTATCTTCCATGGTGCACAAAACATGCTGTCACAACCAGGACTCGTGACAATCCCTTAGTTTCCTAAATTGCTTCACTGCTACTTTTTAGTTAAGCCTCATTAGATTGTCATATATTGATAAGAGGGATGACCCTGAGCTAGATGCATAAATTAAAGCTATCCTCATCCTGTGCTTTTATATGAATGTGTTAATTATTTTTGTCATTAGGGAGAATAATGGAGGGATGGAGCAATACCAAACGGAGTTTGACAAAGTGTTGGTGTTTGCTGCGGCAAACGTGGTGCGTGTCAGATACAATCCGTCACCCAGTGAGTCTGCAACTAACACCAAGGGACAAAGGTAGGATTCCCTGTAATAAATAACCTTCCTCCCAGATGCTAATGGGGACCCAGCAGGACCCACTGTTGTGTTGTCGCAGTTGTACACGGGCCCTTAGAGGAGACAGAGCTGGTGTTTGAAACGAGTCTTGTTTGCCCCCAGTTGGCTCACATATTTGTTTTTTAAATGGCATAATCACTAACATTTAAACACGGGGTGATGTCACGTAACAATCTGCAGCTTCTGAGAAATGGAGAGGCCCGACTTTGCTGGTTGACAATGCAGAGGGACTGGGGGAGCAGTCAGATATGGTGATCAGAGTTTGGAATCCTTGCTTTCCAAGTACATGTGTCAAGGAGTTCAAGGGTTCAGAAATTTAGGAGGGAAGTTCCAGAAGACAAGTTTGTGTGGTCGATAATAAACCAATATAGGGGTTGAGATTTCAATCTGTTGGCTATTTATTTTGTGCTTGGTAGCCAACCAGCCCAGAATTCCTGACCTCGCTGACCTTGTGAAACAAGGACCATTCCAGAATGACATAGGAGCAATCACGGAAGCGAGGGCATCCATTTCCCCGAATGCGTAGGGGTCAGGAACTAAGTGCTTTCTGTAGAACAGCTCCAGAAGGCAGACCTTTGGCTGGAAAACCTGTTAGGGAGCTAGCATATGGACTGGCAGGCCTATTACACATGCTCAGAGGTCCGAGCTACTGGCTCATGAAGCAGTGGCTCACTGCATGCTCAGAAGTTCAGGTTTCCAGCCAGGAGGGGGAGCTACGCCTGGGTGGGCGCTGTACCTGCATTGGCTCACCTAGGCCAGGTGAATTCAATTCAACAATTCAGCCAATGGGGTCGAACTACGTCATCGACCACGCCTCCCTAACCGCTCATAAAACTCACGGGGATCCCAAACCAGGCCTCGGCGTGAGCTGTTTCTCGGGTGGAGCCAACGACCGAGGCACACCTGTCCCCAGAGAGGTCGAACAGAAGCGGTGCTGTGTGATTCGGAGCTATGAGGTAAGCCGGCCCCAGGAGTGGGCCCTCCCATGTTGGTCTCATGGATTTGGGGCACCTCTGGGCTCCTTTTACCTCACCACCCTCGGGAGAATTGTTGGGTTGAATTCACGGTGTCCGTCTTTGCGCCGTTTCTTGCTGGTGTCCGTCTTTGCACCGTTTCTTGCTGGTGTCCCTCTTTGCGCTGTTTCTTGCTGGTGTGCGGCACTTGACGTGCCTGCTTTCCCTGGAACTCGCCTGCCTTCCCGAGCTGCATTCGTGAGGGGGCTGGGACGCTGCTGCCTGGAGGCTGGGAGGATTTTGACTCCCAAAGCCTTCTCGAGGCTCAGTGTATAAGGTTTATTTGGACGCGAAAACAGAATCAAAGATGCAATTAACGAAGTTTTAGAAGCAGGCTTTATTGAGAAGCTTGCGGGCGGGTTCAGCAACTCAGGGTATTGAGCTATTGATGCCGCGCAGGGGGAAAAAATCCTGGCAGCGTTTTTATGCCCACTGCTGGCAGGCACAGCTGGGGAGGATCAAAGCTGGGGAGAATCTGCGCACACAGGTGCTTCAGAAGGGAGAAGGTCGTTAATCTTACCTATATGTCAGGGACGCGTGGAGTGACCATATCTTCAGAAAACATTCTGGCTTTGGGACGAGCTGTTTCCAGGAATTTGGGGTTGAGCAGGGGAGGGGAGGTCGGTTAGGGGTCAGCCTTGAGAGCTAAGATGGAGGTGCAGGACTCAAAATGGAGTCTGTTGTGCCAAGACCGGACATTTTATACTGTGCCCTATAGGGAAAAGGGACGACGTTAGTCCGTTTCTGTAACTGATACCTGTGGGTAGTGGGTAAAGAGCAAGGGGAGGGGCTTTTCCAGGCAGAGTACTGAGAGTTGCGGCCTAGCACAGGGTGGAGAGGTTGGTATTGCTGGTGAACTGCTATAAGGGTAATTTCGCGGAGTCGACTTTGCCGGAGCTGGATGAGAAAAGGAGCAATTAAGAGCAAAATTATAACTAAAATTATGGGTCCTAGTATGGGGCCTAGGAAGGAGTACAGAGAAGAGTTCCACCAGGAGGAAGATCCATCTGTTCTGAATCTGTTGTTTTGCAGCTCACGGTTTAGCTTGTTTAGGGTCTGGACTCTAGTTTCCACAATCCCCAGTTTATTGATATAATAACAGCCTTCCTCCTGGAGGAAGAGGCAGGTTCCTCCTTTTTCAGCCGTGATGAGGTGTAAAGCGCAGTGGTTCTGCAAGGCAACTTGGGCAACAGAGGTTATTTGTCTTTGCAGAGTGGCTAGAGACTTGGCAGACGCATCGACTGCCAGCTGGAAGCATGCGGATAACTTGTCTGCTGTGATGATAGTGTCCAAGGGTTCCGCTGCTGAGTCCTACTGCAATTGCTGCTGAGGCGAAGGAGATTCTCACTGCTATCGGGAGAAAAACTGCTCTTTTAGTTTGACGACTGTATACTTGGATGTATTTGTCCTGGAACTCAGCCGGAGTGTATATAATGAGCTGCGGAACCAGAGTGTCGGGTAGAGGTAGAACTGATGTTTATATGCTTAGTGAGTGTATGTTTACACCAAAAGAAAATTTTTTCTGGCCCTGTTAGTGGTTTGGAGGGGATTTGGGTGACATTACATGTCTGTGTCGATGGATTGGAGTAGCAAAAGGGCACTTGAGTGTTTTCTGGTTGGATGTACAGAGGGACATTGGGGATGGTTATGGCTTTTGTGGTCTCTACGTTGGATGAAAATGACAGGGCAGGACCTGGTACTGCTACCAGAGGAGGGCATTCTAGGGCCACACACATGAAGCAGGTGGAGAGGTTGCCTAGTCCAGCAAAGTGGCGATGGCCAAT
Source organism: Tenrec ecaudatus (assembly GCF_050624435.1). Classification (NCBI taxonomy): domain Eukaryota; kingdom Metazoa; phylum Chordata; class Mammalia; order Afrosoricida; family Tenrecidae; genus Tenrec; species Tenrec ecaudatus. The sequence continues at coordinate 271,745,148 of NC_134530.1, read as the reverse complement.
CCCTGCTGTAGCAGGGTGAGCCAGGAGAAGAGAGACTCAGAAGGTTTAGAAATTTAGTTAGTGAGTTGAAGATCTTGGATCTGAACATTACGGTGGATGGTGGATTGGACCTGGAGTAGCGACCTCCATACAGAGAGTTTGGCGTCCAGAAATTTCTCTCGGCGAGTGGTGCACTAGGCACCTGGAACCGGAGACGTCCACCGGCTACCCCAGGGATCTGGGATTGTGAGACTGTATTTAGATTGATGGTAGTAGAATCATCCCTGGGGACGAAGGGAAAAGTAATGTATCTGGCAGGAAGACCAAGGACACCCTACATTTTTCTGTGTTCACTTTTTTGCACATTGGGTAGTTGCCTTCTGGTCATACAGGAAGCGTTTTAAAATCAGTGAAATTTAAGTATATGGGTGCTCTTCCCCCTGTGCATGGGCAGTTAGCGGTGGCCAGCAAATAATCATAACACTTAGTGCAGGCGTAATTGGTATAGTTTTCAGTCAAGTAAAATCACCAGGCAAAAGGGGAAATTATACTAGGTTTAGCTGGCTGGCTTGGTGAGGTGAGTGAGGCAGAGAGACATAGGACCAGTAGACTGAGCAGACCACTGGGAGCCATGGTCAGAGTTTACTGCTAATCTGGACTCGGGACAAATGTACCCAGGAATCTAGTCTAAGAACCTTGATTGCTGAGGGAGTGGTAAGGGACAGTGTAAGGGCCTTTCCACCAGGGTGCTAAGGGTTTGGGTGCAAGGGATTTAATTAACACAGCATCTCCAGGATGCACTGGTTTTTGGTGATCAGCAGAGGTCGGAGAGTGTTCAGGGATGGCAGAGTCGGCGTGTTGTCTAAGAAGGTTGCGGAGCAAGCACAAGTATGGAAGGTACAAAGCTAGCAGAGGGCAATCGATTGCAGGAAGAGGCGAGAAAAGGAAAGGTTGTCTGTAGAGTATGTTGAAAGGACTGAGGCCGGACGGCTCCTGAGGGGCTGCGCCAAGGCGAGTATAAGAGCAAAGGGTAATGGTTGAGGCCAAGAAAGTTGCAGTTCTAGGGAGAGTTTGGTGAGCCGTTGTTTTATGAGACCGTTAGCTCGTTCAACCTTACCAGAAGACTGGGGGTGGTAGGCTGCGTGGAGTTTCCAGCAGATGCCCAGTGAGGCGCTAACTGCCTGCTGCACCATAGATATGAAGTCTGGACCATTGTCCGACTGAATTGAAGCAGGCTGGCCAAAATGAGGAATGATGTCTTGAAGATGGTGAGTGGCGACTATGCTTGCACTCTCAGAGGAGGTGGGAAAGGCTTTGATCCATCCTGAAAATGTGTTAACCATAGTGAGGAGGTATTTAAACCACTTATGCTTTGGCATGTGGGTAACGTTTATCTGCCAGTCCTGTCCCGGTAGGTACCCTTACATCTGGTGGAGCTGTTTACGAGGGTGTTGAGCTTTCTGGCTATTGGAGAGGGCACCGATGTTGCATTTTGCATGTACTGTGTTGATAGTACTCCATAGTCCATTGGGGTGAAATATGGGGTTAGAAACGTGTAGAGAGCTTTTGGCCCGATGTGTGGAGAATTGTGAATATTGGTGATGATTGTTTCCTGTTGTAACTTTGGGAGAATGAGTAAGTTCTATTTGTGTACCCACCATTTTTGTTGAGGAAGAGAGCAATACTGGGTGCTTTCCTGATCAGTGTAAGTTGGAGAGTAAGCGGAAGGTAAAAAGCATACTGAGCTAGGAGCGGGAAAATTGTTGGGCTAAGTCAGTAACAGGATCTGCAGAATGGGAGGGGGGCCTGTCTATTCCCATAACCGAGACCAGGGAAGGGGAAGTAGGGCCTGAGTGAGAGGGCGAAATGGAGAAGGTAGTCCGCTACCTGGAGCACAACCCTGGGCTCGGCGAGGGTTACCGGAGTTGAGGAGCCAGGGCCTCTTCAGTCCATGAACCCCAGCAGCTCCATACCTTGCAGCTATGTGTCTGGAGTTTCCAGGATCTCGGCACCTCGGCTTTGCAGAGCCGGTGGCAGAGCCAGGGTCTGGCAGTTCGACTTCCAGTGGCCTGGCTGTTTGCACTGCGGGCAGGGCTTGGTAGGAGGCTTGGGATTTGGGCAAACTTTTGCCCAGTGGCCGACCCGGCCACATTTGAAGCAGGCTCCTGGCGGTAGGTGCCGGCTCCCCTGGGGAGCGCGGCGATGGACGGGATTGCCTGCCGGCCTTAGGGCTGCTACCAGGGCTTGGGAAGGGAGGCTAACCATCTGTTGGACCCTCACCTGGCAAGTGGCCTCAGCCGGCTCCTCCCAAGCATTGAAAACTTTAAATGCCATTTTTACCAGATCCTGTATAGGGGTTTCAGGGCCCTCCTCGGCCTTCTTTAGCTTTTTTTCTGATGTCAGGGGCTGACTGGAAGGTGAAGTGAGAGGCCAAAATAGAGGCCCCACTTTTTAGACCCTGGGTCTAAACGAGTGTACTTTGTGAGTGCCTCCTGGAGGCGGTTAAGAAAAAGAGCAGTAACTTCTCTCAGTTTGTCATAGTTGACAACCTTGTTGGAGACTGTTTCCTGACCTCTAATGAGGTACCTGAGCATGAGGTTTCTATAAGGAAGATCAGACGCCCGGCCGGGCTGGTAACTCCAACTGGGGTCCTCTATTGGGATGGCATGCGCCCCCAAGGGGACATTTGGGTCGATAGCGTGGTTTTTGTCTGTGTACGTTCCTCGGCAGTAAGGGTAGAAGCAAGGATCACTTGGATGTCATGCCAGGTTAAATCATACGTTTGGGAAGTGTAGGTAAATTCTTTAATAAACTTAGAGGGGTCTGCTGAGAAAGAGCCCAGGCGGGTTTCTATTTGCGACAGGTCCTTTAAGGAAAAAGGGACGTGGACTTGAATGAGTCCCTATACACCTGCAACCTCTCTTAATGGACAAAGGGCAGCTGGAGTGTTGTGGGAGCAGGTATGAGAGGCAAGCGGTGAGGACAGGAGAGAGCGATGGGGTGGCGCATCGGGCGGGGGAGACAGATAGGGCAGCGGGAGAGGCGCGCTGAGGAGCTTGGCTGGCTCTTCTGGGGTTTGAATGGCAGGTTCTTTCTGCTGAGGAGATAGAGCTCACCGTATTTGGCGGGCGGAACAATGGCTACAGAGGTCAGGGCGGGAAGGCAAGTCCCCAAAAGCCTGCACATAGGGGACTTCAAAATCCTTACCAGTCCTCCTGCAGAAATTGTCCAGGTCCTGTAGAACGTTGAAATCAAAAATGCCCGTCGGAAGCCAATGTGCATGGTTGTTAAGCTGGGACTGGGGCCAGGCAACTTGGGAGAGAAAAACAAGTCTTTTCTTTAACAAGGTCTGAGTGAGAGGGAGAGACTCATCAGGGCAGCCATAGACTGGTTTTGAACGTAGGCAAGGTCCTGGAGATTTGGGGAAGATGGGTGGCTCTTAGGGGACCCCAAAAGAAGGGGGGAGCCACACACCTATCCCGGGTTTTGGGCACCAAAATACAAGGTCTATTTGGATGTGAAAACAGAATGAAAGACCCAATTAACGAAGTTTTAGAAGCAGGCTTTATTGAGAAGCTTGCGGGCGGGTTCAGCAACTCAGGATATTGAGCTATTGAAGCTGCGCCGGGGGAAAAAATCCTGGCGGCGTTTTTATGCCCACTGCTGGCAGGCACAGCTGGGGAGGATCTGCACACACAGGTGCTTCAGAAGGGAGAAGGTCATTAATCTTATCTATATGTCAGGGACGCGTGGAGTGACCATATCTTCAGAAAACATTCTGGCTTTGGGACGTGCTGTTTCCAGGAATTTGGGGTTGAGCAGGGGAGGGGAGGTCGGTTAGCGGTCAGCCTTGAGAGCTAAGATGGAGGTGCAGGACTCAAAATGGAGTCTGTTGTGCCAAGACTGGGACACAGTGTTGTGCCGCGGCTCCGGCAAGCAGCAGGCCTGGGGGCGCCTGCGTCCACCCTGTTGGTTTGGGCAGGACTCTGGCTGGGTAGCTGGCTCCAGGCTGGCTTTCGGGTAGGCCGCAACCTGCGGCCTCCATTTTCCCAGCCACGTGACTCCACTCTCAGGCAGAATGGCGCCACCTGTGTCTGTTGTAGCTACACTCCAATCCCAGACAGCAAACCGCCCAGACTGCCGGAAAGTTCAGCAGAATAAGTTTCATTTCCTGCGCAGGGACCATCAACTCTCTTGAGGGGAGACTGAGCGGCCCCCCAGTCTAATTTTCCAAAGGTTTTTATACTTTTGCAATGTGCAGGTGTGCAAGCAGGCAGAGCTCAGAAGCAGGGTATTGTGGTTAGCCATTCTTAGTTGAACCAAAACAGCTCTGGTCATTCTCGCAAGCCTTCTGAACATCCATTTCCTTCTGTACGTTCCCTTGGGCTACGTCTGCACAGCCTAACTCCCAGTATCAGCTAGTTCATTGGCAGTTCCTAGCTAGTTTATTTACCGTTCATAATGGCTTCTGTCAGCTCAAAATGACTTCTCTTGTCAAGGCTATTTAAGCTTTGCCCAGAGCTGCTACATTCCCTCCTGTTCTTAGCCAAGTTCAAATCATTGAATCTGCGGTAGCCAGCCCAGTGTATGGTGGGCTCGGCACTAAGAGTTTTGTGGCTTGTACTTTCTGTGTAAGGAATGCCACTAGCTTATTGGTTATTACTGAGCCAAATGTGAGGCTTAGCAGGAGGAGGATTAGGGGCCGGCTAGGGCCGTTCATAGGGTAGTTAGCCAGGCTGACCAATTAAGTAGCTTTTCAAACCAATTGGTTCCTCCATTTCTTTTCTTGACTCTTTGTTCTAATCTTTTCCTAACCAAGCCTCATCTATCTTTATTGATTCCCGAATGCTTTGCATAGAATTAGTTTCTCCCAATGCTGTGCACAACATACCTTGTTTCCAAAAGAGAAAGTCAAGCCCTCGGCGGTTTTGCAACACAACTGCTACAAGGGAGTCTAGGGATCTTTCTAAATGGGAGACAGGTTTTTTTTTTTTTTTAATCCCTGTAGATCTAAAGCAATTTGCTGACTAGGAGTCTGATAGTTTAAGTTTCCTTGTATTAAAGCAACTGACCCGACTGCAGCTAATCCCATAATCCCAAGCCCTGTTACCAGTGGGACCAATACTGGGGCTCTTTTAACTCATCCGGAAATTCCAAAGTTATCCCTACACCTCCTTCACCAGAACACAGGTACACTTGAGGACTAACATGCACTAGCACACAAAAACCCAGGTCCGCTACTAATACTGGGGAAAAGAGACAGGGTGTTCGTCCTGTGGAACAAGTAAAGCAAGTACTCATTGGAGCAGATAAAATAATTAGGATCAACATTTGGTTCAATGGGAACAGCTTGAAGGCAAAAATCTCGATATCTTGATATATTAAAGGGATAATTAGATGAATGAAAACACAGTCCTTGCCCTTGCAAATATTTTAAAGTGAGCTTAGACTTGAGTCCATACTAACATCACCTATAGACTGCTGCTTCGTGTAATCCTTTTTACTAACATTTCTAATTGGATTACACTCTGTACCAATAGTGCTATTTGTACCTGTGCCTACATAGTAAGGGGAAGCAGGGTTCAGACAAAGCCAACAATCAGCTGTGAGGTGAGGATTTGAGTTCATACATTGGAATACAGCATCCCGAGAATCAAACACAGAACCTTGAGGTGGCTCCTGAATGAGAAGGGCCCTGTGAGTTGGGCTGGCAGTGAACGGGAAAGTTACTGGAGAGTCTGGAGGGTGCGGCAAAGGAATCTTAATGACACCCAGCTGTGGCTCTTCAGGATTTATCCCGAGGTTTGGGCCTTTGTATGGATGGCAGGTTGCCATATTTTACTTTGCTGGATAGAAAAGGTTGTCCCGGGATCTCTATCATTTACATAATGTTGAATTCCCCATGTTTTCCCGGTGAACCCAATAACGCTTGAATCCAATTCTTACTGGGTTACATTTGGAAACCATACACGTGTTGGGATCAAACCCTTCCGACTTGAGTCTCATTCTTGTTAAAATAATAGGGTCGTCTTTAACAAGTTTCCACCCTGAAAATGATAGTTTCACAACCCCAAACTGCACAATGGTAATGTCCCTCCCCTTGGCAGTTAGGGAGTCCATGAGCCGGGCATATATAGAAATGGTTTGTTTGGAGCCTTCTTTCTATAGAGGGTATTCCGCACCCATAGGACGGGATTCCAGTATAGGTCCCATTGTGCCCTTTACCTTTAAAGGATCCAGAATGCCATTTTTTTTCCCTATCAAATCAAACAAATCAAAATGAAAACAGGGGGTCATACCCAGTATAAGAGGTTACATATTCACTGCTGGAGGTTAGAATAGCAGTCCACAGATGTGTTTGTGCTTGGGGGAAACAGTGGGTGCTGTCAGCAATACTCGGAGAAAAACAATTTATTCTGTAAAGCCTTAATTTTGAGGGATTTTCCGTCTTTCTGGTGTCCAGCTTTTCAGGATATGCTCAGGGAGGGCTTTTTTTTTTTTTTACTTATGACTGATGAATCCACGGCCCCCTCCCCACTATTTTAACAGCAGTTGGTGTTGTAAGTATCACCTGGTATGGGCCAGTCCACCTAGGTTCTAAGGTGTCAGGTTGGTGCTTCTTTACCCATGTCCAGTTTCCTGGTTGCACGTTGTTGGCTGCCTGTTCCCTTTCCCTTGTTTAGGCCCAAAATGAAGGTGTCAGAGCATATGATTTGTCTCTCACCTGTTGCACAGCCTGCAGGCACTCAATGAGGGAACGATTAGTGACTTCCATTATTTCTACTTCCCTCAATCTTGGGAGGATTTGGGGAAGGTCTGCCAAACATAAATTCAAATGGGGTCATGCTTTTCACATAGGGATTGCATCGGACTTGAAATAGGGCAAAAGTTAAAGTAAGGATCAACCCAGTTCTCGCCAGGTCCTAAATGCAACTTAACGAACAATTCCTTTAGGGTTCTGTTTATTTTTTCTACTTACCCTAAACTTTGGGGCCTTTAAGCCCAGTAGAACTTCCAGTTAATATTTAGAAGCATTGCTAAGACTTTAGTAATTTGAGCAATAAATGTTGGGCCATTGTTGGACCCCAAAGTGATGGGAAGGCCAAATCTAGGGACAATTTTAGTTACTAATAATTTACACACAGTGGCAGCAGTTTCCTTCTTTGTTGGGAAGGCTTCCACCCATCCAGAATAGGTGGCTACGAACACCATCAAATATCGGTAGCCATACTTTCTAAGTTTGATATCCATAAAGTCAACCTCCCAGAATTCTCCAGGACTACTACCTCGAGCTCGTGGTTGGGGTTGCTCCTTTTCTTTCTGGGGTTGTTTACCCGAGCACAGTGCAATCAACGGTGGGTGACATCTGCCACCCAGTGTCCAAGCTTGGGTATGTAAAAGTGCCTGAGAAGCAACTGAGACAGTTTAGAGAGGATCCCAAATGCATACCTTCATGTAGTCCTTGAATCAGATCTCTCCCAGAGCTTCTGGCATGAATCTTCTTCCATCAGGATGGAGCAGCCACCCTGGATGCTCCCAGTCTTTTTGGCGGGCCAGCTCTTGGCTTATCTTTAGATCATTTTCTGAGTATGTAGGTTGTGGCTGTAACACTGGGGATGGCATGGTCACAGCCACTACCTTGGGGATTTGTGGTATAGTCCTGGCATTCGAGATCCACCAGTCCGGGGGACTGGTTAGGAGTGGTTCAACCATAGGTCCCCCTACCACAGCAATATCCTGTCCCAGTGTAAGCTTCCTAGCTTCTATGACTAGGATGGCCGTGGCAGCCTCAGCTCGCATGCAGCTCGGCCATCCTGCAGCTACAGAGTCCAGTTTCTTTGAAAGATAGGCCACAGGTCTCTTCCATGGCTGCAAGTTCTCAGTTAGCACTTCTTTTGCTGTGCCTCTGGCCTCACATAGACAATTGGAAGGGCTTTACTATGTCTAGTAGGGCAAGAGAGGTTGCCCATATGAGCGACTTTTTAAAGGATTCAAACGCTTGTTGTTCTACTTCAGTCCATTTAAGTTCTTTTTCCTTTCCCCAGTACTTGCATATAGGGGTTTCGTTATTTTTGCAAATCCCAAATTCCACAATGGACAGTACCCCACAGCTCCTAGAAACTCTTGCACCTGCCTCTTAGTCTCAGGGACTGGGATTTTGGGGATCGCCTCAGTGCGGCTGGGGGACAAGGTCCGTTTTCCCTCCTCTAGTTGGTAGCCTAGGTATACAGCTTTATGGACACACAGTTGAGCCTTTCTTGCAGATACCCTGTACCCCAATGTGCCAAGGACTATTATCAGGTCCTTGGTAGCCCGTTGGCATTCCTCCAGGGTTTCAGAGGCCAGGAGGAGGTCATCTGCATACTGGAGCAAGGTGGTTTGGGGGTGTTCCTCCTTGTGTTCCTGTAAGTCTTCACTGGGTTGATGTGCAGGGGACACGGGTATGGAGAACAAAGCATTCTTTAAGTCCAAAACAGTATAACAAATTCAGTTTGACAGGATAGTACTCAGGAGGGTCTCGGGGTTTGGTACGTGGGGTGGCCAGTTTCTGTCCTCTCATTTACCTCTCTGAGATCCTGCACCGGTTGGAAGTCCTCAGTTCCCGGCTTCTGCATGGGCAGCAGGGGAGCATTCCATGTGGACTTGCAGAAGACCAAAATGCCTGTCCTCTTTAGTCTGCAAATGGGAACAGAAATACCCACCTTTCCTATCCAGGGAGTAGGGATAGCTTGACACACCAGTGTAGCTGAGCTCAGAAGTTGTACGACCCCAGGCACCTGAAGTTCAGAAAGGTCTGGCAGCTTGTTCTCTGCCCAAACAAAAGAAATATCTTTTAGCCATTTATCAAGAAGTTTCTTTGAGGAGGTCTCTTCTGCTCCTTGATAAAACACATATCACTCTGACATTGGAGCGGTGAGCAAAACTTTTGGCTTTTCAAGTTCAAGGGTTAAGGTGGTTGTAGCAGATGAGAATGTAATTATGGCTGCCATTTTTCATAATAAGTCACGATCAATTAGGGGAAAGGGGCATTGAGGCATTACCAAGAAGGAGCGTGTAACTGTCTCTTGTGCTAAATCTGTTATTCTGGCCGTTGTCCATGGGTGTGCTTGGGTCTGCCCTGGGGCCCCTGTAATGAAAGCCTTTCCTTTTGACAAGGCACCTGTAGTCTTTTCTGAAACCAAGAAGGTGACCCCTTTGTCCACCTAGAAATTTACTGGCTGGCTCCCTTCATGGAGAGTGAGCATGGGCTCTTTGGGGTCAAGTGAAACAGAGCCTGGACACCTTTATTCAGCTTCAAGCATTATTGTCTGTAGCTTCGATTTTTCTAGGCGAGGACTAGGCCCGTTCTCTCTAGTGGTGGCTCATCCACCTCTCCTGGGGTTTTCAAGGCACTGATTTTTCCAATGTCACTGTTTTGTATAGTAGGTACATGGATACTTCCTCAGGACTAGGCGAGTGAGAAGCGGGGTATTAGGGTTAGCCATTCTTAGTTGAACCAAAACTGCTCTGGTCGTTCTCGCCAGCCTTCTGAACATCCATTTCCTTCGTGACATTCCCTTGGGCGACGTCTGCACAGCCTACCTCCCCAATATCAGCTAGTTGACTTACACTTCCTAGCTACTTTATTTTCTTTTCATGGTGGCTTCTGTCAGCCCCAAATGGCTTCACTCTTGTCAAAGCTGTTTCAGCTTTTCCCAGAGATCCTACACAGTCGCCATTGTAGCCGAGAGGTAACAGGGTCTGTGACCATGGCCAAGATGGCACCCATCAGTCCAAACATGTGGAAGGGCGCTGCCTAGGGAGCTGGGTGAAGAGGCCTGGGAATTAGCCCTGCCTGGTCCTGGGAGCCAAAAGTTTCCCTTTTCCCCTTCATTCCCTTTGCCTTTCTCCTGGTTTTTCAAACAAGCTGCTCAGCCCTATAACGCCAAGCACAAAATTGTCATAATTCTTAATGAAAACGTATCTGGTACCCAAATTATAAAAGTGACAATTTGGTCACATTTCAAAAACACTGAACATTTTATGCTTTTAAAATATATTTTGAATGCCATATATATTGATAACTATGAAAGTAAAGAATAAAAACCAAAAAAATATTTCCTCAATTTAAAACTTGAGGTGTTATAGGGCTAGTGTTCTTCCAGATGTGATTTGTTCCTTGTTACAGGCTGGTTTTCCGTGGCCCAGGCTTAGGCCAATGGCGTTCGGAAGCCTAGGCGGAGTCACTGTTACCTTTAGGCTTTCAGCGATGCTGCTTCAGGCACTTTTGGGGACAGCTCTTACTTAATACACAGCTCCTCTGCCATGATGTTCCAGCCAGAAATTCCAATTTCCCTTAAGGTTCCCTGAGCTGCCACGTGTCCCTTCCCTTCAGAGATTTGAGCGTCAGCCCCACCAGCAGGCGTCTTGGAGGGCCTTGTGGCCATCCCAAGCAGTGGTCCTCCTAGCCTGTTGTCCAGAAAAATGGTTGGACCTAAAGGTCACCCTCGGTGACTGGTCCTTGACCCCTTCCCTCGGGCTGAGGCATGAGATTCAGGGCAACCCAGGGGTACGCTCTCAAGTGGGGGTTATTGACCTGGAGGCAGCAAGCTGTCAATCGCCTCCTTGTTTTGTGCTTTCTAAATGGGACTTAGCAGCTTGATGCTGAGGAATTGCCCCCTTGCATGAATCGTGTCCAATTGGGATAGAGTTGATACAGAGAGGCTGGGCAAACAAAAGCTGATAGATTCACTTTGCAACTCTATTTGGCCACAGTATCGTTTTGAGAAAAGAGAATGGTGGGCAGAGAATGGTACGCTTTCCCTTCCAACCATGATTCACCGGGAACACTTCGGTAGAGTGCCGGGAAAGTGGGCGGAGATGCCAGAACTTAGAGCATTTCTCCTCTCGAGGAGCAGTAGGAGACCTTCATCCCCAGTGCACCCAGGAACCCCTAAGGCAGGCGTCCTCAAACTGTGGTCCATGGGGCACATGTGGCACGATGTCATTTATCCCACCCTCGGGGTGTTTTTGCTGCCACTGCCTGTCCTGCTTAGCAGCCGACTCGTGCAGTGTGCATAGGAATTTGTTAATGTTTTTTTTTGAAAACCATAGTCTGGTCCTCCAACGGTTGGAGAGACAATGAACTGGCCCCTTGTGTAAACAGTTTGAGGACCCCTGCCCTAAGGGATCCTGGACTCCAGGTCACTATTCTCCCAGCCCTGAACCCTCCCTGAACATTCTACCCCTAGTAGAGGCACCAGGGGCATTTGGTCCCCGAGTAACTTACAAGCCTTTTACTCAAATGGAACCCGAGAAAATTAAAAATGACACAGGCAGTTACTCTACTTTGGATCCCTGTTGACTCCGCCTGTAGCATCCCAATATTACAATTTAACCCTATAACACCGAGCATGACCTTTCCCGAACATTTAATGAAATGAATATAAATGTATATATATTGATAACTATGAAGGTAATGAATCAAAATGAAATTTTTTTTTGCCCAAAAATTTAAAAGTGAGGCGTTATAGGGTTAAAAAGAAGGATGGTTCTTATCAGAGGGGCCAATGCCTTAGGATCATAAGTGAAGCGGTGATCCCACTGCACCCAGTAGTGCCCAAACCCTGGACCCCCCTAGGGGAAATTGTGAATGCTTTTACCCCCGTGCCGGTACTTAGAATGAACAAACACACACGCCTGATAATTCTAAGATTTTTACTTACTTCCTGTGGTACTCACCTACTTTCAAGGGCACTCCCACCTCACAATCCTAGCCTTGTCTCAGTTAAACTGTTCACCCTTTTGTGCGTTTGTTGGTTTTTCCAGAAGTTCTCAAGTTACCAAAGCCCCTAATCCAAGTGTGCCAGCTCCAGGACCACCATCTCCTGGACCACTTCAACCTTATCCATCCTAGCGCTGAATGGACAACCTCTCCCTGCAGAGCAGGAAGGGTGTGGACCCAAAGCCCCACTTCGCCCCTTTTGCCAGCAGGAAGTAGCTAGAGATGTCGTCGCCCAGTACCCCAAAGATTTGGGTCCATATCTCTTCAGGGTGGAAATGTTAGGTAGCTAGCATAGGGACTGGGGTGTCCATTACACATGCTCAGAGGGCCCAGTTAGCGGCCCAAGAAGGAGTGGCACACTGTGCGTGCTCAGAGGTCTAGGTTTCCGTCCAGGAAGGGCAGGTCCACCTGGGTGGGCGTTGCACCTGCATCGACCCACCTAGGCCAAGTATATTCAATTCAGCCACTAGGATCGACCAGGGTTGCCCACCACACCTCCCTAACTCTCCTAAACCTCACTTGGATCACAAACCAGGATTGGCGGGAATTCTTTCTCACGCAGAACCAAGGACCGAGGGATATCTGTCCCCAGAGAGATCTGACCAACCCAGGAAAGCTCTTTGGAGGCAGCAGGAGTGGACATGAGTGGCTGGTGGATACTGTTCAGATGCATGGCTTTCTGCTTGGAAGGGTTTTTAGTCTCAGCTGACAGGATCGGAGGAGGTAGTATGTCTGGATGACATAGTATCCATGTCCACAAATGAGCTGCCCATTCCAAAGTCCTGACAGTGCCTTTGGAAAACACTGTGCTTTGGAATGTCACTCCTTGCAGAGGGCAGTGGGAGGGGCTGGGACCCATGTATGCTGCCCCTTACTCCCAGTTGCCGGTTTCTGGATCCTGATTATATCTCTCACAGGATCAGTTAGTGGGCTTGTTGTCTGCCTCAGGCTTTGTTCACCGAGGTCCTCCAGCTAGGTGGTGGTGTGTGTGCATGAGCAGAGGCTTCCTGCCAATCCCCCATGAGTTGAAGAGCTCCCCTGGTGTGGGCTCTGTGAAAGAGGTGCCCCAGACAGCAGGACTACCCAGGAGGGTGGGCCCTGCAGGAACCGGAGGGCCATTCCCCCTGTGGAATGACCTCAGAGCCCCGCCTCTCTCACTGTCCAGCTGCCAGGGCTGTGGACCCTAAGCTTCATGCCTCACACAGGAATAGACACAGGGTTAGGCGACTGCAGCACCTGCTTTTCCTGGTCTAATCCAGCCTGAGATCATCCTAGCATCAGCTGTCTGCCAGGGTCTTTTTTTTCTCTCCTTTTATAGGGGCTCATACAACAATAACCACAATACGTGCAAACATCACTGATATAAGGCACATTTGTACATTCATTGCCCTCATTATTCTCAAAATATCTTCTCTCCACCCAAGCCCTTGGCCTCAGCTCCTCATTCCCCCCACCCCCATTCTCACTACCCCTCCTCATAAATCCTTCATCATTTACTAATTATTATTTTGTCATATCTTGCACTGTCTGATGTTCCCTTCACCCCCTTTTCTTTTGAGGTTTTATGTAGATCCTTGTCATCGGTTCCCTGGTGCCAGCCTACCCTCCCTCCACCCTCTCAGCATCCCCATTCATAACACTGGTCCTAAAGGGCTCATCCACCTTGAATTCCCTGTGTTTCTAGTTCCTATCTGCCCCAGTGTACATTCTCTGGACTAGTCAGATTTGTAAGTTATAATTGGGATCTTGATAGTGAGGGGAGAGGAAGCATTGAGGAGCTAGAGGAAAGTTGTGTTTCCCCGTTGCTGTCTAGTACCCTGTGTAGGCTTGTCTCTTCCCCAAGACCTTACTTAAGGGAATGTCCAGTGTACTGCAAATGGGCTTTGGCTTTCTACCCAGCATTCCCTGCTCACTCGCAATGAGATTTTTTTTGTGCTGATGATGCCTGATCCCTTTGATACCTCGTGATCACACAGGCTGGTATGCTTATTCCATGTGGGCTCTGTTGTTTCTGAGCTACATGGCCGCTTGCTTACCCTTCAGGCCTTTAAGACCTCAGACGCCATATCTTTTGATAGCAGGGCACCATCAGCTTTCTTGACCACATTTGCTTATGCAACCACTTAGACTTCAGGGAACGTGTCGGGAAGGTGAGCATCATAGAATGCCAATGTAATAGAACAAGGTATTCTTGCAATGAGAGAGTCCTTGAGTGGAGGCCCAAAGGCCATCTGCTACCTTAATAGGAAACCTATAAAGATATGGACATAGGTGTATTTCCCCATGCTCACAGATAAATATATTTACATCTGTGCGTGCCTTTCTTTAGACCTCTATAACTGGCCCGTGCTTCCTAGGTCGCTCTGCTATTCCCTTTCATTTTCTTCTTGTGCCCACGGCCATGCTCAGTCTTCATTTGGGTTTCAGTAAATCCTCTTGGTTCCTTCACCCTTGATAACACCCTACCAGGATTCCTACATCGCCCTCACCACAGATTTGCATCCACTTGTTGTTCCCTTGTCTCTGGGTTTCTTAACATCACTCCCTTTCCCCCCAACTCCCTCTTTCCCGTGGCCCTCCCCCGAAGCGTTGGTCCCCTTTTTCTCTCCTGCAGATTGTGCATCCAGCATATCTTTTTAGACATACAGTAGAGGTAATAACATGCACAAACACAAGACAGAGCAAAAGCAAGCACCAAAAGAAAGAAAACAGCCAAAATTCAATGACCATAAAAGAAAACACAACTCATCAAGAAAGGAAAGCTCGTAGTTAGTTCACAGACTGTTTGTTGGCCCTTAGCAGTGTTTTCCAGTCCAGTCTGTGCGGGTACCAAGTCCTGCCCCCAAAGTCCTCCTTTGGCATTCCCTGGGGACCTTGTTGCTCCACTTCCTTGCTCTTCTGCTGCACCCCCTTAGTGCTATGCCTCGGTGTGGCGGGATCCGTTCCCGCACTGTGTCTCCAGTGTTGTCCCTTCTAGGGCTATGGGTCTTTGAGGGACGTCGTGTCTCATCTTGGGCTGGCCATGTGGTCTTCTGTGTGGACTGTCTTCTCGGAGTGGGAACATCATCCTCAAGGCCTGGTGGGCCAGGATGTGCTCCACTCTCCCCTCCTCCCCCTTCGTCTGCTCCGTGTTCTCCATCAGATATGTCCCACTCCCAGAGCTGCAGATTCAGTGCCATCCTATGAAAAAACATTCGGGCGTGGGAGGGGGGTACGGGGGGGGAGGATCTGCTCAGATCTTTCGAGGGTCCAGGAGAGGGTGACTGCTCAGCTGGGCACAGGCATATGGGGCTCTGAGCTCTGGGTCCAGACACTGGTTGGGAATGTGGCTTTGTTGTTAACCAGTTGTGTTCCTGTGGGTCAGTACCTGTGTCTTTTTGAGTGAGTTTTCTCATCTGGAAAGTAAAGGTATGCCATGGTCTAGTGTCCCATGTCACTAAGTGATCGAGAGGGGTTAACCCGAACCTGATTCAAACCATGTGCACATGTCAGGCGCATTCTAGATCTGGGGTGGCGATTCAGAGCCCAGGACAATGATAATGTCCAAGAGGTGATATAGGTGGCTTCGTATTGAAACGGGAAGCCCACTGTGGAGGTTTTGTCCGTCCGCTGATGGCCACTTCAACTCCTGCTAAAAGAGTTTCACTGGCTCAACAGCCGAGCCGGGAGCCAGTGCCATGAAAACCATGTGGCTAACTGGGACATAGGGCAGAGAGACATTTTTTACCTTGATGGCTTGGGAAGCCCCCCAATCTCCATGCAAACCATCTGGTGTGAGTACTTTGGAAGCAATCATAGGCTGACAGTAATTCCAATCTTTCCTTTGACAATGTGTCCATTCTCTTTGTTGAACCTGAGAAGATGATCCCTGTGTCCTCCAAGACATTTCCTGGCTGGCCCCCGACTTGGAATCCTGGGGGCCAATGAAGCAGAGCCCTGAGACATTCCTTCAGCTTCCTCAAGCGTTATTGTCTCTCACTTGGGTTTTTCTAGGCGAGGACGAGGCCCGTCCTCTCTAGTGGAGGTTTGTCCGTCTCTCCTGGGGTTTTCAATGCAATGGTTTTTCCAATGTCTGTCTCTTCTGTAGTAGGCACCTGGATCCTTCCTTCCTCAGGGCTTGGCGGTGCCACAGGTCAGTCTCTCCGTGAGTGGGCCATGATCTCTTTTCCTGAGTCTCTGGTGTGTCTCATGGCAATTCCTAGTATTTTAGCTATTTCTTTGTCTCTGTCGTGGTAGGGTCATCTGTGTTGTGATACACCCACTAAGACACTTCTACCAAATCATGAAGTTTGTTCCCTTCAAATGTTTCCCATTTCTTTTTCATGTCTGAGGCGGGCTAAGTAATAAAGGCAATACTTATTTCCCTCTTGTTCTCGGGGGCCTCTGGGTCCTTGGGGGTACAGAGAACGCAGGCTTCCATCAGCCACTCTAAAAAGGCAGGCAGGCAGGCAGGCAGGCAGGCAGACTGACATTCTCTTGTAGGCGCCTGAAAATTCTCACTGACCTTAGATAAATGCATAGGTTTCCTAGCTGTCCCGCGGAGCCCCTGCAAGAGAAACTGGTGATACCTGGCTAAGCCCTCGGGGCCTTACTGGGAGTTTGGGTCCCACATTATTCGTGGAGTGGTAAAAAGAGTTTCTCTCCACTGGGGAGTGCCCGCTGGATGACCATCAGGTCTATTGACTGCTTTCTGGGCCTCTCTCTGGAAGGGCTCCCGTTCCTCTGTTGTGAACAGCACCTGGAGAAGTGGCTGGCACTTGTGTGAGGTGGGCTGATGCATGTGGAAAAGCTAGTCTAGCAAAGAAATCAGACCTTGTGGTTTCTCAGACAGGGGGTTTTGTTTATTCCAATTATGCAATCCCTGGGGAAAAAAGGTGACATAGACCCAAAGAGGGACTCGGGGGTTTCCCCAGGTGTTTGGGCTGCTTGCCTTAAGCAGAGAATGCTGCTGACCAGTGATCCTTCTTGGGGGGTGGAGAGGACATGCCAGCCGTAGTGCACGTGTTGGGGGTGACTTTAAAAGGGGTGGTATTTCTCTTTCTTTGGCCCCCCATGAACTGATAGGCAGGCAGCGGTCACAATGGGCCTTAAGTCAGCTCTCCCGCTCCTGAGTCCTCCTGCAAAGTGGGAAAAAGACGACGGGGATGGGGAGGGGAGGAACGGTCTCCACTTTGGTGGCTTTAGGAACTTGGACCGGTTGTCTTTCCTGGTCATGCCATGTTTTGGGAAATCTTGGAGAAAAGAACACATTCTGTTGGGGGAGGGAGTAAGTCTTTTATATATGCTGGCTTACTAGTGGCCCTGTAAAGTCACACATCAATTTTATCTAACCCTAACCCTAACCCTGACCCTAACAACCCTAACCCCCCAACCCCCTAAACCCCCTAACCCCCTAACCCCCCTAACCCCCCTAACCCCCCTAACCCCTCTAACCCTAACCCCCCTAACCCCCCTAACCCCCCTAACCCCCTAACCCCCCTAACCCTAACCCCCCTAACCCCCCTAACCCTAACCCCCCTAAACCCCCTAACCACCCTAACCCCCCTAACCCTAACCCCCCTAAACCCCCTAACCCTAACCCCCCTAAACCCCCTAACCCTAACCCCCCTAACCCTAACCCCCCTAACCCTAACCCCCTTAACCCTAACCCCCCTAACCGAAAGCCAGCCTTTGGTGATGATAGTGGTGGTGATCCATTTTCAGTATATAATGACTGGCTCTACATTTTGCCAGACCTGTTAGATTGACTAAGGGCCCTTGTGGCATAGTGGTTACAAGTTCAGCTGACATCCCAAAGGCCAGTAATTTGATACCACCATCAGCCCTGTGGCAGAAAGATGGTGCTTTCTGCTTCCATGGAGTTAGTCTTGGAGAGTCACAGGACAGAGCTACCCTGTACCATAGGATCCTGTTCAACAGGGTCCCTCACTATGAGCTAGTATTGACATGATGGCCATGAATTTAAGGGCCATTTTGGCTTTCTTTTCAAAGGAACTTCATTCAGTGAACTGACTCTTTCTGGTCAATCCTTTCCTCTGACTCTGGTCTGAATGTAGCACCTCACCTGGGGAGTGAAGAGGTCTGAAGCTTGGAGCTGCCTCCCAATGAAAGAAAGTAAACCATGATAGTTCATAAAGGCACTTGTGCAAATTGTAAACCACCAACCTTGGCTTAATTCATTTTTTAATTGGATAGAAAGTACTCTAATTATGTTGATGACAAATAAACCAAACATATATATGTGGATACACACATACACACACACACACACACACAAGACGGATGTTTAGGGGCATCTACCCAGCTCTGTCAGAGAGATATGTCCCAGGTCTGGGCATAGGAGTCAGTCTTCTTGCATTTCAGTCTCTGGCTCTGTAACTGACCTTAAGCCACATGACCTTGATCAGATTGCTTAACATCTCTGAGCCATTTTGGCAACACCGTGTATCAGGGCTGAGAAGGGGCACTGGGTAAGCCCTGACACATGATGAGGGAGGGACTCAGCCAAAATAAAGCATACAAGGGTAATGACCATGGCATTCTCTCCAGTATGGGCCTCAGAGCAGCTCTGGTTCTAGAAAATCCCACAGAAATAATTTTACCAACCTGGGCCTTCAGCCCTCACGCCAAACTTAACACGTTTCTAATCCACACAATGTTTACAGCTTTGGGTTCTCATCCCTCTACTTCTTCCAAGAGACCAAGGAGAATGGAGTGTTTGAGCAATATCCAGTCCACATGACCATCTTTCTCAGTTCTTAACTCACCTTTTCCTCTCTCAAGCACAACTATAATGTTTCCATGAGTGTCCGTGGCTATGATAAAGAATACGTGTTATGGGAGGTAATCAGGGCCTGCGTCTTCCATAAACCAGTTGCCAAAGACTCTGTACAGATAGGTAATGGTAGGCCCATATGTTTTACTTACCTATTGCTGCTTACTGACTTTCAATCCCCCTCGGTGTATTATTTGCTCATAATTTTGTAATTTGAGGAAGGTTTGGCTGGGGCAGCACATCTCCACTCCACGTGTTATTGGCCAAACCAGCTCAAGCAGCGAGACCCGGCAAGATGGGTTTGCTTTGGTTCATAGGTCTAGGGCCTGGGTTCTTGCTGTTGCATTGGCTCCCCAATTTTCCTCCATGTGATCGTATCATGTGCTTGCCTTTAGCTTCCTCAAAGCAGGGTGATTTTCAAGATAGATTTTTTTGTCAGGATAGTTGGGCTGTAGGCCCAGTGACAAATTCCCTTAAAGGGATTAAATTGAATACACAATTTAATACGTGACTGCCAAATATCCCCCAGAGCACACAAGTTGAAACCACAAGACTTCTCCCTAAGAGAGGTTCCTTGTAGCTTTTGATTGCCTTCTAAGTCCCTTTTCCTTTTCCACAATAATGTCTGGGTTGCTTTATCAATCATCTTCTTTCTTTTTATGTAGCACTATCTCTGGCTGTTTAGTCCAAGCCAATGCAGTTCCTTCCCAAAGTTACTGGGTTTCCCTTGCACTGGATTACATGATGCATTCCATTTTATGAAAGCCATGTCCCCACGTCTCTTTGAAATGGGTCCCTCTCTGTTTTAAGCTGCAATTCAGCATATTTAGACTCTTAGAAAACCTTTTGTGTACACGAGACTGTCTACAAGGCACTGGATTACATTCTTTTGTGATCTTAGTACAGGGCAATAAAGTTATCTTCTTGATCTGATCCAACGCAGAAGCCATGCTCATGCCATTCCTATTATGGGCCATTATTTTTTGGCAAGAAAGACTTGCAGTTGAAAAATAGGTTTTGTTAGGCAGATAGGCATGAATGAGATGTCCATTGACGCATGCCCAGGAGAACCAAGCATAGAACAAAAGCCTAGGTTTTCCCGCTGGTGGGTACGGATGGGCGTTAAACCTGGATCAGCACACCTGGGCCAGGTGATTGCAATTCAGCCATTGGGATTGACCTGGGGTCATTCACCATGCCTCCCCCCGAGAATCCTTGAAAAGGCAGGAGCGAGAGGGAGAAAGGAAAAACTGGGGACAAGAACTGGGGAGAGAACTTGAGAAAGAACATGAGACAGGTCTTTTTTTGGAGGAAAATTTAGGAGAGAGATCTTTGCGTGACCTCGAGCAGTCTCTGCCAGGCTGCAAGGTGGGGAGGAATCCTAGGGGTGCCGCGTAAAACCTGAAACTTCTTTTAACTTTCATTAAACTCACTTGGATCACGAGCCAGGCTTTGGCATGAATTCTTTCTCATGCAGAGCCAAGAATTGAGATGTAACTCTAGCCCGGAGAGAGATCTTACAGTTTATATTTAAGTCCAGCAAGTCCCTGCTCCTTCATAGTTCATATTTTCTGCTCAAAAAACACACAACTAAACCCCAAACAGAAGTAACTTCTTTAGCTTCTCTTTATCCTTCTGTAGTTTATAATTATTTGTCTGTTGCCTCCACTGTTAATGACGCTGAGAGTTCAGATTCTAGATAAAGCAGAAGAATGTCACTGCCACCCAAAATAGTTGTTCTTAGTGTTAGTTGGTGCCCAATCAATCCCTGCCCATCCACTCACTTGCTGCCATTGAGTCAGTTCTGACTCATGGCAGCGGAGTATACTTGCCCTGGTAGGTTTCTGAGACTATACATTTGTACAGTAGAAAGCTTCAGCTTTCTCTCTCAGAGCAGCTGGTAGTTTTGAATTGCTGACCTTTTGGCTAGCAGGACAATATGTTACCAGGGATCCTTTTCAAGACTGTGCCCTTTCAGAAACAGATCACCAGGCCTGCTTTCCTAGGAACCTGTGGGTGGGTTTGAAGCATCAACCTTTTGGTTAATATGCAAGTGCTTAACAAATGGGCTTTATCCTGGTTTGGAAAACCTAAGTCATTGGTCTTTTGCCTAAAGAGTCACTTTCAATGGCCCTGGCTTGTTTCATGGGAAGGGCCAGTTCAGGGGCTCCCGGACAGATGGTGGGGTAGGATCCTTATTCAGTAGGGCCATATTGGGTGGGGCGGCAGGGAAGTGTGTGTGTGCTGTATGTTTGTGTAATCTGCATCTTTAACAAATGCCCCCCCACTCAAATGAGAAACACTGGCCCCAATTGTCCTCTGCCTCTCTTGTTGCTGCCTTTTTTGGGATTTTTCTGGCTTTTAGCAGCCCTGGAAGCCCCTCCTATCTAGGCAGGAAAAGGAGCCAATAAATAATTTCACACTAAGGTGCTAGAGAGTGATAACAGCTAATCCCTTCCAAGGGCAATTGCTCTCAGAAAGAAAGAAAAAAGAGAGAGAGAGAGCTCAGGGGTTTGGGGGGAGCAATTTAACTCCAATGAATAGTGTCTCCTGGAAGAGTACTACACTTTGTCGCTGCAATGGGAGTCATATATGAACATGTGTGTGCGTGAAATCCCTCGCATCAGTCTCTTCTTCTGCTTTTGTGTAAATTGGACTTTAAACACATTCTCTAGGAAGTGTTTGAATGCCTCTGTTTATGGAAGCTTCTTGACAGAAGGGGGATTTTTGTCTCTTTTGTTCAGTGAGAGAGCCCCAAGGTGTGGCATTTAATAAGTAAGTAGCAAGCTGGTTGAATGAATGAGTGAGTGAGGTAAAGAAGCCTTCTGCAGCCTTCCAGGTCGAGACTGCCCCCCTCAGAAGCCTGGCTCTTGTCTAAAGTGAGGTACACCTCTCCCCCTTCCCATTGCATGCTTTCCCGTGGTCTGCCTGGGATTGAGCTGAAAAATGATTTTTCATGCACGTCATCCTCATTATATCATTATCCCTCAGAGCAAAGCTCTCTGACCACCCTGAAGACCTGTATTTAATGTGAGGAAAGGTGATTTAATGGAGTGGAGAGCGCAGCATAAAACAGACAACCCTTTCAGAATAGCAGAGCAGGCTGTCCCTCCAATGGGAAAGGGACAAAAAGGGAAAAGAAAAGAAAAATGGCGAGGGAGGGGGGGCAACGCTCACTCTCCTAATAGGCTGAAATAAGAAGTCCTTTTGGTCAGCTTCATCAGAAGTCAAACCTTTAAGGGGCCCCTTGCCCTCCCCGCCAGCGCATTACTGACTTACCATGCATTTTACCTTGTAGCTGATTATGCGCTGAGTTGAGGCAGACGGGGAGAGTTTATTGACATATGGTCTCCCTTCACACATTTTGTTACAGCCAGACATCAGGGACTGAGCTGCAGGATATTAATGGATTTGGAAGCGTTATCAAGGAATGGGACATATTTATCAAAACCAGGGTGATATTACAAAGCTGGGTTGCTGCTACACCTGGGTGTGTTATGTGATTAAAAATAATAACAATGCATCCTCTTGATGGATTTTGCACCTGGGCGAATACTGAGCAGGTCTGCTGGACCACCCTTGGTCGAGAATTCACACCTAACAACCCCTTTGGCCTAAGAAGAAAAGTGTGGCTGCTAGCTCACACTTGGAATCCAGGTAGGGCAATGTTTAAGCACTTCACTGTTAACCGAAAGAGCAGCACTTGGAATTCACCAGCTATCCCGAGTGAGAAAGATGTGACCATGTGCTGCCACAAAGATTACAGCCTTGGAAACCTTCCGGGAGGTTCTTCCCTGGCCTACAGGGTTGCTGGAGTCAGAATTGACTTGACTTCCATGGCATTGAGCTGTTTTGAGTTTTGAATGGCTGAATTGGAGACTTCAGGATTGCAGGAAGATTTGAGAACAGCCTGAGATATGCAGGCGACCAGCCTTGCTTGCTGCAAGGGAAGAGGAGTTGAAGCACTTACTGATGAAGTTCAAAGATGATAGTCTTCAGTATGGATTACAACTCGAGGTTAAGAGAATAAGAATCCTCACCACTGAACCAATAAGCAACATGATAAACAGAGAAAAGATTTAAATGATGAAGCATTTCATCTTACTTGGACCCATCCACAACCAACGCTCATAGAAATATCTGTAAAGAAATCACTGGATAAATTGCTTTCAGTGAATTTGCTGCAAAAGGCCTTTTAAACATTTTTTTGAACCAAGGTGACTTTGCCACCTTAAAAAGTCAGGAATATCCTATCCCAAGGCATGGTTATTTTCATGTGGAAGCTGGAAAATGCATAAGGAAGTCCCACGAGAAGAATTGGTGCATTTGAAATATGGTCCTGGTGAGGAATTTTGAATACACCAAGGAACTTCTAGGAGAACAAACAAATCTACGTTGAAAGAACTACAGCCAGATTGATTCTTAGAAGCGAGGATGGTGATATTTGGCTTCATGTACTTTGGGTGTTATCAGGAGGGACCAGTCCCTGGAGTTGGGCAGCATGCTTGGTCAAGCCAAAAGGAGGACAAACCTCCACAAGATAGGTTGACACAGTGGCTCAAATGTAGGAATGACTGTGAGAAATGCGCAGGGCAGCGTGTTGTTTTGTTCTGCTGTACATAGAGTGGCCATGAGTTGGAACCAAATTGACAGCACCTGGTTACGCAATGGACTAATGGCAAGATCAACCATTCAAAACCACCAGCCACTCCTCAAGAGAAAGATGAGGCTTTTTTACTCCCGTAAAGAGTCGCAGTGTGAGAAACTCACAGGGGGAATTATACCCTGTCATATAGGGTCACTGTGAATTGGCATCGACTCTACGGACGTGAACGGCAACAACAACAAAAACAACAACAAAAACGCACTAATGGTGGCTGGGTACATGCGCAGACACCCATCCACTCGCTCTGGAGCTAAGTTAGTGGTATCAGCAGGAAGCTTACCACGGTGGTTTCCAGAACTCCCTCGGGCTGAACCAATTTACACCAGGTCCTTCAAATATCCCTGGTACCCCGGGCATCTTTCATTTCCCAGAGTTGGTTGCATGACTTAAGGCTTGATGATCATGGGGCCACATGAAGGACGCCTATGTGCTCCAACCACTGCCTTCCTAGAGAGTGCTGTGGACAATTGCCTTCAAGTCAGCCAGCTCCTGACTCATGCGGACTCCATGCGCTACAGAACTCAATGCCCACAGGTCCTGCCCCATTCCTTCAATGGGTTGTAGATTTGACCCCTTGTCAGCTGGGGGGTTTTCAGTGGCTGATGGCTTGAAGGAGTTCACCAGGCCTTTTCTCCTAGTCTGTCGGTAGGCAGAAAACATCGCTAAAATCTGTTCAGCATCATAGCAATATGCCAACCTCCACTAGCAGTTAGGTGGTAGCTGTAACAGGAGGCGCACTGGCCAAGAATCAAACCCAAATTTCCTGCATGGCTAGTGAGAATTCTGCCATGGAACCACCATTTCCTCTCTCCTGGTTTCTAGTGTTTATGTATATAAAATTTCAGTACCTTGTAACACGCAGTAAGTAAGACTGCACCACGGGTCACCTCTATTTAGCTCTCCCCCAAATTTTTCGACATGAATTATAAAGTGTGTGACAGTTGTAATATGTTTCTCTTTTTAAAATTTCCTGGGTGTACTTAAAGCAGCACAAGGAAGTGCCAGCATAGCAAAATGATACCCACCTGCTTATTTATCTTTAAGAGAAGAAAAGTCTTGAATGCATTCACTCAGGTGAAAATATCATTCATGGAAAGAAGTGCCTAATGGTCACCAGGACCCATGGTTAATCCAGGCGTGGTCATCTGATTCCAATCGATCAGACATAGCTATAAATCACTTATAAGTCTGGGTAATTAAAAGCAAATATAAATTTTCAAAAAAATAACGTTGCATGGGATAGAAAGGGAAATACATAACAACATCAGACATAAATATGCCTCAAGACAAACTCATTGTGCACATCCAGAATACATAATGGCTGTTGCTAAGATGCGTTTCCCACTAGACCCTACCCCAAGCCAGTAAAAGCCAGAAACTCTACAGTAAACTGTGGATTGTACTACTCTGAAATGGGAGCTGTGTCTCTAGACCTAATTTGGGGCTGTTCGTGCTGAGGACTCACCAATACCTGCTGCAGTGACAACAGTCCAGGTGAGAATAAGGAAATCTGGATGACAGCCAGGATATAGGAGCACTGAGAACTCCAATTGCTTCTAGGCGAGCATGGCCTAATGGGCTTCCATTTCTGCACCTCTGGCAGGAGGAGTTTGTTCTGGAAAGTAATGGTTTCTAAGGAAGTATTTCTTAAACTTTCACATGCATGCACTTACCCAGGTTCCTGGAAATCGGGCTGGTGGGCAGATTCTGATTTTGTGGGTTCAGGGTGGGGTCTAGGATCCAGCAGTTCTAGAGGCCCTGGTACTCTTGGGCTGTTAACCACAAGGACAGTAGTCCTAAACCACCAGCCACTCCTTGGGAGAAATATGAGGCTGTAGACTCCGGGCAAGAGTGACAGTCTGGGAAACCCACAAGGGCAGTTCTACCCTGTCCTGTAGGGTCACTATGAGTCAGCATCAACTCGATGGCATTAGCGTGGGAGAAGCTAATGCTGATGTTGCTGGTTCCTTGACCTATCTTACTTTGAGTGGCAAAGTCCCAAGGGCCTTCCCGGATGTGATGGCCAAAAGCAGTAGTGTTCACCCTTGGTCATACTTTGGAATCCCTTAGGAGCTTTCCAGCCTCCCATTGGCCTGGCCCCATCCAAGACCAATGAAGCAAGGCTTAGTGGAAGCAGGATTCAGGTCACGGTCAGTGAGAAAGCCCCCTTGGCAATGCCAACGTACAGCCAGTGCAGAGTCGAACTGGTCAACGACTCCACATGATTCCATATACTTTGGTGAAGCCAGCTGTTTGGGCAAGGTTTTCAGAGTTACCACCCATGTAGACTTGTTGGTGATAGTGCATTAAATAGAGCACATGCAGTGCATTGCATGAGTGGCCTATGTCATGCAACCACATCAGGGGGATGTTGAGCCAATTTCTCTGGGAGACCAAGGGTGTTGGCTCCATCCTGAACGTTGGCAGGGTAATGGACTGACACAGAGAAAACTCGTTCTCTTTGTGGCGGTGCATTAATGGGTTCTTCACAGAAGGCCAAGTCCATGGCTGCAGATGCAGATGCTCACGGGGCTGAGGGAGCAGGTCAAACCCTAAGTCCGAGGTGGGTGTTTGCATATTTACATGCCCTCACTGCCATCAAGTCCATTCCAACTCACAGGCCCATGGGACTGAGTAAAATGGGCCCCGTTGGTTTCTGAGACTGTGATTCTTTAGAGGAGTAGAAAATCTCCTCTTTCTCCAGAGGAGCCGTTGTTCATTCAAACTGCTGACCTTGAGATTAACAGTCCAACTCCTGACCACTCTTGCTGTCAGAATTCTATTTATATACACAAGTATATATATATCCTTTCCCAAAAGAACTCCACATTTTCAAATCATTCTTGACACTCATGGCCTTTTTTCCTCTATAGCCATGCCTTTGGTTGAAACACAGATATAAGAGAAATATTTATCTACTTATAGGGGTACAAAAGGAGCTTTGGTGGCATAGGGTTTGTATGTTGGGCTGCTAACACCAAAGTCAGCACTTTGAAACCACAAGCCACTCCGTGGGAAGAAGAGTCTGTCTACTCCTATAAAGAGTTACAGTCTCAGAAACTCACAGGGACAGATCTACTCTGCCTCATAGGGTCACTATGAGTCAGCATCACCTCCCTGGCAGTGAGGTAGATTTTGGTTTCATAGAGATACAAGTCAGTCCTGAGCTGCTAAAGACAAGGTTGGCAGTTTGAACCCACCAGCTGCAGAGAAAGAGGAGGCTTTCTATTCCCATAAGGAGCTACAGTTTCAGAAATACTCACAGGGGAAATTTTAACCTCTCCTGTAGGATCAATATGAGTCAGAATCGACTTATCGGTGGTGAGCAAGTGGAGGGGACCCTAAAGAGGTTCCGGTGGACCTTAAGAGTTCTACTAATTGTGCATGCTCTGTAAAATGTAAACCAAGATTTTACTTTTGCAAACATTATTTTTTCTAAACACGTGAAACTATACTCGCATGCGGGTCTTTGAACCTGGTCAGTGGTCTGGGGAAGTGAAGGGGCCGAACATCCTTTGTTGTTGTTAGTGCTGTCCAGTCATTCTGACATCACAGGGACCTTCTTTGCAACACAAGGCAGCACTGCCCGGTCCTTTGCCAGCCTCAGGGGTAGTATGTTGGAGCCGATGGTTTCAGCTACCGTGGCCTCCGGTTCACCAAGGAGTTTCCTCTTTGTGCTGCTTACTAAACCCGTTTCTGAGGAGTCCATTCCAACTCACGGTGACGCCGTGTGGGTCAGCACCACGGGACCCCACAGAGCTTTCAAAGGCTGGTCGTTCCGATGTCAATCAGCAGGCCTTTCTCCTGAGGGGCCTTGGACTTGAACCACAAACCTTTTAATCAGCAGTGGTTGAGCGCGCTAACTGTTCACATTACCCGGGGACACCCAACCCTTCTTACCCTCATCGCTTCATAGGTGATCCATCTCCAATACAAGAGGGCAGAGAAGATAGATAATACAGCCTGAGCTGCGTATGTCAGGTCCAAACTTTTCAGTGTCATGGAACAAATAGCCAAAAACCTTGATGAAATGGCTGGGAAAACTCAGTCCAAATCATTCCAAAGAAATGAGTAGCGGTGCACTCTTGGGAACTTGCGCTGTGACAGCAGCCACCAGGAAGACCCGGGTAGTCCAGAGCCATGCCACCCTAAATATGGTCACAGACTAGCAACATCAGGAGCTTGTTAGAAGTGCAAATTCTCAAGCCCTACACAAGGTCCACTGAACCAGCGTGTGCAATTTACCAAAACCACCAATGGATCGGGGTACCTGTGAAAACCAAACCAAACCCATACTCACTGCTGTCCAGTCGAGTCAGACTCAGAGCAGCCCTATGGGCCAGGGTAGAGCTACCACTGTGCATTCCCAAGACTGTAATTCTTTAAAGGAGCAGACAGCTTGTTGTTCTCCTTCAGAATGCCTGCTAATTTAGAACTGCTAGTTTGGTGGTTAGCAGCCTACTGCCTAACCGCTAGGCCACCAGGGCTCCTTTTGTGCTTGTGAGAGGTCGAGCAAATACCATTAGTAACTAGAGAAGAACCTGGAAGAAGAAGAGCAGGGTCGGAATTGTGAGTCAATTTGGTCATTAGCACATTTCTGTGTTCACTTATTCTGTTCCTTTCCTTGTATATTCAGTCAACAATTCTTCTTTGAACATCATCTCTGAGCCAGGATCTGTGATATGCTAATTAAGTTGGTTTAGGAAAGGGGTCTGCCTAAGTGACTCCTGCTTCCTGGCTTTTCCTGCTTCCAAATCCCCTCTCTTTACTTCCTTCCAGATTAGAAGCACATCCTTACATGTGCAGCTGATCCCTAGTTCAGGACCGGAAGTTACGTGTTGGCATGCATGCTCATAGCTCGCTCAGTGGAAGTGCAAAAAGTCAATTCCTTCAAGAGCCTAGCAAAGTCTGCAAGGTTGGGATGGTGTTAAAAGTGGTGGGTTTGGTGTTAGTTCCCGTTGAGCCCATTCTACATAGGATGCCTTCATGTGACAGAGTAGAAATGTCCTCATTGGGTTTCCTAGTCTGTCATCGTTACCAAAGAAGCCCCGGGGGGTACTTTAAGGGAAGTGTTGGACTGTCAACTGCAAAATCAGGGGTTCACACCTACCAGCTGCTCCGCAGGAGACAGATGAGGCCCTCTGCTCCCATGAAGATTTACAGCCTCAGAATCCCATGATTGGGTCTCTATGAGCCAGGGTTGGTTCCATGACAGACCCAAAGCCCACTTTCTATCGAGTTGATTCCAACTCATGGTGATCTTATATACTTGTTGTTGTTGCTGTCGGGTGCCATTGAGTGGTTTCTGACCCAAAGTGACCCTGTGCACAACAGAACCAAACACTTCCAGGTCCTGCACCATCATCACATTTGTTCTCTGCCTGAGTCCATTGATGCAGCCACGGTGTCAGTCCAGCTCATTGAGGGCCTTCCTCTTTTGTGCTGCCCCTCCACTTTACCAAGCAGGATGTCCTTCTCCAGGCAATATGTCCAACATATTTGGAAGGCAAAATCTTGCCATATATGCTGTCAAGGGCACTCTGGCCTGACTTCTTCCAAGACAGATTAGGTTGTTCGTTTAGTAGTCCATGGCAGGGTAGAATTTTCCCTATAGGTTTCTGAGATATTATGTCTCTATAGGAATAGATAGCTTCATCTTTCTCCCACAGTGAAGCTGGTGGGTTAGAACTGTTGACTTTGCATTTAGTAGCTCTGTGAGTAGCCCGCTATGTCACCAGTGGTCCTTTGCTTTTGTTGGCAGTGGGGTGGAATGTTTACAATGGCAAGACCTTTTTCTCATGTGTTGCTACTGACCGCGGTCTAAAGCCCAAGTGCTTAGCCATTGGGCCACCAGGATTCTTCGTGGTAAGGATGTGTTCCTGCCAAAGTTCATGAACACTACAGAGCAGTGGGGTTTTGGAACTGCTAGGTAGTTTAGCTTGGGGACTGAGGCATCCATTACGCATGGTCAGCAGTTTGAGCCTTTGTCCCATGAACGAGTGGTACACTGCTCATGCTCAAAGGCTCAGGTTCACAGCCAGGAAGGGGAGGTACACCTGGCTGTGTCCTTCACCTGAATTGGCCCACCAAGGCCAGGTGAATTCAGTTCAGCCAATGAGTTCAACCAGGGTCACCAGCATGCCCCACCTCTGGGAGTAATTTAAAAGGCAGGAGCACAGAGCAGACCTCGTGACTTTCAGGGAAGCTTCTAAGGAGATGCACATTTCTGAAGAGCCTTGCAGGTGCCATTATAAACCTGAAACTTCTTCTAATTCTCATAAAACTCACTTGGATCGCAAACTAGGCTTGGAGGTGAATGTTTTCTCGTGTGTAGCCAAGGAGCAAGGTATATCTCTATCCTGAGAGATCTCACAGAACCATTGATTGCCCTGGCATGTTTTGGAGTCCTGATGGTGTCATGGTTATGCTTTGTGCAACAGTTTAAAACCACTAGCCACTCCACAAGGGAAAGATGGGGCTTTCTTTTCCTATAAAGAGATACATCCTCAGTAACTCACAGGGGAATTCTACCCTGTCCTATAGGGTTGTTATGAGTCAGCATTGACTCAATGGCAGTGAGTGAGTGCCCTGGCACGTAAGCCTTGGGTATCTACATTGACTCTCAGTTTCTGGTTAGCTTTTCACCACTTCACCCCATGAACTTTAACTGCAGTGGATGAGGGTTGGGAGCTCTGGCTCTGGGGCTGCTTGCTTGAATTTTCACATCATGGCCCTGCCCGTGATGGGACCTTTGACAGTTGGGCAAATGAGCTCAAGCCCGAGTTTCCTTTTCTGCAGCATAGGCTGAGGAAGGAGATGTCTTCTTTCTTGTGTGCTAACTGACTTTTACCAGTTAGTATGAATTAGATCTTTCCACGAGGAAGATCAGGGAGAAGGAGGAAGTATGAAGCAACTTGGATAGAGGTGAAGGCAGCGTGAGGGGTCAGAGAGAGATGAAAGGACCACCATGTCACCTTTGACTACTCTTAGTGAGGCTGGCTTGGAGTGCAGGAGACGGGGAGAGTGAGGACACGGGCTAAAGGCAGTGCTCATTCATTACTTCCGGGCAGAGTTCAGCCTTTGGCATGTTTGTTGGATGCTGGCGCTGTGTTCATCCAATGAAACTTCAAACTTCTGTCCTCTCATTAACCCTTTGTCTCTCCTTTCTATTCTCGGGTTCTCTTTAGAGCCCCAGGAAATCAGAAGTCACAAGTCACTTCTGTTTCCAGAGAGGCCCCCAGCATGCAAAGGCAGGAGGGTGTGTTAACAGCACACCGGTCCAGTGGCTGGTCACGCCCATGCAGTACATTCTCCATCCCTTAGCTCAACAAAAGGAAAATCACCAAAGAAAAACATTTTTCTTTTTCATGGATATTTACTTTTTCAGTTCCCTCCCTCACCCATAATCTGTGTGAATTACAATAGAACACGCACACATACACACAATTTTCTGCCAGAATGTGTTACTCCAGTACATTCTACCCTCCTCCCTCACTGCCTCCTACCCTTTTTTCTCCTATCTACTCTCTTCCCATGACACCCAATGGACAGGTAGGGGAATTCAAATTAGACCACAGTCTCAAATGTAGTTTAAAGCTCACTCACGCACTGCTATTTTGCCAGTTCTGACTCATAGTTACAGGATACAACTGTCCTTGTGGATTTCTGAAACAACAATTATTTGTGGGAGTTGAAAGCTGCCCTTCCTACAGGAATGCAGCAGGTGCGTTTGAACTGCCAACCCTGCAGTTAACAGGCCAATGTGAAGGGATTTTGCCACTTTGCCACCAAGGATCCTAGCATGAGGAGAACATTTATTAAATCTTCCATGGTACACAGGCAAGGGGGAGACCTGAACTACAGCTCTCGGGATTCTTGGTGCCTCGCAGTGGACAGTTCCAGCAGCATCGGATCCAGGCTTCCCAAGATTTGCAGAGCCACCAGCATAGTCTTTGCTCCTCTCCAGGATTCACAATTGCTTCCTGGTTGCTCAGGTATGTAGGAGTTTAGTGGTTCTCTAATGCAATCATCCCATTTTGCAAAGAAGATGCTGATGCCCAGACCGGGGAGAAGATTATCTGAGGCCACTGAGAAGGACACCATCACCTCAAGTCCTTCTGACCCCCCACAAGTTTCTGCCAACAGCACTGAGCTCTGGGTTACCTACTCAGTCTTTTGAAGCCTTAGCCAGCTGATGCAGCTGCCAGTTGGATTGATCAGGGTATGTGACACAGAGCTCCTTAGAACGCGCCCCCCCTAAATGCAAATTTACTGCCATAGAGTTGATACTGACTCATAATGACCCTATAACACAGGGTAGAACTTCCCTGTAGGTTTCTGAGACTAACTTTCAGCCTTTCTCCTGAGAAGTGGCTGGTTGTGTGGTGGTTTAGATCTTGCAGTTAGCAGCCTTTTAGCATGAGAGGTAGGGTCACATTTCTGTTCTGATTATGCTCCATTTTCTGAGATGCCAGTGCCGAGGCTCCCCCCCTGCAGGTAGCAGTGAGATTTTTCTCACTAAACTGCGCTGGATGGGAAACTTGGGGCAAGTAGTGCATCGCAGCCAAGGAAGATCTCATTGACAGTGCAGTACTTGAATAAGGCAGGAAGACACAGGAGTGGCCATGTGGCGGTGGGGAAAGTGTTCCAGGTAGGAGACAGTCAGTGCAAAAGGCCTTGTGATTGGGTTCTCCAAGCTTCTTCCTGGAACAGCAAGGAGACCAATGTGAGTGGGGCATGACACTCTGTGTAGTGAGGAAAGATGATCACTGTGTGGGCCTCCTGTATGGTTGAGAAGCCAAGGGGAATTTTTAAACCCTAAGCCAGATCAATGCTCAAGGAAGCATCAGTCAAGACATCAAATGACACGTTGCATTGGCTAAATGTGCTACAACAGATCTTTTAAAAAGACTGAAGATCAAGGATGTTACTTTGAGGACACTGTCTGATCTTGTGCCAAATCTCGCCATGGATGTTAGGTTGGAGTCCATTGTTGCAGCCATGGTGTCAGCCCATCTCCTTGATGGTCAGTCTCTTTTCTTGTGGACCTTCAGTTTTACCAAGCATGATGTCCCTTTCCATGGAGTGGTCTTTCCTGATAAAATGTAGTAGCTACCAGGTTGAATGTCATGCCTTTAGAACAGTGGTTCTTAACCTTTCTAATGTTGTGACACTTTCATATAGTTCCTCATATGTGGTGCTCCCCCCAACTATAAAATTATTTTTGTTGCTACTTCATAACTATAATATTGCTACTGTGATGAATCGGATGACCCCTGTGAAAGCATTGTTCGACCCCCCTCCCCATGGGGGTCGCGACCCACAGGTTGAGAATCACTTCTCTGGAACATTTTCATCATAGAAGAGAGTTCGGTTGCACAGCTCTGAGTTAGAGGGTGAGACGGGTTATTTGACATTCATTTGCTGATGTGTTTGCGAACCCAGTGGAAACACTCGGGAATGAGCATCTTCTTTAGCCATATTCCTGGATCATTCAAATGCCATCTCCCCTGTGAATGACTCACTCCATCCTTGGCTTTCCATACTTGCCATATGAAAACGGGATAATATTCAATACTTAGCATTATATATAACCCAGTATTTGGTAGTCTGCCTCAAACAGATGCGAGTCTCTCTCTTTTTCTACTAATATTTAATTTTGATATGTGAAAGCATACAAAGCAAAATCTGTTCCATTTCAACCCTTTCTGGACACAATGTTCAGTGACATTGGTCACACTCTTCATATTGAATTAACATTCTTGTTCTTTCTATTCTAGGTGTTTCTTTTTACTTAATCTCTCTGCCACAACCCTCTCACATATATTTTGAATTATCTGTAGCCCATTTAGATTTGTGCTGATTTTTAAAGACTGCAATACTCAAGGATGCAATCCTTTAAGAGCTAAATTGTTATTTAGTTTAAAGATGACTTCAGGGGACAGTTTCAATTCAAGGTTTGAAGAGTAACTCAGGGTCATAGTCTCTGGGACTCTTCCAGTTAAGTAAGTCTAGATAGTTAAAGAATTTTAAATTATGTTCCACAAGGTTCTTCCTTTGTATCAGCATCCTTAGGAATCATGGTGCTATGGTGCCTGCTAATCTCAAAGTCAATAGTTGAAACCACCAGCCACTCTGCAGGGGAAAGAAAAGGCTTTCTGTTTCCTTAAAGAATAGCAAGCCAGGAAACCACAGGGGGTGTTCTATACTGAGTCAAAATTGACTCCATGGCAGTGAGTTTATGTTGTTATCAAAAAAAGAACACATTTTAATGGGGGCTCTGACAGATAATATAACAATCCATAAATCAATTAGATCAAGCGAGTTTGTACATATGCTGCCACCATCATTTTCTAAACACTATCATTCTGCTTGACCCCTTTGATATCAGCTCCTGTTTTTTACCTCTTTCCTCAACCCTCACACCCTTACTAAATTATATATAAATTAATATCTTTATACACACTGTCTTGTGTGTCCCTCTACCCATATTTCTGTTATTCGGCCCCTAGGCTGTGTGTGTGTGTGTTCTAAATCCATCATTGTTATTAGTTCCCTTTTCCTCCCCTTCCCTACACAGCCACCCTGTGCCCTCATGGTATCTGAGTCAGTTCGAGTTGACCAGAGAAGCACATTCATAAACACTCATGTGTCCTAAAAAGGCTTTATATAGAAGAATAATTGTATATTAAGAAAACATCCCAGCCCAGTCCAGACCACGTCCATAAGTACGAAATTAACCCATATATCCAATAACAGTGTGTAATTTTGTTCAGACTTATGCAACACATGCAATGACACGAAGTGCTGGAAGATCACAGGGCAGTCGGTGGAATGTCTTATGGACCCAGTGGAGGTGGAAAGTGGCATGGGTCTCCACATGACTCCTCCCCATTCAAGGCTCTGGCTGCCGTCAATGTAGATCCATGTATCTTGTCAGCAGGAATATCAAGTCATGGGTGTCTCTCACCCCCAGGAAAGAATACAGGAGTTTCCAGAATCCTCAAGAGAAGGCCATGCCCACATTGAGACCTCACTGGCTATGGCTGGAGTGACAGTCTGGACTCCACCCCTATGCAAGATGATGGGAGATTAAAAAGCTACCACTGTATCGTTACTCCCATTGCTGTTCCTGAGGATTTTATCTGTCCTGGATTCCGTGCGTGGTTGCTATTTTTTTTATGATTTTTCTTTCAGCATCTATCTGTGGTGTCCCTGATCTGAATGCCCTGATGCAGTATCTGTGAGTCTTCTGTGAGCAGGGACTGTGTTCTCTACATCTGGGTCTTCTTAAAGCTTTGCAAAATGTTGTCATTTGAATAACACTCAATAAATATTTGTTGAAGGAATGGCATTGCAGGTGACAGTCAGTACCTATTCTCCCATCAGTTTTATGGTTGGCGGTCTTTTTCCTCTCAGACATATAGCTGAATCATTACAATGTGAGGGTCTGAGCCTGGTTATATTATTGGGACATGTAGTCAAAAGACAAAATATGTTTGCCTAAAGCACCTTTTGAGTATGATGTTTCAATAAAATGAATTGGACAGATCCTGTCAGCAGACATGTTTCAGCATCTCACAAGCTATGTGGCTTTGAGTAGTGTACCCTAAGCTCTGAATTCAAGGTAAGTAGTTTCAATGGTCAATATGCATGTGAGAGCTGGACAGTGAGTAAGGAAAACTGAAGAAGAATCAATGCATGTGAATGATGTGCAAACAATACCGAAAGTCGTCTGGGCTGTCAGAAGAACAAGCAAATCCCTCTTGGAGGAAGCATGGTCAGAATGCCCCTTAGAAGTGAGGATGGCAAGTCTTCATCTCACATCCATTGGACATGCTATCAGGAGAGACTGGTTCTTAAGAAAGGACATAAT
Source organism: Tenrec ecaudatus (assembly GCF_050624435.1). Lineage (NCBI taxonomy): Eukaryota > Metazoa > Chordata > Mammalia > Afrosoricida > Tenrecidae > Tenrec > Tenrec ecaudatus. The sequence goes on along the minus strand of NC_134530.1, from coordinate 271,710,089 downwards.
GCTTGTTAAAGTACAGGGGCAGCAAGAGGGAAGAAGACCCTTGATAAGATGGATGTCCACAGTGGCTACAGCAATGGACTCAACATGGACCAACGACTGTGGTGATGACACAAGAGCAGGCAGGGTTTCATTCCGTTGTACAGTTCCGGTCTCTGGTACAAAGGAAAATAATTTGCCCTATCCTGTGGGGTCGAGGCTATTGTGCCTGCTCTGTATTTTGTCCTAAGGTCTTGCAGTGTTGTTCTTTATACAGTGTTGTTGTTATTAGCTGCTTTTCGGTCCATTTGGACTCATAGCGACTCTCATGCATTTCAGAGTAGAACTGTTCCATAGGGTTTTTAAGGCTGTGACCTTTTGGAAGCAGATTTTCAGGCCTACCTTCCTTAGGCACCTCTTGGATTCTGGGTGGGATTTAACTGCCGACCTCCTGGGTGCTAGTCAAACACTACCCAGGGAGTCCTCCCACTGAATAGTGTGAGTGTATTCCCACCTAGGGTGCTCCTCTTCCAGTACTTGTTTGGTCGGTATTCTCTTTTGATCCATAGGGTTCCATGGACTCATTCTCAGTAGTACATCATCAGGTCTTTCTTCCCAGTGTGTCCTAGCTTGGATGCTCTGGTGAAGCGTGTCCAGAGTGGCTTGCTCTGGTTATAATCGTAGCAGGTGACACCGCTTACAGCAATCACAGCTATAGACAAATGACAACATGATGACAAACTGACAGATGGGTGGCAGCCTAGGGAAGGAATGATCAACACAACACAACCTGAGTGGAAATCGAGCTATGGAGTCTCTGAGAGTCCAGGCTCTTCGTCCTGGCACAGCCTGGGGCAGGGCCTGGAGCCAGGAACTGTGGCTGCTGGGGTGAGGACCCCCAGCTTCCCCACTTGGCATTCCCTCCCCAAACACAGCTGGCAGCCTGTGGGAATTGTCTTTCCCCTTGCACATGACGGCACTGACGAGCATAACGCAACCCTGCTGGTGGTTAATGACTGGTGACATTTTGAGGCCACTGCCCACCTTTGGTTGAGGGAATTTGCCAATGCTCGGAAGTTGTTGGGCTCTAACGAAATGCAACCCCTGCAAGCAAGCACTGAGTCAAGTGCACGAGGTGTGGGGCACTCTGACATCCCCGTGTGACCGTGAAAAGCAGGCTGCGGAGCAGTGGTGGCTGCTGAGGCTCCTTTCTCCTGGCAATACTGGTGTGCTGAAATGGCGGGCTGATTTGCCATGGAAAGCAGGGTTTCATGGGAACTTGAGGATTAAGAATCCACATGCCTGCAATCAATATTGTATGTTCATCGTATAATTTACTTTGAAAGGGAGACGACACAGTTCTCCAAATTTTTGGGTGAAGTAAACCACTTTTCCAAAGGAGTAAGTGGATTTCTGTGTTTATAAATCATGCCCACCACTTGGGAGTGCAGAGGAGGATATGGGAGGATGGTAAAGAAGAGCAGCAGGAGAGGACCTGAAGACCTCATGTTTCCTCAGGGTCAGGGGCCAGGCGAAACCAAAGTCCCTGGAACACCACTGTCTCTCTGGAATGGTATTAGCACAGCTTGTTATTTGCATACTGTACTGAGTTCATTCTGACTGGCAGCGCCCCTATAGGGAAGATAAACATGCCCCAGTGACTCTCTGAGACTATAATTCTTTACTCAAATAGAAAGCCTCATCTTTTTTTCCATGGAGGAACTGGTGGATTCAGAACTGCTGACCTGGTGGTTAGCAGGCCAACACGGAACCTACTATACCACCAGGACATTTCTGTTTAGCCTAGAGACTTTCAAATGGATAGAACAAGACCCATCCCAACCCTGTTCACAGCTATTAACACCCCTTTCTGTGAAGTCCACACTACGTTCTGTGAAGTTCACCACTTTCTCCGTGTGTGTGTGTGTGTGTGTGTGTGTGTGCTATAAAAACAGGAACTTTGACCTCTTTTTAGAACTCTTGCAATTCCAGGGCTTGCTCAACAAAGCACGAATCCCCAGTGTCTTCAACCTGACTTGTCCCATGTGGAAATACACATTGGGTTTCCAGACACACTGAGCTAGTGAGTGAGTGGACACTACTGTGCTATCTAAACAAACCCTGTGTGACAGGGCTGCACCTGCCTTACTTAATTGAATAACCAGAACCGTTTTCTAAAATAGGTAATATCAACTTAATCTCCCTGCCATCGAGTCACTGCTGATGCATAGCGACCTTGTAGGACAGGGGAGAATTGCCCCCATGAGTTTCTGAGCCTGTAACTCTTGACAGGAGTAGAAAGCCTCATCTTTCCCTCACTGAGTGCTGCTGTTTTCGAACTGCTGAGTTTAAGGTTAGGGACACAATGTGTAACCCACTACACCACCAGGAGATGCTTGTGTCAACTTTCTATATACAAAAATGAAATGTTGCCAGGTCTGATGCCATCTTCATGGTCACTGCTGTATGTGAGTCCAAAGTTGTGGGCCAATACATCTCAAGGAGAATCGCCTGCATATCCAATGACACATCCCCGCACCAAACCCAATTTCCTTTTCTACTGATCAGCCATGCTTAATGACTTGGCCAAAGTGAGCAAGCATAAATCCTCCCAGCCTCCCTTGCCAGGCACAGTGTGGTTTCCGAGAGCAGTGTTTCTTCTACAATGGGAGTGCTCATGCTTTTGCCACACTCGGCAAATTCTATGAATATTTTGACTTTTTTTAAACGTATTTGATCATAGAGCATGTTTCCCTTTTCCCTTTGTATGAGATGACAAAATTTCACTCACTTCCTATTCATCCAAGGAAAGAGTAAACTTTCCTGCCCTGCCAGCGAAGGGCTTGGCCAATAGAATAAAAGTGGAAGGAGTTGTGTGCCACTCTCGATCAGAGGTTTTAAGAGAAATGGTCCTTTTGTTGCTTACCTATCCTTCAAGAGGAAGGAAACCTTGTAATATAGTGGTTATGCGTTGTCTCAACCTCATGAGTCACACACATGCAAGTCTTTCAATTTCAAAACCTGATTGTTCCCCTGCACAAAGCTGACAGAGATAAGCAACAACTGCTTGTAGGCTGGAAAGATTGCCCGAACATAGTGTACTTTGGGGATTTCTTACTGCCAGGAGAAATACAGGCGATGTGGCAGGTGACGGTCCTAGTATCTCTCAGCTGCCAATCAGAGGCAGGTTCTGAGCCTTCAGTCAGGGCCACTGGAGGAAGTGGCTCATGGTGATGCTGCCATAGTCCATCCCAGATCAAGCCCTCTGAGGTGCTGGGTTACAGAGCTTTGGATTGGCACTCAGTGAGGGCTGCTTCAAAGCTCCTTCCTTTCTTAAACTTGCTCCTGCAACCACATTCTTTCTGAAGGTCCTTGTCAGTAAGCCGAAATCCCAACCAATTTGCTAAGTCAGGACAAAATGCAAAATTGATGGTACCGAGAGACATTAAACCACCTACAACCTTTTAGACCATGTCAACAGATCATCTGTAGCCTCAACTGCAGAAACATTTCACTAAATCCTCTGTTTCTCCACAAAGATTAGGAATGCCCTTCTATCTTTTAAAAACAGATATTGGTCTGGCACCACTTCGGTTCCACCTGAGGTAGTGGATTCCCCTGAGCTAAGCTCTAGAGAGGATCACTTAATCTTCATTCAAGATATATGTCATGAGGACTGTAGATCATGCAGGGACTGCACAATCCCTCTGTGTTGGCAGCGGCTGCATCACGGCCTGGCCCATTGGGAAGAGAGACGGACCCATGGCAATTATAAGACAAGATGCTGAGGGTGCTGGGGTGGTCTAGGGATACAGGAAAGGAACTATTGGGCATGGAGGCAATTATGAAGGGTTCTTTTTTCCCATGGACCAAACCCATGCCAGTTGCCATGAAGTTAACTCTGATTCATAGGGACTCCTTTGGGCCAGAGTAGAACGACATTCTGTTGTTTTTTTCTATAACTGATTTTGTTGTTGTTGTTTGAAATGCAGCACCAGGCCTTTCTTCGGAGACACTTCTGGCTGGGCTTGAAGCTCCAACCTATGAGTTAGTAGCCCACTATGTTAACCAACTGCACCACCCAGGGACTCCTCCATGTGACTAAAGAATGACTTAAGGACTTCCCCCACAGACCCAAACCAAAACCAAATCCACTGCCATGGGGTTGACCTCATATATGGCACAATAGACTGGCTCTGCTGATTTTCAGAACTGCACATATTTACGGGAGCAGAAAACCCTCATCTTTCTCCCAAGGAGTAGCTGGTGGGTTTGAACCATTAACTTTGCCATTAGCAGCAGCCCAACTCTTAACCCAATATACCACCAAGAGTGGTTCAATTTGGAAAAATAGTATGTGATCACCTATCTATGAAGGGAAACCCCTCTCATAGAGTGCACTTACACAAATGAGAAAGAAATGAGTCCCCAAATGCCCGTCTTAATCAACAATCTGGGGAAGGGTGTTCTGGGAAGCAGCTTTCAAATGTGGCTGGAGATTATAAAATTAATCAACCTAATCCCTGTTTTAAAGAGCCCTGGTGGTACAATGGCTAAGGACTGGGTGGCTAAACAAAAGGCTGGTAGTTTGAACCTACCCATGGGCTCTAAAGGGGAAAAGACCTGACGAGCTGGTCCCATAACGATCTCAGCCTAGGACACCTTTGGGGGAAGTTCTACTCTGTCCTGTAGGGTCACTATGAGCTGATATCAACTTAAAGACACACAGCACGTTTGACTCTACGTCATTTGTTGATAGAGTTTGTGCAGAGCATTCTGAGTAGAAAACAGACTCAGGGGCATCTGACATCAACCAGCTACAGTCTCTTTCCTTGAGAAAGATTGTGGAAAGGGATGAGGAGGGAGCTTCCAAAAGTGTGTGGAAAAGGGATACGAAAAAATAATGGAATTTTGCCATGAGCTTTTTGAAGCTCTCTTCATGAGAGCTAGTCCTCCATGGAGGTTTCTAGAAAAGTGAAACACGGAGGAAGAGGCTGGTAAGTCCCACTGAACAATTCCAGGGGAGAATGGGTCTTGACTCAGAGTACTTGAGCATTCTGGCTTATTCCTTCAAATAACAAATCACACTAGACCAAGTTCTGAGACTCAGGGAAGGCAAATAAGACACACCAGGCCCATGATTCAGACTTATGGGGAAAGTGACACTGGAGAGGGAAGCCACTTTACCTTGTGTGCCTGACAAGTGTCTCATTTGCCTCATCTAAAACCCAGCCCTGGAAAAAAGGCTAACAGTACCAGCTTCAAACTTGTGTTTGAATCTTGTCTCTGTCACTTATTAACTTAGCCACATTAAATCCCTTCCTCTAGTTTTCCATCTGTAAATGAGGCACAGTTCCAATCATAGGGCCTTCAGTAAATGGCTATTATTAGCTAGGCATGCACTCCTGTTTTCTAGGCGAGAGTTCTCAGCCAGGTTTTTGTGGGAGCTTGTTCTTCAGGGTATTGTCATACATGAGTGTGTCACCCATATTCCTCTCAGGGCCAAGAGACTGATTTCCCCAGCTGCTGAGAGAGCCACTGATAGAAAAGGTCCCAGCTGTCTGGCCCCTTTTAGGATTGCCTCAGCTGATGAGAGCTCATCCAAGGTCTGCTCCTTCCCCAAACTAACCTTCATCCAACGACTTGTCAATGTAGGGGTATAAATGGCATAGTGGAGGCATTTGACCCCCCTGTAACTTCACAAAAGGCAATGGAGGAAAATCAAGATAAACAGCCCAACGCTGATTCCTTTGAGACAGAGATCAAAATGCCTCCACCCTCCTTTCTTTTCACAGTTTCTGACACCAACCATCCCTACCATGACACTCTCTTCTTCTCTGCTGGGTTTGATAATCCTTAAGTGGCAATGGCCACACAGAACTCGCAAACAATACTTATGTTTCTGGGGTTAATTGGGGACCTAGCAGGTGACAATTCAGGATCAGAAATGACTGGGGATATAGTTCTTCAGTCAGGACAGTCTCTTCCCAGTGGTGCCCAGAGGAGGCAGAACTTTTTCTGGTCCTTGGCCTCTGCCCTGCAGCTCCTTGACCTCTGCTCTGCTTGGGACCGTGTACAAAGTTCTTTCTGCTCTGCTGATAAGTGCGTTGAGGCAGCCCGCTTTGTCTGGAAGCCTTGGCCCAAAGACACTCAGCTTTCTCATTCTGTGTGCTGGTGAGCTCCCTGTTCTGGGGTCTTGGTGCTGCTGCCTCTGCTTCCATGAGCTATTTATCTGCCACTGTTTTTCATTGTCTCCTGATGCATCCAGTGTCAGGGATCTCTGTCTCCTGGACAGAGGTGGTGCTCAGAGTAATAATCCTGGGTCCAAAGAACACACTCCACTGCTGGCTCGTCTTTCTCGGTGCTCTTGAAACTCCACTTTCTGTTTCTGAGTTAACTCACCCAGGATGACCAAACCGACCAATCCCTACATTAGGGCTCTACAGGTCTTACTTGAATGGTCTCACCTCTTCGAGGATGCCATGCACCTTACTGATATTATTAGCATGCTGTCTACTTCCCTCGGTGGCATAGTTCCACCCTGTCATTGGTAGGAGTTACAAAGACTATAGCTAGAGGAGAACTAGTAAGCAATTCGCTGCAACATATTAGGCTACAGAGTCCCAGGCTACTGGTCACCACTTCGCCAGGTCCCAGTTACAGAGCTCCCTGTGATGGCTCCTTTTGCATATCAATGTGGCGAGGCTATGGTGCCCAGTTTTTGGGTCAAACAAGTATTCATCTATTTGCTCTTGTTTTTTAAACATTTTATTAGGGGCTCATACAATTCTTATCACAATCCATACATATACATACATGAATTTTATAAAGCACATCTGTACATTCTTTGCCCTAATCACTCTCAAAGCATTTGCTCTCCACTTAAGCCCTCCGCATCAGCTCCTCTTTTTTTGTCCCCTCCCTCCCCGCTCCCCCTCCCTCATGAGCCTTGATAATCCACAGATTGTTATTTTGTCATCTCTTGCCCTTTCCAGAGTCTCCCTTCCTCCCTTCTCTGCCGTCCATCTCCCAGGGAGGAGGTCACATGTGGATCCTTGTAATCAGTTCCCCCTTTCCAACCCACTCACCCTCCACTCTCCCAGTATCAACCCTCACACCCCTGGTCCTGAAGGTATCATCCACCCTGGATTCCCTGTGCCTCCAGCTCCCATATGCACCAGTGTACAGCCTCTGCCGTATCCTGTCCTGCAAGGTAGAATTTGGATCCTGGTAGTTGGGGAGAGGAAGCATCCAGGATCTGGGGGAAAGCTGTGTTCTTCATCGGTACTACATCGCACCCTGACTGACCCATCTCCTCTCCTAAAGCCCTCTATGAGGGGATCTCTAGTGGTCGACATTTGGGCCTCTGGTCTCCACTCTGCACTTCCCCCTTCATTCTCTATGGTATATATATATATATATATATATATATATATATATATATATATATATATATATATATATATATATATATATATATATACCCATATACACACAGAGATATGTATACATATATATATTCTTTTTTTTTTTTTTTTGCATGATGCCTTATACCTGGTCCCTTTGGCACCTCATGATCGCACCGGCTGATGTGCTTCTTCCAGGTCGGCTTTATTGCTTCTGAGCTAGATGGCCGCTTGTTCACCTCATCTATTTGCCCTTATAAAGGAGTTGGTCTCAAGCAAAATAGAATACTTTCCATAATGTGGGAAGGGGTAAACCTCTCAGCCAAAGGCCTTCAGCACAGAAAGGGAGTTTCCCTAGGTTGTGTTCTGGCCATTCTTATTCTTGTCTTTTCCCATCACCTAACCTATGGATTTTAAGATGAACATCGACAGAGCTCTTTAGGCTGTTGCCTGACCTATGAATTTGGAACTTGCCATTCCCCTATGTGAGCCAATTCCTAGAAATAAGCCTCACTCTCTGGGGCTCTGGTGTCGTAGTGGGTGGCCCATTGAGCATCCAACAGCAAGGACATCAGTTTGAAAACACCAAGGGCTCCTTGAGGGAAAGATGAAGCTTCGTAATCTCCTGAAGAGTTACAGTCTCCATTGCCCAAAAGGTCAGTTCCATACTGTTTTACACAGTCACTTTGAGTCCACCTTGATGGCAATGAGTGGCCGGTGCAGTGGTTAACCATAGGAGCCCTGGTGGATATATCGATATCTCCAGTTTCAGCTATATAACTGGTTTGGTTTCTCTAGGGCACACTGACTATGACACTCTCCATAGGCAGGGCTGAGACGTCTGTTGAGATTTCCCTCCTGTGCCCTTCCTTGATTCCCCCCACAGGTGCTTATTCCCTGAGCATTCCTCAATAAATGTCAGGAATCCAGAGCTAATTCCATCACAGTGTCTCCTTCTTCCAGGGAGTCTGAATGGCTTCCGGGGAGTATGAACTGCAGTCTCCGTCCAACTTCCTCCTTCTATTTCTATGATCTGGACCTTATTTGGGGCTGATTTGGTTGTAAACAGGCAAAGAGACCAATACTTGGAAGAGAGAATCCTAGGAAAATGGAAAGGTGGGGAGAACAAGAGGACAGCTGGCTCTGTTGACGGTTCCTCACCACCACTGGCATGTTCCTGTGTTCTTTGTGTCTGTCTCTCAGGGCACATGCTGTAATCTTGCAACATATACCGCCTCCTCCACGTGGCGGGACATGTGCTTCTGAATTATGCTTCTTAGATGCCAGGCCACTTGCAAAAGCGGGACTTTCTTTTTCGTTTTTTGGTTGGAAATGCTCCAGAAAAAGCGTCTAGTTGACCCATCTTATGTCAGTGTCTCCACTGGGCCAATGAAAACAGCCTTGTGACCGTATTGAAATGTGGTGTCTTCCCCAGGGAAATGATGTTTCAGCCAGTGAGGTAGTTCACAGGGACAGATAAGAAAGGGGGTTGGGACAGATTAAAATAATAATAATGTCTATTTTCAAAGAATAGGGCCTTATTATTTTTCGCATGCCCCCATCTGAACACCCTACCACTGAATATAGGCAGGAGGTAGGGCCCACCTGTCACTCAAGCAGCTAAAAATGTATAGCACTTGCTGTAGCAACTGCTAATGTGTCCATGTATTAGCACTTAGCACCCACCACTCCCATAAATGCCAATGGACTCAAAGGAAGCACATGTAACTCCCCACACAGGGAACAGTCATTGAGCAGACAGGGGAGTTGACATCCTCCAGGACCTAATGCCAATTTAACCAATGACACATGAGTATAGGTGGAGCACACTCCAGTTCCCTCAGCCTTTGGGTGGGACAAGTACAAGAGGATTTATACTGTCTCTGGGAACCTACTCAATGACATTTCTTTATCGGCCCCTTCCCTTTGCTCTATCAGTATTACCCTTCTCTACTGGTCCTTCCTGGAGGCACCTCCCAAGGAAACAATAGTCTAGCTGCCATTCCAATTCTAGTGGATTCCAATTCTTGGTGATCGCATTCATGTGAGTCAATCAGAACTGTGCTTTCTGCAGATTCTTTCTCTCCCCTTTTTAAGAGTAGTTTTAAGGACACTGTGAAAGCTTCCCACCATCCAGTTCCAGAACATGTTCATCGACCCTGCAGCCATTAAGCAGTCATTCCCCATTGCCCCTCCCACCCCACCCTGGGAAACCACCAATCTACTCTATGGCTCTACGGGATTTACCTGTCCAGCATTTTTCCTCTAAATGGACTCACAATACATGGCATTTGGTGTTTGGCGTCTTTCACTTCATGTCTTGCCTTCACCTGTGTTACAGAGTCTGTCCGAATCAAAGGCCTTAGTTTTCTTGTGGCAGACAATATGTATATCCCACTCAGTGTAGATCATTTTTTCTCTATTCTTCTACTGATGGGTATTGTTGGCTTATTGTTTACCTTTTGCCCGTAGTGATTAGTGCAGCATCCATCTGGGTACTCGTCATTCATTCTTTTAGATATGCACTTGGGAATGGACTCCCTGGATCAGCTGGCAAGGGTTCATGACCAAGTGGGTTATGTTGGGCTGCCTACCGTAAGGCCAGCATTTTGGACCCTTTAGCTACTGCGAGATAGAAATGCTCTCATAATGATCCACAGCCCCCCAGACCCACCAGCCGCAGTTCTACTCTGTCCTTTCGGGTTGCTGTGAGTCAGAATCAACTCGATGGCAGTGGTAGTGATGAAGCCAGCGACTTGAGAGTGGAACCAGGGACCGTGGAGAATTCTGGCAGTAGCCATGGTGTCCTCACTACCCAGATGACAGCAACCACCAGTGAACAAAGGAGGCACAAGCAAGGTTCTCGCTGACTTCATGCTGGCGACCCGGCTGCCCCTGCTTCCTCAAATGCCATTTCCTCAGCTTTACTGGCAACGGGGTGTACTCCCTATTATCATATCACCAACTCTTTCAATGGTCCACCTAGCCAGGTGTGATTCCAGACACTCACTGTGCAGCCACCATCAGCGAAGGTGGCTGCCCACCTCATTTGTACACATGCAAAGAATGTGATCATTCTTGGCACTGGTGTCCTTAGTCATCCTGGTTGGTATATTTACATCCTTGGGGAGCTGGGTCAGTGAGCAAGCGCTTCCCAAGGTGCCAATATGATCTGTTTACTGAGAGTGCCAGCCCAAGGATCTGACTTGCCACCCACAGTGAACGCACCTCTGAGGCAAAGGAGAAGGCTTCTTTCTAACTGGGAGACCAGCAGGTCTTCTGCAGACATCACTCCCCTGCAGCACTCTGATCCGAGGCCTTTCATATTAGAGCAGCATTAAGATTCCCATCTGTCACCCAGTCAGACTCACATGTGCGAATTCTCTTTTCAGAGCAAGACAGCCAATGCAGTGAGCTGGGTAAAGGGGCAGTCTCACTCTGAGGAGACTCAGCCAGGAGTGTAGGGACAGGGAGGGAAATGTGCAGTTTCCAGCTGCCACCCAAGCCTCCTTAGTGCAGTGGCATGAGAGCAAAGAGATAGTCCTTTGTGACTCTTTGACCTCCTTCCTGGCCTTGGTGGAATTAACACTGCTCAGTGCCAGTCTCTTCTGAATATCCTGAAAAGATAGCTCAGAAAAGAATAGAGTTAAATAAGAGCAGGACAGAGTAAGGTGGCTTCATGGTGTTGCATTTGTGTGTCTCAGAGCCCATCCTGGCTCACAGTGACCCTCTGTGACAGAGAAGAACTGTTCCACAGATTTTTCTAGGCAGAATTTTAAGGAAATGTACCTAGCAGCACAGTGGTTGCATGTGCGGCTGTAACAGAGAGACTGGCAGTTTGAACTCACTGATCCCCATCGAGAGAGTGAAGACGTGACTGCCTGCTCCCATGAAGACTCCTAGCCTGTTGTTGTCTGTCCATTTGTGGTGCTGTGGTAAGTTGTGTGTTACTGTGATGCTGGAAGCCACGTGACTGGTATTTCAAATGCCTGCAGGGTTACCTCAAGTGAAGAGGTGTCAGGGAAACTTCCAGGCTAAGAACAGAATACAAAGAAGTGTTCCACTGCCCACTTCAGAGGAAGTAGCCGCTGAAAACCCTAACACTATAGCACAGTGTGCCTTTCCTTCCCATCACAGGGAGTCAGAATCGCCTCAATGGCACATCACAATCAACAACACCTTTGAGGAGGGAAGTCTCCTTTAGTAGGGCTGGGTGAGTTAAAACTGGGTGGCTTTTTGGTTAGCACTTGAGCTCTGAATCATCTCACCACCAGGGCTACCATCTTCATGATGCAGGCAAATAAAACCATCTTGGTCCTGCTCGGTATTGCCAGCGTCAGCATGCTCTTTCTCACATAAGCACATGTCTGGTGGCTAGACCACAGCAAACCCGGTTGACACTATTTCCTCATCACCCCGTGTGTGTCAGAGTAGAAGTGAACCATGGTGTTTTCTTTGATTAAAAACATTTTTATTGTGATTTGGGTGAAGGTTAAAGAGCAGCTCAGCTGTCCATTGAGCAATGCATACACATTTTGTTTCATGTCATTGATAGCAATTCCCACAATGTACCATCACTTCCCCCACATCTTCCTGTTTCTTGTCTCCAAGCTTCCTTCATTCTCAACTTTTTTGAACTCCGTTCTTGGGGGAATGCTGTCTTTTGATCTCATGTGATTTATTATTCTATGGTATTTGTATGTCTCTAATGTCATTGTTCCCATTATAGACCTGTCTATTGTTTGGTTGAACATCGAGCCATGATGGGTTCAGTTCCAGATCTGCAGGGTAACTAAGCACCATAGTCTTGCAATTTCACCAGCCTTTATCCAAACAGTAAGCTTGGTGTTTTATCATGATTTTGAGTTTTGCCCCACATTTCCCTTCTACTCTAATCAAGCCCTTCTAATGTGATCTCTTTCATAGCAGTCGATAGTGGGAGCTAGGCACCATCTAGTTCTTCTGGTCTCCAGTGGTGGAGGGTGATCGTTGCTTGAGTCACTAGTCATTGATTCATTGTGCCCAATCAGTTCTCTTCTGCTGTCCTCTGGATGGGGAGAGACCAACTGTTGCCCCTGTCCTGATTGCTCAGGAACTTTGAAAATCCCAGAGACGATGGTCCTGATCCCCCAGGCTCAACAACTCATTCCCTCACAGTTTTTGCATCTGTCTCAGAGATTTTTTCCACCCTCACCCCGTTTTATGACATTGGTCCCTGTATGCTCCACCATATACCTGGATCTATTTAACAACCAAGGTCAATACATTCTATAAACTTTTCAATGGCCGAGGATTCTGAAGAAGATTGCCAGGCTTCTCTTTCACAGCTCCTCTAAGTGGGTTGGGAATGACAACTTTTCCCTTAATAGCAGAGCTCATTAACTGTTTACACCCCTAGATACTTCTTACTCTTAGAAAACTCACTGCCATCGAATCCATACTGACTCACAGCCAACTTATAGGGCAGCGTAGAACTGCCCCTGGGAGTGTCTGAGACTCGAATTCTTTATGGGAGCAGAATGCCTTATCTTTCTCCCACAAAGCAGCTGGTAGTTTCAAACTGCTGATATAGCAATTAGCAGCCCAACTTGTAGCCACTAGGCCACAAAGGCTCTTTTTCTTCTTAGCAAAGAGAGGGAAAATAAGCAAACGGAACATTCCCCTGGTGCTTCCCGTGGATGCTGCGATGGGAGCTGGATCCCAAAGGCCCGGATTGGCTGAAGCTCCATTTACATCGGAACACATGCCTCCCTTGTTAGTATTTGCATTGGGCAAGCCATTTCCTGCGCTGACATTTTGCATCTAGTTAAATGCCAGCAACTCCAGAGAGACGTAGCTTTTACCTGTGGCTCTGCCCTTCTGGACAAGCCTTTGGTGCTCGATGGGGATACTTTCAGTCTATGATCTTACAAGTCCTTTTGGATCCCTTCGTCTCTTGTTTTTGTTTTGATTAACACAAACTGGATGAACAGCTTCAGGCTTCATATAATCGCTGCTGAATATTTCATTGGGAAATGTTGTTAAGAAGGCAGTTGGCATCCATGATCTAAGTGTATGCATAGAGATTTCTTTTCAGATGGTAAAGTGGCTTTGAATAATTATGGTTATTATTAGTGAATCAAAGACATATGTGCCTCAAAATGTGAACATTAGGTGTGTGTGTGTGTGTGTGTGTGTTTGTGTGTGTGTGCATGTTTTAAAGAGCACATGGCTTGGTGATAGAGAGGGCGAAGCACTGGTGAGGAGCACATGACAGTGTTCAGAGAGATGACAAAGGGTAGTGATGAAACAAAACAGATTCCAAGCTCACATCCTCTGCTCCCTGCCTCAGAGGGAGGTCGCAACAAGGAGCAGAAAAGCCAAGGGCATTTCCTGCCCTCTCACAGCTGGTAAGCGCCACAGAAGGCACGGGGTTTTAATGTCGAGGCTTTGCTGCTGTGAGGCCGGAAGGGGGGCTTGCCATAGTTTCCACACGCTGACATCACAAACATACCGCAAGTGGGTGCCGTTAACACACCAAAGTCAATGTTCTCACAGCACCGGAGGCTGACAGCATCATGCCAGTGCACCAGCTTGATGGGCAGGCTCTCTTTGTCCATCCCTGGGGGCTGAGGGCTGGTGGGCGGTATTTTTGTTTTGGCTTCAAAAACCTCCATGGTTGGTGGTCCTTGGAGCTCTCTGCATGGCAGCTGCCTTCTTCCCTTGGAGTTAGTTTGCTTCAGTGTTGAATTGAATCCTTTTGTATCAGCCAAGTGATTGGTGTAAGGTACAGCCTCTTTAATGTCACAAAGAAAATCTCTGCCCAGGTGGGATTACATCCACAGTAAAAAGTCCCACTCCTGTAGAGCTCACTCCAGCTCATCATGGCCCTCTCCAGGGGGGTTCCATGGCTGGGCATCTTTATGGAAGCACACAGCCACAGTTTTTCTCCAGAGAAACAGCTAGTGGGTTCTGAACTACCGACCTTGTTGTCAATAGCCCCCTTCTTAACATGTGCGCCAGAAGCCCTGCTCTGCGGTTTGATGAGAAGCCCTTCTGGCCATTGCTAAGGGCTACCTGGCAAAGCCATTTGGTACAAGCAACGTTGTCAGTAGCAAAGAATGAGTTTAGCTGGCCTCAGTAGGATGCTCAGCAGGGAAGTGATAAACTGCTTGGCTTGGGTTTTATGCAGGAGAACCATGGGAGCTGAGATGTGCAGTCTCTTGATTTGAACCCAGACACTCTATCTCCCAGCCTGAACTCTGACCATCATACTCAACTTTTGGGGGCCAAATGTTTGACTCACCTGAGAGATGTGCAGGTGAAAGCGTGCCCCAGAAATATCTCCCTCTCATCCCTGTCTTCTCGGAGAGTTCTCCAGATAAGGATTGGTGGTTCATGTGAAGGGACATATTGTAGCATTTCCCTTGCACTCCTCAAAGGCAAGAAAATGACCCACAGCACCTCGAGTTGCCAGCAGTGTCAAAGGGGATGTGCTCCTTGAGACTCAAGCTGAGTCCCCAGGAGATGAGTTCTCAACTGTGGAATTAGCGCTTTTGAAAAGGGGCAAATCTTCCAGCAGTTCTCTCTTCAGAGGCCTGGCCATACGCTCTGCAGACTTGTGGGCACGCTCACTCTGGTGAACCCAAATTCTTGGGAGAGGCTGATCTGTCCCTAGAAAACTGGCCACATGCAAAAGAATAGAGACCAATATCTGCCTCCTGCTGGAAGGATCTGGAAGGAGAAGGGTGGCTGGAGTCCTCTAGAAGGGAAGTTGAGAGCCAGGAGAGGCAGCAAAGCCACAGTTCCAGCAGGTGGTGTCCTAAGGCCAAGGGAGCTTGCCAAGGACCAAGTGAGTCCTGGAGGTGTCGGCAGCCCATCTTGCAGAGGGCCTCCATTTATTTCATTTATCTATGGATAATGGGAAGGGCCCCCAAGGCCCGCTGGCTGACCTCATATGATACGCCGTGAACTGTCCTCCTTGGCATCCTCCAAAGTCTCTGAATGCTGCAGCCGCTCCCACTCACTGGCAGCCTTCTTGGACAGGATCTCCTCAACACTGCTGCAACCATGGGCTCACACACAAGGACCATTGTGAGGACGGTGCAGGACCAGGTGGTGCTTCAATCTCTTGTGTGTACTTTTGTTATGAGTCAGGAGCTCACTCAATGGTATCTAACAAGTTATTGTGAGATGACATAAGAAGACTTCGTGGAGGCCCTTCCAAGAGAGGGTTGGAAGATAGCATGGTAAGAGGCCTGGTCAGGAATGTGCTCATTGTTTCCATCCCCTACTCCGGGAAGCCAATGCTCTAGGGAGAAAAGGCAGGCCCAGAGACAGGGAAGGGCTAGGGAAGAGGGAGCGATAGGAGAGCAATAGAAAAGACAGGTTACTCTCCCTCATTCCCAGTATAGCTCCTCAAACCTCAGGTAAAGCCTCTGATTCTGAGGCTGAGGCTTATAATAGGATCAGACTGAACATTTAATCCCTCAAGCTGCCTGGAAAGTGTGGGAGCTGATGAAGATGGCAAGAGATGAAGAAGGAAGGAATCTTCTGGTTACAGATGTGAAAGCACCTGTTAGTGAAGCCTTCTCAGTTTCTTATTGCCTTATCAATGTCATCAGTCCACTTAATGTACTCACTTTCCAAACGCCTATTAACCAATTGTACATACCTTGAGTTCTTTCTAGGAGGCAATATTAATATTCTCATTTCCGAGTTGAGGCCACAGAAGTTTGGACAACTTCTGGTTGTTGTTGTTACTGGCAGGTGCTCATCAAGTTGGTTCCAACTCATAGAAACCCCCGTGCATACCAGAAGGGAGCATGGCCCCGTCCTGTGTCCCCCTCTCTGGAGGGCACTTGCTTCAAATCTTTAAATTCAAAGCTTCATGTTTTGTCAAATGAAATCATTTCTTCAGTCAATATCAGAAATCTTTATGTAAAAACGTTGGAAACGCCTTTCACTCAAGGTCTAGGGAGGCTGAGTAAGGTGGGAGGGGCTCCAGGAAAGATGGTGGGAATCACTCCTGCAAGTGGGTGGTAGGTTGGCGAGGCCAGTCTGACTTGCCTCCCTGGTGACTGACCTCAACCAGCAATGGGCAGCTGGACACATGGCATGAAGTGACCTCTGGTCTTCGTGGCGGTGGATGCCAGTATACCGTCAGGTATGGGAGACCCATGAGAAAATAGGTTACTTTTCTCTTTCTCTCCAAGTTTCTCTGTGATCTCTTTATGCTGCCTGAGCCCGCATGCATACTGACAAAGGCAGACATGTGCACACACATGGCAAAGTAAATAGAGACGCCCACATTCACAGACGTATCCATCCACGTGCAAATAGGCACATATGTGCACATGCATGCCAAAGCAGACACAGACATCCATGAATGCACATGTATTCGTGAAAGCCGATTTTCATGCGGAAAAAGATCAGCTCTATCACGGTCAAGTCCACTCCAACTCAAAGCAACTGTAGAACACAGAGGAGAACTGCCCCATTGGGTTTCCAAAGCTGTCATCTTGTCAGACACAGTCAGCCACCACTTTCTCCTGCAGAGCAGCTGGGGTTTTCCAACTGCCGACCTTTCACTTAGCAGGCGAGCACTTGCTGATTTTCATAGGAGTCTGGAAATCAGTTTCATTGCCTGCTAATCATACCTCCTCTGTGAGTTAGCACAGCCTGGTAAGCTTGGCAGGAGTCAAATCTTCCTTCCCGAGGTAATTGAGTGGTTTTCCCCTGAGGAAATGGTTCAGAAAAAGATTTCCTTCAAGAAAGCAGAACACTCTTGAAGAGAAATTTCCTGCGAAAACATTTGTTTGCTTGACACTGAGACAAGTGAAGCAGTCCCCTGACTTCCCCCTTGGGTCCTCTTTCTCATCATGACTGCTCTGCTCAGCTACAAGGCTCCAGGTCCTGGGAGCAAGGGTGCCCTTCTATTTGGAACCTCACAGGGCTCCACTGTGAGTCAGGGAAAGACCTGGAAACTTGAGCATCCTGAAACGGGGCCTGCATAGCAATATCATCTGTCATCAGGCTCATCGTTTCTCTCATTTTTTGTAAGATCATTGAGCCCTTGGAGCCCTGAGAAGTTCTCTCAGAGGAAGCCATCCTCCTCCCATGAATCCAAGAGGGACTGCTTAAAGATTGTTGTCTTCTACTTACAGGAATACCAGCAACCAATTGCCATTGAGTCAACTCGGACTCATGGAGAGCCCAAGTGTGTTAGAGAAGTCCGGTCCCTAGAATTTTCCATGGCTGGGGTGGGTTTTTTTCCAGAGGCATATCATCAGGCCCTTCTTGGTAGGCACCTCTGGGTGAACTCAAACCTTTAACCCGTAGTTCGCAGCCTAGCTCATGAACAATACCATCCAAGGACGGTACAGTTACTTGCTAATGGTCACCTTCAGTAGATGAACCAAGGTCAAGTAACTGCTTGAGAAACATCAACCAGCGGAAAGCAGAGTGAACCCCAGGGTTCTTGGGAAGAAGGCCGGAGAGAGAAAAAGGAGAAAACAGCTTTCTCAGGACATCAGAAAGTAAAGGACTCCACTTTGTGGATGCCATAGAACAATCCCAAGCCAAGCATGGGTGAGAAACAGACCCCACCCAAACCCAGGGGGCTGGATTCTGTCGCCAAGTGTTGAACACCAGACATCGATATGACAGAGCCGCTAGTCGTCCATGGAAAGAAACTGTTTGCCCATTGTCTGGTAGTTTTGCAGCATTTGAACAACCAGGCCTCTGCTGCCTCTTCTGGCCTGAAATATAATTGCAGCCACAACCGCCCAGTGTTTCAATGGGTAGAACTCCCTGGGGAGGGCTAACTACCCAAATCATTTGGGAGATCATTTTAGGATTGTCCAGGAGATCTTTGGCTGTGTCTATTATATGAATGATGGTGTCTTTGTTTTAAAAAAAGAAACTTTTTATTGTAAGGTGGGTTAAGATTTACAGAGAAAATCAGCTTTGCACGTAACAATTTATACACGTTTTGTTATGTGACATTGATGACAATCTCCTGCAATGTAATATCACTCATGCCATTGAAACTCTGCTTCCTGTTTTCATTCACCCTTCTCCCCTAACCTTGCCTGCCTTTTGAATTTGGCCTTGGGCAAATACTGCCTATTTGCTTTTGAATGGTTGATGGTTCTGAGGAATGTGTGCTCCTCAGTGCTATGATTCATTTTGGTGTAGTTGTTCTTATCAGGTGCCATTGAGCCAGTTGCAACCCACATTGACCCTATGCCAAACAGAAAGAAACACTACCTAGCCCTGAATTATTCTCCTAATTGTTCCCAAGCTTGAGCCCCTTGTTTCAGTCACTGTCAATCCATCTCCTTAAGGGGCTTCCTCTCTTTCACTGTCCCTCTACTTCACCTGGCATGATGTCCTTCTCCAGGGACTAGTCTCTCTTAATAACATGACCAAAGTATGTGAGAGGAAGTCTCACCATCCTTGCCTTTAAGGAGCCCTCTGACCATACTTCTTCTAAGACAGGTCTGTTTGTTCCCTTGGCAGTCCATGTTACTTTCAATATTCTTCACCAGCACCACAATTCAAACACATCAAGTTTTCTTCAGCCTCCCTTATTCAATGTCGGACTTTCACATACTTATGAGGCAATTTAAATTACTATGGCTTAGGTAAGGTGCACCTTAGTCCTCAAAGTAACATCCTTGCTTTTTAGCACTCTACAGACGTATTGTGCACCAAATGTATCCATATGCAATGCGTCATTTGATCTCATGATTGCAGCTTCCAAGAGCATTGATTATAGACCTCATCAAGACAAAAATCCGTGACAACTTCAACAAATAAAAAAAAACCAACAAACTTCTCCATTTATCATGGTACCTATTGATCAAGTTGTGAGCATGTGTGTCTCCTTGACATTGAGTTGTAATCCATACTGAGGGCTGCAATCTTTGATTCTCATAAGGTTCACTTTATAAACCTGTCTATTTTTCAGGGGGTTGAATTCAGTTCCAGACCTGAAGGGTGATGAAGGACCACTAGTCTATCTAACCAATAAACCTCATCTTTTATCATTATTATTATTACTATTGGTAGTAGTAGTATGACTTTCAGTTTTCTTACACATTACTCCCCACTCTATCTAGGATCATGTACCATGATCCCTTTCAGAGCAGCTGTTTGTGATAGGCAGGCACCATTTAGTTCTTCTGACCTTAGCATCATAGAGGCTGAGGTACGCATAGTCCATTACTGATTTGGACTAATTGTTGCCAGGCATCTTGATTTTCTTCACTGTTATTTGCTCCAGACAGGGTGCAATAGTTTATTGTGTCAGCCTGGCCGATAAACACAAGTAGGATTAATAGAAGGGCAGAGGGATAAATGGCTTTGTGAGCCTCGCATTGCTTGTTCTGTGCCTCAATTTAAAGGGGTACACTACCTGTGGGATGCCTAACTTGTGGACTGTGTCGCTGTAAGTTGAGGTCCATTTAATCCCACAGGATTGGAATGTTCGTCTCTGGAGCTGGGGACCGACAGTTGGTGACTTGCCTTGCTGTTTGCTGCCTGGGTATATATAGCCCAGCTCTCTCTCCAGAAAGGGACTGGCAACTGGCGGCTCTCAAGCCTTAAAGGACTGCTAGTGCCTCACTGTTTTATAATTTAACTGTTAGTTTCTTGTGTTATCTATCTGTATATAATTTAGTGGTTCATTTCTTGTATTGTATATCTAGCTTTATAAAAATATTTATATATAATTACTAGCAATATGGGTTTGTCTCTCTAGAGAACCCTGTCCAACACATAGGATGAGACCAAGAACCGACTTTTAGTTTGCTACTCACTAGCTTTTGAAGACCCCAGTCACTTCCCTGATGGATACAGAACATTGTATTTGTGAGCTAGTTTGTACCAATTGATCTTGAGGTCTCTCAGATTTGTTCCTGATCCCCCATATTTAGGACACGCTCCCTCAAGGGATTTTGTTATAGCTAAGACATTTTCATAACTATGCCTCCTGGATGCACTATTATATTCATGGACATATTTGTAGTATATGCTAATATGTATATAGAATTATTCTCTGGCAAACCTATACTTATTCATGGGGCTAGTCCCATTCTCCTTCCCACAACTGCTCAGATTTTGTGGTTTTTCTATCTATCTATTTATCTCTCTAGCTATCCTTGTATGTCATTGTTATTATTGGAGTATTTATCTCTGTTGCCTTTAATGCTTGTAGTCTACTGAGAAAGGATAGTGTTTTGATGTTCCAAATGTTTCCCCATTTTCTGGGTTACATGACACAAACCAATAGAAGAAGAGAAAAGAAAAAAATTTAACCCAAGTAATAACACCAACAATAAAACCAATTTAGTCTTTTGGTTAAGAATTAGTCAGACTTTCCAACTTCTAGGCTAACCCTTGAAAGAAAAAGAATGAGATAAAAGACCATTGGGAGGAAGAAAGGAGAGTGGGAGGCAAGGGAATAAAGAAAGACGGTGGCAGGGTTGTGTGAACAATTAATGTGGACCTTCTTTGATGTGTGTTAAAAATAATATTGACTGGTTTTTTCAATACTCACCAAAATTATTTATATCAATCAAGAAAACCTCACTACCCTGGAATCAATTCTGACATATAGCAACCCTTTGGACAGAGTATAGAACTTCCCCTGTGGGTTTCCAAGGCTGTAAATCTTTACAGGAGTAGAAAATCTCATCTTTCTCTTGTGGAGTGGGGATGTGGGGAGTTTTGAACTTCTGATCTTGCAGTTAGAAGTCCAACTCATAATCTACTTCACCAACAGGGCTCCTCCTTTCATCATTAATCTAGACTGTTTGACCTTCTTGGCTTACTGGATTTTATTTTCTCGCTTTGGAAGACGTGGTACCAAAAAACACACCATTTCCTAGCCCCCCCAAAAAAATCAAAAGTAAGCAAAAACAAACCAGGAAAAACTTGCAACCCAATCCAAACCAACTAACCTATTTAGCCATATAGATAAAGGATACTTGTAGCCAACCTCTGTGTTGGGGGCAATAGGGATGGATGGGAACTGCGGTTAACAGGCACGTGTCAGCTCATCCACAGGGGACATTCAAATTCTAGCTCTAGACTATTGTTGCCTTGGGGAAATGCAAGGATTTTAAGGCCTGGTTTTCTGTTTGTAACTGAGATGCTGAGAATATAAAATTCGATGTGAAATCATCAACTTTTCAAATATTGGATCACATTAGTTAAAACCACTTATCAGGCTGCTCATCATCATACTAGCACATCATTAGGCTAAAATCATATCAAAGACGTCTGGTTTGTCCCCTGTGCACTTTAAGGACAACTGAAACATAAGGATGGGAATGTGACATTCATTCTTCCTCTAGTCCCTCACCCTTTGCCTCCATCGGCTGGCGTTCATAGAAGAGGCAGACGGTTTTGTTCAACTTCAGCATAATCAGAGTCCTGAGAGTTAAACACAATACATATATAATTTCATACTAGTCGTTTTAATATTAGCCCAAACAAAACCAACAAAAACCCAACCCATTGCTGTTATGTTGGTTCTGGCTCCCGAGGACCCCCTGGGTGCCAGGGAGAAACTACACATCACAGGATTCTCAAGCCTGTGGGCTTCTAGAAGCAGGCCATTAGTTATTTTTCTGAGGGTTGCAACTGCCCACCTCTTGATACGTTGAGTCCTTAACCATTTGTGCCACCCAGGGTCTCCCAGTCTTCGTATGTGACCCCCAAATTCCTTGACAGGCTACCTATAGGAAGGTAGAATCTATGCCCTTTCCCCTTAAATTGGGATATTTCATGACCTCTGTGACCAATAGATTATGGAGAAGATGACACTGTGACATCTAGTTTGGGCAACCCCCTTCCCTCCCCCAAAGTGCTTCACAGCTTCTGAAAAATCCCTTCAAAGACTTCTTCTTGAGTACTCACCCTTAGAATGTCCAGCCTCCACGTGCTTCCTCTCAGGACACTTCTCAGCACCCGGACACTATGCTGAAAGAAGCCGGAGCCACCTGGAAAGGCCACGTGGAGACACTCCAACCAACAACCCAGCTAAGCACCCAGCTAACGGCCAGCTTCAACTGCCAGCCCTCTGAGTGCACGTGTAGGCACTGGAGTCACCAGAGGCCCCTGCCCCAGCTCCCACGTGACTGCCAACTCATGGGAGACTCCAAGCACGACCCAGTGGCCTCCCAGCAACCACACGATGATGGTCCTTGTTTGAAGCCACTGCGTTTGGGGCGGGGGCGTTTCTTGCCCAGCCAAGGGATGAGAACCTGCATCTCAACAACATGCAGGTGGGTGAGGGGGCCGTCTCTCGAGCAAGGCAGCCTCCCTTCTTGTCAACTCCTGGGGATTTTTGTTGTTCTTGCCACTGCTGCCCCAATTCCCCAGGAGCTAGAGGAAGACAGGCAGCAGACCTCAGGTGGCCAGGAGGCAGGAGCCTCTGTGGGATGCAGTTACAATGGGAGACATAACCTTAAAGGCAGGAGCCTGACTTTACCTTTGCCTCCTGGAGATTTGGGATGCAGAACACCTGTCAAATCCCATCTTCTGTCCAACCCTGATCATATGTCTGTCTTATGTTTGCACACAGGACACAGACTTGTGAACACCCAAAGAACAGGGTCTGGCGCCAAGAAACCAGCGCCACAAGGAACTGATGTTTCTCCAGCAATGGGGAGGGGTGGGATGAGAGGAAGAAAGGAGTACAAATCACTGGATGAAAACAAGGTGGGGAAAGGAAGGAGCAAAGGGAGAGAGTGAAGGAGGGAGACTGGGAGGCTGAAGGGAAAAGGCAGGGAAGGAAAGGAGAAAGGTGGGGGTGGGGAGAGAGGAGCGAAGAAGAAATGGAGGAGTGCGGGAGGGAAGATGGAAGGTGAAGGCAGTCAGGAAGACGGGAGCAAAGGGAGGGAAGGAAGAAAAGAGAAAGAGAATGGCAAGAAGAAGAAAGGAAGGTAGGGAAGAAAGGAAGAAACAAGAAACCTAATGTCAATGGCACCCTCTATGTTTTTATTTCCTGTTTTTCTGAGGTAGCCTCTTCAGCAGAAGCAAATGGGCTGAATCGCCTCAAACTCCACCTAGGTAGAAAGCACGGGTTTCATTTCGCCAGGGCCTGTAAAAATGTTTGAACTGAGCAGCATTAACACGGAGACAGCGATTACCACACGTGGCTGTTGCGCTCTGATGATACCAAGGCAACGGGAATGGGGGCTCATTATTTCACCAGGTGACAAAAAAAATTGTATTTTGACGTTTCACCCTGAACGTGGGGAAAGGGGGGGTGGGGGAGGAAGCAGGGGCCCTTTGTGGAGTCTCCTCTTGCCATTGAGATGCCCCTTGGCCTGCCAACAACCTAAGGTCCTACACGCTGCCAGTGAGGGGCTTGGCTGCAGGCCCTAGCCCAGCATTTCTTATCAGATTTACTGTGACAAGTGATGGGAGAAAAGCAAGATGCTGTTAACAGCGCATCCGTTCAGACCCTGCTATTTAGAAATTTGGATTTATATTTTGTCAGAGAGAAGTAGCACTGATGTTAATCTTTGCACTACCATGGGAAAAAATCATTGATAATCTTATAACAATAATCCATAGCATTTGTGGAGCTCTGAGAACCAAGGGATGGTCAGAAGCATTTTTAGACAGATGTCTCATTTCAACTTCAAAGCAACCCAGTGAGGAATAAGAAAAGTTGGCTTATGACTTCCCTTTTGGAAAGTGAGTCTTTGGAAGCACAGAGAGGTCCAGGTTTGCCCAAGGTCACATAGTCAATACATTAGAGAGCCTGGATTTGAACCTGAGTGGTCTGCTGCCAGAGGTACTTTTTTTGCTCGTGTTTATTAAGGCAACTTGCAGCTCTGGCAAGGATTCAGATAGAATTGAGGATCATTTTTTTTAAACAATTTATTAGGGGCTCATACAACTCTTATCAGAGTTCATACATATACATACATCAATTGTATAAAGCACATCTGTACAGTCTTTGCCCTAATCATTTTTTTCTCCTCTTTTCTTTTTTTACATTTTACTAGGGACTCATACAACTCTTATCACAATCCATACATATTCATACATCAATTGTATAAAGCACATCCATACATTCCCTACCCCAATCATTCTCAAAGCATTTGCTCTCCACTTAAGCCCTTTGCATCAGGTCCTCTTTTTTTCCCCTCCCTCCCCTTCCCCCCTCCCTCATGTGCCCTTGGTAATTTATACATCGTTATTTTGTCATATCTTGCCCTATCCGGAGTCTCCCTTCCCCGGTCCTCTGCTGTCCCTCTCCCAGGGAAGATGTCACACGTGGATCCTTGTAATCAGTTCCTCCTTTCCAACCCACTCACCCTCCACTCTCCCAGCATCGCCCCTCACACCCTTGGTCCTGAAGGTATCGTCCACCCTGGATTCCCTGTACCTCCAGTCCTCATATGTACCAGTATACAGCCTCTGCCATATCCAGCCCTAACAGTGCTTCTCTCTATCCTTGTGGAGCCCTGGTGATGGGCTGGGCTGCTAAGTAGTAGGTTAAACAGGCTTTCCCCTCCTGTGAAAAGTTACACTCTCGGGAAACTCACGGGTGCCAGTTCTACCCTGTCCTCCAGGGTTGCTCTGAATCAAGGTCAACTCAATGGCAGTGAGTTTGGCTTTTTAATTTCTCTCCCTGTTGTTGTTGTTGTTGTTGTTGTTAGTTTGCCATCCCGTTGGTTCTGGTCCATGGCATACCTATTCACAGCAGAATATAACAATAACAGCTCCTCCTCCATCTACCCAAGTGTTCCTATGTTCAGTCCTCTTGTTGTAGTCACTGTGTCAATCCAGCTCTTCAAGGGCCTTCAACCTTTTTTCACAGCCCTTCCATTTTTCTAAGCATGATGCCTCTCCAGGGACTGGTCTCCACTGACAACATGTCCAAAGTCTCACCATCCTTACTTCTAATGGGAATTCTGGCCGTACTTCCAAGACAGATTTTGTTTGTTCTTTTGGCAGTCCATGGTACTGTCAATATTCTTTGCCAGTACCATGGTTCAAATTCATACAGTTTACCTGGGTCTTCTTCACTCAATGGCAAGCTTTTCACATGCAGATGAGGCAAATGAAAATACCATGGTTTGGATCAGGTGCACTTCCTGCTTAAAGTAACATCCTAACTTTTCAACATTCTAAAGAGCTCTTATGCAGCAGATCTACCCAGTGCAATGTATCTTTTCATCTCTTGACTGCTGCTTCCAGGAGCATTGCTTGTGGATCCAGAGAAGACAAAATCCTTGACAACTTCAAGTTTTTCTCGATTTATCATCATGTTACCTATTGGTTCAGTTGTGAGGATTTTGGTTTTCTTTGTGTTGAGTTGTATCCCACATTGAAGGCTGCAATCCTTGATCATCGCCAGCAAGTGCTTCAAGTCCCCCATCCTTGTCAGCAAGCCAAACTGTGTCGTCTGCATATAGCAGGTTGTTAATAATATTTCCTCCAAATCTGATTCTGTGTTCTTCTTCATATAATTTGGCTTCTCTGATTATTTGCTCACCATACAGATTGAAAAAGTATAATAAGTGGGTGCAACCTGGATGCACACCTTTCTTGATTCTTAAACCATGCAATCTACCCTTGTTCTATTTGTGCTGCTGCTTCTTAATCCATGTACAAGTTTCACATGAGCAAGACAAAGTGTTCTGGAATTCCCTTCTCAAAACTATCCATGTTTTGTTATGATCCACACAGTCAGATACCTTGGGTGTTAATAAAACATAAGTAAACATCTTTTGGGTATTCACTGCTTTCAGGCAAGATCCATCTGATATCTGATATGCTTTGTTCCACATCCTCTTCTGAATCTGGCTTAAATCTCTGGGAAACCAAACTCACTGCCTTGTAGTTGATGACAACTCATCCTGACCCTATAGTATAGGGTAGAACTAACTGCCCCTGTGAGTTTCTGAGACTGTAACTCATTATGGGAGTAGAAAACCTTGCCTTTCTCCCACGGAGTGACTGGTGGTTTTGAACTGCTGACCTTGGGGTTTGCAATCCAACCTGTAACCACTGTGCCACGATGGCTCTTGAATGCTGAATATGGTAACTTTCTGTCAATGAATTAATGCAACTGTTGTTGTATTAGCTTCAGTACAATTTGACTCACATGTGATGCCAATGATAGTGTTACATAATTTGACCATTCCGTTGGTCTCCCTTCTTTGGTATGTATACACATATGGATCTCTTCCAGTCCGTTAGCCAAGTAGCTGTATTCCAAATTTCCTGACATAGATGAGTGAGTGCTGCCAGTGCTTTATCAGCTTGTGGAAACATTTCACTAGATATTCCAGCAATTCCTGGCATCTTGTTTTGGGCTAGTGCTTTCCATGCATCTTGAATTTCTTCTTTCCTGACCATTGGTTCTTGCTCATATGTTACCTCCTGAAATGGTTGAATGTTGGTCTATTCTTTTTGATACAGTGACTCCATATTGTTTCCATCTTCCTCAGATGTTTCCTTCATCATTCAATATTTTGCCCATAGAATTTTTTAATATCGCACTTCGAGACTTGACATTTTTCTTCAGTTCTTTCAGTTTAAGATATGCTGAATATGTTCTGTTTTGGTTTTCTAACTCTAGGCCTTTGCACATTTTGTGATAATATTTTACTTTGTATTCTCGAGTTGTCCTTTGAAATTTTCTATTTAGCTCTTTACTTCATCATTTATTCCATTTGCCTTAGCTACTCTGTGATTAAGAGTAAGTTTCAGAGTCTCTTCTGACAAGTACTTGTATCTTTTCTTTATTTCATTTTTTTTAAATGACACTGTGCTTTATTCAGAGATGTTCTCAAAATTTGTTGGGTTATTATCAGGGTTGTATATTGACTCTCGTGTACTTGTTTGCACTTTCTTGAACTTCAACTTGAGCTCACATATGAACAATTGCTGATCTGTTCCACAATCAGCCCCTGGACTGGTTTCAGTTGCTGATATTGAGCTTCTTTTATTGTCTCTTCCCACAGGTGTAGTCAATTTGATTTCTGTGTATTCCATCTGGAGAAGTCCACATTTATGGTCACCTTTTTTGTTGTTGATCATATGTTTGAAGAAATCATTAATCATGCAAAATTCTAACATACAATCAAGATAAATTGGTAATTATTGGTGATTGGAGTGCAAATGTTGGAACCAAAGAGGAAAGAACAGAAGTTGGAAAACATAGTATATGCTATCAGCAATTTATTGGTCTTGCAAACTCTGTCATGCGATCTCCAGCTTGGTTTCTATCACCAAGACCATATTTTTCAACTACTGATTCTTCCTCTTTGTTTTCAACTTTTGCATTCCAATAGCATTTTGATAGCAAGTCTGACAAATTTGGGACTGAATATGGTGGTAGAATTATTCAATTTCTACATCACCAGCTTTGGGTGGTTGGTGCATAAATTTGAACAATAGTTGTATTGATTGGTTCTCCTTGAAGGGGGCTAGATAGCATCCTATCAAAGATAGCATTGTACATTAAAATAGATCTTAAAATGTCCTTTTGATGATGAATGCAATGTTGTTTCTCTTGATTGTGTCATTTCCAGCAGAGTAAACCATAAGATTTTCTGTTTCAAAATGGTCAATATCAGTCCATTTCAGCTAACTAATGCTTACAATATCAATCTTTATGTATTCCATTTTTAATGACTTCCAATGTCCCTAGATTCATATTTCATACATCCCAAGTTTCAATTATTAATGACGATTTGAACTGTTTCTCCTCATTTTGAGTTGTGGCCCATCAGCAAATGAAGGTCCTGATGGCTATACTCGATTTGTATCATTATGGTCGACTTGCCTTTGAAAAGTCAGCTCTTCCTCTTCCTCAGCCGTATTTTGAGTACTTTCCAAGTTGAAGAGCTCATCTTCTGGCACACATTCTGACAATGTTCTTCTGTTGTTCATGGGGGGTCTAGTAACTGACAGTGTTACTGCTATCCATAGGGTTTTCAATGGCTCATTCTTCCCATGCGGGCAGCCAATTCCTTCTTCATTGTCTGTTCTTTGTCTGGAAGCTCTTTGGGTGACCCTGCTGGTATATGAAATGCCAATCACATAGCTCCCAGTATTACACAAAACAAAAGTCACCACAGTACCACAAAATGCCAGACAAGTGATGGACCTCTATTCTTAGTGAGGCGTGGCCTGGTGGGAGGAGTGGGCCCTTAGGTGGTTCTGATACACTTACTGGAACAAATACTGTTAGTTCTTATTTCATAAATGTGAAATGCATAAAAGAGAACCCCCAAAATATCCTCCAATTCAGACTTTCTGCCTTTTAAAAGAGGATAACCCACTCTGATTCAAAGTCATTGAGGTGTTTTGTTTTCCCCTCCCTCTGAGGCTACAGAGACTAGACTAATCACAGCTGAGGTGGAGTGACTGAAATGACTTAAAGCACCAGCTAGACTGGCTGTCAGAACCAGCTACAGTCAACAGCTACAGACTGACAGAGCTGATCAGCCAAGAGCTGAGGGTTCTCAACTCCCACTTCTACTGATGGGCACAGCCAGTGGCCTCTGGGAGTTGACTGGAACCCAGCAGCCAGCTGTGAGGAGCAAGCTAATTCATCTCAGCCTGGCCCAGGTCATCAAGTCACTGAAGGAGTATCAGGAAAGAGGGAAGAAATCTGGGGTCCCACATTTGGCCACAGACAAAAATTGTTCTGTGTTTAGACAGTAGTTCTGGGCCTGAGTTTGGGGCAGGTGTGATGAAGGAAAATCGGCTCCCTCCCTGCATCTGGGAACAGATGGTGGGGCTGCCCTGGAAACAGCAGGCAGGCCAGTCAGCTGGAGCAAAAAAGGCTTGGACTCTAAAGCCCTGGCAGGGCAGACTGAAGCTACCTGGACTGTTTTTCCTTAACCCAATGGCTCCTGCTACCCTCACCACCCCCAACTAGGTAAAAGGGAAGAAAGATGCATTTTCTTTACAGGGGCAACTTTCTAGAAAGGAGACCAGCCCACCAGCTGTGAAAGGTCCCCTTAAACCATTTTACTTTGAGCAGGAGGAAGAAATGTTGAGATTCCCAGAGCCACGTGGAATTGTGGATCCTCCAGTTTAGGTTCCAGTGATGCCAGATCGATTTTTCTAGAGAAAGTCAAAATTCCTGTTTTCTTAAAAACCTCCTGAATTTTTCATAGGCGATTCAATAACATTGGATAGAAGACAGGTAGGCCAAAGAGCCTTGATGGCACAGTGCGTTATGTGTTGGGCAGCTAACTAGAAGGTCAGTAGTTTGAAACCACCAGTCACACTGGGGGAGCGGGGGGTGGGGGATAGGGTGGGGGGCTGTGCAGAGATGAGACTTTCTAGTCCATATAGAATTTCAGCCTCGGAAACCCACAAGGGCAGTTCTGCTCGGTCTTACAGGGTCACTGTGAGTTGGAATCTTCTAGATGGCAGTGAATAAGCAGGCCAACCAGAGTCCACACAGGTCCTCATTTGGCCATGGGAGTCCCCAGTCTGTGACCCTCACAGAATCGACCTTTGTGTATCGATGTTAAAAGTGAGATCCAGAGAGGGGAGCGCCTGTTGAGGAGCACCGAGTTGACTTTCCAGTCTCCAACCTGTAGCAGACACTCCCGGTGCTCCTTCTCTTCACTCCCAAATTCCTGATTCCGTGTACTTGCCTCAGTCACCAAGGGCCAGCTCTGAAGGTCCCTTTGCTGGTGCTGGCTGAATGTGCTGAGGAACATATGCCCCTGGGAACAGCCCTGACCAGGCCCCTCACTCCTTGGATGGCAAAACTCTGAGAGGCGTGTGCTACACCTACCCCTGGAGACTTCCTAAGTGATTACGCAGCAGGTTCCCAGGTTTATAATTGGATTCACAATCTATTTGTTATCAGTGGCCTTCCCTCCACTGGCTCACAATGCCACTTCATTATCTGCATGCTCAGAGTTTCCTAAATAAGCTCATTGCCTTTAAGTCTTTGGCCAGAGTCTGCTTCAGTGAGAACCCAAACTAAGCCCAGGTCTGAATCTTTATGTGTCCTTCCTGCCATTCAGTTGATGCCGACTCATGGCGACTCTATAGGATAGGGTAGAACTGCACCTGTGAGTTTCTGAGACTGGAACTCTTTTTTTTTTAAACATTTTTTTGGGGGCTCATACAACTCTTATTACAATCCATACATATACATACATCAATTGTATAAAGCATATCTGTACATTCTTTGCCCTAATCACTCTCAAAGCATTTGCTCTCCACTTAAGCCCTTTGCATCAGGTCCTCTTTTTTTTTACCCTCCCTCCCGCTCCCCACTCCCTCATGAGCCCTTGATAATCCACAGATTGTTATTTTGTCATATCTTGCCCTATCCGGAGTCTCCCTCCCCCCCTTCTCTGCTGTCTGTCTCCCAGGGAGGAGGTTACATGTGGATCCTTGTAATCTGTTCCCCATTTCCAACCCACTCACCCTCCACTCTCCCAGTATCGCCCCTCACACTCCTGGTCCTGAAGGTATCATCCACCGTGGATTCCCTGTGCCTCCAGCTCCTATATGTACCAGTGTACAACCTCTGCCCTATCCAGTCCTGCAAGGTAGAATATGAATCATGGTAGTTGGGGGGAGGAAGCATCCAGGATCTGGGGGAAAGCTGTGTTTTTCATCGGTACTACATCGCACCCTGACTGACCCATCTCCTCTTCTAAACCCCTCTGTGAGGGGATATCCAGTGGCCAGCAAATGGGCTTTGGGTCGCCACTCTGCACTTCCCCCTTCATTCACTATTTTGTATGTGTGTGTATATATATATATATATATATATATATATATATATATATATATATATATATATATTGCATAATGCCTTATACCTGGACCCTTTGGCACCTTGAGATCGCACAGGCTGGTGTGCTTCTTCCATGTGGGCTTTTTTATTTCTGAGCTAGATGGCCGCTTGTTCACCTTCAAGCCTTTAAGGCCCCAGATACTATCTCTTTTGATAGCCGGGCACCATCAGCTTTCTTCGCCACATTTGCTTATGCACCCGTTTGTCTTCGGCAATCATATCATGGAGGTGTGCAGCCAATGCTGTGATTTTTTTTGTTCATTGATGCCTGATAACTGATCCCTTTGGGACCTCGTGATCACACAGGCTGGTGTGCTCTTCCATGTGGGCTTTGTTGCTTCTGAGCTAGATGGCCGCTTGTTTATCTTCAAGTCTTTAAGATCCCAGACACTATCTCTTTTGATAGCCGGGCACCATCAGCTTTCTTCACCACATTTACTTGTTCACCAGCTTTGGCTTCAGCAGTTGTGTCGGGAGGATGAGCATTGTAGAGTGCCAATTTAATAAAAGAAAGTATTCATGCATTGAGGGAGTGCTTGAGTTAAGGCCCAAGGTCCTGCCCCCACCTTAATACTAAACCTATAAATATGGACACATAGATCTATTTCGATATATATATATATATATATATATTGCATGTACATGTCTTTGTCTAGACCTCTATAAATGCACTTTGACTCCTAGCTCTTTCCTCCATCTCCCTTGACTTTCCTCCTCTCCCACTACCATGCTCCATCCCCACCTGGGTTACAGCTATACCTCTTCTTTACGTAACCTTACCCTTGATCATTCCCTACCAGGCCTGCCACTTCCCCCTACTACCATTTTGAGTCGCATGTTGTTCCCTTGTCCCTGTGTTTGTTAACACCACTTCCTTACCCCTCGCACCTCCCCCTATCCCAAGTGCCCCCGTAACTGTCGGTCCTGTTGTTTTTCCTCCAGATAGTTCATCCAGCCTTTCTTATTTAGGCAGACCTGTGGAGACACTAACATGCACGAAAAGAAGACAGAGGAAAACAAAGCAACAGTATACAATCAGACAACAAAACAACAAAAACTAACCACTGACAAAGAACAAAACAAAACACATCAAGAGAGAAGAGCTTGTAGTTAGTTCAAGGATCATTTGTTGGACCATAGGAGTGTTTTCCAATCCAGTCTGTTGAGGCACCACAACCTGGCCCCAAAGTCCACTTTCAGCATTCCCTGGGGACCTTGCCACTCCATTCCCTTGCTGTTCTACTGCACTCCACCACACTTTGCCTCGGTGTGGTGGAATCAAGTTAGGTGCAATTCGCACACTGTGTCTCCAGTGCTGTCCCCTGTATCACCCTTGGTCACTGAGGGGAATCATGTTTCATAGTGGGGCCAGCCATGTTGTTCTCTTTGTGGACTGGCCGCTCTGAGACTGAAACTCTTTAGGGGAGTAGAAATCCTCATCTTTCTCCCTTGGAGTGGCTGGGGATTTCAAATTTGCCATTTCAGACATTGCGTTTAGCAGCCCAACACATAACCCTTATAACACATAACCTCCATAGCTACAGAAAACAATAAAGAAACAAAATCCAACAACACTCATTGCCATTGGGTGCATAACAATCCTATCGAGAGAAAATACTCCGGCTTCCTGGGTTTCCAAGGCTATAACTCTTTGTAAAAATAAAAGTGTGTTATGTTTTCAGAGAAAGTTTACATAACCGATTAGATTTTCATTTAACAAATTCTCTACTTGTTTAGTGACATTAGTTACTTTTTTCAATAAAAAGGAAAGCAGAAAATTAAAAAAAGAACAAATGAAAAACGTGTTAAGAGTAAAGACAAATGATAAGATGTTAATTTTTAACCTAATCATATCTGCAACAATACACTTTCTGATGTACTGACGGTGAGCAGGGTTTAATCCCATCCCTGGTGAATGGTCCCAGGGGATTTAATGGAGGCTTATTCTCTGTGGAATCTCTGCCAATGCATTTTGAGTTTTTATACTCATCTAAGGCTATAACTCTTTATGGGAGAAGAAAGCCTCATCTTTCTCCAAAGGAGTGACTGGTGAATTCCAACTGCTGACCTTGCAGTTAATAGCCCAACACATAACCCATTATGCCACCAGAAGAGAGATTTGTCTCTGGGTGCCTTCCAATGCAAGCACTACAATTATGCAAGGAGGATAATTTTTTCTGTACTGGAGCCAGGTCAAGTCAGAACCAGGGTGTCCATGGTTTTGCAGCGAAGTCAGAGGAAGAAGAGGGTAGACTGTCTATAACTTCTCATAGCCCAGGGAAATGCTAGGCCTGGAAGGGGGCATGCTGGCTCAACCATATTCAGAAAATCTGCACACTAACCTCCCCGGCTCAAATAATTACCAACACCATGTCTTTGAATATCACCTAAAAGCAAAATAGTGAAAGCACCATTTCCATTTCATAATACTTTTACTAAAAGTAAAGTTCAATTCAGTGATGTGAAGAAGCTGGAAAAATTATCTTTTCATTTCTTTCTTTTAATTTCCCTCCCTTTCCCCTTCTTCTCCACAGAACTGAGAGGCAGAAGGAATAAAGGTAGCATGACACCAGGTGGAGGACACCGTGGGGTCAGGGTCACCATTTAACTCATGCTTCTCCAGTTTGGCGGGGCAACTGGATGTCCTCATTTGTGAATTTGCTTATTAATCTTTTTGAGTTAACAAGGTCATGGTAATAAAGGATTCTTGGTGTTTTTGTTAGGAACCTTCTAGTCCAGTCCAACTCATAGTGACTCAATGCATCAGTGCAGAGCTCTCTAGACCAATGGTTCTCAACCTGTGGGACCCTTGCACAGGGTGACTGTAACAAAATTACAGTTATGAAGCAGCAATGAGAATATTTTTATGGTTGTGGAGGTCACCACAACATGAGGAACTGTATGAAAGGGTTGTGGCATTAGGAAGCTTGAGAACCACTGCTCTAGGGTTCTCTATGCTGTAATCTTTACAAGAATGAGTTGCCTGGTTTTTCTTCCAAGAACAGAGCCACTGGTGGGTTCAAACCTTCAACCTTTTGGATAGCAGCTGAGCACTTAACCATTGTGCCTCCAGGGCTCTTTGATAAACTCTATTAGAGGGCCTTAACCATTGCAACCCCATGGATCCTTTTGGCATTTAGGAAAGGCTATGGAACACCTGCCCACTCCCCAGAATTATATTTCCAAATACCTCCAATGAAATACAGAATCACAAAGGCACAAATTGTATTGAAATGCAGTGATAAAAATAAAAGACATTGGATTTGGGGCAAATATACATGTTAATAAATACATTAAATATGATCTGATGGCGGGTCTACTAAACCAAACCCACACCATTGAGTTGATCCTGACTCACTGTGACCCTATATAAAATTCCTCAGGCTAAATCTTTACAGGAGCAGATCATCTCACCTTCCTCTCAGAGAACAACTGGTGCCTTTGAACTGCCAACCTTGAGGTTACCTGCCCAA
Organism: Tenrec ecaudatus; assembly: GCF_050624435.1. NCBI lineage: Eukaryota > Metazoa > Chordata > Mammalia > Afrosoricida > Tenrecidae > Tenrec > Tenrec ecaudatus. The sequence goes on along the minus strand of NC_134530.1, from coordinate 271,675,437 downwards.
TGGCTCACCCACAGCGTCACCGTGAGTTCTAGATCGTGATGAGCATGAACTGTACTCAACGATGGCTGCAACGACTAGCATGGGGTGTGAAAGCATGTAGAATTTCTCTCGTTGGTAATCGCATGGCTATTCTGCACACAGCTGTGGACATGCTAAACTGCCCTGTAAGCTTAGGGAAACTAACTCAACCAGGATTGTCCCTCATCCAATTTGATATTGCTCCCCAGCCTGCTGGGGCTCAGTGGCTCAGTGTTAGGGTCCCTTGTCTAGATACCAGGGCTGGCATGGAGAAAGTCATTCCTCTGCAGCCTTCTAGTGTGTGGGGGAAGATATTAGTGTTAAGCCTTGGCAGGAAATTGCTGGATTTTCCTGGCAGCCACATTCTTAATAACCATTTACTGGATACTTATTATATTCTGAGGGTAAATTGGTGGTTCAGTTGTAGAATTCTCCTTTTCCATGTGGGAGATCTGGTTTTGAGTCCAAGACAATGCAACTCATGTGCATCCAACACTCATTTGTCAGGGAGATGCTTGGTTATTGCTGTGGTACTGAACTGATTTCTGTGTTGCTATGATACTGAAATGGGGAAGCTTGGTTGGGTGCGGCTATGAGACTGAACCCGTTTCTGTGATGTGTCCAGACTAAGATGAGCGATGAAGAAGAGCCTGGCATTCTACTTCTGAAAACCAGTTAACGAAAACCCCTGTGAATCACAATCTGATGCACAACCAAAGAGATGGTGCAGGTCCAGGGAGAATATTGCCCATGGAATCACTGGGAGCTGGTTGTCACAGTGAGTTGGACTGGAGGCTGACTCAACAGCAGCTAACAACCATTGTGTTCCAGGCACTTGACTTACTTTAAAAATCTAGCTCAGCCTTCTGGTACAGGTAAGTGATTAATCATGCCTACTTTATAGCACACCATGAACCCTGATCAATGTCAGGCCCTGCTTGTGTTTTGTCCCTCCTTTTCCACATTCACATCACTTCCATTCCCCTCTTCAGACTAATACCCCCTGCTGGGTGCTTGGTGTGTGTGTGTGTGTCCTTATAGGCATACAGCCATGTGCACTAGACCATGCTGCTTGGTGAATGGGCTTTCAGCTTCCATGAATGGTACTGCAATATAAATCTCATTCAGTTTCTGACCTTTTCAACTCCTTGCAATGTCATTAAGAGTTATTGCCATGCTGCATATCAATTGCATGTGCTGCTGCGTGCCACTTGGTCATGAGCAATCATCATCTTTCTTTTGTTTCCTTCTTCAGTTGTCTGTTGATTGGCATCCAATTCGGCTCCAACTCTTCTCTACTGCAGGCATCAGTGTGGTGACCATTCTTGTAAAAATGCCCCAAGGGCCCTGTGAATTGGATAAAAAGCTTGGCCTATATACCCAGGAATTATGCGTTGGGCTGCTAACCCCAAGGTGAGCAGTTCCAACCCACCAGCTAGTCCATGGAGCAAAGAGAGGCTGTCTGCTGTCGTAAGAATTTAGTTTTGTAAACCTAAAGCAGCAATTCTACTGTGCCTTGTAGGGTTGCTAATGAGGAAGAATCAACTGGGGTTTTGTTTTGTTTTTCTACATCCAGGAGAGAGCTTTGATGGGGGAGATATTAAGTGCTTGGCTGGTAACCCAAAGGTCAGTAGTTTGAAGCCGTCTTCCACACACTGTGGGATAAAGGCATGGCTGTCTACTTCCCAATAGAAGCCTTGAAAACATCATGGGACCATTCAGCTTTGTTTGATAGGGTCATGAGGAATGAAAGTCAACTCAGTGACTGCGCTTCTTTGGTTGTACGCCCAGGAGGGGCTCACTAGGTCCTAGGGTACATTCAATGGGCTTTCACTAAGCTCTGCCAGATTGCTGTGCAGCAAACCTGCATCATTAGCAGTGTTTCTCTGCTTTCCCTGGATCTCCAATGACACTTGGTATGTTTGTCTTTCTAACTGTTGCCCGTTTGATGGTTTTAAAAGGTCAAGCACAATAAACTCATCTATCCCGGGCACTTTATGTTTCTGTAGCAGATTCTTAGGGTTGCCATGCCACATTCCTTTGACCCATCTCTGACACCATCTCACTGCCTTCCAGTCAATACCGACTCATAGCGATCCTGTGGGGCAGTGTACATTTTCCCCCTGCGAGTTTCAAACACTACAACTCTTTATTGGAGTAGAAAACCCCATCTTTCTTCCTTGGAGCTAGTAGTTTTGTACTGCTGACCTTGAAGTTAGCAAACCAACTTGTAACCACTGCACTTCCAGGGCTCCTCCTGATATCCATCATAGCAGTGGCGAACGGCTCTATGTAAGTGCAGACTCCTGCTGAAATGGTGTCTTATCACAACTGTGCAGCACGCAGCTCTCCATGTCCTTCTGCCTCGAAGCCTTTTCAAAGGCATGGAAAGCCAAACCCAGGAAGGTAGGAGAGGTCACCATACTAGGAGGAATGCTCAACACCACTACAGGCAAAGAAGAGCCCAGCCTCCTGTTTCTGGTAGGCAATTCTAGGACAGAACCCATGTTCCTCAGAAGTCCTGGGGGAATCAAGCCCCTGTATCCTACATTAAAAGCTTCAACACCCCGTTCCCATTGTGATTGCTTCTTCCCCTAACTCAGTCTTGTGTCCGCTTTCCTATTCCCACTCCCTGCCATTAGATCTCAAATAGACTCCCTGCACCCAGGCCTGAGGAATAAGCTCGGCATGCAAGGGCACTCAATCCAAGACACACACATTACTCTGAATCTCCAAAACAACCCTGTGGGCTATGTGTGTAATCCCCAGTTCACAGATGAGAAATGGATTGAAAAACAGTGACACACCCAAGATCACACAGGCCAGGGTTCAAGTTTGTGTCTATCAGTTATTCTTTCATTCAAGTATGCCAGAGAAGACTGGGTCTTAACACTTGAGGAATCTTCTTGGAAGAATAAGGCAAACTACAGAAAACACAAAATCAATATCGCTTTTGTTCGTTTATCCATTTGCAAAAGACATAATACCTATAGTGCTAAGAATAGTATTCAAAGTATCTATTACTACCCCCTCAAAGCTTACATACTAGTCACCAAACTCAAACAAATACAATGCTATCAAGGTGATTACAACTTATAGCATCCCCATATAGGGCTTCCAAGACTGTAAATCTTTACAGAAGCAGAGAGCTTCACTTTTCTCCCCCTGAGTGACTGGTGCATTTGAACTACTGACCTTGTGGTTAGCAGCCCTTTGCTAAATGATTAGTTCCATAATCATTACGCTTATTTAACTCTACATTCTTTTAATTATTTCTCTATCAGTCCAAATTGCTTCTGGCTACATGGGAAAAAACAAACTGACTCTAGTGGTCTAATCTCAAAAGCTTCATTTTTCTTATATTAACACCAAAAATACCAAACCAGTTGCCACAGAATTTATTCTGATTTACGGTTACCCCATATGATTCAGGGTAGAACTGTGCTCCATGAGGTTTTCAAGGGCTGAATTTTTAAATGTAGATTGCCAGGTTTTTCTTCCAAGCATCTTTGGCTTAGCAGTGAATTGTGTTAACCCTTTGCACCACACAGGGGTTTGTCTTATACAATAGTAAGTCTTGAAATCGGTAGCCTAGGTCTGGCGTATTTGCTCAGGGACTCATCTTGGATATAGGAGAATGCATGCTTTTTGGTCTGCCAAACTCATGTAACCTATGTGACTCTCCCATCTTTCAATATTCTGACTATGGAGCATGACCGCAGAAGAGCCAAGGACAAAAATGAAATGGGTTATGCCAGACAAGTGTTTTGCCTTAAACAACAACAAAAACTTTCTTGGGAGTCCTACTCAGTGTCTTTCACCTACACATATTTGGCCCAAACTGGGTCAAATGCTCATGCATAACTGCAAGGGAGCCTAGGAGTGAGCGATTTAAGTAGGTACATTATCACCCTAAACAAAATTGAGCTTCTATTAGTAGTAAGAATGAGAAAAATGGATACTGTTAAGGCATATAGCAGGATTGGGTAGAATTCTATTTTGTGTCTTAATTTACATTTTGAATGAACTCAGAAAAAGTCATAGAGAGTAGAACAAAGGGAAGGATGTGCATCCAACCACCTCAACTACTCATTTCTTTTCATGCTCTCCCTCTAGCTTCCCTGAATAGTTCTTGGTTACACATTGGGCTGCTAATTGCACGGTCGGTATTTTGAAATCACCGGCTGCTCTTCGGGAGAAAGATAGGACTCTACTCTGTAAAGAGGTACAGTCTAAGAGCCTCACAGGTACAATTTTACCCATGTCCTGTAGGGTCGATATGAGTTAGCATTGATTCAATGGCAGAGAGCTTGGTTTGGATAGATCTGTGGAATCTTAGGATGGAATAGTTTGAATACACAGAAAAAAATTCAGTGGAATCATAACCCTCTAAATAATTACCCTCTAAAGCCACAAAGATCAACTGTGTCCAGCATGGTGACAGTTTAGCATATGCCATGGGGACATTGCTCATATCCCAGTGTTGTTAATCAACAAAATCTCACGCACTGCCACTTATAGTGACCCTATGCACAATAGAATGAAAGCCTTTTTAGTCCTGTGACATCCTCACAATGGTCATATTTTAGCCTATTGTTACAGCCACTGTGTTGATCCATCTCATTCAGAGTTTACCTGTTTTTTGATGATGCTCTACCAAGTATTTTGTCCTTTTCTAGGGACTAATTTCTCCTGATACCATGTTCAAAATATATGAAATGGAGTTTTACAATCCTCACTTCTAAAATACATTCTGGCTGTACTTCTTCCGGGACAGACCTCTTTGTTCTGCTGGGCATTCATGGTATATTCAATATTATTTGCAACATCATATTTTAAAGGCATCATATTTTCTTCAGTCTTCCTTATTTATGGTCCATCTTTCACATGCATATGTCAAACATTACCATCAAGTCTATTCTTATTCAAAGTGACCATATAGGGTTTCCAAGGCTGTAAATCTTTACAGGGTCAAATAGATTCCTCTTTCTTCTGTGGAGCAGCAAGTGGGTTGAACTACCAACCTTGCTGTTAGTCATTCAACCCATACCAGACACTGAAATTAAGACTCCTTTCACATGCATCTAAGGTGATTAAAAATATCAAGGCTAAAAGCAGGCATAACTTGCTAATCCCCAGAGTAAAGCATTTGCTCTTTCACATTTTAAAGAGGTCTTTTACAACAGATTTTTCCAATGAAATACATTGATTTATTGACTGCTGCTTCTGTGAGTATTGATTGTGGGTCCAAGTAAAATAGAGTTTAGCTACATTTCTCTATTTGTAATGATGTTGTGTGTTTATATTTGTCAAGTTGAGAAGACATTTGTATTCTTAGTGTTGAAGACTAATTTATACTGAAGGTGTACTATATGAGCTTTATCAGTAAGTACTTCAAGGCCTATTGACTTTCAGCCAGCAAGATTGGGTCATCTGCATAACACAGGTTGTTATTGATTCTTCCTCCAATCCAGATGCCTCAACTTCTTCATACAGAGCAGCTTCTCAGATTATTTGAATAAGTATAGTGTGATAGATAGGTAGGTTTATAGTGCCAACCTGGCCAATAAGAACATGTGGGATTAATAAGTTTGCAATTTGATTAGTGGGCAAAGAGATAAATGGCTCAGCAAGCCACACCTATCTCTCAGTTGCTCTCTGGTGACCAGACCAGTGTGTGGCTGCCTTACCTAGTTCTGCAGTTTGCTGCCTGGCTGTACTGCCATATTTACTGTTGCATGGAAGTGAGTTAAACTGAGTCCTCTGTACTGCTATGTGGACTAATTAGCTGTTATATTCCTTCGTGTTCTATCTATCTATCAAATCATAAATGTCCTGGTTTTGTTTCTCTAGAGAACCCTGTCTAACACATATGGTGAAAGGATATAACCACAACACACACTCTCCTGATTTTAAACCACGCAGAATCCCCTTGTTCTATTCGAACCACTTCCTGTTGGTTTATGTACAGGTACCACAGGAGCACAATTAAATGTACGGGAATTCCCATTGTTCTCATATGTATTCATATGCTACCCAAAGTTTGTTATGATACACAGTAAAATCCTCTGCATAGTCAATAGTACATAAGTAAGCATTTTCCTTGTATCCTCTGCTTTCAGCCAAGGTCCATCTGAAATCCCCATTGAGATACCTTGCCTCATGCCCTCTTTTAATACAGCCTGGATTTCTGGCAGCTTCCTGTTGACATATTGCTATAACTACTTTTAAAGTTATCGTCAATAAAATTGTACTTGCATGTCATATTAATGTTATTTTAAATTAATTTGCAGATTTTGTTGCATCATATTTCTTTAGAATGGACACAAATATTAATCACTTCCAGTTGGTTGGCCAGATAGCTATCTTCCAAATTTCTTGACATGGACTATCACTGCATGAGCGTGTTGAAATATTTCCATTCCTATCCCTTCCTTGCTTTTCACTAATGCTTACATTGCAGCTTCAACTTCCTCTTGGCCTTTTGAACTAGTAGAACCTCAACTAATTCTTGGGTACAGAGACTCTGTATACTCCTTCCATATTCTTTGGATTCTCCCTGCAAAACTCAATAGTTTGATAAATAATCCTTGAACATTTTAATCCAAGGCTTGAATTTTTTCTTCTGTTCTTTCAATTTATGATATGCTGACTATACTCATTCCTTTTGCTTTCCTAATTCCAGGTCTTTACACGTTACAATATAATTCTTTACTTTATCTTCTCAAGCTGGCCTTTCAAATTTTTCTGTTCAACTCTTTTATTTCATCATTTCTTCCATTTGCTTTAGCTGCTTTAGGTTCAAGAGCAAGTTTCACAGTCTCCTCTGATATCCACTGTAGTATTTTCTTTCTTTACTGTATTATAATGATCTTTTTGAGGAGCCCCCAATAAAATGATTTATGATAAATAAATAAATAGCCACAGATGACATGACAAAAAAAAAAAAGATTGATGACCTTGATGCTATTTCACAATTCTTCTGGTAGCTGATCATTAATGTTCAATATGTCCAAACCATTCTTGAGATAGGCTCTAAATTCAGGTGAGATATTGTGATAGTAAGGTTTGGTGTCAATATAGCTTGACCAGGATCTTCAGAAGGTGCAGGTCACAGTCTCCTTGGGGGTGTGACCTATTTCATAGCTATAAGTAGACTGTGGAGTATGGGCTCACTCTTTTTCTTCCTGATGAAAAGACCCTGGACCCTGCGTCTGGCTTCTTGGGATGGCAATCACCATGAGACCTGCTGACCCTAAGAGCTGTCTGTGGCCTGCCAACTGCCTGTTGACTTTGGATTCTCCCAATTCTGCCTCCACCAACCTGTGGTTTTCCTGTTTCTTGGGCTATTCCTCCAACAGCTTCATGAGTCTGGAAGGGCCTCTAGTTTGCATCTGATTTATGGGCTGGAGTTGGACTGGGGTTTCTTGTTGTGTGGACTTCTTAATGTAAAATTCTTTATTGATATGAATTTCCTTCTTCTACATGTATCAGTATCACTGGTTTGTTTCTCTAGAAACCCCAGCCGACCACAGATATAATATAGGCTGTATTTGGGCTCTTTTGCGTTCTTATTTTAATTTTCTTCAGGTTTGACTTGAACTTGCATATTAGTAATTGATAGTCTGTTACATAGTTGGCCCTGGTCTTATTTTGTCTCAATGATATTGAGCTTCTCTATCATGTCTTCCCAAAGATTTAATCAATTCCATTCCTCTGTATTCCACATGTATATATGCCACTCCTGTTGTTGAATAAAGGTGTTTGCAATGAGGAAGTTATTGCTCTTGCATAATTCTTTCATGCAGTCTTCAGCTTCTTTTCGATCCCCAAAGCCATAGTTTCTAATTACTCTTCCTTCCTTTTTGTTTCCATGTGTGCATTCCATTTGTCAACAATTATTAATGCATTTTCAGTACATGTGTGATCATTTTCAGACTAAAGAAGTTGGTAAAATTCTTCATTGGCTTTAGTGGTTTGTAAGAAAATTTGAATAATGGTTCTATTAACCGGCCTTCCTTGTGTATGAAGATAGATATTATTCTGTCACAGGCAGCATTGCACTTCAAGATAGATCTAGAAATGCTCTTTTTGAGGATGAAAGAGACATTCTTTTGAATTTGTCATTGTCAGCGTAGTCATTCTTATCATTTTAAGATTCAAAGGGACTATTTCAACTCACCAATACCTAGGATATTGATCTTTATAGGTCAGATTCCGTTTTTTATGATTTCCAGTTTTCCTAGATTCTTATTTTGCACGTTTCATGTTCTGATTATTAATGAATGGTTGCAATGATTTTTCTCATTTTGAATTATAATCCATCAGCAAATGAAGGTGCCAGAAGCTTTAGTACACTTTGTTGCTAGATGCCTTCAAGTCAGTTCTGTCTCATAATAATGCCTACACAACAGAATGAAACATTGCCTGGTCCTGCCCCATACTCAACATTTTTGTTATGTTTGAGCCCATTGTTGTAGGAATTGTCTCGATCCATTTGATCGGGTGTCTTCCTCTTTTCGCAACCCCTCCACTGTAATGTGTATGATGTCCTCCAGGGACTGGTCTGTCCTGATAACATCTGCAAAGTACATGAGATGAAGTCTCGCCATCCTATCTGCCAAGGAACATTTAGCTGCACTTCTTCTCAGACAGATTTGTTTGTTCTTCTCTCCACCCATGGTACTTTCAGTATTTTTTTGTCAGTACCTTAATTCAAATGCACCAGTTCTCCTTCAGTCGTTCTCATTCAATGTTCAAATTTCACATGCATAAGATGTGGTGGAAAATACCATGCCTTGGGCCAGGCGCACCTTAATCCTACGTGAAATTCTTGATCTTCAGTACTTTAAAGTGGTTATGTGCAGTAGATTTGCCTAATGCAATATGTTATTTGGTTTCTTGATTGTTGTTTCCATGAGCATTAGTTGTGAATCTAAGCAAGACGAAATCCTTGATAACTTCAATATTTTCTCCATTTATTATGATGTTATCTACAGCTCCTGTTGTGAGGTTTTGAGTTATCATTAAGGTGGACTCTACTTTGAGGAAGCTCTCTTTCTCGGTGATATTTTGATTGTTTTGCAATCTGAGGGGCTCATTTTCTGGCATTATATCAGACAATATTTTACTGCTATGCAGAAAGTTTTCAATGGTGAATCCCTCAGAAGTGGACTGATTGTTTTGTCGTCCTGTCAGTTCTTAGTCTGGAAGCTGTGTTGAAATCTGTTCACCGTGGGTGATCCTGCCTGGTATTTGAAGTACTAGTGGACTAACTCCCAGCATCACAGCAAAGCACAAGCTACCACAGTGCAGCAAATTGACAGATGGGGCGGGGGAGGGGAGTTGTCATTGTTAGACACTGTTAATTTGGCTCTAACTCATAGCACCCACAGCCTGTTTCCTCACAGTTAATGTTGGAGACCGTTTTTGCAGCCAGTATGCCAATTCATCCCATTGAGGACCTTCTTCTTTTTTTCAACACTCCACTTTACCAAGTATGATATCCTTCTCTAGGGACTATGCTCAGCTGTTAACATGTCCAAAGTATGTGATATGAAGTCTTGCCATTCTCACGTCTAGCAAGCATTCTGGCTCTACTTCCACCAAGAAAGATTTGTTCCTTCTTCTGAAAGTCCATAGAATATTCAATATTCTTCACCAGCATCATAATTCAAAGACATCAACTTTTGTTTTATCTTTCATAATTATTGTCCATTTTCAAGTACATATGAGGTGATTGAAAATGCCATAGTATGATAGTTATATAATTTATGTCAGTTTGAAGATATGTAAAAGTGTAAGGTTGGTATCCAATCTGTCAATCACACCATAGCCTGGTGGTGCCTCTTTGTGGCCATGGCCTTCTCATAAGGAGGGCCCTGGGAACCTCCCCTTCTTTTTGCATTCACCTGACTGCTTCCTGCCCACGTTGAGAGCTGCCAGAGTCTTGCCATGCTTCCATCGAACTTGGGTCCACACTTCATTGCAATCACTGGCCTTTGACATCCCTGCATTCTGCATCATTGCATGTAACTGCGTAAGTTGGAAAGGAACTTATGGGCTAGTGTTGGACTTATGAACTTGAGTTGGACTGGCCTGGGATATTTCATTGAAATAGAAATACTACAGTGACTTCTTGATAGAAAACTCTTTATTGCACATATATGAGTGTCACTTGATTTGTGTCTCTAGTCAGCCTGGCTTACATCCAGTTCACTGCCATCAAGTTGATTCCAACCCTTAGCAACTCTATAGGACAGGGGAGAGATATCCCTGTGGGTTTCCAGTACTGGAACTTTGTATGGGAGCAGAACTGTTGATCTTGTGTTGAGCAACCCAACTGGGTTGGTTCTGACGCATTATGTTTGTAACCACTATACCACTAGGGCTCAGCTGTGCCTTATTCCTCAAAGTGACATCTTTTAACACTGGAAATTGGTCTTCAGCAAGATCTACCAGTGTACTCGGTCATATGACTTATTTTCTTTTTACACTGTTATGATTGTCATGTGAGGGAAAATCTACAGAGTAAATTGATTTTCCTTACAATTCATGCAATGTTTTATGATATTGATTGCAATACCTGCAATGCAATACTACTTTTCCTATTCCCTCCCTTTGTTTGCCGTTTCCATTGGTCTTTCATTCCCATTCCTTCCTGCCTTCTGAGTAACTCCCTGACAAATGCTGGGCTCTGAATTGTACATCGTTGACAGTATAGGTCTCCTATTTGGGGGCTGAAAGTTGAGCCATGGAGGTGAGGTCAGGTGTCAAATGGGAATTCCACTAGTGCCTATCATATCCTAAGGTTAGTCTTCTTATTTTGAGTTCTACATTTTCCCCAGTTGATCCAGGGCCTACTACTGTGAGCACTTTCAGAGCAATCTGCAGTGAGAACCCTATGCTATCTTGGTCTTCTGGACTCAGCGCTGTGGAGCCTGGGCTTCATGTGGTCAGTGAATCCCTTTCATGTTCTTTTGATGCTATCTGTGTAATTCTGTATTTTGAATTTCTCTTCAATTTTTTCAGCTAGTGAAATGCACTTGCTTTTCATTTTTTGCTGTCCTAATTCCAGGTCTTTGCACCTTTTAATATAATTCTTTATTCCATCTTTTTGAATTCCCCTTTGAAATTTTATGTTCAGCTTCTTTATTCAGCGTCTTTACTTCATCAATTATTTCTATATTTCTCTCTCTATCTTTTTCGTACTTCATCATTTCTTTCATTGGCTTCAGCTAGTCCACATTCAAGGTGACATCCATTTTGTCTTTTCTTTAGATTCTATCTTTTTAATTATCTTTGAATTTCTTTATTTATGATGTTCTTGATATTATTGCAGAACTCGTATCATCTCAGGTGATTTGTGTTCAATGTGTCAACTTTCTTCTTGAAGTATCCTCTAATTTAGATGAGCTATACTCAAATTCATTCTTTGACTCTTGGGGACTTGTTTTAATTTTATTTGAATTCGATTGAATTTGCCATTGATGGTTTGTTCCACAGTTGGTCTCCAGTCTCGTGACTGATGATATTAAACTTCTTTATACCGTAAATACTTGAGTATAAGCCGAGTTTTTTTCAGCACATTTTTTATGCTGAAAAAGCACTCCTGCTTTGGGGGGTAAAATTAGTTGCCTTGGGTTATACTCGAGTATATATAGTAGTTTATTTCAACAGATGTAGATGATTTAATTCCTGTGTATTTCTATCCAATATACATGATCCATGTCTGTGGTTACTGTTTACATAACTGAAAAATAAATGTTCAATCAATAAGCCATCCTTATTGGAAAATTCTATCATGAGATCTCCCATGTGGCTTCCATCCCCATGGCCATATTTTCTAACTAGTGATCCTCCTCCTTAGTTTCCAATTTTTGCATTCAAGTCATCAGTAATCTTGATTGCATGTTTCATCAATTTCAGACTGAAAAGGTTGGTAAAAATCCTCAATGGCTTTATTGTTAGCATTAGTGGTTGGTGTGTAAATTTGAAAAATAACTTTATTAATTATTCATCCTTGTAGGTGTAATATATCCTACACCTAACAATGGTGAACATTGGAATCGATGTTGAAACATTCTCTTTTTTAACATGAAAGTCATCCATTCCTTTCAAATTTGTTACTCTGGTATGTAAACCATATTATTATGACATTCAAAATGGCCAATACCAGTCTATTTCAGTTCAATAACACCTAGAGTGTTTGATCTTTATGTGATCCATTTTTTCATGGCTTCCAATTGTTCTAGATCCATATTTCATGCATCCCATCTTCTTGTTAGTGGTTATTGCAGTACTGCTGTTTCTTCTCATTTTGAGTCATTGCCACATCAACAAATATAGGTCCTGAAAACTTTATATCATTAAGGTCAACTCTACTTTGAGGAGACAGCTCTTCCCCAATTATATTTTGAGTGTCTTCCAACTTGAGGGATTCATCATCCTGCACTATATGAAACAATATTCCACTGCTATCAATGTGCTCCAAAAACACCACTATATTTTTCAGATGTACATTGGCAGGTTATTCTTTCTACTCTATTTTGCTTGTAAGCTTTTCTGAAAATTTTCCACCACGGTTAACTATGCTTCTGTTTGAAATACCAGTGGTATATCTCAAAAGTTATGATAGTGCAAGAACCTGACATGTCTGACAACTTGGCATGCTAGCCTAATTCCGAATGACCATCACATCTCTCTTCTTGCTTTCTCTAGTTTCTGTAGACCACTGTACCTGAGCAGGCATGGCTCAGGTTGTTGTGGAGTTAATTCTTGCTTCCTGGAGTAACCCTTAACCAATGACCCATAGGAGTTGTTGGACAAATAGCCACAGTCCCTCACATTCTGGGCAGAATAACTAGTGGATTTTCTACAGTGTCTCCAGTAAGATTACCCTCCAGTTGCTCACAATTTTATATTGTTTGATAATGTAGTTTTCATTGGCTGCCTTCTTTCCCTTTTCTATTTCCCATTTCCTTATTGATAACTCCCCCAAAATGGCTTAATTAAAACCTTTGTCTCAGGATCTAATTCTATGGGGAACCCAAACTCAATCACACAAGACATTTGTCAAATCATGGACTTAGTGGTTATATCTATTATATGTGTAGGTCATGGAAGAGGAGAATTCATACCATCACTTTGAATAGTCATTCGGTGTGCCAACTGGGTCCCCAGCATAGATCCTAGACATCAAAACTCACTGTTTCCTGTATCATAACACTTCCTTTTAGACTTCTGTCATTCAAAAAACTCAACAAATAGCTCGCTGTCTCACTTCAAATTGTGTAGTGTGCAAATATGGCTATGTTTTCATTGTGTGTTTAGCCCTGGACAAATCAGCTTTGACCAGGAAGGTGAAGTCATGTGGAAAAACAAACCAAAAACACTAGCAGCTGTGTGTTGTGGAAGAAAACCCTGTGGATGAAGTGCAATGTTTAGGGAACAGAGACCAGCAAGATAAACCAATAAGTGTCCACTGTTCTAATGTTAAGGAGAACCCTGGTGAGGCAGTAATTAAGCACTTAAGGGCATACAATCAGCAGTTCAAACCCACCATCTTCCCCAAGGAAGAGTTACGATGTGGCAGTCTGACCCCCTTAAGATTTACATTTGTTACCACTACCAACTGATCTGAGAGGGATAGCATTAGGGAATCCTGGATAGCATTCTTAACGAGCTCTAATGGCAGAGTGGACTCCTCATTGAGCTCCTAACCACAAACTAAGTGGTTCTAACCTATCAGTTGCTCCATGTGAGAAATATGAGTTTGTCTGCTCTGGTAAAGATTTAAGCCTTGGAAAATCAAAGGGTGAAATTCTATTCTATCTTGTAGAGTCTCTATGAGTCAGCTTCAACACAATGATAATGAGTTTGCTTTGGAATTTTGGGATAGAATAGGAGAAATATGTGCAGCAAAGTTTAAACTTATTTTAAAAGTTCAGGGGTATTGCTCAGAGAGAGAATCTTGGAACCCACAAGACTGTTGTCCTTAGGCACCTTCAGTTCTGGAACTGAACTCACTCCCTTAGCTCAATCTTCAGCCAAACAATAGGTAGATCTATAAGGTAAAAAGTAACACTAATCAACTATTTGAATCAAAAGGATATAATTTATTCAAAGATAAAGTTCAGAAGGGTCAGGAAAGAAGGGGGAATGGAAACAGGAAATACAAGGAGGAAGTGTGATAAGTGATATTACGTTGAGCAGATTGCAGTCAATATCATGAAGCAAAATATGTGTGAACTGTCAAATGGAAAACCTTCACCCAACTCACAATAAAGAGATTTTTTTTCAGCCTTGGAAACCTATGAGGCAATACTATGCTGTCCTATAGGGTACCCATGAGTTGACATCAACTCAGTGGCAATGGGATATTGATGCTGATGCTTTCTGCCGATTCTAAAAAATAGGGTTATTAGCAATTATTGTGGAAATAGCATGAATGAGACTATGTAAATGGGGTTGGTTACAGATAAATTCTTGTAAATGTTAAAGGATAAGTGATGGAGGATGGACTTACCCAAAAAGAGAAAATTATTGCAAGATTTTGTTCAAGGGATAAAATAAAAATAGGCTTCCTGTGGGTAAGACTTAAGCCTATAGATATGGAATTTAAGGAACTGGTATTCCATGATGGTCACCTTCCCGACACAATCACTCAAGACAAAAGGTGGGTGTATAAACAAATGAGGTGAAGAAAGCTTATGGAGCCTAGCTATCAAAAGATAAAGAGTCTAGGGTTTTAAAGACTAGAAGGTTAACAAGTGGCCACCTAACTCAGAACCAATAAAGTGCACATGAAAGAAGCACACCAGCCTGTGTGATCACAAGATGTAGAAGGGATCAGGTATCAGGCATGAAAGAACAAAAAATCATATCATTGTGAATGAGGGGGGGTACAGTTAGCGATCCAAAATCTATCTGTAGGCAACTGGACAACCCCTTACAGAAGGGTCGCTGGGAGGAGATGAGCCATTCAGGATGCAGTGTAGCAACGATGAAACATATAACTTTCCTCTCGTTCCTAAATTCTACCGCGCCCACTATCATGATCCCAATTCTACCTTACAAACCTGGCTAGACCAGAGAATATACACTGGTCCATATAGGAACTGGAAACACAGGGAAACCAGGACAGATGACCCCTTCAGGACCAGTGCTGAGAGTAGCAATAACAGGAGGGTGGAGGAAAGGTGGGGTAGAAAGAGGGATCTGATTACAAGGATCTACATATAACCTCCTCTATGAGGGAGGGACAACAAAAAAGTGGGTGAAGGTAGATGTTGGACAGTGTAAGATAGGACAGAATAATAATTTATAAATTATCAAGGGTCCATGAGGGCGGGGGAGGGGGAAGGAGTGGAAATGAGGAGTTACTACCAAGGGCTCAAGTAGAAAGCAAATGTTTTGAGAATGATGATGGCAACAAATGTACACAGTGGATGTATGTATAGATTGTGATAAGAGTTGTAGGAGTCCCCCAAAAATGATTCTTTTTAAAAACCTCAAAGAGCAAAACACACTATGGTTTTTTGTACATCAATGGTACTTCAATAAAATTACATAAAAG
Organism: Tenrec ecaudatus; assembly: GCF_050624435.1. Classification (NCBI taxonomy): domain Eukaryota; kingdom Metazoa; phylum Chordata; class Mammalia; order Afrosoricida; family Tenrecidae; genus Tenrec; species Tenrec ecaudatus. The sequence goes on along the minus strand of NC_134530.1, from coordinate 271,659,842 downwards.
AGGGGGAAAAGAAATGGAATTTAAGGTAAAGAAAGTATTCCCTTTGAAGACCATATTGCAAATATATATAAGAGTTGTATGAGCCCTAATAAAACGATTTTTAAAAAAAGAAAAAAGGCAGGATCCCGGAGCCCACTGAGTGACTTTCTCTCCAGCAGCTTCTAGGTAGGCTGTGCCCCGTGAGGGGCCCTGAGGTGCCTGTGTAAACCTGAAACTTCTTCTCTCAAAAAACTCACTTGGATCACAATCCAGGCTTCGAAGTGAATTCTTTCTCGCGCGAAGCCAAGGCCTGAGGTATATCTCTCCCAGGAGAGATCTAACAATAATATCTCTTATTATAGCAGTAGGAGCCCAGGTGGTGTAGTGGACTGTGCATTAAGCTGCTAATCGCAAGGTCGGGGGTTTGAACTGACTAGCCCGTCCGTGGGAGAAATATGAGGTTGTCTATTTCTGTAAGGCAGTGGTTCTCAACCTTCATAATGCCCCCAACCTTTAATACATTTCATGTTGTGGACCCCTGCAACCATAAAATTATTTTCATTGCTACTTCATAACTGTAATTTTGCTATTGTTATGAATTGGTTGACCCCTGTGAAAGGGTTATTTGATCCCCAGAGGGGTCGCAACCCACAGGTTGAGAACCGCTACTGTAAGGATTTAAAGTCTCAAAACCCCAAAGGGGCAGTTCTTTGTCCTATTGGGCCGGTATGAGTGGGAGTCAATAAAATGGTAGTTAGGTTTTTTTCTGCATCAGTATCAGATTCTGGTGGCAATCTCAGTCATCCTGCATTGTGGTCTGGTTTGAACTCTGGTAGATTTGTGGGAAATGACTGCCCTGGTTTGAGGTGAGGGCCACGGTGCTTCAGTGGTAGATCTCTCATCGTCTTTCACCGGGGAGACCCGGGTTTGATTTGCAGCCAATGTGCCCCAGACTGTCAGTGAAAGTTTGTGTGTTGCTATGACACTGAGCAGGCTTCAGTGATGTTTCCAGACTGAAATAGAACAAGGACGAAATACCTGATTATCTCCATCCACACATCGACCTATGGCCCGCCACGGTTGGCTTCCCCTCCCAGCCCTGGTGATAGCACAGACTGGCATAGTTTGCTCCGCTTCCCATGAGGTGCCCATGAGAGGCTGACTCGACAACCACGGTCAAGATCAACAGCTTGAACTCCTTTCTGGGTCTACAGAAACAAGAACAACCTTCTGAAATGAGGTCACATTGCTATTTGGGACTGGGAGAATGCCTTTGTGACTAGGATTGTGCTCTGGATCCCAAAGGCGACTTTTAAACACATCCACATAGCAACTCCGGAAATTGCCATAGTAGAAGCCAGGTTAAAAAAAAAAAAAGTTCTACTGACTTGCTCAAAGGAGGCCAGAGGTGGATGGGGGTGGGGTGGGATACTCCTCTAAAGATGAACAAATTTGTTTCCTTACATATTTGTCATGTCTTTTGGTCCTGAAAGATAGGGGGGGGAAAGCAGACGAGAAGAGGAAACGGCGACTGACAGTCATCTTGTTGGTGTTCCCACAGCATCCCCTCTTTAGGCACTTGCTGCCATCTCATCCAACTCCCCTCAGTATATTTTCACCCAGCAATGATGCAGAAATGTCTGTGTACTCCAGTTTTATTGTAGTCGGGCAGCGTTTATGGGTTTGACTTTCAACTCAGCATGGCAGGACGTCTAGAAGCAATTATAACCAGCACCTGCTCTGTCTGTGCGGTGGGCAGGCAGTGACGGATCCCCAGCTTCCGGAACACTAGTGCCCCCTCCCAGCTCAGGATAATGACGGTGACACTCGGCCTCCTTGTCTGGGGGAGCTCTAGGAGCTCTCCTCTGAAACCTCATATTATAGGCATTTCTTTGAGTGAACACATCAAATTAGTGACTGTAAAGGAAGGCGTAGGAGATGATTATTGGTGACAAGACAAGCCTCAACCACCTCCAGAGAGCATGTCTCCTAAGTGCAAAGTATGGAGAGGGAGGAAACAATTGACCACAAATGGAATAGGCTCTGAGTCTCGCCACACAATGTATGTGCGTGGTCACTGAGGCGCCAACATTATGGCTGGAGGACGGATATGGTTTGTGCAGCCGTGATTGCCATCCAGAATGTGCCGTGCTATTGTGAAAAATGATTTTTTATTCTGAGCAAATCTCTGCTTCCACTTGCTTTAATGCTTCGCCAGAGAGCCAGGGACTCTGGGAGGGGTCGGGATGCACAGGGCTGGGCTGACCTCAGGAACTCATGTGTAAAGGGCTTTTTCTCACTTGGAAGCAGGCTGGGTTCACAGCTGTTCTTTCTGGTAAAGCTTGTTTCTGAACCTTGCCACGTCTGAGTCCGAAGAGGGAAATGAAGGTGACAAATGCTGCGAGGAGCCCTGTGCACATCTTGGCTATGGTCCTGCTTATGTCTGTTTCATTTGAATCCCAGTTTTACCTTTCCTCCTTTCTGGGTTCCGAAGCATCAGATGGGTGCCAAACGCTTCCATGGACAACACTAAAGCTGAACAAGGTGGAGGCAGATGAAGAGCAATGGGAGGTTGGTGTTTGGGAGACTGAATACTTGGGCTTCCTAGGCCAGTCCAGCTGGTGGTTAGAGCCCTGTTTCAGATTCCACTGAAATCTCCTAGTGTCCAAGGACCAAGTGGCTCCTAAGTCCAGAATTTCTGTTACATGTCTCACCAAGGAGAAGCTGGGCCAAAATGCATTGAAGAATAAAGCAGGAGCTTGGCTTGTGAATCCACTCTCTGATTCTGAAATTTCAAAGGCTCCGTGCACAGACATTTCAACACTGAAAACACAGCAGGGAAAATCAAAGACTTGGGCTTCCTCCTTGCCCCTCTTTTAGGGCTTTAATGGTTCCAAGGCGCCTCCCAGAGCCGAGTGTTGTATAGGTCATGTTTTAAAATGTCGTAGTTCTGAGGGACTTGCTGTTCTGCTTTCTTTTGCAAGGAGACCCAGTTTCTTGTCTTGTGGCCAAACACAGAGCACAGATGTCTGTGGGCCCCCTCCCTTTCCCCTGACCTTTGCTCTCTTCTCTGGATACCCTACTGACCTGTTCTCCTTTACAAGATCTGAACTGCTCACACACTTCGTTAAATTCTCATCCTAGCGAGAAGCAACTGAGCATCTTATTAGAGCCTGTATGAGTTCTGTTCTGGATGCCTATTTGTGTAACTTCAGGTCTCTGGCATGGAAACGTCCCATGCCCACAGACCCACACAGGTAATATAAACTCCAACAGTAGTTTAAGGTTTAAGGTGGTCATGGGGAACACTGGGGCCTGTGTCTCCTGGTGAACCACACAGGCTGTCTAAAGGGGCTAGTTCCATCTCAATGTAGCCATGCAGGAATGTAGACCGGTTAGGTAGCAAGACAAGGGGTTGTTCCTCTCCATGCTTAGGGGGCCCCCTACGGGAGGTTGGAAGCCAATGCGGGCTAAGCCCAAGCCAGGAGAGCTTAATTGACGCCTCCCAGCTGAAAGCCCTTAAAAGGCTGGAATCTGGAGACCACCGCCCCTTCCCTTCAGCAGCTTCTCTGCCTTCCACTCAGCAGGGCTGGGTGTGCAGTGTCATGAGGGCGCCCGTGTTCAGTTTAGTGTAACGCCGGAACCTTCTTCTCTCATGTATATAAACCCACTCGGATTACCAACCAGGCTTTGGTGTGAATTTCTTTCCAGTGTGTAGCCAAGGACCGAGACATTTCCCACCCGAGAAACCTAACAGACCCAGACTTACAATAAACCCATATTTTTATTTATAAGGCAAGAGGTTTCCATGTCTAGACAATAATGGTGAAGAGGGCCCTGGGTTTGAGAAAGATTCTGAAGTAGAATCCATAACCCTTAGAAATGTATTGGCCTTAGGGGAGGGGCAAAGAGGGCTGGATTGAGAAAGTCTCTGGCATCCAGTTCTGACTTGACTTCTGGATCCTGAATCCTTCAGGGCCATGACCTTGCCCTCCACCCAGACCTTCCAATAGCCATCTTCTCAGAGCCTTGTTAAGTTCTCATAATACATTACACCTGCCATCCTGTGAGCAGCTACCAAACCCAGGCACTTTTTTCAAAGACAAGCTCACTCTCTCTACCCCTAAGAGCAGGTAGTTTGGGGATGATGGATATGAGATACCACAGAAGACAAATCTGTTATCTTCCATGGTGCACAAAACATGCTGTCACAACCAGGACTCGTGACAATCCCTCAGTTTCCTAAATTGCTTCACTGCTACTTTTTAGTTAAGCCTCATTAGATTGTCATATATTGATAAGAGGGATGACCCTGTTCTAGATGCATAAATTAAAGCTATCCTCATCCTGTGCTTTTATATGAATGTGTTAATTATTTTTGTCATTAGGAAGAATAATGGCGGGATGGAGCAATACCAAACGGAGTTTGACAAAGTGTTGGTGTTTGCTGCGGCAAACGTGGTGCGTGTCAGATACAATCCGTCACCCAGTGAGTCTGCAACTAACACCAAGGGACAAAGGTAGGATTCCCTGTAATAAATAGCCTTCCTCCCAGATGCTAATGGGGACCCAGCAAGACCCAATGTTGTGTTGTCGCAGTTGTACACGGGCCCTTAGAGGAGACAGAGCTGGTGTTTGAAACGAGTCTTGTTTGCCCCCAGTTGGAGCTCATCCACCCCAGGACGGTCCTATCCACTGCCAGGGACTCGCAGCTCCCCCTCCACAGGATGCAGCCAGCACTCCAGCTCCCAGATGCTCCCCCGTATGCAGGGCCTAGGGAAGGACATGGGGTGAGCAGTGGGCACTGGACAACCTGGGGTCCCATCCAACCTGACCCAGGGCGTGCACAGTCCCACCTTGCAGGCCTCCTGGAGCGTGGTCTCTTTCCTCCTACAGTTGGCCCTCAGCTCGCCCCAGAGCTGCTGCAGTTCCTGTAGCATCGCCTGGAAGGTCTCTGAGGCCCAGTGGCCCCCCTGCAGGCCCCTCTGTCCCTCCTGCAGCCACAGTGGGCACACAGACCTCCTCCAGCCACCAGCCTTGTGGGTGTTGGTTCTGGGCACTAGCTTGTAAGCTTCGTTCCCCCCTCTATGTAATGGGCACAACAATGGATTTTTTTGTTTCAAGGAGAGAAACCATATACAGTCCTGAGTGGTGCCCATCTTTTGTAGATGGGAATAGAGACACTTAAAAAAGAAGGAAAAAAAAGGATTGACCTCCAGTCCCTTCACCAGCAGGGACAAATGCTCTGGTCTCACTGTGTCCCCTAAAAACATCATGTCAAAACGTTTTCTTTTAAATTATGGACATCACTGCATTATAGTTACGACAGCCAAAGGTGGAAGCCGCCTTTGAGTCCGTGGACAGATGGATGGACCAAGTCAGTGAGTTCAAGTTCTAGAACAGAGTGGTGTCCTTTCATTAAAATAGGGGGATAAATGTCAGGTCACTAATGAACCTTGAAAAGACATGCTAGGAATGAAATAAATAAAATTCCCAACTCACTGCCATCCAGTCAACTCTGACTAATGGTAACCCTAAAAGGCAGAGTGGAACTGCCCCCACGGGTTCCGGGAATGGTAACTCTTTTACAGACATAGAAAGCTTCATCTTTCTCACAAGGCGCAGCTGGTGGACTTGAACTGCCGGTCTTGCAGATCACAGTCCAATTCGTAACCACTACGCCAGCAGGGGTGCTGGTAATGACATAAGCCAGACACAAAAGAACAGGTGTAGGACCGAGCCAAGTAGAGAAAGGGTGAGCACAGGCAAAGGCACAGAGGCAGGCAGATCGGAGATATACGGGTTCACGGTGGCACCCTTGGGCGGGTTAGTGCCCTGTGACCCCGCTACCCATTTATTTATTATTTTTATTACTTTTCCTTTCCCCGCCTCTTTTTATCTGTCTACCATGTGTATCCCTGAATTTGGTCTGGTCCCTTCCATATTACCTGGTCCTCACCCCAGGAACCCAGTAATGTTCATACAGTAGCTTTTCCACTATGTCCCTTTTGCATTTTTTTTATAAAGCTTACCTCCATGGACTCAATGTGTACTTGTCCTTTTGTGCTTGGTTTACTTCGCTTAGCATGTTTTCCTCCAGTTCTTCCCATGAAGTGATGTGCTTCAAACTTTCATCACTACTTTTTAGTGATGCGTAGTACTCCATTGTATGTATGTACCACAGTTTTTTTTTCCCTACTGAAAAAGAAGTCTTTATTCTGATCCCACCAGCTGTACCATCTGTTATGCGCCTTCCTCCTTGGCAATCCGGTCTTTCTTGAGTGGTCCCATGAAAGCTTTTTTCTCTTCCACGGTCTGGAAACGGCCATGGCCCAACTTGGAAGTGGTGTAGATGAACTTGAGGTCGATCTTCTCCAGGGCACGGCGCTTGGTCTGCACCAGCAGGGACTTTTGCAGTGTCAGCACTCGCTTCTTGGTGCCCACCATGCCGCCCTTCAGCATGACAAAGTCATTGATCACTTCCCCGTAGTGAACAAAGTCACCCAGGGGGTTGTTGCTCTTGTCAGAGAGATCGTAGTCGGTGGAGGCGTTGTTCTTGATAAGCTTGCCGTCCTTGCCGAGGTAGCCCTGGCAAATCTTATAGATCTTGTTGATCTCTGTGCAGTGGTGGTAGCCTTTCTGCACAGCGTGGGCCATCGAGAAGGCCACACGGGCGGGATGCCAGACCCCGATACAAGCCACCTTGCGCAACACTCGGTGGGTCTTTCGGGGCAGCTTCTTGGTGTGTCAACGACTGGTGACCCCTTTGTAGTCTTTGCCCTTGGTCACCCTCGTGATGTCGATCATTTCATCCTGCCCGAACACCTGGTTCACTGGCACCAGCTTCTCTCGGGCCCAGTCTAGCTTCTCAGCCACGGAGCCCCCGTTCACCTGCATCTCCGTCAGGTGCGCCTTCTCCTGGCGCAGGAGGTGCAGGCGCGTCTGGGTATGGGCGATGGCGCGCATGACCGGGCAGGACTTCTTCATGCTGCTAAAGTTTTTCTCGAGCTGCTTCTTACCCTTGTCATCCTGCCACTTCTTGCAGTACTTGGTGAAAGCCTTCTTCTTCGACTAGTGCCAGTTCTTGTAGAACCGCCGCTTGCACTCGTCGTCACTGATGTGTTCCGCAAAGACCGTCTTGAAGGTCCGGAGGCCGCGAGGTGTCGCCACATAGCCCACGATGCCCACCACCACCATGGGAGGGGTCTCCATGATGGTCACGGCCTCCACCACTTCCTTCTTGTTCACCTTGGAGCCTGGCCTGTCGACCTCGCGCACAATGTGGGTCATGGCGGCCTTGTAGCCCAGGAAGGCCATCAGGTGGACCTTCTTGGAGGCGTCATCCTTGGGGAAGCTCTTCACCTTCCCGCCTTGCCGGCTGCTGCGATTCCGAGGCAGGAAGCCCAGAGCCCCATGCTGGGGCGCCAAGAACTTCCGGTGTGACATTACATCGTTGATCCCCGCTGGTAGAGGTACCCCAGCTTTTTAATCCAATTGTCAGGTGATGGAAATTTGGGTTGTTTCCAATTCCTTGCAATTGTGAACTGTGCCAATGAACTTTGGAGCACAGATGTCTGATCTTGGTTTGTTTCTTGCCCAGTAAGAGTGGGGGCGGGGGTTGCTGGGTCATATGGTAACTCTATTTCCATCTGTTTTAGATATCGCCAGTAGACCTCTTTCTTACACACATATGAGTCTCCCTGGATTTGTTTCACGTATGACGTGTCTTGGTCATTGTGTGGTCGTGGTCTCTTTTAAGACTTGATCAATGTTTTCTTTACATTGTTTGTCCTGAAGGTCTCTTTTGTACCCTAAAACAAGGAGTCAAGGAGATGCATGGGACTTGATTGCTGAAGGGGGGCAGGAGTGAAGAAATGGACCCAAAGGGTGTCCATACCACTTCTGGGCTCTGCTCTGGAGCTCTTGCCAGCTGTCCATAAACTGTTGGCAGCTGTGGCCGAGGCTGCGGGCTGACCCCAGGCTTCTCTGGCAGAGGAGGGCTGCCTTCTGCTCCGGGATATGGGGGATGTCCGGAGGCTGAGGAAGGGGATCAGGTTGTGCTCAAGAGACCCCTGGCATGGGAGTATACTGGCTCAGCTCTTCCTCTGCAGCGTCCCACAGAAGAGGTCCCCTGGCCTGGCCCCGATGCTAGACCCAGTGGCATACCTGCCCCTGAACTTGGAGGAGGCCCATCTCCTGCTCCAAGGCCTTGTGTCTGTGCAGCAGTCTCTCCATGCTCTCCAGATCCTTCCCAAGGTCCAGGACACTAGCAAGGGCACCCTGTGGAGGACGGGCACATTACAGGCTTGGCTTCTGCCCTTCTGCCCAGGGTTCTCTTCGATCCTTTCTTCCTGGCTGGTCTTGGCCTTGGCCTCGGGCAGGTGACAGAGTCTGATTAGTGTCTGCACAGTGACACTGCGGGTGTTGGGGACAAGGCTGCTGGATGGAAAACCAGTACCTAGCAGGGGTCCCAGCCTTCCTGTCAATTCCCTTCCTGCCTCCCTTCCATGGGGTCTCTGTCTCATAGGCCAGGTGTTTCTGAAACCGCATCAGCTTCTCTTTGTGGTCCCCAAGAGGGACAGGCTATTCCAGCTGCTGGCCCCACCCCTGGATCAAGTCGCCGTTCTGTGTGATGGTGGGGACATGAGTGCCCTGATGTTCATACTGCCTTGGTCCCAAGCGGTGACCCCGTCTATCCCTCGGGCTCTGCCAAGGAGTGAAATGCTGACCAAGCTCAGGGACAGCACAATAATTTTTCTTTCACTCAAGATGACAGGGCCCAGGCCCATCAGTCTTCAGATCTAGGAAGTGGCTGGGCAGGGGCCATGGGTGGGTTCTCATGTGGAGGGTGCCCCTCACCCACCCCTGGGGCCATGTCTACTCTGCCCATCAGGATGACAGATGTCCACACGGGTCTGAGAATCAAGGGCCCTGGGCTCCAGTCCTAGCTTTGCCCCTGGAAAAGCCATTAAACTCTCCACATCCCGTTCCACCGCAGGCCGCCCCTTGGCCCCTAGTGGGGCTGAAGGTCACTTGTAAAGGTGAAATGGGGTTCAGGTGCGGTGCCCTCTGACCTGGCTAGCAGCCCTGAGAAAGCCGGCAGTAATCAGAGAGGTGTGAAGCTTGTGTCACTGACTTCTCCCAGGGCTTCCACTCAAGCCGGACGCTCACGTATCGTGCCCAGCAGGCCCTGAACCCAGGGGCCTGGCAGCACCCTGGCCTGCTCTCTCAGCGCAGCCTCCTGCATAGTGGGAGGTGGGAGGTGGACCCAGCCCTGAGTACCGAGTGTACCCCTGCTGGGGCTGGCTCACAGCCCATAGCCCTCACTATAAATCCCGGGGGGCTCCCCTCAGCTCTGCAGTTGAGGGTTGGCCAGGCTCCTGGGCAGAAGGAAGCAGGGGCCATGTGATATGGACAGATCCAAATGCCCTCTGTGGTCCCCAGAGTGTGGCCTAACCCATCCCCATGCGCTTCTGGGTGCTTGGGCACCTCGGCTTGGTCACCAGCCCTGGATTGGAGCCCCTAGCTCCTTGGTAATCCCTCACCCACCAGCACAGGTTCGGTGTGCATACACACCTCACCCGTGTTCCCCCAACAGTCTGGATACCCCGGCCTTATCAGGGTCATGCCCATGACCGTCCCGGCCATCAACTCCCTGTCCTGTGTGCTCAGCACCTCTGGAAGGTGCCATGCTTCTGGATCAGCCGCTCCACCTATTCCACAGAGCCCTCCAGGGCACTGGCCTCCTGGAAGACCTGGGCAGCCATGGAGGTGACACAGAAGTGTGGGGGGTGATTGGGGGCACAGATGGTGGTTCAAAGGGAACCCTAGACAGCAACATCTGCCAGAAACTTGGTTTACAACCTGGGCTCTCTGGGGGTGCATCAAGGGGCCTGCGGCTGGGGGTGGGGAGGTGGGTGCTGAGCAGGAGAGGAAGGAACCTGAGGAAGAAGAGCACTCCAACCTGGGGGCTGTTAGGAACATCCCATCTTCTGACGAAGTGGGGAGGAGCCCCATCATTTTCCAACCAAACCGCGTAGGGCTTGGCTGGCTGGGGCCAGGTGTGGGGAGGAGATGGCCCTGAGTGACCTGAGGCTCAGGTGTCCCCTTGGCCACTTGGGAAGACACACTATCTAGCTCCGTATCAGAATAGCAGCCAGTGATCAAGGAAGCAAGGGGGATTGGGGTGGTACTACAGGAGGACTGGAGGTTCTGGGGTCAGTGTGTCTGTGTGTGGTGAGGGGAGCTGTCTCCTGGGCCTGCAGGATCTTGTCCAGATGCCACACTGTCTGAGGAAGAGCTGCTTGCGGTGCATGGCTTGCCGTCTCCCTTGATTCTGTTCCCAGGCCTGAAAGACCTGCTCCCAAGCATCCTGCATGCCGCATAGCCTTTCCTGGACCTGGGCATGGGCATGGACACAACCGAAGGTGGTGCTGAGGGAAGCTCCAGAGAAAAGGTGCCTGACTGTCCCACCCAAGGGGAGGGTATTGTTTGTGTTTCCACAGGGAAAGAGGGACCAGATATAAAGCCAGTGCCAGATGAATGCAGTGTGCCCGCACGGAGTGGGGAGCCAGTGGAGGGGCCTGAGGGCTGGGCTCCCATACCAGCTATGTGGACAACTGCCCCTGCCCCCAGAAGAATTTACTTCAGAGGACAGCACTGAAGCTGCATCTAGGAGAGAGGGGCATGTTTGATCAGAACAAATGGGAGCAAAGAAGGGGGAGGAAGAGAAAGTGGAGCACATCCTGGCCCATCAGGCCTGGGGGACGATATCCCGGCTCTGAACAGCCAATGGACAGAGTGGACAATGTGGCTGATCCCACTACGAGACACACCGTCCATTGATGCCCCAGGGCCCTAAGGGGGACAACACTGGAGACTCAGGGTTAGAACTGGCCCAGACTGATCCTATGGCACTGAGGCAAACCACTAAAAGTGTGTGGCAGAGCAACCGTGGGAGCAGAGCAGGGAGCCCCTGAGGTAGTACAAAGGACAGACTCTGGGGCCAAAGCATGGTACCCCATTGGACCTGACTGAAGGACACGCCTAGAGATTAAAAATCAGACCTTCATCTATGTATAGGTTTTTCTTTCTTTAAAATTTTTTCTTTTATTCTTAAAAAAGCATTTTATTAGGGACTCATACAACTCTTATCACAATCCATACTTACATCAGTTGTATAAAGCACATCTGTACATTCTTTGCCCTCATCATTTTCAAAGCATTTGCCTTCCAAAATTAATTTATTCTTCTATGGGTCATTGGTTTCCTTTTTGTTGTCATTGCTGTGTTCTCACTCATTGCCTAACTTGCAATGACTTGATTTTTGGTGCATATTATTATCTCTACAGACCTATCTGGATACGATAGACTGCATGAATAGTTTGGAGGAGAAAACAAGGGGACTAATAGTTCCGCGGGAATAGGGGAGTGGGAGAGAAGGGGGCAAAGGGGTAGTGCTGAACAACCCAGGGACAGGGGAGCAATAAGTTATCCAAAATCAGTAGCAAGGAGGGTGTGAGTGGTCTGGTAGGCATTCAGCAAGGGCAAGGTAACCGAGAGAAATTACTGAAACCCAAATGAAGGCTGAGCATGATAGTGGGACAAGAGGAAAGTAAAAGGAAATAGAGGAGAGAACTAGGTGACAAAGGGTATTTATAGAGGTCCAAAGACTGGATTGTACATATGTAAATATATTTATATGAGTGTTGGGAGAGAGATCTGTGTGCATATATTTATAGGTTTAGTACTAAGGCAGCAGATGGACATTGGGCCTCCATTCAAGCACTTACTCAATGCAAGAGCACGTTGTTCTATTAAATTGGCATTCCAGGATTCACACCTTCCCGACACGATTGCTGAAGAAAAATGTGTGCATAAGCAAATGTGGTGAAGGAAGTTGACGGTGCCCGGCTATCAAAAGATATAGCGTCTGGGGTGTTAAAGGCTTGAAGGTAAATAAGCGGCCATCTAGCTGAGAAGTATCAAAGCCCACATGGAAGAAGAACACCAGCCTGGCTGACCACGAGGTGTAGAAGGGACCAGTTATCAGACATCAAAGAACTAAAAATCGTATCAGTGGGTGCCCACCTTCCTGATACGATCAGTGAAGACAAACGTGTGCATAAGCAAATGTGGTGAAGAAAGCTGATGGTGCCTGGCTATCAAAAGATATAGCATCTCGGATCTTTTAGGCTCAAAGATAAACAAGTGGCCACCTAGTTCAGAAGCAACAAAGCCCACATGGAAGAAACACACCAGCCTGTGTGACCACGAGCTGTCGAAGGGATCATGAGGTATCAAGAATCAAAGAACAAAAAATCATATCATTGAAAATGTGGGTGAGTGCAGAGTGGAGACTCAAAGCCCATTGGTAGCCAACCGGACACCCTTTACTGAAGGGTTGTGGGGAGGAGATGAGCCAGTCAGGGTGCAGGGTAGCAACGATGAAACATATAACTTTCCTCTAGTTCTAAAATGCTTCCTCCCCCCACTCTCATGATCCCAACTCTACCTTACAAATCTGGCTAGATAAGAGGGTGTACATAGGTACAGATAGGAACTGGAAACACAGGGAACGCAGGACAGATGACTCCTTCAGGACCAGTGGTGAGAGTGGCGATGCCTGGAGGGTGGAGAGAATGTGGGGTGGAAAGGGGAAATTGATTACAAGAATCTACAAATAGCCTCTTCCCTGGGGGAGGGACAGCAGAAAAGAAGGAAGGGGGAGACTTTGGACAGTGCAACATATGATAAAATAATATTTATTTATGAATGATGAAGGTTTCGTGAGGTAGGGGGGAGTGCGGAGGGAGGGGGAAAATGAACAGCAGATATTAAGGACTCAAGTAGAAGGCAAATGTTTTGAGAATGATGATGGCAACGAATGTACATATGTTCTTTTTTAAAATAAAAACCCTTTTATTATTTAAGCTTAATTTATTCCCAAGCCATGAGTTTTTGCTTCTTCAGTTTCTTCTGGGAAATCTTTTTCTTCAGTGCAACCTCCTCTTCTGGCTTGGGAACGATTTGTTCCTTCTCAGTCAGGATCATTTCAATGTGGCAGGGGGAGCTCCTGTGTGGATTAATCTAGCCAAGAGCTCTGTAAGTCCGGTGGTGCATCTTGGGGTCTTTGTTCACCTGGATGTGCTCGATGACCTGAGAATCCACATCTAAACCCTTCAGTTCAGCGTGACTTTCTGCATTTTTAAGCATGTGAACCAAAAATTCAGCATTCTTTTTGGGCTACCAACTCTGGGTCCCACCCCACTGTTTGGCCTGGGCACATCTACCAACACCATCATTGTCCAGTCTTAAAGGCACACACTGCTTCTGCAGAGTGACGTCTTTCAAGTATTTGGTGGCTTTCCAGATGTGCATGCCTTTGATGGCCTGGGCAGTTTCACGGGTGTTTTTGAAGTGGACCCAGAGATTCGACCCTCTGTATTTGCAGGATTTTGTAGGGTTTTCTGGGTCAAATGAGTAGCGAACCATTTTAGCAGGTCACCTCAGGCCGCTACAGTTAGAGGAAGAGCCTGTACATATGTTCTTGACACAATGCATGTATGTATGAATTGTGATAAGAATTGCACGAGCCCCCAATAAAATGATTAAAAGAATAGAAAAGAAAGGTGCTTGGCCCTGTGGGGCCAGGGTGCAGTGGTCCAGTGGGCTGGGGGAGGGCCAGAAAGGAGAGCCGACCTCCACGGCGGACGGCCCTGTAGCCTGGAGCCACTGCTGTCCCCGCTGGGTGGCGCACTGGTGCAGCTCCTTCTGGGCCTCCAGCTTGGCCCGCAGCTCTTTGTGGACACTGAAGTTTTGGGCTCCACTGCCGGAGTCTTGGGGCTCCTCCACCACCTGCAAATCTCACTGCAAACTGGCTGCCCAGGAGGCATAGTCTTGCACCTGGAGCCTGGGAGAGCACGGGAGAGCATGGGGTGAGGGGACCTGGTACCGAGGCAGCGTCACAGCCGGCCTGAGTCCGCCACCACTCATGTCCAAACCTCCATGTCTCTGCCGTTCAATCCCACAGCCTTACCAAGTGTCTACTCGGCCTCAGCTCTGCCCGCCACCCCTCCTTCCCACCCAGTTCTCCAGGGACAATGAAGTCCCTCATGGGCCGCTTGATAGCTTTGTCCACCCATCCACAACTTTGCCAGACCCCCACTTAGAGGTAGCCTTTGGTGGACTTGTGTGAGAGCCGAGGGACGAGGGACTCTTGTCCCTTCACTGCCTCACTGTGCAGATGGAGGTTTTTGGTGTTTTTTTTTAAATTTAAATTTATTTATTTTATTGGGGGCTCTTACAGCTCTTGTTACAATCCATACACCAATTGTATCTGACATAGTCATACGTATATTGCCATCATTCTTTTCTAGACATTTATTTTCTGTTGAGCCCTTGGGATCAGCTCCTCTTTTTTTCCTCCTCCCCCAATCATGGTTCCTTGATAGATTATAGATTGTTATTATTTTCATATCTCACATCGACCATTGTCTCTTTTATCCTCAGGTTTCTGTTGCTCCTCTCCCTGCGAGGGGTGTGTGGTTATATGTCATTCATTGCTATCGGTTCCCCTTCCTCCCATCCTCTACCTCCCTTCCCCCTACCATTTTGGTATCTCTATTCCCATTCCTGTTCCTGGGTTCCATGTGTCATGAGTTTTATCTCTTGCTAATACCTATGCACTCTAGTCCAGAGTGGGAAGCGGCACTGGGGTGATGATAGTGGGGGGTGAGGAGGCCTCAAGGTGTCAGAGGCAGATTGTGTGATTCATTGGTGCGATCCATGTCTCCTCAGGAGGGCCTCCACCCAGTGGGACACAGCATCTGGGAGGCTTGTGGCTTTCTCCTGAGACAGCATGGTGGCCAAGGGCCCGGGCATTGAGTGTGGGACTCTGGGCCTGGGGTGGCAGCACTTGCAGAAGCCACCCCCTCCCCCAGGCACCCACTTGGATACGGACGAGCACGTGAGACAGTTGGCTGTGAACTTTGAGGGTGGCCTCAGCATCTCAGAGCATGTGGGGTCTGGCCTGAGTCAGCTCCCACAGCTCCAACCAGGCAGCCCTGCCCCCAGGCGTGGGTCAGCAGTTATCCCAGCATGCTCATTCCTCCCCCTCAGCTTCTGTCTGGTCAACCCTTCAGCTTCCTGGCTGGGTTTAGAACTTGTCCTAAGCTCCCAGAGGGCCACCGTCCCGAGATCTTGCTCGGCGCTTTAGGCCTTTCTGCAAACTCTCCTCCCAGGAGTCCATTATCACTAGCAGTTTACCCCTTGCTCTAACGATGCTCCAGGAGGCCTGCTTGGGAAGTGTTGGGCTGTTGCCTGGTTCAGGCCCACTAACTGCTCCTCAGGAGAAAGAAGAGGTTCCCTGCTCCTGGAAAGATTTACTGACTTGCAAGCCCTCTGGAGGATCCCCATGAGTCAGCAGGTGGGGTCATTCTAAAGCCCGGCACATGGCAGGTAACCACGTTGTGTGCCACCCAGGCATGCTGTGTGTTTGGAGGAGACTGCACACCCTTCAAAGGTAGAAGCTGCACCCCTCCATGGTTCTTGCATGCAGCAAATGCCGGGCCCCTGAGACTCCGGGCCAGCCTCTGGGCTAGGATCATGGGCAAATCGGGATCTCGCCTAAGCTCCATCTGGGCTGGAAACGCAGTAGCTTGTACTGTGACCTGGGTCAGCGTGGGGCTGTGCTGGGCATTCTCAGCCCAGCTCAACTCTTCCCAGATCACCCCTGCAGGTGCAGGGAGCCCGTGGCTTGGGAAAGTGACCCTGCAAAGTGGGCTTTGTGACCAGGCTCCCTGATCCACCGACCCAGCTTTGCCTCCTCCACAGGCCGCAGACAGCAGGGGCTGCCCTGGGTTCCCTGAACTCGGGCCCTCTCCAGAGACAGTGGTTTGGCAGAGCCGCAGCACAGCAAGGGTCTCCCTGGAAGCTTCTTCATCCCATGCCCAGCACCTCCTCCCAAACTCACCCCTGCTGCAGGCTGCTGGTACTCACTGTAGGTCCTGTCACCACTGCTGGGCCCTGGGGGCAGTGCTGGGCCACCACTCCAGCAGGCTCTCCGCTAGTGGGGCAGGCTGCCCCCTGGTGGCCACCCATCTTCACTTGGTGCTGAAACATTGCAAACTTGGTTAAGAGGAGCTGAGAAGAGAGGAGAGGGTTCACAGGGGGCCCAGGCTGGTGGGCTGTAAGACACCTCAGTGAGTGACTGGGCAGGGCAGGACTGAACAGCCACAGAACTTGCCCCTCTACGCAGAGAGGGGAATAGGAAGCTACAGCTGTCCTCAGTCCAGACTGATGTTCCCCATCAGCCCCTTGTGCATGCAGCCCCCCTCCAATACCCGTCTTCATTCGGTTCCAGGGCACCTTCCTTGCCCCTAGCCCCTTCCTCACTAGGGTGTGCTCATAGTCCTCTCTCCTCTGGCCACCTGCTGCTGGCTGCTCAGCCAGCTCTGCAAGTCCTCGGCTTCCCTCAGGAAGCCCTGCAGTGCCAGCATCCTCTTCAGATCCTGGCCCCTGTGGTGACAGCCTGAGTCCCCCAACAGTTAGTGTGCATGTGTCCACTTTCTGGAGGTCAAGGGACCCAATCAAAGGGGCTGCCTGAAGAACAAGGTTCTTCATGGTCTTTGCCCAGGCTGCTCTTCTGGATTCAAGAAGCAAACCCAGGGCATGGGGAGTTGGGGTTGTCGAGGGTGTGGCTGTGGGGAAGGGCATTTGACTGGAGCCAGGGTGCTGAGCCCCTGCCCTGCAGGCTCTCCTCAAATTTTGTGGGAAGAGGAAACAGTGAAGGACTCATCTTTTCCTGACACATGTCTACAGGCCTCTGTCACGGTTCTCTTCAAGGCAGGGGTAGCATCTAGGGGAATAAGCAACCCCAGCCAGTTTTCTGGTACCCACGGATGCAGTGACCCTCACTGTTGGGCTGCCAACTCCCGCAGTGTCTGCAGCTGCTTCCAGAGCTTCCCCTGCATCACACACAGCTGCTCTGAGACCTCAGTTACAAGGATCTACGTATAACTTCCTCCCTGGGGGATGGACAACGGAAAAGTGGGTGAAGGGAGTCAAAATATGTAAGATCTGACAAATTATCAAGGGTTCATGAGTGAGGGGGGAATAGGGAGGGCGGAGAAAAATGAGGACATGATGCCAGGGCTTTAAATGGAGAGCAAATGTTTTGAGAATGATGAGGGCAATGAATGTACGGATGTACTTTACACAACTGATATATGTATGGATTGTGATAAGAGTTGTATGTGCCCCTAATAAAATGATTTTTAAAAATTAAATCATTTTAATTTCTTAGGACAATGCCATTTGTATTTCAAAGCAACATTCACGAAAGCTATTTTTTTCACATTCACTATCTTCTATTTAGTTTTAGATAGAGCAAAAACAATTCTTATGCCTTTGTATGAGATGTAATGCAAGTAGACATAAATTTATGCATAATTAAAAATTTGAATGAACAAAATATTTTGTTAAAGAATTTGACCTTTTGTAAAAATCATAGAAAGCATATAGCATTTTATTGAACGGTTGGGAATGTTTTCCTCTATTTTATTCTAGTATTTGGTCTGAGGTTCTTACGGCATATTCTGATTGTTGTCATGTAAGAGAATGTACATTCCATATAAGAGAAAACTTTCCTTATAATATTTTCCTATCCATTGCTTCCTGCTGAATCTCTCATTTGTTCTTTTATCATTATTTTTTCCCATAAAAAACCCAGGCTGCTTAATTTTATTCTTATTTATTCTTATTAATCATTTATATAAGTTAGGAAAATATTTATTATATATACATTTTTATTAAAAATTTGCTTTCCGCTTGGGTTCCTGGAATCAGCTCATTTCCCCTTTCCCCTCTCCCCCTCTCACCCTGCTCCTCTTCCTTCATAAACCCTTAATAATTTATAAATTATTATTTTCTCTTATCTTACACTGCGCGGCGTCTCCCTTCACCCAATTTTCTGTTGCCCATCTCCCAGGGGGGAAGTTATATGGAGATCCTTGTGATCGGTTACCCATTTCTACACCCACTTCCCTCCCAGTATCGCCACTCTCACCGCTGGTCCTGGGGGGTTCATCTGTCCTGGATTCCCTGTGTTTCCAGTTTCCATCTGTAGCGCTGTGTATCTTCTGGTCTAACCAGGTTTGCAAGGTAGAATTGGGATCATGAGAGGTGGGGGGAGGAAGTGTTTAATCACTAGAGGAAGGTTGTGGGTTTCATTATTGCTACACTGAACCCTGAGTGACTCATCTCCTTCCCACTACCCCTCCGCAAGGGATGTGCAGTTGTCTACAGGTGGGCATAGGTCCCCCGTCATGCACTCCCCTCATTCACGATGATATAATCCCCCCTCCCGCCTTTGTTGCTTGAAAACTGGTCCCCTCAGCACTTCATGATCACACATGTTGGTGTGATGCTTCCATGTGGGCTTTGTTGCTTCAGGGCCTGCTTGTTTACTTTCAAGCCTTTAAGACCCGGGACGCTATATCGCTTGAGAGCCGGGCACCATCAGCCTTCTTCACCACACTTACTTATGCACACATTCATCTTCAGCGTTTATGTGGGGAAGGTGATCACACAATAATGGTTTTTGTTCTTTGGTGTCTGCTACCAGATCCCTTCAACACCTCGTGTTCACTTAGGCTTGTGTGCTTCTTCTCTGTGGGCTTTGTTGCTTCCGAGCTAGATTTCAGCCTGTTTGCCTTCAAGCCTTTAAGACCCCCAGAGTTTCATTATATTGTGCAGAGAGTGGCTATGAGCCAAACCCACTCGACTGCACCTAACAACAAAAACAACAGGACTTGTGCTTCTAACAATATGCTGAAGAAGACCTTAAGAGAATCTCCCCTTTCTTTTAGAGCAGCGGCTCTCGACCTGTGGGTCGTGTCTACTTAGGGTGTCAAACAGCCCTTTCATGAGGTGGCCTGAATTATAGCAGTAGCAAAATTACAGCTATGATGTAGCAACAAAAATAATTTTATGGTTGGTTGGTCACGACTACATGAGGAACTGGATGAAAGGGTCGTGAGTAAGAATGTTGAAAACCACTGTCCAAGAGGAAGACTCAATTCTTGATAGAGTTGAAGGGCAACAAAATAGACTCAGCCCCAATATAGATGGGATAGCACAGTGGCTGCAAAAATAAACACAAGCCAAAGAAACACTGCAAGGATGGCACAAGACGGGACAGTGTTTCATTTTATTGACATAGAGTTGCTGTGAGTCAAAACCCACAAGAAAAAAATAGGACTTGTTTTTCTAACAATGTACCTAAATAGACCTGAAGAGAACCTCCTATTAGTTTAGCGCAGCGGTCCTCAAACTGAGGGTTGTGACCCCTTTTGGGGGACGAATGACCCTTTCATGGCAGTGGGCCATTCATTAAAGTGGAAAAATTAGAGGTATGATGTAGCAATGAAAATAATTTCATGATTTGGCAGTCACCACTACATGAGGAATGGTATGAAAGAGTCGTGGCATTAGGAAGGTTGAGAACCACTTCCCTAGAGGAAGACAGAATTCTTGGTAGAGTAGAAGGGCAGCAAAGGAGAGGCAGCCTCTACAAGATTGATTAGCCCAGTGACTGCAACAATGAGCACAAGCAAATGAACAACTCTGAGCATGGCATTGGACTGGGCAGCATTTCATTATATTGTGCATAGTGTTCTTGTGACCAGAAACCCACTCAACAGCACTCAACAAAAATAACTACAGGACTTGTGCTTCTAACAATATGGTGAAGTAGGACTTAAGAGAAAGTCCTTTAACTTTAGAGCAGCAGTTCTCAACCTGTGGGTCGCGCCCCTTGGAAGGGAAGAATGACCCTTTCACAGGGGTGGCCCGATTCATAACTGTAGTACAATTACAGTGACAAAGTACCAATGAAAATAATTTTATGGTTGTGGGTCCCAACTAAAAGAGAATCGATATGAAAGGGTAGTGGCATTAGGAAGTTTAACAACCACTTCTCTAGGGCAAAACACAAATTTGGTACAGATCGGAAGGAAGAGAGCGGCAGTCTCCAACAAGTTGGATTAGCACAGTGGCTGCAACACTGAGGCCAAGCACACAAGCACGGTGAGGGTGGCACAGGACAGGGCAGCGTTTCATTATATTGTGCATAGAGTTGCTAAGAGTCAAAACCCACTCGACGGAACTTAACGACAATAACTACAGGACGTGTAGTTCTAACAATATGCTGAACTAGATCTTAAGAGAAACTCCTCTAAATTTAGAGCAGTGGTTCTTAACTTGTGGGTTGCGACCCCTATGGGGTTTCAGACGAGCCTCTCACAGGTGTTGCCAATTAATAACAGTAGAGAAATCACAGTAATGGAGTAACAATGAAAAAAAATTACTGTTGGAGGATCAGCACAACATTAAGAATTGTATAAAGGAGCCATGCCATTAACAAGGTTCAGAAACACTGCCCAAGAGGAATACACAAAACGTGGTACTGCAGAAAGGCAGCAAGTGAGAGGCAGACCCTACAAGATGGAATAGCTCAGTGGCTGCAACAATGAGTGCCATCAACAAACCACTGTGAGGATGGCACAGGACGGGGCAGCGTTTCATTATATTGTGCGTAGAGTTGCTGAGAGTCAAAACCCACTCGACAGCAACTAACAGCAACACAAAAAGGACTTGACTTCTAAAAATATGCTGACGTAGATCTTAAGAGAAACTCCTCTTAGTTTAGAGCAGGGTTCTCAACCTATGAATCACGAACCCTTTTGGGGAGTGAGTGGGTTGAATGACCCTTTCACAAGGGTTGCCTGATTCATAAGATTAGCAAAATTACAGTAATGAAATATCAGCGAAAATTTTGTATGACTGGGCGTCCACCACTATATTGGGAACTGCATGGAAGGGTCGTGGAATTAGGAAGATTGAGAACCACTGTCGGAGAGGAAGACACAAATGTTGGTAGAGTAGAAGGGCAGCAAAGGAGAGGCAGCCCCTCCAAGTTGGAATACCTCAGTGGCTGAAACAACCAGCACAAGCAAAGAACCATTGTGAGGAATGCACAGGATGGGGGAGCGTTTCGTTACATTTTGCATAGAGTTGCTCTGAGCAAAAACCCACTTGAAGGCACCTAAATACAATAACAACAGGACTTTTGCTTCTAACAATGTGCTGAAATATATCTTAAGAGACATTCTTCATAGTTTGGAGCAGATATTCTCAACCTGTGGGTCAGGACTCCATTAGGGTGATGAACTACCCTTGCACAGGGGTGGCCCAATTCATAGCAGTAGCTTCATTACAGTTATGAAGTAGCAATGAAGATAAATTTATGACTGGGATTGTACCCACTACATGAGGAGTGGTGTAAAAGACCTGTGGCATTATAGGAAGGTTGAGAGCCACTGTCCTCGAGCAAGACAGAAATCTTGGCAGAGCAGAAAGGCAGCAAATGAGAGGCAGACCCCCAATGATAGATTAGCGCAGTGGCTGCAACAATGAGTACAGACAAGAAACCACTGTGAGGATGGCACAGGACGGGGCAGCGTTTCATTATCTTGTGCGTAGAGTTGCTGAGAGTCGAAACCCACTGGGCAACACCTAACAACAATCACTGTAGGACTCACGCTTTTCACAATATGGTGCTGTAGATCCTAAGAGAAACTCCTCTTAGTATAGAGCAGTGGTTCTCAACCTGTGGGTCGCTAGCCCTTTGGGGGGGTCAAATGACCCTTTCAGTGTGGAGGCCTGATTCATAACTGTAGAAAAATTAAAGTTACGAAGTAGCAATGAAAATAATTTTATGATTGGGGGTTCATCACTACCTGAGGAAATGAATGAAAGGGCAGTAGAGGGGCAGCAAAATAGAGGGAGCCCCTCAAAAGTTGGATTAGCCCATGGCTGCAACAATGACAACAAGCAAAATAACCACAATGAGGGTGGCACGAGACGGGCTCACGTTTCATTATATTGTGTATAGAGTTGCTATGAGCTAGCACACACTCAAAGGCACCAAACAAAAACAACAGGACTGTGCTTCGATGAATATGCTGAAGTAGACCTTAAGAGAAACTCCCCTTAGTTTAGACCAGTGGTTCTCAAACTGTGTCACAGTGCCTTTAGAAGACTAATGAACCTTTCACATGGGTGGCCTGATCCATAACAGATGCGAAATTACAGTTATGATGTAGCAATGAAAATATTTTATGGTTGGGGTGTCACCACTACATGAGGACTGGTATGAAATAGTAGTGGCATTCAGAAAGTTGAGAACCACTATTCTTGAGGAAGACACAAATCTTGGTACGGAAGGGCAGGAAAAGAGAGGTAGTCCCTAACAAGATGGATTACCACAGTGGCCGCAACAATGAGCGCAAGCAGAAGAACCACTGTGAGGATCCACAGGGCAGGACAACGTTTCATTACATTGTGCATAGAGTTGGTATGAGCCAAAACCCACTCGAAGGCAGGCAAAAACAAGAACAGAATTTGTGCTTCAAACAATATGCTGAAACATACCTTAAAAAGAAACTCCTCTTAGTGTAGATTAGCAGTTCTCAAACTGTGGGTCGTGATGCCTTTTGGGGGGTGGGGTGGAGAATGACTATATCACATGGTGGCCTGATTCATAACAGCACATAATTTTAGTTATAAAGTAACAAGGAAAGTAATTTTATGATTGGGGGGGGGGCACCAATACATGAGGAATGGTGTGAGAGATTCGTGCATTACGAAGTTTGAGAACCACTGCCCTAGAGGAAGACACAAATCTGGGTACAGTAGAAGGTCAGCAAATGAGAGGCAGTCCCCCAAAAGATGGATTAGCACAGAGACTGCAACAATGAGCGAAAACAAAAGAAAAGTGTGAGGGTGTTAGAGGATGGAACAGTGTTTCATGATACTGTGCATAGAGTTGTTATGAGCCAACTATGAGCCAAACCCACTCGACAGCCCCTAACAACAATAAGAACAGGACTCGTGCGTGTAATAATATACTGAGCTAGACCACAGGAGAAACTCCTCTTAATTTAGAACAGCGGTTCTCAACCTGTGATTTGTGACCACTTTGTTTGGTTGAACAACCCTTTCACAGGGTGACTAGATTCATAAGACTTGCAAAATTACAGTTATGGAAAAACAGTAGAAAATAACCTTTATGCTTTGGGGACCACCACTACACATTGGGAAGTGTATGGAAAGGTCGTAGAAATAGGAAGGGTGAGAAACACTGTCCTAGAGGAAGACGCAAGTACAGTAGAAGGGCAGCAGAAAAGAGGAAGTCCCTACAAGACGGATTTGCACGGTGGCTGCAACAATGAGCGCAAGCAAAGAACCACTGTGAGGATGATGCAAGTCTGAGCAGGCCTGTATTATATTGTGCACAGGGTTGCTATGAGCCCAAACCCTCTCCACGGCACGAACAACAATAACAGGAGGAATCATACATCTAACAATATGCTCAACTAAACCTTGAGAGAAACTGCTCTTAGTTTAGAGCAGCCGTTCTCAACTTGTGAGTGGTAAATCCTTTGGGGGTGTTCGAATGACCTGCCCATAGGCGTGGGCTGATACGTAACAGTAGCAAAATTACAGTTATGAAGTAGCAACAGTATAATTTTTTTGATTGGGGGGTCATAACTACACGAGGCACTGTATGAAAGGGTCGTGGCATTAGGATTGCTGAAAACCACAGTCCTACAGGAAGACACAAGTCTTGATACAGTTGAAGGGCCGCAATATAGAATCAGCCCCCCAAATAGATGGAATAGCACAGTGGCTGCAGCAATGAGCTCAAGCTAAGGGATCACTGTGAGGATGGCACAAGATGGGGCAGCGTTACATTAAATGGAGCATAGAGTTGCTATGAGTCAAAACCCACTCGACTGCACCTGACAACAAAACAACAGGACTTGTGTTTCTTATAATGTGCTGAAGTAGACCATAAGAGAAACTCCTAATAGTTTAGTGCAGCGGTTCTCAACTTTTGGGTCACGAACCCTGTTGGGGGATGAATGAACCTTTCATAGTGATCGCCCAGTCATAACAGTAGAAAAATTAGAGTTAAAAAGTTGCAATGAAAATAATTTTATGATTTGGCAGTCAGCACTATATGAGGAACGGTATGAAAATGTTGGGGCATTAGGAAGTTTGAGAACCACGGCCCTAAAGGAAGACACAAATCTTGGTAGAGTAGAAGGGCAACAAAAAATAGCCAGCCCCCTCCCAATATGGCTCCAACAATGAGCACTAGCAAACAATCACTGTCAGGATGGCACAGGTCTGGGAAGCATTTCATGATATTGTGCATAGAAATGCGATGAGCCAAAACCCCCTCCGCGGAACTTAACAACAATAACAACAGGGCTTGTGTGTTTAACAATATGCTGAAGTAAATCTTAAGAGCAACTCTTCTTAGTTTACAGCAGGGTTCTCAACATTGGGTCGTGAACACTTTCGGGTGGGGGGTGTTTCGAAACACCCCTTCACAGTGAAGGCCTGATTCATAACAGTAGCAAAAGTACAGTTATGAAATATCAATGAATATAATTTTATGTTTGGGGTCCACTACTACATTGGGAACTGTACGAAAGGGCTGCAGAATTAGGATGTATGAGAAACATTGTCCTAGAGGAAGACACAAATGTTGGTACAGCAGAAGGGCTGCAAAAGTCAGGCAGCCCCTACAAGATGGAATAGATGCAGCAGTGAGCGCAAGCAAAGGACCACAGTGAGATGGCACGAGATGGGGCCGAGTTTCATTATATTGTGCATACAGTTGCTATGAGCCAACACACACTCAAAGGCACCAAACAATGATAAAAAGAACTTGGGCTTCTAAGAATATTCTGAAGTAGACCTTAAGAGAAACTCCTATTCGTATAGACCATTGGTTCTCCAACTGTTTGTCGAGACGCCTTTGCGGAGACTAACGAACCTTTCACATGGGTGGCCTGATCCATAACAGAAGCAAAATTACAATTATGATGTAGCAATGCAAATATTTTATGGTTGGATGTCACCACTACACGAGGAATGGTGTGAAGTGGTTGTGGCATTTGGAAAGTTGAGAACCACTGCTCTAGAGGAAGACACATATCTTGGTACAGAAGGGCAGGAAAAGAGAGGCAGTGCCCAACAAGATGGATTAGCACAGTGGCTGCAAAAATGAGTGTGAGCAAAAGAACCACTGTATGGAAGGCACAGGGCGGGAAAGCATTTCATTACATGGTGCATAGAGTTGGCATGAGCCTAAACCCATTCGAAGGCACCAAACAACAGGATTTGTGCCTCTAACAATATGCTGAAGAAGACTTTAAAAGAAACTCTTAGTGTAGAGTAACAGTTCTCTAACTGTGGGTCACATGGGTGACCTGATTCATAACAATAGCAAATTTATAGTTATGGAGTAACAAGGAAAATAATTTTATGATGGGGGGGTCACTAGTACATGAGGAATGGTGTGAAAGAGTCATGACATTAGGAAGGTTGAGAACCACTGCCCTAGAGGGAGACATAGATCTGGGTACAGTAGAAGGGCAGCAAAAAGAGGCAGCCCACAGCACGATGGAATACAACAGTGGCTGCAACAATCCGCGCAAGCAAAAGAACCACTGTGAGGATGGCGCAGGACAGGACACCTTTCCATCATATTGTGCTTAGAGTAGCTAGGCGTCGAAAGCTACACAAGAGAATCTAACAATAACTATAGGATTTGTGCTTCTGACAATAGGGTGAAGTAGATATTAAGAGAAACTCCTCTTAGTTTAGACCAGCGGTTTTTAACTTGTGGTTCGCGACCACTTTTGTCGATCGAATGACCCTTTCAAGGTGTGAAATGATTCATAACTGTAGGAAAATTACAGTTATGAAGTAACAATAATGTTATGATGGGGGTCACCACTACATGAGGAACTGTATGAAAGGGTCATGGCATTAGGAAATTTGACAACCTCTGCCCTAGAGGAAGACAAAAGTCTTGGTACAGCAGAAAGGCCACAAAAAAGAGGCAGCTACCCAAAAGTTGGATTAGCACAGTGGCTGCAACAATGAGCACAAGCAAAAGAACCACTGTGAGGATGGCATAGGATGGGAAAGCATTTCATTATATTGTGCATAGAGTTACTATGAGCCAAAACCCACTCGATGGTACCTAACACCAATAACAACAGAACTTGTGCATCTACCAGTATGCTGAATTCTATCTTAAGAGAATTCCTCTTAGTTTACAGCAGGGGATCTTCACCTGTGTGTCGCGACCCCTTTGTGGGTATGGAATGAAAATTTCACAGGGGTGTCGTGACTCATAACAGTAACAAAATTACAGTTATGAAGCTGCAATGAAATCATTTTTATGGTTGGGGGGGTCACCACTAAATGAGAATCGGTATGAAAATATCATGGCATTAGGAAAGTTGAGAACCACTGCTCTAGTGGAAGTCCCAAATCTAGGTATGAAAGGGCAGGAAAATAGAGGCGGTCCCCAACAAGATGCATTAGCACAGTCGCTGCAACAATGAGCGCAAGCAGAGAACCACTGTGAGGATGTCACAGGACAGGGCGGCGTTTCATTATATTGTGCGTAGAGTTGCTATGAGACATACCCACTCGACGGCACCTGACAACAACAACAAATGGACTTGAGCTTCTAACAGTATGGTGAAATAGACCTTAAGAGAAACTCCTCTAAATTTAAAGCAGTGGTTCTCACCATGTGGGTCGTGACCCCTTTGGGGCTTAGACGAACCCTTTACAGGGTGGCACTATTCATAACTTGTAACAAAACGAGAGTTACGAAGTAGCAAAGAATATAATTTTATGATTGGGTGTCTACCACTACAAAGGAAACTGTATGAAAGTGTCGTGGATTTAGGAAGGTTGAGAACACTGTCCTAGAGGAAGACACAGATATTGGTAGAGTAGAAGGGCAGCAAAGGAGAGGCAGCCCCTACAATTTGGAATAGCTCAGTGGCTGCAACAATGAGCGCAAGCAAAGAACCACTGTGAGGAATGCACAGGACGGGGCAGCGTTTCAGTACATTGTACATAGAGTTGCTGTGAACCAAAATCCACTCGACGGCACCTAACAACAGCAACAACAGGACTTGGGCGTCTAACAATATACTGAACTACATCTTAAAGAAACACCTCTTAGTTAAGAGCAGCGGTTCTCAACCTGTGGATCGGGACCTCTTTGGGGGTTGAGCTACCCATTCACAGGGGTCGATATCTTCTTCATAGTAGCAAAATTACAGTTATGAAGTAGCAACGAAAATAATTTTATGAATGGATGTTCACCACAACATCAGGAACTTCATTATAGTGCCAAGGAATTAGGAAGGTTGAGAACCACTGGTTTAGAGCATAGGAAATATGATGAAATACTGCATATTTTAACACACATGACGTTGGAAAGTAATGGAAATTGGGAGAGGACAGTAGTATAAAATTCCTATGAGTCAGAATTGCTCTATATCATAGAGTAGCTAAGACAATGAGAAGAAATGACAAAGTCAAAGAGCTGAAGAGAAAATTCCATAGGACACGTGGCAACAGCTTTATGCTCTTGTTAGACCCTCGGGGCCACCTTATCTTTTGTTGGCTTTCTTAAGCCCATCCCCACCACTGTGAATAGTCTTCATTAAACTCTCTTTAATTAAACCTTCTGCATAGTTTGTTTTCTGCTGGACCCCTAACAGATATCATTTAATTTTCTTGATTGCAATTCATCTCTAGCATACAGAAATCTTTCAAGAGTTTGTTTTATGTTTTGCTTTCATCCACAACAGCATTTCCTTCCAGATTTGTTTGTGCTTGAAACATGATCAATAGTTCTTTCCTCTCCAATGAAATCCAAGTGATATGCTGCCTGACTGCCTATGAAGTTCATGTGTAGCCTACATGGAGATCCCAACCATTCCCTAGACAAGTGTTTCTCAACCTCCCGAATGCCATGATTCTTTCATACAGTTCCTCATGTTGTGTTTACCCCGATCATAAAAATTATTTCATTGCTAATTCTTTACTGTAATTGTGCTACTGCGATGAACCAGGCAACCCCTGTGAAAGTGTCATTGGACCCCCAAAGGTGTCGTGACCCACTGGTTGAGATCCATTACCTTAGACCAACGTATGGCCCGAGGGCTGTATAGGGCCCCCCAAATAATCAATAGCTGCCAGCATCACACATCTCACCAACGAGAAGCATTTGGAGCCATCACCTTAGGGGTGAGTTCATTAAATATTTGACCTGTATGGCCCCATGAATGATGTTATCAATCACCACATGGTCCTTGGCAGAAAAACAGGTTTCCAGCTCCTGCTCCAGACCAAAGGTTCCCAAACTTATTCTGCCTACTGCCCTCTTTTCAGAAAAAGAAATTACTCAGGACCCCTCACCAATGAAAGAATTTTGAACTATAGCCCACCATCCCGGATAAAATGTAGATATCTGCTTTGTAGATCTCTGGATTTTTCTGTGCCCAGTAGGTGGGTGGTGTTGCCCACTTTGGGAAATGAGACTCTAGGAAAATCAGGTGTGTTTTCACTCTCTCTGCAAGAATTTCAGTTGAGGAGCAAGATCTGTCTTGAAAGAAGTGTATCCAGAATGCTCCTTAGAGGCAAGGATGGCTAGACTTCATCTCACATCCTTGGGCATCAGGAGCTATGAGGAGGAACATCATGGAAAAGGCCATCATGCTTGGTAAAGGGGCGCACAAATGGGGAGGACCCTCACCAAGATGGATGGACACAGTTTCTACAACAACACACTAAAACATAACAATTGTGAGGCTGTCACAGGAGCAGGCAGTGTTTCTTTCGGTTGTATGTAGGGTCCCCACGAGTTGAAACCAACTTGACAGCATCCAACAAAACCAGATGTGGAGAAAGCATGGCCTGGTCTGTGTACAGTGGCCCCACCGAG
Organism: Tenrec ecaudatus; assembly: GCF_050624435.1. Lineage (NCBI taxonomy): Eukaryota > Metazoa > Chordata > Mammalia > Afrosoricida > Tenrecidae > Tenrec > Tenrec ecaudatus. Next base: position 271,630,966 of record NC_134530.1, on the reverse strand, counting down.
GTTCCTCATCAGTTGTGTTTGAATGGGCCAGGTGGTCTCACAAACCTCCTCTTCAATAGACAACTTAGAATGTTTGCTTTCTGCCCAGGAACCATCCTGAAATTTAAAATGACCATTTGACACTGAGTTGATTGCGATTCATGGTGAGTCATAGGACTTTCAATCGGCATAACCTTTTAGAAACAGATGGCCAGGCTTTTCTTCCAAGGTATTTCTGGGTGCGCTTGAACCTCCTCAGTTTCTGTTAATGGCCAAGTGTTTTAACCATTTGTACTCTCCAGGGATGACTCACAGCTCGATTTATCCTTAAAAGTGACATCTCTCCTCTCTTTGGAAAGCCATGGCAATTGTTCTATTTCAGTAGATTTACCTTCTTTAAATATAGGAATGACATATACTTCTACCACCTCACAGAAAATGTCAGAAACTCGTAGCTCTCATTTAATAATGGCTTGGGTGATTACATATTGGGTTGCTAATCCCAAAGTCAACAGTTCAAAACCACCAGCCACTCTCAGGGAAAAACATGAAACTTTCCAATCCTATAAAGTTACAATCTCAAATACCCACAGGAGCAGTTGGACCCTGTCCTATAGGGTAGAACTCAGGTCATGGGGAGTCAGAGTGGATTCGATGGCAGTGAGTTTGGTTTGGTTTTTGGACTCCCCTCCTACCACAATAGCTCACAATTACTAAGTGCATGTTATGTACTAGTGTTCTAAGCATTGCTTGTACATTCACTCATTTCATCCCACTGGTGGTGGTGTGGGTGAAGCATTAGAACTGCTAACCAGAAAGTCGGTGGTTCAAACCCACCAGCTGTTCTTCGGGATCAAGTTGGGGCTGTCTGAGCTCATAAAGATTTTCAGGGTCGGACGTCTGCAGGGACAGTTATTACTTTATCCTGCTGAGTTGCTATGAGTCTGAATGAACTCAAGAGAAGTGGGGTTTGGGTGACTTTTGCAACCCCTTTAAGAGGAGCGCTGGCGGGGCAATAGAGAAGCCCTTGACTATTTACCACTAGCTCAGCGAAACCCTCGGCAGCTTCCCATGAGAATGATGCGTCAATTTGCTCCAGTATCAGTCACAGCCTATGGGAACGCCTATAGAATGGTTCCACTCTGTCCTCCAGGCTCACTATGAGTTGGAATCGACTGACCCATTGGTAGTACATCAGCTTCCGTCTATAGGTGAGAACACGAATGCACAAAGAGGTGAAGCCATCTGGCCCAGGGGTAATCAGGTTATCCAAGGGGGAGCTGGAATTTAAGTCCCAGCAGACCAGCCTCAGAGACTACAAGCTTAGCTCTACCGTCTGCTGATATCTGGACTAAGAGTGGTTGGATTTTGCCTCCTTTTCCCTACACATCATCTCCACTGTCCCCTATCAAGCAAAATTAGCTTGAGCATTGAACAGGCACCCTCCAGCCCTGCCCGATTGCACACGCGTAGGTTAGAAAAGGATGGGGAGATCACTGGGCTGTTTTAGCTGCCACCTCTACTCCCACTGCGCCAACACACCCACAACGAAGTCAGAGAAAGAATTCTTGGCCTTGTAACCACTCCTCAGCCCTGACCCCTTGGAGGGAGCCAAAGCCACTCTCTTGGACACCCACTCGACTGCTACCTGGGAACTTCCCTTGGAGCACTTGGGGACAAAGGAGAGGGAGCACGCCTGCAATGTAATTAACATTATGACAACTTGTTCCCCCCTTGGAGAATGACACCATTAGCTGCTTCAATTGTGCATGAAATGTAAATTACACGACTCAGGGGTATCACATCTGAGCAGCCATGATGCTAAGTGATGAGGCTCTCCATCGAGCAGCCCCTCCCCAAGCAGCAGGAACTAAGAAACCCAAGCCCCGAGACCGACAGCTGAGACCAAGGTCCTATGGTCTTTGAGTGTGCCTGCTCCACAGAGCCTACAAGGGAGGATCTTTCCGGGTGGCCCTGGATGCGAGGCTGGGAGGTTCCAGCCACCTGCTGTCATCACCCTGGACGTCCCATTTTCTCTAAAGGGAGTCGAACGCTGGACAGCACTCTTTCCTCCCTATCTCTCAGAAAATTAGGAAAAAGGGGTGGTGGCTGTGGTTGTGGTAATATCCTTCTTGCTAAGGAGTTTTGGTGATGCTGTGGGTTAAGCATCCCGCTACTAATCTCAAAGCCAGCAGTTCAAACCCACTAGCTGCTCTGAGAGGGAGAAAGATGAGGCCGTCTGACAATGGACAAATTTATAGTGTCAGAAACCCACAGAGGCAGATCCAAACTCGTCCCCCAGATTACTTCCATATCCATTCTGCCTCCCATTCATTACTCTGTCTGGCTCAAATTATTCCGTGTTCACTCCCTGGCCAGCTCCCCACACTTCCCTACCCCCTTTCACCACGAACTCTCTGGACACTACTCTAAATCAGCTTGAGACACTGGATCAGCCACACTTCTTTGTGGCCCATGAAAGAACTTTCCAAAACCTCATGTCACAAGCAGGTCCACTTGCTTTTAGAGAAGAGGCATAGGCGAAATTGTATGTGTCCACCTTGAGAGGGGCAAGCACCACCATGTACAATTAGTAGGTGACCACCAGTGTGTCACTTTTGTGGTCACTACACATCTCCTTTGGGGACCCATTTGCCCCTCTCCTAGCACCCTGATCCCTGGTGCCATGGTTAGACTGGGATGGGAAATCCCTGTGCTAAACCAGGAAATTCCAGGTGGAATCAGAGTCACTGTCCCCTCTGCAGAGCCTCTGTGAGGACAGGGAGTTTGGAAACACAGCCTAAATCTGCAGTAGGATAAATTTAAGAAATGATCACGCATTTACCCTAATGTCAACTGTACAAATCCCACAAACAACCTTCAAATGCCCTGCCACTGAGCAGAGCCAAAAGCAGGAAGAGCCAAAACCTACATATGGGTACAGGAAGACCTCTGGAAGGTGTCCCTGTGGGGGGCCGGGGATGGGGAGAGTGGAGATGAGGAGGCTCGGGGGCTAAGGCTCAGGCTGGGAAAGAGCCAGAGTTCCTAGTTCGACTCTCTCTTTGTCTCTCTGCCTAACCACCCACCTCCCACCCAGTCCAGGAAATTCTTTGAACAGCGCCCACAGGGTCAGAGGTGAGAGCTGGCTGCTCCTGTTACTACCCTGACTTGGGAAACCTCCCTCATTCTGGAAATCCATATATTTTCTTGGGCATTGATCAAGACCCAGGTCAAGCCTCCCCTCCCCCTTTTCTCACAGAGGCACTTGGTCAGAATGGCAAATAGCCCTCAACTGTGCCATGCACTCCGCCTCTTCATTCCCTGTTCCCTTCGAACCATCTGCTGCAAAAAATCACAAAACAGCCCGATGGAGGGCAGGTCGGTGCTTCTTTTTCAGACTTTCCTCTCATTCTTTCTCTGGTCGCATCATCATTCCAGGTACAGCAAACCCATTACTGTCCAGTCAATTCCAACTCATGGAGACCCTATGTAAGTTTTCCAACGTTGTCCAACATTACTGGAACAGACAGCCTCATCGTTTTCCTTGAAGCAGCTGATGGTTTGAACTGTCAACTTTGAGCTAGCAGTTCAACATTTACATGACATCCCTTCAGAGTGGTGAGTCATAGTCTGCAGACACCGTGGGCAAGAATCATTGTTCTGGCTTATTTTCATAAGGTGGGATTCTAGGTAGGCAGGTGTGACGCAGGTGTAACTGGAAATCGACTTGATGGCAACAAACAAAAACACTGATGTCATTGTTTCGGGACTTGGGAACTGAGACCTATGAGGCATGGAGCTAAGTAACAGCTACTTCAGGTTTGTTAGGTACTTCATTGCTGAGCTCTGTTCTAGATACTGGGAATACAGCTAGAAGGAAGGTGGCATCTATGTTCCTGGGGTTGAGAGATGAGAGGGGTTGGGAAACTTCCTGTCCTGTTAGTAGTGGGTGTAGACATTGTTTCTGCTGTTAGATGTCATTGAGTCAGTTCCAACCCCTAGCCACCCTATGGATAATAGAACGAAACACCACCCTGTCCTGCACCATCCTCTCAATTGTTGTTATGTTTGAGCCCCTTGTTGCAGCCACTGTGTCAATCCATTGGCCGAAGTTCTTCCTCATTTTCACTGCTTCTCTGCTTCACCAAGCAGGACGTCCTTCCTCCTCCAGGGACTGGTCTCTCCCTAACAGTATGTCCAAGGTACGTGAGGGGAAGCCTCACCATCCTGGCTTCTAAGGAGTATTCTGGCTGTACTTCTAACCCACATTTGTTTGTTCTTTGGCAGTTCATAGTACTTTCAATATTCTTCACCAGCCTCCCAATTCAAATGCATTGATTCTTCTCTGATCTTCCTTTTCAATGTCCAACTTTCACGTGCATAGAAGGCCATAGAAAATATGACTAAGATGGCTTTAGTCAGGTGCACCTTAATGTAACATTCTTGCTCTTAAACACTTTGAAGAACACTTTTGAAAGAGGTCTCTGGCGGCAGCACCCGGCCCCTATAAGGGTGAGGAGGAGGGGCGCACAGGTGGAAGCCCATGGCCCCTTTAAGGCTTGGCCTACTTGGCAGCAGCTGGAGCCTATTGAGAACATGACAGGAGGCCAGCCAGCAGTTCCTATCGAGGTCAAGGGCTCAGGAGCTGAGCGAGCCAAGCTCTGAAGGCTGTGAGCCAGCTTCGGAGCCGCACTGCCTCCATGGGCCTTAATGACCTGATGCGCAAGGCCTAGGACTTCAAAGACCAGGTGTGGTCTGTGCAGCCTTCCTGCCCCTTCCCAGACTCCTGCCCACCAGGGAGGGCCTTGCCACCATGACCCCTGATGTGGGTCTGCAGCCCACCAGGCACATGGCCAGCCACCAGGATCCCTGCCCTTCCCAGCTGACCCACCCAGGACCACACTCCAGACCCCCTGCCCCCACCCTGGGCCTGCTCACCATCAAGACTCTGCCCTGGGTCCGCTGCCCACCCAGGAACCTGCATCAGGGAACTTGCCAACCCTGGGTCCAGTCCAGGCCGGGCACACACCTGGGATCCCTGTTCAAGGTCCCTGCCCACCTGGGTCTGGGCCTGCCACAAAGACCCTGCCCGAGGCCCTCTGCCTACCCAGGAAACACCCCCTGCCCAGCTAGCCCCTGGGTCAACTGGGCACTGCCCCAGGCCCCCTGCCTGCCCAAGACCTTGTGTTAGCCTGACTGGCCATGGAGGATGGAGAGGAAGAAGGACCCTGCCCAGGCCCCTGCACCCCATCCCACTTGGGATGCCCTGGGTTGGCCCAGCCCCAAAGGTGGCTCCCTTCCCCCAGGCCCACATACCCAGAACTCCATGGGCCCACTGCTTACCTGAGGCCTCCCCATCAAGGGCTTGGGATATGTAACCCCAGCCTGGGATGGGCTCCTAGCTTGCTAGAGCCCCATGCCACTCTCCTTAAGCCCCAACTACTTAAGATTCCTAGAAAGTGCCTGTGGGGGCCCTTGTTGAGTCACACTCTGGCTGTAAGGGGCTAGGCTGTAGCTCTTGAAACTTGTCTTCTCCATTCTGAACCTTTAGGACATTGGTCTTTCCACAGGGCAGTTCTACAGAAGTGGCAGGGAACTCTATTCCCGAGTGGAGTTGGCCAGGTTTGAGTGGGGGGGCTGCCCTGGCAGGGACCCCAACTTGGGAGAACAGCCCATCTCCCCTTTCTCTTTCCCAACTGCAAAAAAAAGAAAAAAAGAAAGAGATCTCAAAGAGCAGATTTACCAAATACAATACATCCCTTGAGTTCTTGACCGGGGCTCACATGATCATTTACTGTGGACTCCAGAAAGAAGATAGCCCTGATCACTTCAGTCTTTTCTCCATTTATCATGATCATGGTGTAGATGACAGGGTCATAATTACATATAAATATGTCCCTGGGACCCAGCTCCTGGGGAGTCCCAAACTTCTTGATGTAAAGAAAATAAGAGAGATAAAACAAGCATTCTGAGCTCTTGGTTGGAAGGACAGTCCTTTGTGAATAGAGAGCTGCAAGGATATTGGAGTTCCTGAAGGGGGGCAAACAGTTCCACACACAACTATTTAACAAATCATTTGCCGTTGGAACCCACCCAGGGACACCATGGAGGAAAGTCCTGGCAACCTCCTTAAAGCCTATAGTCTTGAAAGTCCTATGCAATGTACACATGGGGGCACCATGAGTCAGAATCAACTCTCTCATGCCTGTTTTGGTTTGGGGCGAGGAGCTATTAGAAGCAGTGGGGTATAATGTTGAATCCCAAAAAAGGAAGGATTTGGTCACCATTAAAGTGACTTCTGACCAAATTACTAACAATCATAGGGACTTTTGTGGGAGAAAGATGAGGATTTCAACTGCTGTAAATATTTCGTGTCAAAAACCCACAGACAGTTCTCCCCTGTCCTATACAGTCGCTGACTTGCTGTCAACTGTATGGCACTAAGATAGCACCTATCTGCTGAAAGGTTGCCATGCGGCAGGACTTGTGCCAAGTCCATTATGGTAATGCCTATGATCTTTGTGGGAGACAAAGCCTTGCTTATGTTTAATGTCTCTGTTGTCAGATCGCTCCATTGTCCAGTCCTGGCTCTATGTCCTTCTAGCTCCATGACCTGGGACAAATCATTGAACCCCCTTTGCGCTGCTGTGTGTAGAAGGGAAGTGAAAAATAGTGCTTAGGTTGTGTGTTCGAGGTTGAGATTGAATGCATCAATAGATAGAAAGACCTTGTTGTTGTTGTTAGTCTCCAGTAAGTCAAATTTGACTCCTTTTGACCGTAGGTCTGATAAGACAAATCACTGCCAGATCCTATGCCATCATCCTGCCCATTGGCAGGTTTGAGGTCATTGTTGCGGTTATGGAGCCAGTCCGTGTCATGAAGAGTTTCCCCAGATCCACATGATGTCCTCTTCTCGCAACTGGTCTTTCCTAACGACATGACCAAAATCAGCATGACAAAAATTTGCCATTCTCTCGTCTAGGAACATTCTGTGAAGAGTGTCCTGGCTCAATTTCCTCCAGGACAGATTTGCTCATTCTCCTGGCCACACACAGTATAATCCACACACGGTCTATGCCATCAATGCCATTCAAATGCCTCAATCCTTCTGAGAATCCTGGTCCTCACTGTTTTCCCCATTAGAAACTCCATTTCTCGCAGCTTGCTTCAGATCTGCTGAAGTGGAATCTGAGTTTCTGTTAGGCCCCAAGGGCATTTTATTTGTGTGCCTGCTAGAAGCACGGCTGGGGAACAACGTCTGGCCCATATAAGTGCTTTATAATTATTGGTTGTGATCAGTGTCATTATTTATTACTCCATCTAATCTTTCCAGCACACTCACAGGTCAGGAAACCAAGATTCTGAGGCTGTCGGTGCCTTTGCTGAGGCTACCCCTCAGGAGAGGGCAGGGGCTCCATGCAAACCGAATATAGGATCAGGCCAACATTTGGATCACTCTGAATGGAGACACAGTCAATGCTCATTAACCAGTCACTCCCCATTGCCTTCGTCACCCAACCCTTATTAACCATGACTCTGCTTGCTGTGTATGGATTTCCCTATGGATTCTGCATATTTTATATCAATCTCATTATGGTCTGACTTGTTTCACTCAGCAGAAGGTGTTCAAGGTCCCTGCATAGTGTAGCATGTTCCAAAACATCATTCCTTTTTAAAGGCTGAATAATATTCCATTGTATGACTTAGATATTGTTTGGTTTATCCATTCTTTGGGCCCTGGGCACTTTGGTAATAGTCACCTTTCAGCTATTGTGGGTAGTGCTGCAGTGAACTTGTATACCACTATCTCTTTGAGTCTCTGTTTGTTATTCTTTGAGGTATATGCTTAGATGTAGAATTGTGAGGTGGTCAAGGATTTCCTCTTCCTTGGATCCATGTTCAACGCTCATGCAAGCAGCAGTCAAGAGCTTAAAAAATGCATTGCATTGTATTGGCTAAATATTCACAAGACCTCTTTAGAGTATTGAAAAGCAGGGATGTTATTTTGAGAACTAAGGTGCATCTGACACAAGCCATAGTATGTTCAAACACTTCCTATGCATGCAAAATTTGGAGATTAAATAAGGCAGGCCAAAGAAGAATCGATGCATTTGAATTATGGTGCTAGGAAAAAAGAACCATAGAAAGTACTATGGACTACCAGAAGCACCAATAAACTTGTCTTGGAAGAAGCACAGGCCAAATGCTCCTTAGAAGTAAGGATGGCCAGATTTTGTCACCCTTTGGACATGTACTTTCAACATGTTGTCACGAGAGACCAGGCCCAGGAATAGGACATCATGCTTGGTAAAGTGGAAGGGCAATGGAAAAGAGGGAGGCTCTCATGAGATGGATGGACATGGGGGCTGCAGTAATGGGCTCAAACATAAGAACAATTTGATGCGGGTACCGGGTGGCATTGTGTTCTGTTTGACATAGGGTTGTTATGAGTGGGAACCAACAGGACCGACCCTAACAACAATAGTAAATCTCTGACTTGTTAAGAAGAAACAAGCATTTTTCATTTCCTCTATGAGCCAGGCACTGCGAAGACCCTGAAGGTCCAGATAGAAACAGCACTTGGCCCCTACCCTTGATGGGTTCCCAGGCTAGGGGTGAGGCAGCAGATCTCCACTTTTGGATGAGACCTATGCAGCCCCCTTGGGGTTCCAGTGTGTGCTGGAGAGACTCCAGTTAACTTCGCATTTCCCTATACCCGCCTTTAGGGAAGTGGAAGAACTTTAGAATAAAGCATCCTCCGAGATTTCTGTTGCACAATTAGACAAAAGGAAACCAATGGTGGCTAAAGAGAGCGAACAGAGAATCCAGAGCTGTGTCTGGGTGCTTGGCCATGCAGCTATCAATCAGCACAGTTGAGTTCAGGAATCAGGAAGCGAAGATCCTCAATATCTGGATCCAGTAGGTATAGAAGGCATAGCTTCAAAGATAAAGAAGGATAAGCCCTCTTTCGCTTTCAGTAGGAACTCACCCAGGGAGAACTCATCCAGGTGGGACTGCACTAAAGCCTTAGAACTGGGAGGGTCCATAGGAGCATGTTTACTGCCAGAATGGTGTCTTCCCATTCAAGAGCTTCTATCATATTCCAGCTCATGAATGGTCTTTGCCAAGTGCCTTGGTTCTTTTGCTGTGACTTCTGTGGCATCACTTGAACTCTCCATCCCCTCCAGCCAGGAGCAGTGGCAGGAAAAATCTATTAGGGAGAAGTGAGAGTGTGAGCTAGGAGATATTCCGTACACAGCTTGCCGTCTCCTTCAGCAAAGTCCCTGTGGGGTGGGGACTTAACTTTTCTGATTCTCTCCTATTAGAAGTCAACACGGAGCTAAAGAAGCATGAATGGAAGAAAGCAGGATAATGAGCTGACAGCTTTTCCATAAGGAAATAATAGCCAGAAGGGCTCCAAGTTGGGATGAGGCATGGTGGGGAGGGGAACACACGTGCTGCTACCAAGAGGAGAGTGAGGAGCAAGAGACCAGCAGAGGCTAGTCTCAAAGCCATCTCCAATAACATTTCCCCAACAGGCTGTTTTCCTCTCTCCACTCTAAACACGTCAGCCTTCACCTCCACCAAGCACCGAAACCCCCCATTCCTCCCACCAGTTGGTCCAGGTTGCTATGGGAACTATGGGAGTAGTAAGTGGTTCCCGCTATTACTACCTACCTCCCTGATTTCAGCAGCAAAAGTTTGATGACTGGGGGTCCACCACTACATTGGGAACTGTATGAAAGGGTCATGAAATTAGGAAGGTTGAGAACCACTGTCTGAGAGGAAGACACAAATGTTGGTATAGTAGAGGAGCAGCAAAGGAGAGGCAGCCCCCACAAGTTGGAATAGCACAGTGGCTGCAACACAAAGCACAAGCAAGGAAGCACGGTGAGGATGGCACAGGGCAGTGTTTCACTATATTTGCATAGAGTTACTGTGAGCTGAATCCCACTCTATGGCACCTAAATACAATAACAAAAGACTTGTGCTTCTAACAATGTGTTTAAATATATCTAAAGAAAAATTGTTCATAGTTTAGATCAGCGGTTCTCAACCTGTGGGCCAGGACCCCATTTAGGTGATGAATGACCCGTTCACAGGGGTGTCCCAGTACATAATGGTAGCAAAATTACAGTTATGAAGTAGTAATGAAAATAAATTTATGATTGGGGGGGATGCACTACATCAGGAATGGTATGAAAGGGTTGTGGAATTAGGAAGGTTGAGAACCACTGGCCTAAAGGAAGACAGAAATCTTGGTAGAGTAGAAAGCCAGCAAATGAGAGGCAGACCCCCAAATGATGGATTAGCCGAGTGGCTACAACAATGAGCGCAAGCAAAGAGCCACTGTGAGGATTGCATAAGTGGCGGCAGCATTTCATTATATTGTGCGTAGAGTTGCTGTGAGCCGAAACTACTGGACAGCACCTAACAACAATAACTACAGGACTTGTGCTTCTCACAATATGGTGACGTAGATCCTAAGAGAAACTACTGTTAGTTTAGAGCAGCGATTCTCAACCTGTGGGTCGCGATCCCTTTGTGGGGGGGGGGGGGCAAATGACCCTTTCACAGTGGAGGCCCAATTCATAACTACAGCAAAATTAAAGTTGCGAAGTAGCAATGAAAATAATTTTACGATTGGGTGTTCATCACTACATGAGGAAATGTATGCAATGGTCATGGCATTAGCATATTTGAGAACCACTGCCCTAGAGGAAGACACAAATCTTGGTACATTAGAGGGGCAGCAAAAGAGAGGCAGCACTCCAAAAGTTGGATTAGTACAATGGCTGAAACAATGAGCACAAGCAAAATAACCACTGTGAGGTTCGCACAAGATGGGGCCGGGTTTCATTATATTGTGCATACAGTTGCTATGAGCCAACACACACTAAAAGGCACCTAACAATAAAAAACAGGACTTGTGGTTCGAAGAATATTCTGAAGTGGACGTTAAGAGAAACTCCTATTAATTTAGAACATTGGTTCTCAAACTGTGTGTCGTGACACCTTTGAAGAGACTAATGAACCTTTCACATGGGTGGCCTGATTCATAACAGAAGCAAAATTACAGTTATGATGTAGCAATGAATATATTTTATGGTTGGGATGTCACCAGTACATGAGGAACGGTGTGAAATGGTAGAGGCATTCAGAAAATTAAGAACCACTGCTCTAGAGGACGACACAAATCTGTGTATAGAAGGGCAGGAAAAGAGGCAGTGACCAACAAGATGGATTGGCACAGTGGCTGCAACAATGAGCATGAGCAAAAGAACAACTGGGAGGAAGGCAAAGGACGGGAAAGCATTTCATTACACGGTGCATAGAGTTGGTATGAGCCAAAACCCACTCGAAGGCAGCCAAAAACAACAGGACTTGTGCCTCTAACAATATGCTGAAGTAGACCTTAAAAGAAACTCCTCTTAGTGTAGAGTAGCAGCTCTCAAACTGTGGATCACAACGTTTTAAGGGGGAGGAATGACCATTTCACATGGGTGGCCTGATTCATAACAGTAGTAAAATTATAGTTATGAAATAACAAGGAAAATAATTTGATGATTGGGGGGTGTCACCAGTACAAGAGAAATGGTGTGAAAGAGTCGTGGCATTAGGAAGGTAGAGAACCACTGCCCTAGAGAAAGACATAAATCTGGGTACAGTAGAAGGGCAGCAAAAAAGAGGCAACCCACAGCAAATGGAATACGACAGTGGCTGTAACAATCTGAGAAGGCAAAAGAACCACTGTGAGGATGGCACAGGACAGGACACCTTTCCACCATATTGTTCTTAGAGTAGCTGTACGTCGAAAGCTATGCGACAGAATCTAACAACAATAACGACGGGATTTGTGCTTCTAACAATAGGGTGAAATAGATATTAAGAGAAACTCCTCTTAGTTTAGACCAGCAGTTTTCAATCTGTGGGTCACGACCGCTTTTGGCGGCCAAATGACCCTTTCACAAGTATGACCCGATTCATAACTGTAGGAAAATTACAGTTACAAAGTAACAATGAAATTAATTTTATGATGTGAGTCACCACTACATGAGGAACTGTATGAAAGGGTCATGGCATTAGGAAAATTGACAACCACTGCCCTAGAGGAAGACACAATTCTTGGTACAGTACAAAGGCCACAAAAAAGAGGCAGCTACCCAAAAGTTGGTTTAGCACAGTGGCTGCAACAATGAGCGCAAGTGTAAGAACCACTGTGGCATAGGACGGGAAAGTGTTTCTTTGCATTGTGCATAAAGTTGTTATGAGCCAAAACCCACTCAATGGTACCTAACAACAGAACTTCTGCATCTACAAATATGCTGAATTCTATCTTAAGAGAATCTCCTCTCAGTTTAGAGCAGAGGATTTTCACCTGCGTGTCACAATCCCTTTGTAGTGTGGAATGAAAATTACACAAGGGTGTCATGATTCATAACAGTATCAAAATTACAGTTATGAATGTGCAATGAAAATAATTTTATGGTTGGGGGTCACCACTAAATGAGAATCAGTATGAAAAGAAAATGGCATTAGGAAAGTTGAGAGCCACTGCTCTAAAGGAAGACCCAAATCTTGGTACAGAAGGGCAGGAAAAGAGAGGCAGTCCCCAACAAGATACATTAGCACAGTGGCTGAACATAATCAAAGAACCACGATGAGGAGGGCACAGGACAGGGAGGCGTTCCTTTATAATGTGCATAGAGTTGCTATGAGACACACCCACTCTCCGGCACCTAACAACAACAACAAATGGACTTGAGCTTCTAACAGTATGGTGAAGCAGACCTTAAGAGAAACTCCTCTGAATTTAGAGCAGCAGTTCTCAACATGTGGGTCGTGACCAATTTGGGGCTTAGACGAACCTTTTACAGGGTGGCACTATTCATAACAGTAGCAAAACTAGAGTTATGAAGTAGCAAAGAATATAATTTTATGATTGAAGGTCTACCACTACATTGGAAAGTGTTGTGGAATTAGGAAGGTTGAGATCACTGTCCTAGAGGATGACACAAATATTGGTACAGTAGAAGGGCAGCAAAAGAGAGGCAGCCCCTACAATTTGGAATAGCTAAGTGGCTGCAACATAGAGCCCAAGCAAAGAACCACTGTGAGGAATGCACAGGATGGGTCAGCATTTCAGTACATTTTACATAGAGTTGCTGTGAGCCAAAACCCACTCGATTGCACCTAACAACAGCAACAACAGGACTTGGGCGTCTAACAATATACTGAACTACATCTTAAAGAAACACTTCTTAGTTTAGAGCAGCGGTTCACAACCTGTGGATCAGGACCTCTTTGGGGCTTGAGCTACCCATTCACAGGGGTTGGCCTCTTCTTATTAGTAGCAAAATTACAGGTATAAAGTAGCAACAAAAATAATTTTATGAATGGATGTTCACCACAACATCAGGGACTTCACTATAGTGCCAAGGAATTACGAAGTTTGAGAACCACTGGTTTAGAGCATAGTAAATCTGATTAAATACTACCTATTTTAACACGAATGAAGTTGGAAAGTAATGGAAATTGGGAGAGGACAGTAGTATAAAATTCCTATGAGGTAGAATTGCTCTACATCATAGAGTAGCTAAGACAATGAGAAGATATGAAGTCAAAGAGCTGTAAAGGAAATTCCATAGGACACGTGGCAACAGCTTTATGCTCTTGTTAACCCCTTGGGGCCTCCCTATCTTTTGTTGATTCCCTTAACCCCATCCGCACCACTGTGTACAGTCTTCATTAAACTCTCTTTAATTAAAACTTCTGAATGGTTTGTTTTCTGCTGGACCCCTAACAGATATCATTTAATTTTCTTGATTGCAATTCATCTCTAGCATACAGAAATCTTTCAAGAGTTTGTTTTATGTTTTGTTTTCATCCACAAAAGCATTTACTTCCAGATTAGTTTGTCCTTGAAACAAGATCAATAGTTCTTTCCTCTCCAATGAAACCCAAGTGCTACACTGCCTGAATGCCTATGAAGTTCATGTTTTCCTACATTGAGATCCCAACCATTCCCTACACCAGTGTTTCTCAGCCTTCCTAATGCCGTGACTTTTTCATATATTTCCTCAGTTTGTGGTGACACCTGACCACAAAATTATTTCATTTCTAATTCATCACTGTAATTTTGTTACTGTGATGAATCAGGCCACCCCCGTGAAAGTCTCATTCGACCCCCAAAGAAGTCGTGACCCACCAATTGAGATCCACTACCCTAGACCGTTTGGCCCGAGGGCTGTATATGGCCCCCCCAAATAATCAATACCTGCCAGCATCACACATCTCACCAAAGAGAAGCAAAGAGAAGCATTTGAACTCACCTTAGGGGTGAGTTCATTAAATATTTGACCTGTATGGCCCCATGAATGACATTATAAATCACATGATCCTTGGCAGAAAAACAAGGTTCCAGCTCCTGCTCTAGACCAAAAGTTCTGAAACTTATTCTGCCTACTGCCCTCTTTTCAGAAAAAGAAATTACTCAGGGACCCCTGGTAATGAAAGAATTTTGTACTATAGCTCACCATCCAGGATAAAATGTAGATATCTGCTTTGTAGATACCTGGATTTTTCGATGCCAAGCAGTTGGTGGTGTTGCCCACTGTGGGAAACGTGACTCTAGGTAAATCAGGTTTGCTTTCACTCTCTGTGCAAGAATTTCAGTTGAGGAGCAAGATCTGTCTTGAAAGAAGTGTATCCAGAATGCTCCTTAGAGGCAAGAATGGCTAGAATTCGTCTCACATACTTGAACATCAGGAGCTATGAGGAGCAACATCATAGAGAAGGCCATCATGCTTGGTAAAGGGGCACCAAAATGAGGAAGGCCCTCACCAAGATGGATGGACAGTTTCTGCAGCAATAGTCTAAAACATAACAATTTTTGAGAATGGCACAGGAACAGGAAGTGTTTCTTTCGGTTGTACAAAGAGTCGCTGCGAGTTGAAACCAACTTGACAGCATCCAACACAACTAGATGTGGAGAAAGCATGGCCTGGTCTGTGTACAGTGACCCCAGCGAGGTTCCTCATCCATTTTTGTATTTAAATGGGCCAGGTGCTCTCACAAACCACCTCTTCAATAGACAACTTAGATTTTTTCTTTCATCCCAGGAATCATTCTGAAATTTAAAATGACCATTTGACACTGAGTTGATTGTGATTCATGGCAATTCATAGGATTTCCAATGGGCATATCCTTTCAGAAACAGATGGCCAGACTTTCTTCCAAGGTATTCTGGGTGCGCTCGAGCCTCCTACGTTTCTGTTAATGGCCAAGTGTTTTCACCATTTGTACTATCCAGGATTGACTTCCAGCTCTATATATCCTTAAAATTGACATCTCTCCTCTCTTTGTAAAGTCATGACCATTGCTGTGTTTCAGTCGATTTACAGTATTCAAATATAGAAATGACAAATAATTCTATCACCTCACAGAAAATGTCAGAAACTCGTTGCTCTCATTTAATAGTGGCGTGGGTGATTATATATTGGACTGCTAATCCCAAAGTCAACATTCAAAACGACCAGCCACTCTCAGGGAAAAAGATGAGGCTTTCCACTGCTACCAAGTTACAGTCTCAAATAACCACAGGAGCAGTTGGACCCTGTCCTATTAGGTAGAACTCAGGTCATGGTGAGTCAGAGTGGACTGGATGGCAGTGAGTTGGTTTGGTTTTTGGACTCCCCTCCTACCACAATATCTCACAATTGCTAAGTGCATGTTATGTACTAGTGTTCTAAGCATTGCATGTACATTCACTAATTTCATCCCACAGGTGCGGTGTGGGTGAAGCATTAGTAATGCTAACCAGAATGTCGGTGGTTCAACTCCACCAGCTGTTCTTCGGGATCAAGATTGGGCTGTCAGCTCTCATAAAGATGTTCAGGGTTGGACATCTGCCGGGACAGTTATTACTTTATCCTGCCGAGTTGCTATGGGTCTGAATGAAGTCAAGAGCAGTGGGGTTTTGGTGGCTTTTCCAACCCTTTTAAGAGGAGCGCTGGTGGGGCAATAGAGAAGCCCTTGACTATTTACCACAAGCTCAGAAAAACCCTCAGCAGATTCCCCTGAGAATGATGCATCAATTTTCTCCAGGACAAGTCACAGCTTATAGGAACACCTCTAGAATGGTTCCATTCTGTCCTGCAGGCTCACTATGAATTGGAATTGACTGACCCATTGGTAGTGAGTGCATCAGCTCCCATCTATTGGTGAGAACATGAATTCACAGAAAAGTGAAACAATCTAGCCCAGAGGTGACCAGTTTATCAAAGGGGGAGCTAGAATTCATATCCCAGCAGACCAACCTCAGATACAACAGGCTTAGCTCCACTCTCTGCTGATGTCTTGACTACAAGTGGTTGGATTTTGCATCCCTTCCCCTACACATCATCTCCACTGTCCAATATCGATCAATGTTAGCATGAGAACTGAAGAGTCACATTCTAGCCCTGCCCAATCCCACACGTACAGGTGGGAAAAAAATGGTGAGACCACTGGGCAGTTTTAGCTGCCACCTCTACTTCCACCGCCTCAATGCACACAAAAAGAAGTCAGAGAAAGCATTTTTGGCCTTGTCACCACTCCTTAGCCCTGACACCTTGGGGCCTGTCCACTCTCTTGGACACCCACAAGACGGCTACCTGGGAACTTCCCCTGGGGCACTTGGGGACAAAGGAAAGGGCACACGCCTGCAATGAAATTCACACTGCAACAACTTGTTTCCCCCTTGGAGAATGACACCATTAGCTGCTTCAATTGTGCATGAAATATAAATTACATGACTCAGAGGTATCATGTCGAAGCAGCCATGATGCTAAGTGATGAGGCTCTCCATCGAGCAGCCTTCTCCCACCAGCAGGTCCAAAGAAACCCAAGACCCGAGGCTGACAGCTGAGAATGAGGTTCTGTGGTCTTTGAGTGTGCCTGCTTCATAGAGCCCACAAGGGAGAATCTTTCCAGGTGACCCAGGATGCCAGGCTGGAATGTTCCAGCCATCTGCTGTCATCACCCTGGACCTCCCATTTTCTTTAAAGGGAGTCGAATGCTGAACAGTACTCTTTCCTTCACTAACCCCCAGAAAAGTAGGAAAAAGGTGGTGGTGATTGTGGAAATATCCTTCTTGCTAAGGAGATTTGGTGATGCTGTGGGTTAAGCATCTCACTACTAATCACAAGGCCAGCAGTTCAAACCCACTAGCTGTTCTGAGAGGGAGAAAGATGAGGCCGTCCGACAATGGACAAATTTATGGTGTCAGAAACCCACACAGGAAGTTCTACTATTTCCTCTAGGATTGGTATGCATCTGAATTGGCTGGATTAACCAGAAATAGGTTTTGCTTCTTCGGAGTGTATTTGTAAATGTGTGTGTACATGTGCGTGTGCGTTCCTGTGAGTGCGTGTGTCTGCATTGTCGCTTGTGTGGTTTGGAAGCCCAGAGCAGGCAGAACGAGGCTGCATAGGAAGCAGTTGAGAAGAGAGAAGGGTGAGATCCTTCAAGAGGTAGATAGATCCAAACTCATTTCCCAGATCCCTTCTATATTCATTCTGCCTCCCATTCATAACTCTTTCTGGCTCAAATTACTCCGTATTCTCTCCCTGGCTAACGCCCCGCAGCTTTCTACCCCATTTCACCACTAGATCTCTGGACACTACTCTAAATCAGCTTGAGATACTCAATGATTGATGAGCTGCTCAAGGATTGGATCAGCCACCCTTCTTTGTGTCCATGAAAGAACTTTCCAAAACCTCATGTCACAAGCAGCTACCCTTGCTTTTAGAGCATAGGATAATTTGTATGTTTCCACCTTGAGAGGGCCAAGCACCACCATGTACAATTAGTAGATAACCATAAGTGTGTCACTTTTGTGGTCACTACACATCTCCTTTGGAGGACCCATTTGCCCCTCTCCTAGCACCGTGATCCCTGGTGCCATGGCTAGACTGGGATGGGACATCCATGTGCTCAACTAGGAACTGCCAGGTGGAATCAGAGCCACTGCCCCCCCTGCAGAGCCTCTGTGAGGACCGGGAGTTTGGAAACACAGCCTAAAGCTGCGGGAGGAGAAATTTAGGAAATTATCACGCATTTATCCTTATGACAACTGTAAAAAGCCCACAACCACCCTTCAAATGCCCTGCCACTGAGCAGAGCCAAAGAAACCAAAAGAAGGAAAAGCCAAAATCCACATATGGGTACAGGAAGACCTCTGGAAGGTGTCCCTGTGGGGGGGCCGGGGAAGCGGGAGCGTGGACTTGAGGAGGCTCAAGGGCTCAGGCTGGGAAAGATCCAGGATGCCTGTCGACAAACCCCTTCAGACCAGACACAACCAGAGGAAGTTCAACTCTCTCTCTTTGTCTCTCTGCCTAACCACCAACCTCTTACCCAGTGCAGGAGATTCTTTGAACAGGGTCCACAGGGCCAGATGTGAGAGCTAGCAGCTCCTGTTACTACCCTGGCTTGGGAAACCTCCCACTTTCTGGAAATGCAAATATTTTCTTGGACTTTGATCAAGACCAAGATCAACCCTACCCTCCCCCTTTTCTCACAGAGGCATTGGTCAGAATGGCAAATAGCGCTCAACTGCCATGTACTCCGCCTCTTTATTCCTTGTTCCATTTGAACCAACTGCTGCAAAAAATCACAAAACTGCCAGATGGAGGGCAGGGCAGTGCTTTCTGTTCAGGCTTCCCTCTCATTCTTTCTCTGGTCGCATCATCATTCCAGGTACAGCAAACTCATTGCAGTCCAGTCAATTCCTTATGTAAGTTTTCCAAGGTTGTACAACATTACTGGAACAGACAGCCCCACCATTTTACCTTGAAGCAGCCGGTGGGTTTCAACTGTCAACCTTTCAGCTAGCAATTCAACATTTACATGACAGTGCCTTCAGAGTGGTGAGTCATAGTCTGCAGACACCGTGGGAAAGAATCATTCTTCTGCCTTATTTTCATAAGGTGGGTTACTAGGTAGGCAGGTGTGAGGCAGGTGTAAGTAGAAATCAACTTGATGGCAACAAACAACAACACCAATGTTATTGTTTTGGGGCTGGGGAACTGAGACCTATGAGGCATGAAGCTAAGTAACAGCTACTTCCGGTTTGTTAGGCACTTCGTCGTTGAGCTCTGTTCTAGATACTGGTTATACAGCTAGAAGGAAGGTGGCATCTCTGTTCCTGGGGTTGAGAGATGCGAGGGGTTGGAAAACTTCCTGTCCTGTTAGTAGTGGGTGTAGATTTTGTTTCTGTTGTTAGATGCCATTGAGTCAATTCCAACTCCTAGCCACCCTATGGACAATAAAACGAAACACCACCCAGTCCTGCACCATCCTCTCAATAGTTGTTATGGTTCAGCCCCTTGTTGCAGCCACTGTGTCAATCCATTTACTGAAGGTCTTCCTCATTTTCGCTTATCTCTCTTCACCTAGCAGGATGTCCTTACTCCTCCAGGGACTGATCTCTCACTAACAGTATGTCTAAGGTACGTGAGGGGAAGTCTCACCATTCTTGCTTCTAAGGACTATTCTGGCTGTACTTCTAACCCACATTTGTTTGTTCTTTTGGCAGTTCATAGTACTTCCAATATTATTCACCAGCATCCCAATATAAATGCATTGATTCTTCCTTGATCTTCCTTTTCAATGTCCAACTTTCACGTGCATACAAGGCCATTGAATATATGACTCAGATGGCTTTAGTCAGGTACACCTTAAGCTTCAAGGTAACATCCTTGCTCTTAAACACTTTGGAGAATACTTTTGAAAGAGGTCTCTGGCTGCAACGCGTGGCCCCTTTAAGTATGAAGAAGCGGGGCCCACAGGTGGAAGCCCATGGCCCCTTTAAGCCTTGGCCTATTTGGCAGCAGCTGGAGCCACTATTGAGGACAAGGCAAGAGGCCAGCCAGCACTTCCTGTGGAGGCCAAGGGCTCAGGACCTGAGCAGGCCAAGCTCTGAGTGCTGAGTGAGCCTGCCTCAGAGCCGCACCACCTCTATGGGCCAAAATGACCTGATGGGCAAGGCCTAGGGCTTCACAGACCAGGTGTGGTTCCTGCGGCCTCCCCGCCCTCTCCCAGACTCCTGCCCACCCGGGCCTTGCCACCATGACCCCTGATGTGGGTCTGCAGCCCACCTGGTGCCTGCCCAGGCACCAGAACTCCTGCCCTGCCTGGCCCACCCACCTGAGACCTCACTCCAGGCCCCCTGTCCCAACCCTGGTCCTGCTCCAGGCCCCCTCCCTGCCCAAGACTTTGTTAGTCTGGTTGGTCATGAGGGATGGAAAGGAGGAGGGATCCTGCCAAGGCCCCTGCACCCCATCCAACTTGGGATGCTCTGGGTTGGTCCAGCCCCCAAGGTGGCTTCCCTCCCACAGGCCCATATACCCAGAACTCCATTGGACCCACTGGGTACGTGAGGCCTCCCCATCAAGGACTCGGGATATGTGCCCACAGCCTGGAATGGGATCCTAGCTTGCTAGAGACTCACTCCCTTCCCCTTAAGCCCCAACAACTTAAGATCACTAGAAAGTGTCTGTTTGTGGGGGACCTTGTGGGGTCACACTCTGGCTGTGAAGGGCTAGGCTATGGCTTTTGGCACTTGTCTTCTCCATTCTGAATCTTTAGACCATTGGTCCTTTCACGGGGCAGTTCTACAGGAGTAGCAGGGAACTCTATTCGGGAGTGAAGTTGGCCAGATTTGAGTACGGGTGCCCTGGCAGGGATGCCAACTTGGGAGAAGAGCCCATCTCCCCTTTCTCTTTCCCAGCTGCAAAAAAATGTTAAAAAGGAAGAGGTCTCATAGAGCAGATTTACCCCATGCAATACGTCCTTTGGGTTCTTGACTGGGGCTCGCGTGATCATTTATTGTGGATCGCAGCAAGAAGATAGCACTGATCACTTCAGTATTTTCTCCATTTATCATGATCATGTTGTAGATGACAGGGACATAATTACATATAAATATGTCCCTGGGACCCAACTCCTGGGGAGTCCCAAACAACTTGATGAAAAGGAAAACGAGAGAGAGAAGACAAGCACTCTGAGCCTAGGTTGGAAGGACAGTCCTTTGTGAATAGAGAGCTTCAAGGGTATTGGAGTTCCTGGAGGAGGACAAAGAGTTCCACACTCAACTATTCAACAAATCATTGGCAGTTGGAACCCACACAGGGGCACCATGGAGGAAAGGCCTGGAAACCTGCTTAAAGCCTATAGTCTTGAAAGTCCTATGGAATCCACACATAAGGCACCATGAGTCAGAATCAACTCTCTCATGCCTGTTTTGGTTTGGGTAGAGGAGCTATTAGAAGCAGTGGGGTATAATGTTGAATCCAAGAAGAGGAAGGATTTGGTCACCATTAAAGTGACTTCTGACCCAATTAATAACAATCATACGGACTTTTGTGGGAGAAAGGTGAGGATTTCTACGGCTGTAAATATTTAGTGTCAGAAACCCACATAGACAGTTCTACCCTGCCCTATACAGTCGCTGATTTGGTGTCAACTGGATGGCACTAAGATATCAACTCTCTGCTGAAAGGTTGCCATGTGGAAGAGCTTGTGCCAAGTCCGTTATGGATATGCCTATGATCTTTGTGGGAGACAAAGGTCCTGCTTAAGATTAATGTCTCTGGTGTCAAATCGCTCCATTGTCCAGTCTTGGCTCTATGTCCTTCTAGCTCTATAACCTCGGAAAAATCATTGAACCCCCTTTGTTCTGCTGTGTGTACAAGGGAAGTGAAAAATAGTTCTTAGGTTGTGTGTTCGAGGTTGAGATTGAATGATAGAAAGACCTTGTTGTTGTTAGTCGCCAGCAAAGCAAATTTGATTCCTTGTGACCTTATGCCGGATAGGACAAATTACTGCTAGATCCTATGCAATCTTCCTGCCCATTGGCAGGTTTGAGGTCATTGTTGCGGTTATTGTGCCAGTCTGTGTCAAGAAGAGTTTCCCCAGATCCACTATTTTACCAAACATGATGTTCTCGTCTCGCAATTGGTCTTTCCTAACGACATGTCCAAAATCAGCATGACAAAATTTTGCCATTCTATCTTCTAGGAACATTCTTTGAAGAATGTCCTGGTTCGATTTCCTCCAGGACTGATTCGCTCATTCTTTTGGCCACCCACAGTATACTCAATACATGGTCTTTGCCATCACGGTCATTTGAATGCCTCAATCCTTCTTAGAATCCTGGTCCTCACTGTTGTAGAAACTCCATTTCTCACAGCTTTCTTCAGATCTGCTGAAGTGGAATCTGAGTTCTTGTAGGCCCCAAGGACATGGCATTTGTGTGCCTGCTAGAAGCACTGAGGAACAACGTCTGGCCCATAGTAAGTGCTTATAATTGTTCATTGCGATCCGTGTTATTATTTATCATCCCATGTAAATTTTCCAGCACACGCACAGGTCAGGAAACCTAGATTCTGAGCCTGTCAGTGCCTTCACTGAGGCTACCCCTCAGGAGAGGGGAGGGGCTGCATGCAAATCGAATACATGATCAAACCAGTTGGCCTGGGTGGAGGGACTTTCAATGCTAAAATATGGGAACGGGTTGTTGGGTATGTGGGAGGAAAGGCATCTAAAGAAAATCAGCAGAGTGCTCCGAGGCTCTGGAGTTCTGACTACAAAGACACATAACCCAGGCCTATATATCTTTGGGGGATGTGCAAGACCAGTAATTACAGGTAAAGACATACATCACAGGAAGGGGTTGCACTATAGGGTATACAGCAATGAGAGGGGGACAATATAGGGATATACACAATAGGAAGAGGAGGGATTGGGGGCACACATGTGACAAGGGCAGATCCTAGATTCAGGATGGCAGCCTAACTTTGAATGTCACTGAGCTGGTTTGACTTGTTTTCTGGGTCTCCATAGAAACCATTATCAGTAGGGTATAAACTCTTCCTATGGGAACCAAGCTAATGGTCACAAGCATTTAGGGAGAACTAGCCCATTGTCCTTAACAGCAGGGAGGGGGGGACCTCTACCTGCCCTGGGAGCAGACAGTTGTCTGGCCAATGACTGCCTTCAGGGAGGATGTCTCCAAGCATCTGGCCTCCCACCATATGCTGGCAAATAGGCTCTAGTGTTTGACATGTCTTTGGGGAGACAAATCTGGGGAGAATTCTCTTTATAATTCCACATACATGATGTAAGGTATCGGTCCATTTGCCTTCATTCCTTTGCATGTGGTGACTCAGTGGTCATAGCACTGTGTATTGAATAAGTGGGTCTTCCCCCATTCACATAATTGTCAAATCACAAGTTACCATAAGTGTACGGGTGTATTTCTTGATTCTCATTTCTACTCCTTGGACTGCCCTCTTAGGAATACCACACTCTTTTGATGATTGTGGCTTTGTTAGATCTCTCGGGAGATCGAGTTGTACCTCGTTAGAAAGAATTCACACCGGAGACTGGTTCGTGATCCAAGTGAGTTTGATGAGAGGTAGAAGAAGTTTCAGGTTTTACTCAGCACCCATAGGACTCCTCCCGACCATGCAGCCTGGCTGAAGCTGCTCAGTGTCACGCAAAGATCTCTCCTTCCCTGCGACTCTCTGCTCTCTGTTAGATCTCGATCTCTCTCTCTCTCTCTCTCTCTCTCTCTCTCTCTCTCTCTCTCTCTCCCTTCTCCCCCTCCCTCTCCCCCACCCCTCCCTTTTCATGGATTCCAGGGGGAGGCATGGTGGACGACCCCAGATGGACCCCATTGGCTGAACTGAATTCACCTGGCTCAGGTGGGCCGATCCAGGTTTAGCACCCACCCAATCCCACTGGTGGGAAACCTGAGCCTCTGAGCATGTGCAGTGTGCCGCTCTTTGTTCCCTTGCCTGGCTCTCTGGGCATGGCTTAAGGGACATCCCATCCCTGCGCTAGTCTGCCTAACAACGTTACAGTACATTTTTAAATTGGAAAGGATGAAACTTCCTATTTTTAAAAATTTATTTTTTATTTTATTTTGAAACCTCCTATTTTGTTCTTCTTTTTTTCAAGATCATTTTTACTATTTGAGGCCCTTTGCAATCATGTGAATTTGAGAATTGACTTTCTGTTCCCCTAAAAGGAACATAAAAGCTGTTGGAATTTTTATAGGGATTGCAGATCACTGTGGTCATATTGTCATCTTAACAATATTAAGCCTTCTAATTTATTTATGTCTTCTTTAAATTCCCTCAGAAGTATTTTTAGTATTTGTCTCCCTCATTAAATTATTCCCCAGTCCCATCTACATGTAACCTCCTTTCTGGGAAATGGGCAATGCGACGGTGGGTGAGGGGAGACGCGGGGCAGTGTAAGATAAGATAAAATAATAATTTATAAACTATTAAGGGTTCATGGGGGAGGGGGAGAGGGAGCGGAGAGGGAGGGGAGGGGAAAAAAAGGAAAAAGCTGATTCCAGGAACCCTAGTGGAAGACGAATTTTGAGAATGATGAGGACAACGAATGTATAAGGGTGCTTTACTCAATTGCTGTATGTATGGATTCTGATAAGAGTTGTATGACCCCAATAAAACGATTTATTAAAAAAATATTCCTCAGTCCTTTAGTTGTTTAGATGGTATTAGAAATGGAATTGTTCTCTTTCTTTCCTTTTCCGATTGTTTGCTGCTGGTATGGAAGCACAACATATTTTTAAAGAATCTTTTTATTAGGGACTAATACAACTCCCATCACAATCCATATACACATCAATTATGTAAAGCACATCCATACATTCATTGCCCTCATCGTTCTCAAAACATTTGCTCTCCACCTAAGCCCCTAGCATCAGGTCCTCATTTTTTCCCTCTCTCCCTGTTCCCCCCTCCCTCATGAACCCTTGATAATTTATAAATTATTATCTTGCCATATCTTTCCCTGTCCGATATCTCCCTTCACCCACCCCTCTGTTGTCCGTCCCCCAGAGAGGAGGTCACATGTAGATCCTTGTAATTGGTTCCCTGTTTCCAACCCATCCTCCCTCTACCCTCCCAGCATCACCACTCACACCACTGGTCCTGAAGGGATCATCTGCCCTTGATTCCCTGTGTTTCCAGTTCCCATCTGTACCAGTGTACATCCTCTGGTCTAGGCAGACTTGCAAGGTAGAATTGGGATCATGATAGTGGGGGAGGAGGAAGCATTTAGGAACTTAAGGAAAGTTGTATTTTTCATCATTGCTACATCGCACCCTGACTGGCTTGTCTCCTCCCCGAGACCCTTCTGTAAGGGGGTGTTGTCCAGTGGCCCACAAATGGACTTTGGGTCTCCACTCTGCACTCCACCCCTCATTCACTATGATATAATTTTTTGTTCTGATGATGCCTGATACCTGATCCCTTCAACACCTCGTGATCGCACAGACTGGTGTGCTTTGTCCATGTGGGCTTTTTTTTGCTTCTGAGCTAGATGGCTGCTTGTTTACCTTCAAACCTTTAAGACCCCGACTCTATAGCCGGGCACCATCAGCTTTCTTCACCACATTTGCTTATGCACCCATTTGTCTTCAGCGATCAAATCAGGGAGGTGAGCACACAATGATATGAATTTTTGTTCTTTGATGCCTGATAAGTGATGGCTTCGGCACCTCTTGATCACACAGGCTGGTGTGCTTCTTCCATGTGGGCTTTGTTGCTTCTGAGTTAGATGGCCGCTCATTTACCTTCAAGCCTTTAAGACCTCAGATGCTATTATCTTTTGATAGCCGGGCACCATCAGCTTTCTTCACCACATTTGCTTATTCACCCGCTTTGTCTTCAGCAGTTGTATCAGGAAGGTGAGCCTCATAGAGTGTCAATTTAAAAGAAGAAAGTATTCTTGCATTGAGGGAGTACTTGAGTGGAGGCCCAAAGTCCTTCTGCTACCTTAATACTAAACCTATAAATATATGCACATAGATCTGTAAGGTCTCTCTCTCCGGGACTAGATTTCAGCCTTGGTCCTTGGCTCCGCGCGAGAAAGATTTTATGCTGAAGCCAGGCTCGTGATCCAAGTGAATTTAATGAAAGTTCAAAGAAGCATCAGGTTTTACGCGGCACCCATAGGATTCCTTTGACCATGCAGCCTGGCAGAGACTGCTCCGGGACACGCAAGGATCTCTCCCCTCCCACGGAGATGACCAGACCCTCTCCCTCTCGGTTCCTGCCTTCTTAAGGGTTCCTGGGGGAGGCGTGGTGAACGACCCCAGGTCGATCCCATTGGCTGAATTGTAGTAACCTGGCCCATGTGGGCTGCTCCAGGTGTAACGCCCATCTCCACCCACTGGCGGGAAAATCCAGCTTTGTCCTTTGCTGGTTCTCCTGGGCATGCGTAAATGGACTTCCCAATTACCTAGGCTAAGCTACCTAACAGATCTATTTCCCCATCCTCATATATAAACATATTTGCCTATGTACATGTCTTTGTCTAGAACTCTATAAATGCCCTTTGCCTCCAGCTCTTTCCTCTATTTCCTTTTTTGACTTTCCTCCTTTCCCACTATCATGCTCAGTCCCCACCAGAGTTTCAGCAATTCCTCTTGGTTACATTACCCTTGATCATGCCCTACCAAGCCTCCCACACCCTCCTCACCACCGATTTGGGTCACTTGTTCCTTTGTCCCTGGGTTTGTTAACACCACTACCTTTCCCCCCACTTCCCCCTCTCCCATGTCCCCTCGGAACTCTTGGTTCCATTGTTTTCTCCTCCAGATTGTTCATCCAGCCTATCTTATTTAGACAGACCTGAGGAGGTAATAACATGCACAAAAACAAGACAGAGCAAAACCAAGAAACAATATACAGCAAAACAACAACAAACCAATGACAAAAACCAAAACAAAACACAATAAGAAAAAAAAGCTTGTAGTTAGTTCAAGGATTGTTTGTTGGCCTTTAGGAGTGTTTTCCAGTCCAGTCTGTTGGGGCACCATGCTGGCTCCAAAGTCCACCTTCAGCATTCCCTGGGGACCTCGCCACTCCAATCCCTTGCTGTTGCACCCCTTTAGTGTTTTGCCTCAGTGTGGCAGGATCATATTGGGTGCAATTCCCACACTGTGTCTCCATTGTTGTCCCCTGTAGGGCTATGAGTCAGTGAGGGGCGCCATGTCTCCTAGTTTGGCTGGCCATGTGGTCCTCTCTGTGAACTGGCTGTTCTAATTGGAAATACCGTCCCCATGGCCTGGTGGTCCAGGATGTGCTCCACTCTCCTCGTTCCCCTTCCTCTGCTCCCGTGTGCTCTGATCAGATATGTCCCTCTCCCGGAGCTTCAGATTCAATGCCGCCCTTTGAAATAAATTCTTCTGGGGGGAGGGGCAGGTGTCCATTTAGTAGTTGGGATTGGGACCGGCCCCTCAAACCTCTCCACTGGTTCCCTACTGCATGCTGGCATGCTGCATTCACATCTTGGAGCATTGGGTTGAAGTCTGGTCCCTCTTTCCCTGTGGAGATAAAAACAATACCCGCTCCCCTTGGGTGGGTTAGTGAGGCTGAAATTCTTTAAGGGAGCAGACAGCGTCTATTTTCTCCTGAGGAGTGACCGATGGGTTTGAACCACTGACCTTGCTGTTAGCAGCTACTGGGGTTCCTTACAGTTAGCCGTAGGCACACTAAATGAAGAGACAGTAGGTTAGAAGATAAATGTGGGGAAATCAGTTAAGTGCAATGAGGGGCTCCGGGATGGAGGTTCAATAGGGTGAGTAGAGCAGGCCTCAATGAGGAGGTGGCTCTTGGGCACAGACTCAAGGGCGGGGAGGGAGGGAGTGTGCAGACACATCCGGGGGCAGTTCACGGAAGGCAAACACCCTGAGTCGGAGACAGGTTGGTGCGCTCGGGAGAGGGAAGCGTTTTGCCATGTGTATTTTGGTTGGTTAAATTCCTAGCAGAGGAATTATGGGGTCAAAGGAATTGTCTAGATCTCCTTTGAAATTCTCTCGTTTCAAAGCCCTGGGATAGAAGAGTGACCGTACCCCAAAAGAAATCTATTCAAATGCAAGAAAATCAAAATGGAAGAAGAGTAGAAAACATAAAGGGGCTAAAAATAGCAGTTACCACTTCTGTTAAGAATTTCTGTGAGAATCTCAGGGTTTTACTGTGTCATCTTCCGCGGTGCCTGTTACAGTGGGCTGGCACAGCTTGGCCACGTGTCACCCCTCCGCGTTCCTGTATCTACTAGGCAGGATCCTTCTTGCCTCTTTGCCAGTGACTATCAAGTACCAATCAGCTCTTCCCTTTCCACCTTCCCAGGTCCCCTGGGACCTTCCTATTCAGCTCCAATTTCTGATCTAGCTAAAGACATCCCCACTTTCCCACTGACCGTGAGACTAATCGGATGACTTCACCGGAGGCGCGCGACCTTGTGGTTCAGGGGAGGGCAGTGGCCTTGAAGCACAGGGGGGACCTTCCGCTCTACCCAAGGGAAAGAATGGAGGGAGCTGCAGGGCCAGGGAGCAGGGAGGGTGTGTGGTAAGGGGCTGGCTCCAGGCAGAGGCTAATCAGAGGAGAAGAATGGGTTGAGCCCCGTTACCAAGGCCAGGCAGACTTTATTCTCTAAGTGGTAAGTCATCAAAGGAGGTTTGCTCAGAGTGACAACATGAGGCTGCCTTTCAAGAGGTTGTCTGGAGCTGGGGTGATAATGCTTTTGGAAGGAGGGGAGTTAAGCCAAGGGAACCAGTTAGTTCACTGTGGCAGGAGATATTGTAAGCCTTTCATCCAGTCATTAAGCCAGTGTGTACTAGGGATCATGGGCGTGCTGGGCACTGTGCTCCATCCTGGGAAGGTGTAACCCACACCCCCACCCTCATGGAGATCACATTCTAGCCGGGGACAGAGACAGCTATCCAGTGGAAATCAATTGAGTAGATAGTATATTAACCTGTTTGCAAACCTGTCACTGGAGTCGTAGGACTGCCCCGTATTGTATCTGAGGAAACAGATTGGCCACCATGTCTCTCCCCCGAGGGGCACCTGGTGGACTGAGATCAACCCCCTCCTGGTTAGCAGCCACGTGCTTAAGCACCGACCACCACCAGGGCCCGTAGATAGTGTGCTTGACGGTGCAGGTGGTCAAGTGGACATGCACGCAGGAAGGGAACGAGGAGTTTTTCAGAGCCCCGGGGTGGTGTCCATGGTTAAGCATTTGTCTTACTAATGGGAAGGTCGGTGCACTTTGCCTACTCCTAAAGGACCCCCAACGAAATGCAATCCTTTTCAGAAAAGTCAGGGCCACAAACTGTGGAGCAAAGGTCCACTCTGACATCCCGGGTCACCAGGAACCAGAATCGACTCGAGGGCAACTGTTGTTTGTTTACTAGAAATGGTTGTGGGCTGGGGCCAGGAGGGGGTGGGCGGTGGGTGGTTTGGTTCACAAGTTCCTAAAGAAGAAGGATAGCCAGCTGGGGGAAGGAAGGCTCTTGGGGTGACTTGTGAGTGGAGGGGCCCCAAAGGAGGTGACATGCGAGAGGGAGAAGGTGAGGGCGAGGGAGGTTGGGAGTGTTTGTAGGTAGACTCGGTGAGACGAGGAGCCAGCCAGGAGCACAACAGGGAGTCAGTGATGTTTATGAAGGGCAGCAAGAGAAAGCCACCCAGGCAGCACACAGCACGGTACCATCATGGAAGACCCAGGGCGTTCAGGTTATAGGCATGTCTCCCCGATGAGGCTGTCAGCATCTTGAAAGGACCCATTCACACTGGCCAAGCCAAGTGCTGAGCACATTCCAAAATATTCAGTGAATATTCGCAGTTGGAAGGCATTCTTCCTTCATCTTGCTGCCCCCAGCCACGGGGAGCTCCCTGCGTGGTGCCTGAGGCTGCTTTTCTATACTTCGCTAGAGGTCCGCCACCGTAGCTAGGGAAGCTAACCAAGGGTCTGGCCCCAGGGAGGACTGGGGTTTGGGCCAAGCAGGAGTCCCGCTGTGTTAGCCCCAGTTGACCAGAGAAACAAATTCATAGACACTTATATGTGTTTTAAAAGAGAACTTTATATCAAAGAAAAATTGTACATTATGAAAACATCCCAGCCCAGTCCAGATCAAGTCCTTAAGTCTGATATTAGCCCATATGTCCGATACCAGTCTATAAATCCCTCTTCCTACTCATGAAACACAAGCAATGATGCTGATGCAGGAAGATCACAGGCCAGTGGGTGGAAAGCCTTGTGGACCCAGTGGTGGTGGAGGCATCCCAGCGCTAGCAGGGGTCTCCAAGTGAGCCCTGCGGCTCCAGGGCTCTAGTGTAGCTCTGTGTGTCTTGTCAGCAGGAATGTCTCACAGGAAGGGAGCTATTGATTTCCGTGGGCACCTCCAAATGAGGTCATCAAGCTGCAACCTGAATGACAGCTTAGACTCCACCCCTCCACAAGTTGACACCAGAGTATGTTGCTCACCTGCTTTTGGGCTGTGTGGCCCCTCCTGGAGTAGGCGTGCGGCAGCCTCCTCCTTGAAAATCCCCTTCTATTTCTGGTGGTCCAGAGTCTCTTGGTCCCTCCCCAGTGAGCACTGCCCAGTGATACCCTGTGGCCTGCCCAGAGAGGGCATCTCATCCGTAAGTGGCTGGGTGCTGTTTATGTCAACATCTACCTCCCACCCCACTTAAGAGCTTGGCGTGCCTCCAATCGTGCCCTACCTGGATGAGGCCCCGATGCCACTGCACTTCTACCGGGACTGGGTCTGCCCCAGCAGGCCCTGCATCGTGCGCAATGCCCTGCAGAAGTGGTCGCTCCCCTATCTGAGGTGGGTGCAGCCCTGGGCTGGGCTAGGGTGATGGGCGAGCTGTCTTGTGGCATGTGGGCATGCTCTTAGAGTCCCTTCCCCTAGGGCCACGGTGGGTGCCACAGAGGTGAGCGTAGCGGTGACCCCAGATGGTTATGCTGATTCCGTGCGCGGAGACCACTTCGTGATGCCAGCCGAGCGCCTGCTGCCCCTGTGAGGTGTGTTGGACATCCTGGAGGGCAGGGCCTGGCACCCTGGCGTGCTCTACGTGCAGAAGCAGTGCTCTAACCTGCTTACCGAGCTGCCCCAGCTGCTGCCCGACTTGGAGCCCCACGTGCCCTGGGCCTCCGAGGCTCTGGGTGAGAGGGGGCGACTGGGGCAGAGGGCAGTCGTTGAGAATACACAGCAGAAGCACACACCAAGCTTCTACACTGACAGCTCGGTGACATTGATTGTCTTGGCCCACACCCACCACCCCATGGCCAGGGTCAGGCCCTGCCGCCATGGAAGCCTTGACTGTTGACCGACTGCAAAGGATTAGTGCTCTAACTTTTGCCTGTGGGGGGCTGGGCCCACTCCCCAAGCCCTCCAAACCATGGCCTCTTCGCCACTTTTCCCTGGGATGCCCCTCGCTCGCATGCAGTACCCCTGCCCACATCCTGTTGGGTGTTATCCCAGACCCGACCTGCAGGGGACAACCACTCCTAACTCTCCTCCTCTGTCCTGCAGGGAAGATGCCAGACGCGGTGAACTTCTGGCTGGGGGAGGCGGCCGCAGTGACGTCCTGTAGGTGTCTCTGGGATGCAGGGACAGGGAGGAGCCAGGATGGGGCCAAGGGTGGGAGGCTGGCCTGGAGGGTCGGTCTACAATTCTGCGAACAGAGGAGGAGCGGCGTTGCAGCGTGGTGGGTGGGATGACTTTGGTGTGGGGGCGCACTAGACATCTCTCAGAGGGCACGTTGGCCCCGGAGGTGAACTTGGGAGAACCCTATGCTTGGATATTTACCTCTTTGGAGAGATGACCCGCATGGGGCGTGTGGTGAGTGCCAAGTCCCTGGTGGCTGGGATCTGGAATGCCCTCCACCCCAGCCCCCCCTGGGCATCTCCTGGAGTCTGGTTTGACTATGTCGTTGAGAATACACAGAGCAAAAGCACACACCAAGCTTCTACGCTGACAGCTCAATGACATTGATTCAGTCCCTCTAGTTGGTTCAAACGTTCTCACCCTCCCTTCCCGAGTTCTTCTCCCTGAGGGAAATGAGGGGGCTTCAGAAACTGTGTAGAAAATAATGGGATTCTCCCTCCCCCCTTATAAATTCATTGTCCTCCAGGATCCTGGCTGTTCTTTGAAGAGGCTGTTTTCAGTCTGAGCCCGGATGGAGTTTAAAAGAGCACCATGCTCATGGCAGAGGGATGGAGATCCTTTACTGGCTAAGTTGAACTAGTACTGGGCGTAAAGGAGACATCAGGGGACACTTTGGATGGAAGGTTAAAATCTTTATTCGCAGGACTTTCTCGTTTTTACACCCCTGGCTGTCTTGAGGCGCAAGGCTCTGGGTGGGCAGGTTCTGCCTCTCATGTGCCCTGCTCCGCCAAATCTGCCCAGGACCTTCTTTGTGTTGGCAGTGCACAAGGACCACTACGAAAACCTCTACTGTGTCCTCTATGGAGAGAAACATTTCCTGTTATACCCGCCCAGCGACCGACCCTTCATCCCCTATGGTAGGGCTGGGACCTGCCTTACGCATGGGCCCCAAACCAGAGGAAGGGTAGTGAGGCTTCCCTGCCTGTGTCCCTGGGGCCAGGCAGCCAACCGGAGAGGCTGGGAGGAGGTGTGAGGGGCTGGGAGCACTCTTTGCTGAGCTCCCCCTTTTTCTCTGGCATCAGAGCTGTACACCCCATCAACCTACCGACTCACTGAGGTGGGCACCTTTGAGGTGGTGGATGAAGAGGCCATGGAGAAGGTGTCCATCTTGGCCCTGGGCCTCAGGGAGGGGCGAGCTCATCCATCTCCGAGGAGCAAGCGGGCCCCAAAGGTCCTGGGAAGGTGGCCCCTTCCTCCGTAAGGTCCCGCCTTCTGGGGCTGGTTCCCAGGGCGGATGGAGGGGGACCTTTGGCCCTTACCGTTGGCAAGGCCAAAGGCCGAGTTCCCTGGTCCTGCTCCATCCCCAGGTGCCCTGGCTTCCACTGGATCCCTTGACACCAGAACTGTCCCGGTACCCACAGTACCGTGGGGCCCAGGCCCTCCGCTGCACCATGCAGGCCGGCGAGATGCTCTACCTGCCGGCCTTGTGGTTCCACCACGTGCAGCAGTCCCAGGGCTGCATTGCTGGTGAGGAGCTGCTGGCCTCGGCCAGCGGGTGGGCTGGGGAGGCTCTGGGTCAGAGCTGGGCCACCCACTCCTGTGCTTGCTCTCCCCACAGTGAACTTCTGGTACGACATGGAGTATGACCTCAAGTATAGTTACTTCCAACTGCTCGACACCCTCACCAAGGCCTCAGGCCTGGACTAGTGGAGCCCCCAGGGAACGTGCCCCCCCACAGCTCAGGGGGCACTCTGGCTCCTCCCCAGATGGGCCCCCACAGAGACACCCTGCAATCTGTCTGACCCAGAACCCCGTTTGGGTTGGGACGGACCCTGGAG
This sequence comes from Tenrec ecaudatus, assembly GCF_050624435.1. Classification (NCBI taxonomy): domain Eukaryota; kingdom Metazoa; phylum Chordata; class Mammalia; order Afrosoricida; family Tenrecidae; genus Tenrec; species Tenrec ecaudatus. The sequence goes on along the minus strand of NC_134530.1, from coordinate 271,597,672 downwards.
ACTATCGTGGGTGATAGGAGGAGGACCAGCAAGTGCCAGGCAGGTGTCTAGGTCAGGGTTCCCAGAAAGCTGCCACGCAGGTGAAGCAGCCCCGTGGGTGGAGGCCAGCTGCGGCGTCCTCCCTCCTCTGTAAAGCTGTGAAGTGGATATAATGATGGTCCCTACCTTTCTGGCTGCCCTGGGGCCTGGAGAGGGTTTCTGTAAGGGCCCGCTCGCTCGCTCGAAGGACATGCTCAATAAAGCCGGGGAGGCTCCATGTGGTACCTGCCCCTTGTGGCTTTCTGTGTCTCCAGGAGGGCGGGGAGGGTTCAGATGGAAACGTCAGAGAGAGGAGCTAGCTCCCTGTCTGTCCAGGGACCACAGCTTGTACTACGGTCTGGCCGGCAGGCCAACCCTGTTTTAACTCTCTGCCAGGGCTCGTTGACTGGGACTCTGGTTTGCTTCGCGATGGGGTTGGTGGCCTGGGGACGAGCCTGTGTCTCCTAACCAGCACAGGGCCCAGGGGACATAAACTGCCCCACCCCCACCCCTGGGCTGCTCCTCTGCAGAAGGAACTGGTTTTCTCATGCTGCCCCCACAAAAGGGGAGATGAGCCCCCTTCCCCTGGGTGCCCACCTGGAGCTCCAGTCCTGGCCATCTCTGGGGACCCAGGTGGCCCAGGCCCTGGCTTTGAAGAGCTGTTTTTAGTAACAGCCACTCCCCTGCTGTGATGATAGGCTCCGGATACACCCCTCCTCCGGGTCTGCTTCAGTGGAGACTGGGCATTCCTGTCCTACTGGTACCTGGATGTTGCTACAAGCCTTGTTGGTGGGGACTCTGCCCTTGCCCTATCTCTGGCGGCTGCCCAGACCTGTGGCCCCTCCAAGCCATGCCATCCTGTCCTGCTCACACGGGTGGTTGGTGAGCTGTCCTGGAAGCAGGACCAGGCTGGGCAGGCCCAGGTGGTGTCTGCTGGGGACAGTGGGTTTTCCAGGAACCCAGCAGGGGTGGGGGACCTTGAGCCCATGGGAGGGTGTCAGTAGCCCCAGTATAGGCTGAGGTGCCTCATTTCTTGGGCAGGGTGTGGCGCTTGGGCGGAGCGGAAGATGCAGGTGGGAGGGGCTAGGGAGGCCAGTTGGGACATACTTGGATTTTGGCTTAAAACCCCACAGTCCTCGGCCCAGTGGCTACTGCTGCCTTTGCTCACCCCACCTGGGACCCCCAGCCTCATGGCTCTGGTAAGACTGGCGTGGCACTGGAGCCCACTCTGACCCTTGCTGCCCACCTGAGTCCTGGCTAATGCTTTCTCTGGAGGGCTGTGGCCGCGGTGGTCTTCAGGTGTAGGGGGCGTGTTTGCCAGCTTTGGGTAGGGGCATGGCTGGGCTGCGGATCCACAGAGCTTCTAGGCAGGGAGAGGCTCCTGGCTGCTCCCCTGCTCCCTCTGAGTCAGTTGCCTGGGCTGTCGGGGCCTGAGACTGATGAGATGGGTGACTTTCCCGGGTTCTTACTCTGCCAGGAACCCCTGGGCGCATGCAGCTGGGACTTCCAACCGCAGCTGGGAGGCCAGTGAAAGGGTGTGCTGACACACGCTCCCTGGCCCCAGCGCACCTGGCAGGGCTTCAGCCCAGAGCCCGGGGTGGTTTGGGATGGAGTCCTGGGGTCCTTTGTTTCTCTGCCCTCGGAGAACCTGGAGGGCGCAGGGCTTGGCGCCCATGGGCTGCCTGGCCTGGTAACCTCCCACCTGCCCCAGCACAGAGGTGGCTTCCAGAACTGCCCCCTGACCAGGGGTGGGATGCACAGGGAGTAGCGAGTGAGCAAGCAGGAGCTTAGTCCTAGCAGGCCGCTCCCTCCATGCCCTTCTGTATGCCCACCCAGAGCTTTGTAAGCGAGGGCATGGGCTGGGGCAGACAGGTGGCAAGATGGGAGCCTGCTGGTTCCAGGAGAGGGAAGCGGAGAGCACAGCGATCCTGCCTCTGGTTCTCCGGCCAGTTGCTGGGTCACCTCTCCATGCCTCCGCCTCCTCGTGAGGCAGCGTAGTAGTCGGCTGAGTTAATGTATGGATAGCCCTTGGGACAGACCTGTCATGTGGCATTGTGTAAGTTCCTATGGACGTGCCCTGTCTCTTCTAGACTCGGGGTTCTGAGTGGCCTTGGCCCTGTTGGTGCAGGGTGAGCCCTCACAGGTGCCCCAACCTCCCTTCCATTGCCCGCGGCCTTTGGTCATGTCGTCCCACAGCAACCTTGTCCCCTCCCCGCTGCTCTGCAGGCCAAGTTGCCCGGGACCTGCCTGCTCACCATTCGTGTGCTGCAGGCCCACAGCCTGCCTGCCAGGGACGTGGGTGAGTTGACCAAGAGAGGAGAAGGGAACTGAGGTTGCAATTGGAGCAGGGCAGGGACGGTGGGAGGTGGCAGGAGGGCTGGGCCTGCGAGTTCCTGGGAGGAGGGGCTGCAAAGAGTGACGGGCAAGGGCTGGTGATGGAGGGTGGGGCTTGGTGCGTCCCCAGGGATCCCTCTGGTGGTGAATTCTGCGTGGCTTGGGGGAGAATTGGCCCTCATTTCTTCTCCTCCAAGTGACCAACCCTGACTTCTATGTGACCCTGTGGCTGCCCACGGCCTGCAACCACCGGCTCCAGACGCGCACGGTCAACAACTGCAGAAACCCTGTCTGGAACCAGAGCTTCCACTTCCGGGTGCACAGCCAGATCAAGGTGGGCCTGCCTCAGCCCAGCCCTGCGTACCCCCAGCGCCACCCCCACCCCACCCCCCACCCCATGGCCCTGTCCCGCTGCTCCCCTTCCAGAACATGGTGGAGCTGAAAGTCTTTGACCAGGACCTGCTGACCAGCGACGACCCCGTGCTGTCAGTGCTGTTTGACGTGGGCACTCTGCTGCCTGGGGAGTTCCGGCGCCAGAGCTTCTTGCTGAGCCTGCAGGCAAGACTCCACATGGGTGGCCACCCTCGGTACCACCAACGGGATGCTGCTTAAATGCCCCTCTTCAAAGAACTTGTTTACAGACCATGAGGTCAGGTTTCCCTGGTGCCCGAGGCCCTTGTCAACCAGGACCTGCTTCCCGAGGAGCGGCGCCCTCCTCGGGCCCACATTATGGACAGCAGCCCTCCCCGCATTGGCACCCCTGGCTGGCATCTGGGTTGGAATCTGCACATACCCACACTGACACACACACTCACATTCACACCCACACGCAGCCTCACACTCATACACAGGTACACTCACACGCAAGCACACGCACTCAACCACTGTCACACTCACACATGCACAGCCATGTGGATACACATGCACACACACTCACATGTGCACACAACCACTCACATGCATGCCCACATACATGCACACGTCTTACCTTTATAACTTGCTTTTTCAGGGTGGGGAGCGGTTTGACTTCGAATTCCGCCTGCGGAGTGTGTGAGTTGGGGGTTGCGGGGGTCAGGGGAGTTGGGGGTTGCGAGGTAGGGAGAGGGGCTCTGGGTCAAATCTGTCCCTTCTGGAAGGAGAGAGCCTCATGCGCTCAGGGCTGGTGTCCTTCCCCGGGGACTTTCTGTTGTTGGAAGGACTGCCTAGGCTTCCTTGGGGGCAAGAACCTGACCCCTGCTCATGGCTTTTCCCAGGACAGACTGTGCGGAGCAGCTCACCAGCAACGGTGTCCTAGTGGTGAGTCAGATCATTGTAGTGATTGATTCAGGATCATAGTAGTGATTCGGGATCATAGTGGTGATTTGGGATGGTAATGGTGACTTAGGATCATGGTACTAATTCGGGATCGTGGTAGTGATTCGGGATCATAGTAGTGCTGTGTGATCAGAGTAGTGATTTGGGATCATAGTAGTGATTTGGGATCATAGTAGTGCTTTGGGGTCATAGTAGTGCTTTGTGATCATAGTAGTGCTTTGTGATCATAGTAGTGATTTGGGATCATAGTAGTGCTTTGTGATCATAGTAGTGCTTTGGGATCATAGTAGTGATTTGTGATCATAGTAGTGCTTTATGATCATAGTAGTGCTTTGTTATCATAGTAGTGCTTTGGGATCATAGTAGTGCTTTGTGATCATAGTAGTGCTTTGTGATCATAGTAGTGATTTGGCATCATAGTAGTGATTTGGGATCACAGTAGTGATTTGGGATCATAGTAGTGCTTTGGGATTGTAGTGGTGAGTGACACACCCTCCCTCAGGCCATCTGCTCACCTGCCCTCCTGGCTGCAAGTCTGTCTGGACCAGGAAAGAGCAAAGTGGGAGGGGCTATGATTTCCAGAGGACATGGGACTGAGGAGCAGGAACCGCGGGCTGCAGGGGAAAGGGTAGTGGTGAGGTATCCTTGCGTGGGAGGGGCAGCATATGAATCTTCTCTTCCCAACACAGGCCCGTGAGCTTTCCCGCTTGCATGTGCGGCTGGAGGAGGCCGGGGACCAGAAGGGTGAGTCTCCCAGGTCACCAGGACAGGCCTGGCCCTCAGCCTATGTCTTCCCCCTTCCTCAGCTGCCCATCCTGGAAGAAGCTGCCAGCCACCTTTAGCCTCCGAAGGCTAGGGGCTGGGGGTGAAACTGCCCGGGCTTACAAAGACCTGGTCTTTTCCCATGACCCTGCTGCGAGGGGGCTGGGCTGGGGGTAACTCCTCCCAGCCTCTGCCAGCCACAGGGGCGGGAGACACCTCACGGGCAGGGAACCCCCTCCCACCCCTACCTCGGTTCCTTTCTCCAGAGTCAAAGGGAAAACTTCAGCTTGTGGTCCCCGGGTCCTACGAGGGATCTCAGGAGGCCACCGTAGGTAGCGACTCCTTCCGTTTCCACTTCCCCACCTGCTGGGAGCAGGAGCTGAGTATCCACCTGCAGGTAGGGTGCCCCCCCCCACTGACCCCCTGGAATTCAGGCCCACAGGGGCAGGTGGTACCGCTGCTCTGAGACTCGGGTAAGTGTACAGTTTTGGTCCCCTTGCAGAACGCCCCCCAGGAGCAACTGTGGTGCCGCTCAGGGCCCTGCCATCAGACCAGCTCGTGAGGCTGGTCTTCCCTACGTCCCAGGTACTCTTCACTCAGAGGAAGAGACCTCATGTGGGGGTGGGACAGGGCCTCAGACCAGTGTGGGGGTGGGGGCATGGGGTGACTCCTTCTCTCCCTTTTCTTTTGGGCCAAGCCCCTGGGCTGGGCTGTGGGGGTGCATCCCTGTGGAGATGACTGGGGCATCCCAGGGCCGAAGTTGGGGTGGAGGTGCCAGCCTTTCTGAGTGGTGTTTTGCTGGTTTGCAGGAGCCTCTGATGAAGGTGGAGCTGAGAAAAGAAGACAGGTGAGAGGCTGGGCTGGGGGAGAGCAGCCGGGGGAGGGAGGGCGCTACGTGCAGCTGGGTGGCCTGGAGGACCGGAAGCAAGCGGGTGGCTGCAGCAGGGAGCTCCCAGTCTTGGGAAGGTGCTCAGAGCAGAGAGGGTCCTTCCTCAGCCTTGTAGTCTGCGTGTGGCCTCACTGGGTGGGAGAGAGGTGGGGGCTGAGGAGAGTAACACGCCTGGTTTGAGGAGCACAAAGACCAGAAGGAAGCGACCTTTTGGGTGGAAGCAACGTGGCTGGGCCTTCAAGAACTTTTGCTGGCCCTCAGTGTCTAGGAGCATAAGCAGGCCCAACTTAAAGGCCTTTGTTCCTTCTCAGCCCCCGTGCCCCCTCCCCAGTGTAGCCCTGGTCCAGTGTTGTAGGGGAGGGAGAAGCTGAGCCTCAGGGCCACCTTTGGCCTCAGGGACACCCTCATCTGCCGGCTGGCCTTGCTGTCATGCCGGGCGTGTTGGTGTGGCTCTGGGCCCACCATCCCCCCCTCACTCTCCAAGCTTCAGCACGCAGGCTGAAGGGAGAGAAGAGATGGACGTGGATCTTGCAGGGAGATGGGCCCAGTGTCCTCTTTTCTGACGAGGATGAGCACTGCCTCACTGTCCGTCCATCCCCCCACCCCACCCCCAGACCAGGGGAGCTGGCCGTGCGCCTGGGCTTCGAGCTGTGTGCTGAGGAGCAGGCCTGCCTGAGCAGGAGGAAGCAGGTGGTGGCCAAGGTCTTGCAGCAGGCCCTGCAGCTGGAGGGAGACCTGCAGGAGGATGAGGTCTGTCGGGCTGGGCAGGAGTGTGGGGGTCTCAGGCCGAGTGTTAAGCTGAGTGGGCCTCCACACTTCCATTGCCCGACCAGGGTTGGTTGTAAGGCGGACTTGTGTTTGCCTCTCGTCTGCCCACCTACCCCCCTTGTACTTCCCGGAGCTTTCTTGATGTTATCTTGGGCCCGATGCGGCTGAGCAGTGTCAGAACCACGGGTCCCACCAGGGGTAGCTACCCTTCTCTGGGCGTTGGCCCTTGGCCTGGAGCTGATTTTAAGACTGGGCCTCGCAGACAACTCGGTGGACATCTGGCCAGCTCTCTCTGCTGGTTGGGCTGGCTCCTAAGGAAATGAGGTCCTTGCAAGGGGAGAGGGACGCTGATTTGGGGGTTTTGAGGTGAGCCTGTGTCTTTTAAGAAGTGACCGCCGTACTCCCCAGGCTGGGGATGGGGAGATAAGGCCTGTGGCCTGTACGCTCCCTGGAGTTTTCAAAACCCGAAAGGACCCACCCTGCTGAAGGAGGTTATCCTGACATGACTCTCCTCAGCTGCTCTGACTCAGACCCGCTCCATGGGTCCCCACCAGACTCTGACCTACGCTAACTTGGTGGTGGGGCCAGGGGCAGGGGACTGAGTGGCCACTTGACTTGCTGTGTTCTCCTCCTGTGGTTTTTACTGCCCGGCGCACCCTGATCTCCCCTCCACCAACTGGAAGTCCCCGCAGGGCCTCCCTTGAGCCCAGCTGTACTCTGCCCTTCCAGGTCCCAGTGGTGGCAATCATGGCTACTGGTGGAGGGGTCCGGGCAATGACTTCCCTGTATGGGCAGCTGACCGGCCTCAGGGAGCTGGGCCTCTTGGACTGCATCTTCTACATCACAGGGGCCTCGGGCTCCACTTGGTGAGCAGGCTGAGTGTGGATCTGGGGGTGAGTGGGCAGAGGCAGGGGTGCCTGTGGTAAGGCTTCTCCAGTGGCCCCTTGGCCTCCCTGACTAGATTGGAAGGTCTGCGAGGAGGCAGGTGGCAGGTGCGATATGCCCAAGGTGCCTCATGGGCTTCGGCTGTCTCCATGGAGCTGGAAGGCACCCGCGGGCTGCTGCCCTGGGAGAGAAGGTCCGAAGGGGTGTGAGGTCTCGGGGGACTCTTAGAGGAACCTGTCTGCCCCCGACCTCTGGCTTTGCCTAGGACCTTAGAAAACCTCTACAAGGATCCAGAGTGGTCGCAGAAGGACCTGGGGGCGCCACCGTACTGCTGAAGACGCAGGTGACCAAGAACAAGCTGGGCGTGTTGGCTCCCAGCCAGCTGCAATGGTACTACCAGGAGCTGGAGGAGCGCGCTCGCCTGGGACACCCGGCCTGCTTCACCAACCTCTGGGACCTCATCAATGAGGCCATGCGACATGATGTGGTACAGAAGGGCGGGCCACGGGGACGGGCCTGGACCTGGAGGCAGCCCTGCTGGGTAGCAGGGCGAGGGGAGATCTCCAGAGACCAGGAAGTAATGGGTTTATACGGAGGTATCTCCCTACAGCCTGATGTCCACAAGCTCTCGGGGCAGCGACAGGCTCTGAGGCACGGCCAGAAACCTCTCCCCATGTACTATGCCCTCAACACTAAGGGGCACAGCCTGTTCACCTTTGAATTTGGAGGCATTTTGAGGCAGCTGGTTGAGGCCCCGGGCGGCCAGGGGTCGGGGAAGGGGTGGTTGGGATGGTGTGGGGAGGCAGTTTTTCATGCCCTTCTCCTTACACTCTGGTCCGGGACCCGAGTGAATCCAGACACCCATGACCCCAGAGTCACTTGGACTGGAGGGGAGTCGCCCCGTCCTTTGTGGCTGCCCTGCGTGGGTTCGGGTGGGCAGGAGGGTGGTGGCCAACAGCGGTCCCTTCCCACCGCAGAGTGGTGTGATTTCTCCCCCTACGAGCTCGGTTTCTCCAAGTAAGGTGCCTTCATCCCCTCCGAGCTCTTCGGCTCCGAGTTCTTCATGGGGCGGCTGATGAAGAGGATGCCTGAGTCCCGCATCTGCTTCCTGGAAGGTGAGGGGGTCTTGGAGAGAGAATGGGGGAGGGGAGGATGTTTCTGGGGGAGCCCCATCACTGAGGCGGGCAGCAGGGAAGGGTCAGGCTGTGACAGGAATGGGGGCTCTCGTCCCCTTGTGTCTGTGCTCCCAGGTATCTGGACCAACCTATATGCAGCCAGCCTCCCAGACAGCTTATACTGGTCCTCGGAGCCCTGTCCATTCTGGGATCGCTGGGCTCAGACCCTGACCAGCTTGGGTAGGTGCCCAGGCTCCGGGGCTGGTGCTGGGGGTGGGCATGTGACTCCCAGCTCTGTGTGTGTGTGGTGGTGGGGGCACTGGTCTCAGCTCTTTCCCTCTCCGGGGTCACTGCCCTCAGACTGGGCTAGCACCCACGCCCCACTCCCTGGCTGTGCAGACAAGGAGCAGGTCCCAGTGCTGAAGATGGAAGTGCCACCCAGCCTGGCTGGGAGGATCAGGGAGTTGTTCTCTGGCCTCCTGACGTGGCGCCCGCTTGCCCAGGACACCCACAACTTTCTGCGTGGTCTCCAGTTCCACAAAGTCTATTTCCAGCACCCTCACTTCTCCTCCTGGAAAGGTAGCTTCTCCCACCGGGGCCCAGCCCCCTGATGTCTTCCCAGAGCTGTGGGCCTTGGCTCCAGGCCCCTCCTGGGCCCCTCACCCCACCCCTTGGCTCCAGGCCTTCCATGTGTGGCCCCACGGGATGTGGGAAGTAGAGTTTCCTGCCTTCTCCTTCAGCTGGGGCTGGAGGTTGCTTCAGGGCTGGGGCCAGGTGGGTGGGGCCTGAGGGCGGAGTCTTTTTCCAGGAGCAGCCAGTGACTGCCACTGACCAAGGGAGCAAGCGTGCTGTCCTCAGCACCCGTGCTCAAGGCTGCCCTCCCACCCCGCCCACCTCTCTAGACACCAAACTGGATGGACTCCCTAACCAGCTGACCCCTGGGGAGCCCCGCCTGTGCCTGCTGGACGTGGGCTACTTTGTCAACACCAGCTGCCCGCCCCTCCTGCAGCCCACCCGGGACGTGGACCTCATCCTGTCGCTGGACTACAACTTAAATGCCGCCTTTCAGGTGGGGGAGCTGATGAGTGGCACCCGAGGATGCTAGGGCGGCTTCACAGTGTGTGCCTTGCTGGCTTCCTCCCAACCCTACGAGACAGGGACCCACATGCTATGTGCTGAGCTATGCAGAGAAACAAAAGCAGCAACACTCCTCTGTGTAGAAAGAAAGAGCTTTAGATCAAGAAGTCATTTTAGATCAGCAAGGCATCCCAGCCCATTGTGATTCAAGACCATGCTAGTCAGAACCTTCCTCAGCCTCTGTGTAGCTGCAGGCAGATAATGCCCAGGCTGGCGTGAACACGGCCGAGTCAGCGGCTCTCCAGGCTGGTGGCCCCATGGGGCCGTCCCTGGAGACAGAATCCCAGCGAGGAGGAAGAGGCTCATAGCATCTCCCCTTTCTTCCAAGGAGGGATCACCAGGCTTCCACCTGAGTGACAGGTGGGACTCCAGCCCTGCACTTTCACGCAGGTCCAAGTGGACATAATATCTAACCACCACACCATGTCAAAAGAACCAAACCAGGATCCCCACCATGGAGTCCATGCTGACTCACCGGGGCCCCCTTGGTGTGTTTCCGAGATCGAACTGCTTACGGGAGTAAAAATGCCCACGGAGCAGTTTGTCACAGGAAACCAGCCTCTAACAACCAATGGGTCAGTAGGCACAATTGTATGGCGATAAAATAGTAAAGGTCTAGTAAAGTCATAGAGGCTAGGAGAGATAGGGGAGCGAGAGTACAATAAAGGAGTCAGGCACGTTTTATGATAGCATGCTCACCTCAGCTCCTCTTGATGGACCACGTGGAAGTGGGGGAAGAGAGAGCATCTGTATTATCTTGGGGTAGTTACAGGTAGCCTTAAGACATGCATATTCAGTAGTTACATACGCCACAAGGTGGGTGGGATCGACAGTAACGCTGAGCTCACAAATGAGGAAGCCTAACAGCTGCATTGGGGGAAGCTGAGAGGGGGGCTGGGCGACAGCAGGAAGAGAGAGCCAGAGGATGTCTGCCTCTGTAGGGAGATCAGACCAGCCATATGCTCACTTGAAGGCAGCATGGCTGTTAAGGGAGAGTCTGTGGCTACCAACGTGGAGGCACAAGTTCAGGAACGTGGTGCTCGGCCCTCTCTCCATGGAGCAGCGGGTGGTTTCCCAGTGCTGACCCTGCAGAACCTCGTCCAGCACATAACTGCTTCACCATTAGCGCTCCCTGTGAAAAGAACTGGGGTTTCATTCACGCTCCTTCAGGGGGCTTTCTCCCCAATGGGGAGAGGATGTGATGGTGAATCTGGTTGGCTGCACCTGCACCCCGGTTGGTTGCAGGCCGTCAACACCCCAGCGTTTAGTTTCTGTGTTAATTTAGTGAGAGGTGTGTGCCCTTCATGGCTGGCTTCAGCGATGGCTACAGTCCGTTTGGTGGAGCTCTGAGGGGCTGCGGCACGGCTGTCCACTCCTACTGATGCTTGGTCCTATGTGACGTCAGTGTCCAGGACCAAGGGAGCCCGAGGCTAGCCCTCTCCTGCCCTCTGTGCCCCTGAAGCAGCTGCAGCTGGTGGGCCGCATGTGCCAAGAGCAGGGCATCCCGTTCCTGCCCATCTCTCCCTGCCTCGATGAGGAGCGCCAGCCTCGGGAGTGCCACAAGTTCTCCGACCCCGGCCGGCTTGAGGCCCCAGTCATTCTGCACTTCCCCCTGGTCAACGACTCCTTCCGGGACCACTCGGCCCCTGGTGAGCCAGCTTGCCGCCACCCCCTTCCTGGTGTCCCAGCCTCCCCGACCCAGCAGACCCGCCCTCCACCCCAGCACCCTGCCCCTCCATGCCCACGATGTGCTCTCTGCACAAGGGTCCCTAGGACACCCGAGGAGCAGGAGGCCGGCCGGGTGAACCTGTCTCCGTCTGACTCCCCCTACCACTACTTGAAAGTGATCTATAGCCAGGAGGACTTGGACAAGCTTCTGGGCCTGGCCCACTACAACATCTGCAACAACCAGGAGCCGCTGCCGGCTGCCCTGCACGAGGCCGTGCGGAGGAGGAGGCAGCGCTGACAGCCCGCCCCGAGTGACGTCATGGAAGGACAGCGCTGCAGCTTTGCCCGGCCATGCCTCAGCCTCAGAGAGCCATCCCCCAGTGTTCTGGGGCCTCGGAGGACCTGGTTGGCCCCAGCGGCACCCTTCCTAGCCTTGGGTGTATGCCCTGGTACCCCAGACGGGGCAGGAGCTGCAAGCACCTCACAGAGGGCAATCTGCACTGTGAACCGAAGCTGTGACTGCGGGCTTGCCACAGCTCAGCAGCTGCTCTGGTCCTGGGCCCTGGGCCCCTGTAGCAGGCCACAGTGGGCCTCTTCTCCAAGCACCGGGAGAGGTGGGGTGCAGAGGTGTTGTGGCAGCCGGGGTGCAAATGGGGTGGGGTTGGGGTTTGGGGTGGCTGGGCCCGGTGTAGAGGGCTGGCACTGGGGGGAGGGTCCCAGGCTCCCCCGCCCTGCTGCTCTCAATGCTGTACGCAGGGACCCGGGGGCTGCACACATTACAGGACTCGTCCCACCAACGGTCTGGGGATGTCATTGCTGCTACGAATGGGGAGACCTTTGGTACCACCATCAAAGACCAGTTTAGGAAACAAGACAAGGACACATCTCCCTGGCCCCGCAAAGAGTTGCCAGCCTCTTGGTGCTGTGCCACCCTTTCCCAGCAGGAAGCCCCGTAGGAGGTGTCTGCTTCGGGCACCCCTGCCCCACCCTCGCAGCCAGTAGCTGCCCTCTTTGCCGGGTGGGGGTCAGAGCACCTTGAGGAAGAGCCTAGGAAGGTGTGACTTCGGAAGGGCTGCCTCTTACCAGGGGCTGCCCGTTCCCAGGGTGCTGCGTGGTGGCCTGGCTAGACTGTGGCGAGCCTGCATGGGCAGTCTGTGGCTGGTTCCATGTGGTGATCTGGATGGAGCACGTCCTCACCTACAGCCCCAGGGTCACTTCTGGGCCCACCCACTCACCTACAGCCCCAGGGTCACTTCTGGCCCCACCCACCCCTGTGGAGGAGCAGCGAGGCCCAGTGAATGAATGTTGGGTCCCTGGGTCACACCTGCCCCACCACCACCTCCCTGACAATACCCCACGTTCCTCTAGCATTGGTAACCACGTGGATTCCCATGACACTCCCCTTCCCCCTTCCCTCCAATGCATGGCTGAGTGACTCCCAAGTTGGGCACAGAGTGAGAGTCAGGGCAGGAGTGACTGCTCAGTACCCCTGTGTCCAGGATGAGGCTTCACCCCAGCCATTCATCCCATTCATGAACTGGACCCCATGGGAGAGTGAGTGGAGGTGGGCAATTACAGCGGAGATGGTGCCCCAGGATGTCTCCACTGGTGGAGGGTGGTGGGCTCAGGGGTGCTGCACATTCTGGGGGGTGGGAGTAGGGGGGAACAGGGGCTCCTGCTTGCACATGTGAGAGAGAGAGAGAGAGAGAGAGAGAGAGAGAGAGAGAGAGAGAGAGAGGGCCTTGCCCTGCCCTGCCTTCTCTGCCTCCACCTTCTGACCCCTGACTAGATTCTCTTCTCCCCTTGGAGGGCGACGGGGCCTGTGCCTTGGGAGAGCTGCAGGGGACTGTGACAGCAAGGGACGGGGAGCAGCAGGCTGCCCATGAGCCGAGGTTGGTTTGGAGAGGGAAGAGGAGAAGGCAGGCCAAAGGGCACAGTTGCAGGAGGCCAAGTCCAGGCAAGCTTGCTGGGACTATGCCAAGAGAGGCTGCCCTAACCCCGTGCTGCTCCAGTAGGCAAGGCGTTCCAAGAGGGCCTGCTCTTCTCCGCAGACCAGCCAGCAGCAGGAAGCTGAAGGATCGCACGGGTCTGCAGATGTGTGTGTGTGCCCATGGACGCACACCACACAGACACACACACATAGATGGACATACCACAGGCATGTATACCATAAACACATCTGGATGAACACACACCACACCGATGGACATGCATCTACCAAAAACACGTGAACATCTATCACAGGTGCGCCCGCACACACACATGCACACATGGACAGGCATGAGTACAGAGGGCTGAGCCCGTGGGTGGGACAGCCGTCAAGTCTGGGGAAGGGAGTGACATGGTCCAGAAGCTGCCCGGGGACCATGGGTTGCCCTGGCGGGTGGGGGTGAGGCTTCTCTTAGTCCCAGGGCAGTGGGCGTCTGGTGCGGGAGGTGCAGAGCAGATGGGGACCCTGCTCTAGGAGCCCCGAGCGGGCGATGCGGGCGTGTCCACATCCAGTCACACCACCACTGTCCTGAGAGGTGAACTGGCTTTCTGTGTGCCCACATTGGGGGCCCGGGCCACGTGTTCCAGGGAGCAACTTGTGCAGCCTGGAGCTTGGGACCGCTTACTTAAGCTGAGAGGCCCTGTCGGACGACCTTCAGCAAAGCTCAGCCTTTGAGTTCTGGGCTTCTGGCTTCAGGGCACGGTGAGGGCAGCTGCTGGTTCTGGCCCAGCTGCAAGCAGCCTCGCTGTACCTGTCCCTTCTGGGGACTCCAGATAGCACTGCGGAAACTGGGTGCACCGAGAGGCTGGGTTACTTGCTAGAGACCACAACTAATTAGCAGTGGAGTTGAGCCCCGATATGGCCCTCACCGTAAAAAGGAAGTGTTTTCTGCCCTGGTGACCCTTGGCCTTCCCTGAGGTCAAGGGTGACCATAGCAGCCACATGAAGAGTGTCAGAAGCAGGGCACAGTGACTGCCTCAACCTCCCCACTCTCCCCCCGCCGGGGCTCTTCCAGTCTTGGCCTAGTGCCTCTATTGCTGGGGAGCAGGCTGGAGAGTCCCCCACCCCTGCAGGGCCCACAACCTTCCTAGCAGTGCCAGCGGATCTGAGAAGGCACAGCCTGGCAGTGTGTGGCCAGGCTCCCTGGAAATGGTCCCATTGAAGATCTGGAGAGCAGACCGATTGTTTTCCCTTGATTGTGTTACAGACACCTTACAGGAGAGAAGGACGTTTATAGATCACTGTCTACAGTTTCTGACCTTCAAAGCACTCAAATCATTGCCATCGAGTCGATTTCTATCATCGAGGCCCTGTAGGACAGCACACGACGGCCCCTGCGGCTCTCTGAGGCTGTCACTACGGGAGCAGACAGCCGAGCCGCGTCTTTCTGATGGGTTTCAGACCACTGACCTTGCCATGAGCAGCAGCCCGGGGCATGCCTTTTTCTGACCTTGGGTTTGACTAATATATATATACACACATATAATGCACATATATATATGAATTTTAATATAGAGGGTTTTTGTTTTAAGTGGAAACATGCAGAGCAGTTTAACAATTTATACACATTTTGTTTGCAGCCCTCATAATATAACACAGCACTCTTCTTGCCTCCTCCCTGGCCCCTCCCTCCCTCCTGAACTTTGAGGGCAAATGCTCCCCTTTGCTCTGGGAAGCAAGTGCCTCACAGGTGCCATGCGTTCGCTTTATCAGCTTGACTGTTGCTTGGGCAGGGGTGATTCCCGGAGCTGGGCTCTGTTTTGGATTTGAAGGGCCCTGGTCTCGGGGCTCCAGCAGTCCCTGTCAAACTTCTAATGCCCTCTCTTCATGAAGTCGACTTCCATTGGCTTTCAAGCTGTGCACAAGTTGCCAGTTTGAGCTCAACCAGAGCAGTTTGAGGCGGTGGCTGGGCACCATCTAACTCTCCTGGTCTCCAGGACAAGGATGGAGGGCTGTGGTGTTGGTGGTCCGTTAGTCCTGTGGACTGCTTTGCTTCAGTTTTTGATTTTCTTCACTTGTCTGCTCCAGATGGGGAGAGAGGGGATCCTAGTTGCTAGAGGTGGCTTTGCAATGGAGACAAACATTTTATACTAAAGTGAGATTCTTAGGTGATATTTGTGTGACTGCAGAGCCCCTGCTCATCTTCCTCCGTGCTCACCCTAGCTGACCACCTTCCTGCCTCAGAGGATGGGGCACTCCCTCTGCCCATCCACCCTCAGGTCCTCACTTTCAGTCCCACAGGATCCTGTGGTATCAACCCGCCCCTATCAGCCCCGCCCCCAGCCTACACAAGGATTACAAACCCTCGCTCCACTCAGATTCTCTGTAGCTAGTGTCACCTCCCCTGTGTTCCTCAGAGTGTGCTCTGCACCCATGAGATTATTGATTGGTTTCCACCCATAGTGACCTCTGTGTCCCACAGGGCTTGCTCTGGGGGCAGCTCTCAGAGGGGGAAACCAGGAGGAGGAGGGGAGGGAGCAGTTAGGCAGAAGAAGCTGTGATGGAACCCACAGAGCCAGACTGCCCACGGAGGACAGGACCCTGCGGCTGTTTCCTCGAAGGGGTGCCCCTCAGGGCGGATCAATGCTCTGGGGACTCCACCGCAGGTTGAGGCCCCTCGACCCCTCCTCAGTCCCGCCCTCCACACCCTCACCTACATCTGGAGCTGGGTGAGCTTCTCCTCCTGGGCCGCCAGCTGCCTTTCCAAGTCGTGGTGCCAGGCATGTGGCCCTCTAAGGGGTGGATCCCTGCTCACCCCACAGTCAGGGTCTAGCAGGAGGTCCTCTCAGGAGGCCAGCCAGACCTCAGCCTGACCCAGCATTTCCCGAAGCTCCTCCTGGTCCTGGCTCACCAGGCAGTGCTCCTGGTGAAGGGCCCAGGTTGTCCGGAGGTCCTGCAGCTGCCTGTTCAGCTCCGGAGACGCTGTGACCTGGGGGGCAGAGGGCTGTTGGGAGGGGCGCAGGGTGTCGCCTGGGTGGGGCAGGACTGGGTTACCGTGGAGCAGGGAGAAGCAGGAAAGGGAGCTCTGGCCACGCACCACCCTGGCCCTAGCCCTCAGCGCGCACATCTCTGGGGCTATGACGTGGCTGGTGTCCAGCAGCTGCTACCCCGCCGGCCGCACTGCCTGGGCTCTCAGGCAGAGCTCCTGCCCCAGTGTCTCCTTGGCCCCAGCTGGCCCTTCTGAGGATATAGACTAGCGCCTGCTTCTCTTGAGCCCGAGTGCTGGGTGGGGGACAGGGCATGGGAACAGGTCTTAGGGCCAGGAGGGTAGAACAGGGAGGAGGCAGGGAAGAGCTGGGTGCTCCCACCCGCATGGAACAGAGCGAGCCCCCATCCAGGTGGGGTGGCACATACAGCAGTTCCTGGCAGTGCCTGAGGAAGGCATGGCCATGGGCTGCCCACTCCAGCTGCTGGTCCTGCTCCCAGGCCTTCATGTCCAGGTGGCCCAGGCCTCCTGCACCTCAGCCAGCTGCCCGGCCAGGCCCTCCTGGACCGCAGGGTGTACCTGAATGGCCTCCATCCCCATCTGAACCACCACCTCTTCCACAGCCACCAGCTCCCTCTGCAGCTGGCAAAGAGCAGGCTGAATGCTTCTCCACCCAGGACTCTGCAGGCCATCCTGGCTCTACCCCAGCCTAGGTCAAGCCCAGGCCCGTCACCCCCCATCGCAGAGGGGGCAGGGGCAGGCTGCAGTCCTGCCTGAGGTCAGCTGGGGGCGAGGGCTCCTCATCCATCCATTGCCTACAAAGAGGGGTTCATGCGGGGCGGGGAGGGAGTGGGGCCCTCCCTGCAAGAGGCGGTGCTGGCGCTGCAGGACCTCCGCAGATGCCAGGTCGTGGCCAAGGACAGCACCCTCCACCAGGACCACCTTCTGCATGTGGCCCCACAGCTCGAGCGCCGCCTTGTGGAAGTTGAGGGCACAGCGGGAAGGAGGGCCAGCAACTTTCTCCCTGAGAACAGGGCCACCTCCTTTTGAGCAAAGACTGTGGCTTGGGGATTTGTGGGGCGTTAACACGGAGGGAAATAGGACGAAGACTCTATTCTCTAACTTATAACAGTGAGAATCTGGAAAGCTGGTGTTCCACGGTAGGAAAGCCTCTACTTTGGTAAGTTAGAGGTAAAGTCCAAGTACATTATCCTACTTTAAAAATCATACCCACGGATTCTCCGTTAACAGCTAGGCTGCCTTAACGTAAGCACATGGCTGATTGTATCTCTGTGTAGAAGCAGATATGATCCTTTTGCCCTCTCTTCCCACCGTGACACCCAGCCCCCTTTGTAGCTTCCCCCAATGCAGGTATTAGCTTTCCTCACCTTGCTGAGCTCAAGTATAGGGGCCTTACGATAGATACCACCCACCTTGTGACCCATGTCACTACTGAAGAGGTGTGTCCCCAGGCTCCCTATACACGTCCCAAGATAGCAAAGGTTCCACTTCTCCCAGTTCCACGTGTTCCATCAAGAGGAGCTGAAGTGAGAATGCCTAATAAAACATGTCTGACTCTGTATTGTATTCTCTCGCCCCTGTCTTTCCTGTCCTCTGTGACTTTACCGTGACCTTTACCTATTATCATCGCTGTACATTCGCGCCTTCTGGCCCTTTGGTGGTTAGAAGATGGTTTCCTCTGATCACAGCAGGTTCCTGATGAGGCCCGGGGGCCACAGGCAGGGCCCGCGGGAGGAAAGGGTCTTGACACGCATGTTGGGTGGAAGGCAAAAATATGGGGAGCCCTGAGCACATGAGGACGGCAGCTCAGGGAGCGAGTGGGCTGCCTGTCAGGGGGTCTGCCTGTAGCACCTCCAACAGTCAGTGAGGAGAGGGCTGGCCCCGGGGCCACCCAGCCCCAGGATTTCGGTTGCAGGACCTGTCAGGTGCTCAGTGCACTGAGACACCAGATCCCGAGAAAGGAGGGTGTGGGGAGGGGAGGCAGGGAGCTCTAAGAGTGGCGGTCAGCAAGAAGACCAGCAGGGCCTGTGCCCCCAACGAAACTGCGGCCCGTGCTCAGGGAGCATTGGGAGAGTCCACTTCGTGCTCCTGCCACAAGGGGTGACCTGCGCTGAAGGACTCCAAACTGGGGGCAGGAAGGAGCGTGGTTGGACGGGGAAGGCTGATTGATGCTGGGAGCTGGAGTCAGCCATGCCCCTTCATACACACATGCACACACGAGAATACACACAGAAGTACGCATGCACACACCCACATGCCCACCCCTACACATGAGCACACACACACATGCACACACATCTGGGGTAGGACCCTGTGTCCCGAGCCCCTTGGCTGTCGCTGGCCTGTCCCTCTAGGCACCCACCTCTGTGCGGGCTTTCATTGCCTTGTCCAGCCTCACCCATGTGGCCTCAACCCAGCTCCTGTGGACTTGACTCTGGGCCATGGAGCTGGGGGAGTCGAGTTCCAGGGCACCTGCCAGCTCCCTCAGAGCCTGCACCCTGGCAGCCCCACACTCTGCCCTTTCTCCCGGAAGACCTTGAACTTCTGTTCCAGCATCTGCAAAGGTGGGGCTGGAGAGGGTCAATGTGGATAGGGTTCAGGCAGCTCCAAAACTCACAAAAGGGCCAGCTGGCCCCAACAGCTCCCACATCCCTCAGCCCTTGTTCTAGAACTCTGCAGGGCATCTCCTGCCCCCTCAGCCCACCCAGAATCTACCCTACCCTCCGTTCCTCCATCCACTTTCCCGGCACGACTCACTTCCACATCCTCAAGGTCCTGCCCACAGTCCTGGGAGTCGGCAGTGGCCACCTTGCTGTACAGCCAGGCGTGGAGGAGCAGGGCTTCTCCCTCCAGTTGGCACTACCCCTGGGCCTCCGCTGCCCATAGTCGTACTGTGTGGACCTCCCTCACCGCCCACAGCTGGACAGCACTGTGGGGCTGCATCAGGAAAGTCACAGGGGATTGCTGCCCTCTCCTCTCTGGTTGCCCACCCCCTGCTCCCTAGGTTTCCCACCCCTGACAACCTGTCTGAGTTCTGAAAATCCTCCAGGTGCCCGCAGAACCCTTTCAGCTCGCTCTGGGTGGCCTCCAACCATGGCACCAGGGTGCACGAGGCCCGTGTTCATGCCGTCCAGGGCACAGCCCTGCTCTGCCAGCCAGGATCCTGCCTCCAGGAGCTGGGGTGACAGCTGGGCGGGCCATGGCCTCCAGCCTGGGTTTGCAGCCTTGAGAAGGAGTGCACCGGCCCACCTGGCTGCTCTTTAGAAGCCCGCCCCCTGTTTCTGTTTTATTTCCCACAGTTTACTCTGAAGGCAGTCTTGGTTCTCAGGAAGCAAGACAGCTCCTTCCCCGGGGTCCCCTGCAGTCCTGTGGCCTTTTCTTTTCCCTTTCCCACAAAGTTCTCCCGTGTCACAAGAACACGGTGGTTCCGGCTAGACGGTTGTCCAGAGTGGCTTATCTGTTTCCCCACATAAGACTAAATGAGAAAACAGGTTCGTTCACCCTTAAGCACTAAACCCTACCGTTACCTTCAACCTCACACTCACCCTACATTGCAACCTTAACATAACGTGAATCCTAACCCCAGCCGTAACTCTCACCTGAACGCTAACCCTATCCCTAAACGTGTCCCAATGCCTACAGCTATGTGCCCGTCTAAAGTTAACCCTAAAACTAAATCTTCTGTGCCGCAGTTTGGCAGCAGTTTCAAGAATTACACGGGAAAAGTTTTTTCTGCAAGAAAGAAACTGCAGGCGGCATGCGTGAACTGAATATCATGCGGCACGAGCTCTTTGCCATCAGATGCTAAAAGGGCCACGAGTGGGCGTTATAAAGAAACAGAAGTTTATTTCCCCCGTGCTCATCCACCTCTGTGGGGTCTCCGTTGCAGACACCTGACATTAAGACGATTGTCCGGAGACACATCAAGCTCCACTAGGTGGTCTTAGTAAGCCACGGGGACATGCCGCAAACACAGAATTCCAAAGAAGGCTGAACGTCCAGTATTGAATGGTAATTGCCCAGAAACGAAGCAGCACCCAGATCAGACTGGGAAACTTAAGCTGCCATTAGACAATGAGAATGTGAGACTCTCTTACGGCCACAATTCACGGGTTCCTTAGATCCATGAAATTCCGTGTTGAATGTGCAGTCAGAATTGTGAAACCTCTGGAGGCTCTGTTCCGCAGACCCGGGTGTAGCTCCCAGAGGCACAATGGTGCTCCTCTGGAATTTGACATAAAACGTTTTCATTGGAATAAGGACCCTGGATCAAGCCCGGTAGAAGTTGGGAAAACAAAATTGCAGCATACGCCCGGCGTGCTGACAAGCACACACCTGTGCCAGTCCATGGCGTATTCAGCACAGGAATCTGCATCGATGGAGCCCAGACAAATGAAAGCTCGGGGCGGCAGCACCCGTGTAGGAAAGTATTTGTACTTCGAAGGGAAGGCCAATAATGAGAAAATACCTACCCGTGACAAATAGTTTTCATCATCCGCAGAATTTCACGGAGCAAGGTTGTTGGTGAGAGAAAAGGAAGCAGCTGACGGGAGGCACGCTCCACAGAATTATCTAGGCCTGGAGCACGGGTGCCCTCAGGCACAAGGCGTTTCAGGCCTCGACATTGTAAGGAAAGTTCATTTAAGTACCTGAGTGAAGTTTCCTCCAGAGTCCCAACTCTACGTTCCTGAAGTTGACTCGGGTTTCTGATCTTCCTGGGTTATGAAGGGCCACCATTCACCGTTATCCTTACACTCACGCGTCTCCTCCATCGACGTAAAAGGAACTGGGAGACACGCACCTGCTGGCAGCATCATTCAGCAGAGTTTTCTCCACGCAAAAGAGAGCTTTGTGGTGAAATGTCTTCCATGGAAAAACGTTTTCTAGCGAATTAGGATCTTCCCATCGCAATGACAATCTGAGAGAATTGACACCGAGGTTCTTGCCGCTGTACTTACAAGCATTTTCATGAGGCCGCACAGTGGTAAAGCACGGGATCCCAGGCGCTTCGCCCCTTTCCCCAGACCTGTGAAAATCAAACAGGCGCTAGTGACCTGCGAGAAATGACGTTGCTGGAAGCGTCAGTGTACAGAGGCATGAGAACCTCTAAGGAGCCACTTGCGTGTGAAAGCAGAATGCAGGCTGAACTTCATGGCCGGGTTCCTGATTTTCCGGAGTTCTCAGACACAAAGCACACTGCTGCGTGGGGCACGATGGACTTGAGAAAGTCGCGGGACTCACGGTTTTCCCAGAGACCCAGGATTCTCAAAGAGCGAGCATAAGTTTGACGGAAAATCACACTGCAGGAGGCGCCGTTGTGCTTTGAAACCTGAAACTAGCAAGATTTCCCCTAAACCATGACTCATAGAAAAATTGTGATCGTGAAGGACAGCCAGGGAGAGCAGATGTACTTTCAATAGTCCAAACGTAAATGAAACCTCAAATCTAAATCCTATCCTAAAATCAACCCGAATCCTAAGCCTGAACCTAACCCTAGGTCTAACTAAACCTAAGCAGAGGTCTACCCCTAAGCCGAGGTCTAACTCTGTATACTCCGAACCCTAAACTAAGGCTCACCCTAAACCAAGCCCTAACCTTAACCGTATGTCTAACCTAAGCCCACCCCTTATCCTATCTCCAAATCTGATGTTCACATGCACCTCACCCTACAACTAACCTTGCTCCTCACCGTCACCCTTCTCCAAAACCTAACAACTCTATCCCTCACAAACCGTAAGCCTAATGCTAACTCGTAACCTCGCACACTTTCAAACCCTCACCCAAATATTAACCCTACCCATACCTAAACAGTCAAGTTTATCATAAGACTAAATGAGAAAACAGGTACGTTCACCCTTAAGCACTAAACCCTACCGTTACCTTCAACCTCACACTCACCCTACATTGCAACCTTAACATAACGTGAATCCTAACCCCAGCCGTAACACTCTCCTGAACGCTAACCCTATCCCTAAACGTGTCCCAATGCCTACAGCTATGTGCCCGTCTAAAGTTAACCCTAAAACTAAATCTTCTGTGCCGCAGTTTGGCAGCACTTTCAAGAATTACACGGGAAAAGTTTTTTCTGCAAGAAAGGAACTGCAGCTGGCATGCGTGAACTGAATATCATGCGGCACGAGCTCTTTGCCATCAGATGCTAAAAGGGCCACGAGTGGGCGTTATAAAGAAACAGAAGTTTATTTCCCCCGTGTTCATCAACCTCTGTGGGGTCTCCGTTGCAGGCGCCTGACATTAAGACGATTGTCCGGAGACACATCAAGCTCCACTAGGTGGTCTTAGTGAGCCACGGGGACATGCCGCAAACACAGAATTCCAAAGAAGGCTGAACGTCCAGTATTGAATGGTAATTGCCCAGAAACGAAGCAGCACCCAGATCAGACTGGGAAACTTAAGCTGCCATTAGACAATGAGAATGTGAGACTCTCGTATGGCCACAATTCACGGGTTCCTTAGATCCATGAAATTCCGTGTTGAATGTGCAGTCAGAATTGTGAAACCTCTGGAGGCTCTGTTCCGCAGACCCGGGTGTAGCTCCCAGAGGCACAATGGTGCTCCTCTGGAATTTGACATAAAATATTTTCATTGGAATAAGGACCCTGGATCAAGCCCGGTAGAAGTTGGGAAAACGAAATTGCTGCATACGCCCGGCGTGCTGACAAGCACACACCTGTGCCAGTCCATGGCGTATTCAGCACAGGAATCTGCATCGATGGAGCCCAGACAAATGAAAGCTCAGGGAGGCAGCACCCGTGTAGGAAAGTATTTGTACTTCGAAGGGAAGGCCAATAATGAGAAAATACCTACCCGTGACAAATAGTTTTCATCATCCGCAGAATTTCACGGAGCAAGGTTGTTGGTGAGAGAAAAGGAAGCAGCTGACGGGAGGCACGCTCGACAGAATTATCTAGGCCTGGAGCACGGGTGCCCTCAGGCACAAGGCGTTTCAGGCCTCGACATTGTAAGGAAAGTTCATTTAAGTACCTGAGTGAAGTTTCCTCCAGAGTCCCAACTCTACGTTCCTGAAGTTGACTCGGGTTTCTGATCTTCCTGGGTTATGAAGGGCCACCATTTACCGTTATCCTTACACTCACGCGTCTCCTCCATCGACGTAAAAGGAACTGGGAGACACGCACCTGCTGGCAGCATCATTCAGCAGAGTTTTCTCCACGCAAAAGAGAGCTTTGTGGTGAAATATCTTCCATGGAAAAACGTTTTCCAGCGAATTAGGATCTTCCCATCGCAATGACAATCTGAGAGAATTGACACCGAGGTTCTTGCCGCTGTACTTACAAGCATCTTCATGAGGCCGCACAGTGGTAAAGCACGGGATCCCAGGCGCTTCGCCCCTTTCTCCAGACCTGTGAAAATCAAACAGGCGCTAGTGACCTGCGAGAAATGACGTTGCTGGAAGCGTCAGTGTACAGAGGCATGAGAACCTCTAAGGAGCCACTTGCGTGTGAAAGCAGAATGCAGGCTGAACTTCATGGCCGGGTTCCTGATTTTCCGGAGTTCTCAGACACAAAGCACACTGCTGCGTGGGGCACGCTGGACTTGAGAAAGTCGCGGGACTCACGGTTTTCCCAGAGACCCAGGATTCTCAAAGAGCGAGCATAAGTTTGACGGAAAACCACACTGTAGGAGGCGCCGTTGAGCTTTGAAACCTGCAACTAGCAAGATTTCCCCTAAACCATGACTCTCAGAAACATTGTGATCGTGAAGGACAACCAGGGAGAGCAGATGTTCTTCCAATAGTCCCAACGTAAATGAAACCTCAAATCTAAATCCTATCCTAAAATCAACCCGAATCCTAAGCCTAAACCTAACCCTAGGTCTAACTAAACCTAAGCAGAGGTCTACCCCTAAGCCGAGGTCTAACTCTGTATACTCCGAACCCTAAACTAAGGCTCACCCTAAACCAAGCCCTAACCTTAACCGTATGTCTAACCTAAGCCCACCCCTTATCCTATCTCCAAATCTGATGTTCACATGCAGCTCACCCTACAACTAACCTTGCTCCTCACCGTCACCCTTCTCCAAAACCTAACAACTCTATCCCTCACAAACCGTAAGCCTAATGCTAACTCGTAACCTCGCACACTTTCAAACCCTCACCCAAATATTAACCCTACCCATACCTAAACAGTCAAGTTTATCATAAGACTAAATGAGAAAACAGGTTCATTCACCCTTAAGCACTAAACCCTACCGTTACCTTCAACCTCACACTCACCCTACATTGCAACCTTAACATAACGTGAATCCTAACCCCAGCCGTAACTCTCTCCTGAACGCTAACCCTATCCCTAAACGTGTCCCAATGCCTACAGCTATGTGCCCGTCTAAAGTTAACCCTAAAACTAAATCTTCTGTGCCGCAGTTTGGCAGCAGTTTCAAGAATTACACGGGAAAAGTTTTTTCTGCAAGAAAGAAACTGCAGGCGGCATGCGTGAACTGAATATCATGCGGCACGAGCTCTTTGCCATCAGATGCTAAAAGGGCCACGAGTGGGCGTTATAAAGAAACAGAAGTTTATTTCCCCCGTGCTCATCCACCTCTGTGGGGTCTCCGTTGCAGACACCTGACATTAAGACGATTGTCCGGAGACACATCAAGCTCCACTAGGTGGTCTTAGTGAGCCACGGGGACATGCCGCAAACACAGAATTCCAAAGAAGGCTGAACGTCCAGTATTGAATGGTAATTGCCCAGAAACGAAGCAGCACCCAGATCAGACTGGGAAACTTAAGCTGCCATTAGACAATGAGAATGTGAGACTCTCTTACGGCCACAATTCACGGGTTCCTTAGATCCATGAAATTCCGTGTTGAATGTGCAGTCAGAATTGTGAAACCTCTGGAGGCTCTGTTCCGCAGACCCGGGTGTAGCTCCCAGAGGCACAATGGTGCTCCTCTGGAATTTGACATAAAACGTTTTCATTGGAATAAGGACCCTGGATCAAGCCCGGTAGAAGTTGGGAAAACAAAATTGCAGCATACGCCCGGCGTGCTGACAAGCACACACCTGTGCCAGTCCATGGCGTATTCAGCACAGGAATCTGCATCGATGGAGCCCAGACAAATGAAAGCTCGGGAGGCAGCACCCGTGTAGGAAAGTATTTGTACTTCGAAGGGAAGGCCAATAATGAGAAAATACCTACCCGTGACAAATAGTTTTCATCATCCGCAGAATTTCACGGAGCAAGGTTGTTGGTGAGAGAAAAGGAAGCAGCTGACGGGAGGCACGCTCCACAGAAATATCTAGGCCTGGAGCACGGGTGCCCTCAGGCACAAGGCGTTTCAGGCCTCGACATTGTAAGGAAAGTTCATTTAAGTACCTGAGTGAAGTTTCCTCCAGAGTCCCAACTCTACGTTCCTGAAGTTGACTCGGGTTTCTGATCTTCCTGGGTTATGAAGGGCCACCATTCACCGTTATCCTTACACTCACGTGTCTCCTCCATCGACGTAAAAGGAACTGGGAGACACGCACCTGCTGGCAGCATCATTCAGCAGAGTTTTCTCCACGCAAATGAGAGCTTTGTGGTGAAATGTCTTCCATGGAAAAACGTTTTCTAGCGAATTAGGATCTTCCCATCGCAATGACAATCTGAGAGAATTGACACCGAGGTTCTTGCCGCTGTACTTACAAGCATCTTCATGAGGCCGCACAGTGGTAAAGCACGGGATCCCAGGCGCTTCGCCCCTTTCCCCAGACCTGTGAAAATCAAACCGGCGCTAGTGACTTGCGAGAAGTGACGTTGCTGGAAGCGTCAGTGTACAGAGGCATGAGAACCTCTAAGGAGCCACTTGCGTGTGAAAGCAGAATGCAGGCTGAACTTCATGGCCGGGTTCCTGATTTTCCGGAATTCTCAGACACAAAGCACACTGCTGCGTGGGGCACGCTGGACTTGAGAAAGTCGCGGGACTCACGGTTTTCCCAGAGACCCAGGATTCTCAAAGAGCGAGCATAAGTTTGACGGAAAACCACACTGCAGGAGGCGCCGTTGTTCTTTGAAACCTGCAACTAGCAAGATTTCCCCTAAACCATGACTCTCAGAAACATTGTGATCGTGAAGGACAACCAGGGAGAGCAGATGTTCTTCCAATAGTCCCAACGTAAATGAAACCTCAAATCTAAATCCTATCCTAAAATCAACCCGAATCCTAAGCCTAAACCTAACCCTAGGTCTAACTAAACCTAAGCAGAGGTCTACCCCTAAGCCCAGGTCTAACTCTGTATACTCCGAACCCTAAACTAAGGCTCACCCTAAACCAAGCCCTAACCTTAACCGTATGTCTAACCTAAGCCCACCCCTTATCCTATCTCCAAATCTTATGTTCACATGCAGCTCACCCTACAACTAACCTTGCTCCTCACGGTCACCCTTCTCCAAAACCTAACAACTCTATCCCTCACAAACCGTAAGCCTAATGCTAACTCGTAACCTCGCACACTTTCAAACCCTCCCCCAAATATTAACCCTACCCATACCTAAACAGTCAAGTTTATCATAAGACTAAATGAGAAAACAGGTTCGTTCACCCTTAAGCACTAAACCCTACCGTTACCTTCAACCTCACACTCACCCTACATTGCAACCTTAACATAACGTGAATCCTAACCCCAGCCGTAACTCTCTCCTGAACGCTAACCCTATCCCTAAACGTGTCCCAATGCCTACAGCTATGTGCCCGTCTAAAGTTAACCCTAAAACTAAATCTTCTGTGCCGCAGTTTGGCAGCACTTTCAAGAATTACACGGGAAAAGTTTTTTCTGCAAGAAAGGAACTGCAGCTGGCATGCGTGAACTGAATATCATGCGGCACGAGCTCTTTGCCATCAGATGCTAAAAGGGCCACGAGTGGGCGTTATAAAGAAACAGAAGTTTATTTCCCCCGTGTTCATCAACCTCTGTGGGGTCTCCGTTGCAGGCGCCTGACATTAAGACGATTGTCCGGAGACACATCAAGCTCCACTAGGTGGTCTTAGTGAGCCACGGGGACATGCCGCAAACACAGAATTCCAAAGAAGGCTGAACGTCCAGTATTGAATGGTAATTGCCCAGAAACGAAGCAGCACCCAGATCAGACTGGGAAACTTAAGCTGCCATTAGACAATGAGAATGTGAGACTCTCGTATGGCCACAATTCACGGGTTCCTTAGATCCATGAAATTCCGTGTTGAATGTGCAGTCAGAATTGTGAAACCTCTGGAGGCTCTGTTCCGCAGACCCGGGTGTAGCTCCCAGAGGCACAATGGTGCTCCTCTGGAATTTGACATAAAATATTTTCATTGGAATAAGGACCCTGGATCAAGCCCGGTAGAAGTTGGGAAAACGAAATTGCTGCATACGCCCGGCGTGCTGACAAGCACACACCTGTGCCAGTCCATGGCGTATTCAGCACAGGAATCTGCATCGATGGAGCCCAGACAAATGAAAGCTCAGGGAGGCAGCACCCGTGTAGGAAAGTATTTGTACTTCGAAGGGAAGGCCAATAATGAGAAAATACCTACCCGTGACAAATAGTTTTCATCATCCGCAGAATTTCACGGAGCAAGGTTGTTGGTGAGAGAAAAGGAAGCAGCTGACGGGAGGCACGCTCGACAGAATTATCTAGGCCTGGAGCACGGGTGCCCTCAGGCACAAGGCGTTTCAGGCCTCGACATTGTAAGGAAAGTTCATTTAAGTACCTGAGTGAAGTTTCCTCCAGAGTCCCAACTCTACGTTCCTGAAGTTGACTCGGGTTTCTGATCTTCCTGGGTTATGAAGGGCCACCATTTACCGTTATCCTTACACTCACGCGTCTCCTCCATCGACGTAAAAGGAACTGGGAGACACGCACCTGCTGGCAGCATCATTCAGCAGAGTTTTCTCCACGCAAAAGAGAGCTTTGTGGTGAAATGTCTTCCATGGAAAAACGTTTTCTAGCGAATTAGGATCTTCCCATCGCAATGACAATCTGAGAGAATTGACACCGAGGTTCTTGCCGCTGTACTTACAAGCATCTTCATGAGGCCGCACAGTGGTAAAGCACGGGATCCCAGGCGCTTCGCCCCTTTCCCCAGACCTGTGAAAATCAAACAGGCGCTAGTGACCTGCGAGAAATGACGTTGCTGGAAGCGTCAGTGTACAGAGGCATGAGAACCTCTAAGGAGCCACTTGCGTGTGAAAACAGAATGCAGGCTGAACTTCATGGCCGGGTTCCTGATTTTCCGGAGTTCTCAGACACAAAGCACACTGCTGCGTGGGGCACGCTGGACTTGAGAAAGTCGCGGGACTCACGGTTTTCCCAGAGACCCAGGATTCTCAAAGAGCGAGCATAAGTTTGACGGAAAACCACACTGCAGGAGGCGCCGTTGTGCTTTGAAACCTGCAACTAGCAAGATTTCCCCTAAACCATGACTCTCAGAAACATTGTGATCGTGAAGGACAACCAGGGAGAGCAGATTTTCTTCCAATAGTCCAAACGTAAATGAAACCTCAAATCTAAATCCTATCCTAAAATCAACCCGAATCCTAAGCCTAAACCTAACCCTAGGTCTAACTAAACCTAAGCAGAGGTCTACCCCTAAGCCGAGGTCTAACTCTGTATACTCCGAACCCTAAACTAAGGCTCACCCTAAACCAAGCCCTAACCTTAACCGTATGTCTAACCTAAGCCCACCCCTTATCCTATCTCCAAATCGGATGTTCACATGCAGCTCACCCTACACTAACCTTGCTCCTCACTGTCACCCTTCTCCAAAACCTAACAACTCTATCCCTCACAAACCGTAAGCCTAATGCTAACTCGTAACCTCGCACACTTTCAAACCCTTACCCAAATATTAACCCTACCCATACCTAAACAGTCAAGTTTATCATAAGACTAAATGAGAAAACAGGTTCGTTCACCCTTAAGCACTAAACCCTACCGTTACCTTCAACCTCACACTCACCCTACATTGCAACCTTAACATAACGTGAATCCTAACCCCAGCTGTAACTCTCTCTTGAACGATAACCCTATCCCTAAACGTGTCCCAATGCCTACAGCTATGTGCCCGTCTAAAGTTAACCCTAAAACTAAATCTTCTGTGCCGCAGTTTGGCAGCAGTTTCAAGAATTACACGGGAAAAGTTTTTTCTGCAAGAAAGAAACTGCAGGCGGCATGCGTGAACTGAATATCATGCGGCACGAGCTCTTTGCCATCAGATGCTAAAAGGGCCACGAGTGGGCGTTATAAAGAAACAGAAGTTTATTTCCCCCGTGTTCATCAACCTCTGTGGGGTCTCCGTTGCAGGCGCCTGACATTAAGACGATTGTCCGGAGACACATCAAGCTCCACTAGGTGGTCTTAGTGAGCCACGGGGACATGCCGCAAACACAGAATTCCAAAGAAGGCTGAACGTCCAGTATTGAATGGTAATTGCCCAGAAACGAAGCAGCACCCAGATCAGACTGGGAAACTTAAGCTGCCATTAGACAATGAGAATGTGAGACTCTCGTACGGCCACAATTCACGGGTTCCTTAGATCCATGAAATTCCGTGTTGAATGTGCAGTCAGAATTGTGAAACCTCTGGAGGCTCTGTTCCGCAGACCCGGGTGTAGCTCCCAGAGGCACAATGGTGCTCCTCTGGAATTTGACATAAAACATTTTCATTGGAATAAGGACCCTGGATCAAGCCCGGTAGAAGTTGGGAAAACGAAATTGCTGCATACGCCCGGCGTGCTGACAAGCACACACCTGTGCCAGTCCATGGCGTATTCAGCACAGGAATCTGCATCGATGGAGCCCAGACAAATGAAAGCTCAGGGAGGCAGCACCCGTGTAGGAAAGTATTTGTACTTCGAAGGGAAGGCCAATAATGAGAAAATACCTACCCGTGACAAATAGTTTTCATCATCCGCAGAATTTCACGGAGCAAGGTTGTTGGTGAGAGAAAAGGAAGCAGCAGACGGGAGGCATGCTCGACAGAATTATCTAGGCCTGGAGCACGGGTGCCCTCAGGCACAAGGCGTTTCAGGCCTCGACATTGTAAGGAATGTTCATTTAAGTACCTGAGTGAAGTTTCCTCCAGAGTCCCAACTCTACGTTCCTGAAGTTGACTCGGGTTTCTGATCTTCCTGGGTTATGAAGGGCCACCATTCACCGTTATCCTTACACTCACGCGTCTCCTCCATCGACGTAAAAGGAACTGGGAGACACGCACCTACAGGCAGCATCATTCAGCAGAGTTTTCTCCACGCAAAAGAGAGCTTTGTGGTGAAATGTCTTCCATGGAAAAACGTTTTCTAGCGAATTAGGATCTTCCCATCGCAATGACAATCTGAGAGAATTGACACCGAGGTTCTTGCCGCTGTACTTACAAGCATCTTCATGAGGCCGCACAGTGGTAAAGCACGGGATCCCAGGCGCTTCGCCCCTTTCCCCAGACCTGTGAAAATCAAACAGGCGCTAGTGACCTGCGAGAAATGACGTTGCTGGAAGCGTCAGTGTACAGAGGCATGAGAACCTCTAAGGAGCCACTTGCGTGTGAAAACAGAATGCAGGCTGAACTTCATGGCCGGGTTCCTGATTTTCCGGAGTTCTCAGACACAAAGCACACTGCTGCGTGGGGCACGCTGGACTTGAGAAAGTCGCGGGACTCACGGTTTTCCCAGAGACCCAGGATTCTCAAAGAGCGAGCATAAGTTTGACGGAAAACCACACTGCAGGAGGCGCCGTTGTGCTTTGAAACCTGCAACTAGCAAGATTTCCCCTAAACCATGACTCTCAGAAACATTGTGATCGTGAAGGACAACCAGGGAGAGCAGATGTTCTTCCAATAGTCCCAACGTAAATGAAACCTCAAATCTAAATCCTATCCTAAAATCAACCCGAATCCTAAGCCTAAACCTAACCCTAGGTCTAACTAAACCTAAGCAGAGGTCTACCCCTAAGCCGAGGTCTAACTCTGTATACTCCGAACCCTAAACTAAGGCTCACCCTAAACCAAGCCCTAACCTTAACCGTATGTCTAACCTAAGCCCACCCCTTATCCTATCTCCAAATCTGATGTTCACATGCAGCTCACCCTACACTAACCTTGCTCCTCACCGTCACCCTTCTCCAAAACCTAACAACTCTATCCCTCACAAACCGTAAGCCTAATGCTAACTCGTAACCTCGCACACTTTCAAACCCTCACCCAAATATTAACCCTACCCATACCTAAACAGTCAAGTTTATCATAAGACTAAATGAGAAAACAGGTTCGTTCACCCTTAAGCACTGAACCCTACCGTTACCTTCAACCTCACACTCATCCTACATTGCAACCTTAACATAACGTGAATCCTAACCCCAGCCGTAACTCTCTCCTGAACGCTAACCCTATCCCTAAACGTGTCCCAATGCCTACTGCTATGTGCCCGTCTAAAGTTAACCCTAAAACTAAATCTTCTGTGCCGCAGTTTGGCAGCAGTTTCAAGAATTACACGGGAAAAGTTTTTTCTGCAAGAAAGAAACTGCAGGCGGCATGCGTGAACTGAATATCATGCGGCACGAGCTCTTTGCCATCAGATGCTAAAAGGGCCACGAGTGGGCGTTATAAAGAAACAGAAGTTTATTTCCCCCGTGTTCATCAACCTCTGTGGGGTCTCCGTTGCAGGCGCCTGACATTAAGACGATTGTCCGGAGACACATCAAGCTCCACTAGGTGGTCTTAGTGAGCCACGGGGACATGCCGCAAACACAGAATTCCAAAGAAGGCTGAACGTCCAGTATTGAATGGTAATTGCCCAGAAACGAAGCAGCACCCAGATCAGACTGGGAAACTTAAGCTGCCATTAGACAATGAGAATGTGAGACTCTCGTACGGCCACAATTCACGGGTTCCTTAGATCCATGAAATTCCGTGTTGAATGTGCAGTCAGAATTGTGAAACCTCTGGAGGCTCTGTTCCGCAGACCCGGGTGTAGCTCCCAGAGGCACAATGGTGCTCCTCTGGAATTTGACATAAAACATTTTCATTGGAATAAGGACCCTGGATCAAGCCCGGTAGAAGTTGGGAAAACGAAATTGCTGCATACGCCCGGCGTGCTGACAAGCACACACCTGTGCCAGTCCATGGCGTATTCAGCACAGGAATCTGCATCGATGGAGCCCAGACAAATGAAAGCTCAGGGAGGCAGCACCCGTGTAGGAAAGTATTTGTACTTCGAAGGGAAGGCCAATAATGAGAAAATACCTACCCGTGACAAATAGTTTTCATCATCCGCAGAATTTCACGGAGCAAGGTTGTTGGTGAGAGAAAAGGAAGCAGCAGACGGGAGGCATGCTCGACAGAATTATCTAGGCCTGGAGCACGGGTGCCCTCAGGCACAAGGCGTTTCAGGCCTCGACATTGTAAGGAATGTTCATTTAAGTACCTGAGTGAAGTTTCCTCCAGAGTCCCAACTCTACGTTCCTGAAGTTGACTCGGGTTTCTGATCTTCCTGGGTTATGAAGGGCCACCATTCACCGTTATCCTTACACTCACGCGTCTCCTCCATCGACGTAAAAGGAACTGGGAGACACGCACCTACAGGCAGCATCATTCAGCAGAGTTTTCTCCACGCAAAAGAGAGCTTTGTGGTGAAATGTCTTCCATGGAAAAACGTTTTCTAGCGAATTAGGATCTTCCCATCGCAATGACAATCTGAGAGAATTGACACCGAGGTTCTTGCCGCTGTACTTACAAGCATCTTCATGAGGCCGCACAGTGGTAAAGCACGGGATCCCAGGCGCTTCGCCCCTTTCCCCAGACCTGTGAAAATCAAACAGGCGCTAGTGACCTGCGAGAAATGACGTTGCTGGAAGCGTCAGTGTACAGAGGCATGAGAACCTCTAAGGAGCCACTTGCGTGTGAAAACAGAATGCAGGCTGAACTTCATGGCCGGGTTCCTGATTTTCCGGAGTTCTCAGACACAAAGCACACTGCTGCGTGGGGCACGCTGGACTTGAGAAAGTCGCGGGACTCACGGTTTTCCCAGAGACCCAGGATTCTCAAAGAGCGAGCATAAGTTTGACGGAAAACCACACTGCAGGAGGCGCCGTTGTGCTTTGAAACCTGCAACTAGCAAGATTTCCCCTAAACCATGACTCTCAGAAACATTGTGATCGTGAAGGACAACCAGGGAGAGCAGATGTTCTTCCAATAGTCCCAACGTAAATGAAACCTCAAATCTAAATCCTATCCTAAAATCAACCCGAATCCTAAGCCTAAACCTAACCCTAGGTCTAACTAAACCTAAGCAGAGGTCTACCCCTAAGCCGAGGTCTAACTCTGTATACTCCGAACCCTAAACTAAGGCTCACCCTAAACCAAGCCCTAACCTTAACCGTATGTCTAACCTAAGCCCACCCCTTATCCTATCTCCAAATCTGATGTTCACATGCAGCTCACCCTACACTAACCTTGCTCCTCACCGTCACCCTTCTCCAAAACCTAACAACTCTATCCCTCACAAACCGTAAGCCTAATGCTAACTCGTAACCTCGCACACTTTCAAACCCTCACCCAAATATTAACCCTACCCATACCTAAACAGTCAAGTTTATCATAAGACTAAATGAGAAAACAGGTTCGTTCACCCTTAAGCACTGAACCCTACCGTTACCTTCAACCTCACACTCATCCTACATTGCAACCTTAACATAACGTGAATCCTAACCCCAGCCGTAACTCTCTCCTGAACGCTAACCCTATCCCTAAACGTGTCCCAATGCCTACTGCTATGTGCCCGTCTAAAGTTAACCCTAAAACTAAATCTTCTGTGCCGCAGTTTGGCAGCAGTTTCAAGAATTACACGGGAAAAGTTTTTTCTGCAAGAAAGAAACTGCAGGCGGCATGCGTGAACTGAATATCATGCGGCACGAGCTCTTTGCCATCAGATGCTAAAAGGGCCACGAGTGGGCGTTATAAAGAAACAGAAGTTTATTTCCCCCGTGCTCATCAACCTCTGTGGGGTCTCCGTTGCAGACACCTGACATTAAGACGATTGTCCGGAGACACATCAAGCTCCACTAGGTGGTCTTAGTGAGCCACGGGGACATGCCGCAAACACAGAATTCCAAAGAAGGCTGAACGTCCAGTATTGAATGGTAATTGCCCAGAAAAGAAGCAGCACCCAGATCAGACTGGGAAAGTTAAGCTGCCATTAGACAATGAGAATATGAGACTCTCGTACGGCCACAATTCACGGGTTCCTTAGATCCATGAAATTCCGTGTTGAATGTGCAGTCAGAATTGTGAAACCTCTGGAGGCTCTGTTCCGCAGACCCGGGTGTAGCTCCCAGAGGCACAATGGTGCTCCTCTGGAATTTGACATAAAACGTTTTCATTGGAATAAGGACCCTGGATCAAGCCCGGTAGAAGTTGGGAAAACGAAATTGCTGCATACGCCCGGCGTGCTGACAAGCACACACCTGTGCCAGTCCATGGCGTATTCAGCACAGGAATCTGCATCGATGGAGCCCAGACAAATGAAAGCTCAGGGAGGCAGCACCCGTGTAGGAAAGTATTTGTACTTCGAAGGGAAGGCCAATAATGAGAAAATACCTACCCGTGACAAATAGTTTTCATCATCCGCAGAATTTCACGGAGCAAGGTTGTTGGTGAGAGAAAAGGAAGCAGCTGACAGGAGGCACGCTCCACAGAATTATCTAGGCCTGGAGCACGGGTGCCCTCAGGCACAAGGCGTTTCAGGCCTCGACATTGTAAGGAATGTTCATTTAAGTACCTGAGTGAAGTTTCCTCCAGAGTCCCAACTCTACGTTCCTGAAGTTGACTCGGGTTTCTGATCTTCCTGGGTTATGAAGGGCCACCATTCACCGTTATCCTTACACTCACGCGTCTCCTCCATCGACGTAAAAGGACCTGGGAAACACGCACGTGCTGGCAGCATTATTCAGCAGAGTTTTCTCCACACAAAAGAGAGCTTTGTGGTGAAATGTCTTCCATGGAAAAACGTTTTCTAGCGAATTAGGATCTTCCCATCGCAATGACAATCTGAGAGAATTGACACCGAGGTTCTTGCCGCTGTACTTACAAGCATCTTCATGAGGCCGCACAGTGGTAAAGCACGGGATCCCAGGCGCTTCGCCCCTTTCCCCAGACCTGTGAAAATCAAACAGGCGCTAGTGACCTGCGAGAAATGACGTTGCTGGAAGCGTCAGTGTACAGAGGCATGAGAACCTCTAAGGAGCCACTTGCGTGTGAAAGCAGAATGCAGGCTGAACTTCATGGCCGGGTTCCTGATTTTCCGGAATTCTCAGACACAAAACACACTGCTGCGTGGGGCACGCTGGACTTGAGAAAGTCGCGGGACTCACGGTATTCCCAGAGACCCAGGATTCTCAAAGAGCGAGCATAAGTTTGACGGAAAACCACACTGCAGGAGGCGCCATTGTGCTTTGAAACCTGCAACTAGCAAGATTTCCCCTAAACCATGACTCTCAGAAACATTGTGATCGTGAAGGACAACCAGGGAGAGCAGATGTTCTTCCAATAGTCCAAACGTAAATGAAACCTCAAATCTAAATCCTATCCTAAAATCAACCCGAATCCTAAGCCTAAACCTAACCCTAGGTCTAACTAAACCTAAGCAGAGGTCTACCCCTAAGCCGAGGTCTAACTCTGTATACTCCGAACCCTAAACTAAGGCTCACCCTAAACCAAGCCCTAACCTTAACCGTATGTCTAAGCTAAGCCCACCCCTTATCCTATCTCCAAATCTGATGTTCACATGCAGCTTACCCTACAACTAACCTTGCTCCTCACCGTCACCCTTCTCCAAAAACTAACAACTCTATCCCTCACAAACCGTAAGCCTAATGCTAACTCGTAACCTCGCACACTTTCAAACCCTCACCCAAATATTAACCCTACCCATACCTAAACAGTCAAGTTTATCATAAGACTAAATGAGAAAACAGGTTCGTTCACCCTTAAGCACTAAACCCTACCGTTACCTTCAACCTCACACTCACCCTACATTGCAACCTTAAAATAATGTGAATCCTAACCCCAGCCGTAACTCTCTCTTGAACGCTAACCCTATCCCTAAACGTGTCCCAATGCCTACAGCTATGTGCCCGTCTAAAGTTAACCCTAAAACTAAATCTTCTGTGCCGCAGTTTGGCAGCAGTTTCAAGAATTACACGGGAAAAGTTTTTTCTGCAAGAAAGAAACTGCAGGCGGCATGCGTGAACTGAATATCATGCGGCACGAGCTCTTTGCCATCAGATGCTAAAAGGGCCACGAGTGGGCGTTATAAAGAAACAGAAGTTTATTTCCTCCGTGTTCATCAACCTCTGTGGGGTCTCCGTTGCAGGCGCCCGACATTAAGACGATTGTCCGGAGACACATCAAGCTCCACTAGGTGGTCTTAGTGAGCCACGGGGACATGTCGCAAACACAGAATTCCAAAGAAGGCTGAACGTCCAGTATTGAATGGTAATTGCCCATAAACGAAGCTGGACCCAGATCAGACTGGGAAACTTAAGCTGCCATTAGACAATGAGAATGTGAGACTCTCGTACGGTCACAATTCACGGGTTCCTTAGATCCATGAAATTCCGTGTTGAATGTGCAGTCAGAATTGTGAAACCTCTGGAGGCTCTGTTCCGCAGACCCGGGTGTAGCTCCCAGAGGCACAATGGTGCTCCTCTGGAATTTGACATAAAACGTTTTCATTGGAATAAGGACCCTGGATCAAGCCCGGTAGACGTTGGGAAAACGAAATTGCAGCATACGCCCGGCGTGCTGACAAGCACACACCTGTGCCAGTCCATGGCGTATTCAGCACAGGAATCTGCATCGATGGAGCCCAGAAAAATGAAAGCTCAGGGAGGCAGCACCCGTGTAGGAAAGTATTTGTACTTCGAAGGGAAGGCCAATAATGAGAAAATACCTACCCGTGACAGAAAGTTTTCATCATCCGCAGAATTTCACGGAGCAAGGTTGTTGGTGAGAGAAAAGGAAGCAGCTGACGGGAGGCACGCTCGACAGAATTATCTAGGCCTGGAGCACGGGTGCCCTCAGGCACAAGGCGTTTCAGGCCTCGACATTGTAAGGAAAGTTCATTTAAGTACCTGAGTGAAGTTTCCTCCGGAGTCCCACATCTACGTTCCTGAAGTTGACTCGGGTTTCTGATCTTCCTGGGTTATGAAGGGCCACCGTTCACCGTTATCCTTACACTCACGCGTCTCCTCCATCGACGTAAAAGGAACTGGGAGACACGCACCTGCTGGCAGCATCATTCAGCAGAGTTTTCTCCACGCAAAAGAGAGCTTTGTGGTGAAATGTCTTCCATGGAAAAACGTTTTCTAGCGAATTAGGATCTTCCCATCGCAATGACAATCTGAGAGAATTGACACCGAGGTTCTTGCCGCTGTACTTACAAGCATCTTCATGAGGCCGCACAGTGGTAAAGCACGGGATCCCAGGCGCTTCGCCCCTTTCCCCAGACCTGTGAAAATCAAACAGGCGCTAGTGACCTGCGAGAAATGACGTTGCTGGAAGCGTCAGTGTACAGAGGCATGAGAACCTCTAAGGAGCCACCTGCGTGTGAAAGCAGAATGCAGGCTGAACTTCATGTCCGGGTTCCTGATTTTCCGGAGTTCTCAGACACAAAGCACACTGCTGCGTGGGGCCCACTGGACTTGAGAAAGTCGCGGGACACGGTTTTCCCAGAGACCCAGGATTCTCAAAGAGCGAGCATAAGTTTGACAGAAAACCACACTGCAGGAGGCGCCGTTGTGCTTTGAAACCTGCAACTAGCAAGATTTCCCCTAAACCATGACTCTCAGAAACATTGTGATCGTGAAGGGCAACCAGGGAGAGCAGATGTTCTTCCAATAGTCCAAACATAAATGAAACCTCAAATCTAAATCCTATCCTAAAATCAACCCGAATCCTAAGCCTAAACCTAACCCTAGGTCTAACTAAACCTAAGCAGAGGTCTACCCCTAAGCCGAGGTCTAACTCTGTATACTCCGAACCCTAAACTAAGGCTCACCCTAAACCAAGCCCTAACCTTAACCGTATGTCTAACCTAAGCCCACCCCTTATCCTATCTCCAAATCTGATGTTCACATGCAGCTCACCCTACAACTAACCTTGCTCCTCACCGTCACCCTTCTCCAAAACCTAACAACTCTATACCTCACAAACCGTAAGCCTAATGCTAACTCGTAACCTCGCACACTTTCAAACCCTCACCCAAATATTAACCCTACCCATACCTAAACAGTCAAGTTTATCATAAGACTAAATGAGAAAACAGGTTCGTTCACCCTTAAGCACTAAACCCTACCGTTACCTTCAACCTCACACTCACCCTACATTGCAACCTTAACATAACGTGAATCCTAACCCCAGCCGTAACTCTCTCCTGAACGCTAACCCTATCCCTAAACATGTCCCAATGCCTACAGCTATGTGCCCGTCTAAAGTTAACCCTAAAACTAAATCTTCTGTGCCGCAGTTTGGCAGCAGTTTCAAGAATTACACGGGAAAAGTTTTTTCTGCAAGAAAGAAACTGCAGGCGGCATGCGTGAACTGAATATCATGCGGCACGAGCTCTTTGCCATCAGATGCTAAAAGGGCCACGAGTGGGCGTTATAAAGAAACAGAAGTTTATTTCCCCCGTGTTCATCAACCTCTGTGGGGTCTCCGTTGCAGGCGCCTGACATTAAGACGATTGTCCGGAGACACATCAAGCTCCACTAGGTGGTCTTAGTGAGCCACGGGGACATGCCGCAAACACAGAATTCCAAAGAAGGCTGAACGTCCAGTATTGAATGGTAATTGCCCAGAAACGAAGCAGCACTCAGATCAGACTGGGAAACTTAAGCTGCCATTAGACAATGAGAATGTGAGACTCTCGTACGGCCACAATTCACGGGTTCCTTAGATCCATGAAATTCCGTGTTGAATGTGCAGTCAGAATTGTGAAACCTCTGGAGGCTCTGTTCCGCAGACCCGGGTGTAGCTCCCAGAGGCACAATGGTGCTCCTCTGGAATTTGACATAAAACGTTTTCATTGGAATAAGGACCCTGGATCAAGCCCGGTAGAAGTTGGGAAAACGAAATTGCTGCATACGCCCGGCGTGCTGACAAGCACACACCTGTGCCAGTCCATGGCGTATTCAGCACAGGAATCTGCATCGATGGAGCCCAGACAAATGAAAGCTCAGGGAGGCAGCACCTGTGCAGGAAAGTATTTGTACTTCGAAGGGAAGGCCAATAATGAGAAAATACCTACCCGTGACAAATAGTTTTCATCATCCGCAGAATTTCACGGAGCAAGGTTGTTGGTGAGAGAAAAGGAAGCAGCTGACGGGAGGCACGCTCCACAGAATTATCTAGGCCTGGAGCACGGGTGCCCTCAGGCACAAGGCGTTTCAGGCCTCGACATTGTAAGGAAAGTTCATTTAAGTACCTGAGTGAAGTTTCCTCCAGAGTCCCAACTCTACGTACCTGAAGTTGACTCGGGTTTCTGATCTTCCTGGGTTATGAAGGGCCACCATTCACCGTTATCCTTACACTCACGCGTCTCCTCCATCGACGTAAAAGGAACTGGGAGACACGCACCTGCTGGCAGCATCATTCAGCAGAGTTTTCTCCACACAAAAGAGAGCTTTGTGGTGAAATGTCTTCCATGGAAAAACGTTTTCTAGCGAATTAGGATCTTCCCATCGCAATGACAATCTGAGAGAATTGACACCGAGGTTCTTGCCGCTGTACTTACAAGCATCTTCATGAGGCTGCACAGTGGTAAAGCACGGGATCCCAGGCGCTTCGCCCCTTTCCCCAGACCTGTGAAAATCAAACAGGCGCTAGTGACCTGCGAGAAATGACGTTGCTGGAAGCGTCAGTGTACAGAGGCATGAGAACCTCTAAGGAGCCACTTGCGTGTGAAAGCAGAATGCAGGCTGAACTTCATGGCCGGGTTCCTGATTTTCCAGAGTTCTCAGACACAAAGCACACTGCTGCGTGGGGCCCACTGGACTTGAGAAAGTCGCGGGACACGGTTTTCCCAGAGACCCAGGATTCTCAAAGAGCGAGCATAAGTTTGACGGAAAACCACACTGCAGGAGGCGCCGTTGTGCTTTGAAACCTGCAACTAGCAAGATTTCCCCTAAACCATGACTCTCAGAAACATTGTGATCGTGAAGGGCAACCAGGGAGAGCAGATGTTCTTCCAATAGTCCAAACGTAAATGAAACCTCAAATCTAAATCCTATCCTAAAATCAACCCGAATCCTAAGCCTAAACCTAACCCTAGGTCTAACTAAACCTAAGCAGA
The DNA here is from genome assembly GCF_050624435.1 of Tenrec ecaudatus. Classification (NCBI taxonomy): domain Eukaryota; kingdom Metazoa; phylum Chordata; class Mammalia; order Afrosoricida; family Tenrecidae; genus Tenrec; species Tenrec ecaudatus. The sequence continues at coordinate 271,557,511 of NC_134530.1, read as the reverse complement.
GGTCTACCCCTAAGCCGAGGTCTAACTCTGTATACTCCGAACCCTAAACTAAGGCTCACCCTAAACCAAGCCCTAACCTTAACCGTATGTCTAACCTAAGCCCACCCCTTATCCTATCTCCAAATCTGATGTTCACATGCAGCTCACCCTACAACTAACCTTGCTCCTCACCGTCACCCTTCTCCAAAACCTAACAACTCTATCCCTCACAAACCGTAAGCCTAATGCTAACTCGTAACCTCGCACACTTTCAAACCCTCACCCAAATATTAACCCTACCCATACCTAAACTGTCAAGTTTATCATAAGACTAAATGAGAAAACAGGTTCGTTCACCCTTAAGCACTAAACCCTACCGTTACCTTCAACCTCACACTCACCCTACATTGCAACCTTAACATAACGTGAATCCTAACCCCAGCCGTAACTCTCTCCTGAACGCTAACCCTATCCCTAAACATGTCCCAATGCCTACAGCTATGAGCCCGTCTAAAGTTAACCCTAAAACTAAATCTTCTGTGCCGCAGTTTGGCAGCAGTTTCAAGAATTACACGGGAAAAGTTTTTTCTGCAAGAAAGAAACTGCAGGCGGCATGCGTGAACTGAATATCATGCGGCACGAGCTCTTTGCCATCAGATGCTAAAAGGGCCACGAGTGGGCGTTATAAAGAAACAGAAGTTTATTTCCCCCGTGTTCATCAACCTCTGTGGGGTCTCCGTTGCAGGCGCCTGACATTAAGACGATTGTCCGGAGACACATCAAGCTCCACTAGGTGGTCTTAGTGAGCCACGGGGACATGCCGCAAACACAGAATTCCAAAGAAGGCTGAACGTCCAGTATTGAATGGTAATTGCCCAGAAACGAAGCAGCACTCAGATCAGACTGGGAAACTTAAGCTGCCATTAGACAATGAGAATGTGAGACTCTCGTACGGCCACAATTCACGGGTTCCTTAGATCCATGAAATTCCGTGTTGAATGTGCAGTCAGAATTGTGAAACCTCTGGAGGCTCTGTTCCGCAGACCCGGGTGTAGCTCCCAGAGGCACAATGGTGCTCCTCTGGAATTTGACATAAAACGTTTTCATTGGAATAAGGACCCTGGATCAAGCCCGGTAGAAGTTGGGAAAACGAAATTGCTGCATACGCCCGGCGTGCTGACAAGCACACACCTGTGCCAGTCCATGGCGTATTCAGCACAGGAATCTGCATCGATGGAGCCCAGACAAATGAAAGCTCAGGGAGGCAGCACCTGTGCAGGAAAGTATTTGTACTTCGAAGGGAAGGCCAATAATGAGAAAATACCTACCCGTGACAAATAGTTTTCAGCATCCGCAGAATTTCACGGAGCAAGGTTGTTGGTGAGAGAAAAGGAAGCAGCTGACGGGAGGCACGCTCCACAGAATTATCTAGGCCTGGAGCACGGGTGCCCTCAGGCACAAGGCGTTTCAGGCCTCGACATTGTAAGGAAAGTTCATTTAAGTACCTGAGTGAAGTTTCCTCCAGAGTCCCAACTCTACGTACCTGAAGTTGACTCGGGTTTCTGATCTTCCTGGGTTATGAAGGGCCACCATTCACCGTTATCCTTACACTCACGCGTCTCCTCCATCGACGTAAAAGGAACTGGGAGACACGCACCTGCTGGCAGCATCATTCAGCAGAGTTTTCTCCACGCAAAAGAGAGCTTTGTGGTGAAATGTCTTCCATGGAAAAACGTTTTCTAGCGAATTAGGATCTTCCCATCGCAATGACAATCTGAGAGAATTGACACCGAGGTTCTTGCCGCTGTACTTACAAGCATCTTCATGAGGCCGCACAGTGGTAAAGCACGGGATCCCAGGCGCTTTGCCCCTTTCCCCAGACCTGTGAAAATCAAAAAGGTGCTAGTGACCTGCGAGAAATGACGTTGCTGGAAGCGTCAGTGTACAGAGGCATGAGAACCTCTAAGGAGCCACTTGCGTGTGAAAACAGAATGCAGGCTGAACTTCATGGCCGGGTTCCTGATTTTCCGGAGTTCTCAGACACAAAGCACACTGCTGTGTGGGGCACGCTGGACTTGAGAAAGTCGCGGGACTCACGGTTTTCCCAGAGACCCAGGATTCTCAAAGAGTGAGCATAAGTTTGAAGAAAAACCACACTGCAGGAGGAGCCGTTGTGCTTTGAAACCTGCAACTAGCAAGATTTCCCCAAAACCATGACTCTCAGAAATATTGTGATCGTGAAGGACAGCCAGGGAGAGCAGATGTACTTCCAATAGTCCAAACGTAAATGAAACCTCAAATCTAAATCCTATCCTAAAATCAACCCAAATCTTAAGCCTAAACCTAACCCTAGGTCTAACTAAACCTAAGCAGAGGTCTACCCCTAAGCCGAGGTCTAACCCTGTATACTCCGAACCCTAAACTAAGGCTCACCCTAAACCAAGCCCTAACCTTAACCGTATGTCTAACCTAAGCCCACCCCTTATCCTATCTCCAAATCTGATGACACATGCAGCTCACCCTACAACTAACCGTGCTCCTCACCGTCACCCTTCTCCAAAACCTAACAACTCTATCCCTCACAAACCGTAAGCCTAATGCTAACTCGTAACCTCGCACACTTTCAAACCCTCACCCAAATATTAACCCTACCCATACCTAAACAGTCAAGTTTATCATAAGACTAAATGAGAAAACAGGTTCGTTCACCCTTAAGCACTAAACCCTACCGTTACCTTCAACCTCACACTCACCCTACATTGCAACCTTAACATAACGTGAATCCTAACCCCAGCCGTAACTCTCTCCTGAACGCTAACCCTATCCCTAAACATGTCCCAATGCCTACAGCTATGTGCCCGTCTAAAGTTAACCCTAATACTAAATCTTCTGTGCCGCAGTTTGGCAGCAGTTTCAAGAATTACACGGGAAAAGTTTTTTCTGCAAGAAAGAAACTGCAGGCGGCATGCGTGAACTGAATATCATGCGGCACGAGCTCTTTGCCATCAGATGCTAAAAGGGCCACGAGTGGGCGTTATAAAGAAACAGAAGTTTATTTCCCCCGTGCTCATCAACCTCTGTGGGGTCTCCGTTGCAGACACCTGACATTAAGACGATTGTCCGGAGACACATCAAGCTCCACTAGGTGGTCTTAGTGAGCCACGGGGACATGCCGCAAACACAGAATTCCAAAGAAGGCTGAACGTCCAGTATTGAATGGTAATTGCCCAGAAACGAAGCAGCACTCAGATCAGACTGGGGAACTTAAGCTGCCATTAGACAATGAGAATGTGAGACTCTCGTACGGCCACAATTCACGGGTTCCTTAGATCCATGAAATTCCGTGTTGAATGTGCAGTCAGAATTGTGAAACCTCTGGAGGCTCTGTTCCGCAGACCCGGGTGTAGCTCCCAGAGGCACAATGGTGCTCCTCTGGAATTTGACATAAAACGTTTTCATTGGAATAAGGACCCTGGATCAAGCCCGGTAGAAGTTGGGAAAACGAAATTGCTGCATACGCCCGGCGTGCTGACAAGCACACACCTGTGCCAGTTCATGGCGTATTCAGCACAGGAATCTGCATCGATGGAAACCAGACAAATGAAAGCTCAGGGAGGCAGCACCTGTGCAGGAAAGTATTTGTACTTCGAAGGGAAGGCCAATAATGAGAAAATACCTACCCGTGACAAATAGTTTTCATCATCCGCAGAATTTCACGGAGCAAGGTTGTTGGTGAGAGAAAAGGAAGCAGCTGACGGGAGGCACGCTCCACAGAATTATCTAGACCTGGAGCACGGGTGCCCTCAGGCACAAGGCGTTTCAGGCCTCGACATTGTAAGGAAAGTTCATTTAAGTACCTGAGTGAAGTTTCCTCCAGAGTCCCAACTCTACGTACCTGAAGTTGACTCGGGTTTCTGATCTTCCTGGGTTATGAAGGGCCACCATTCACCGTTATCCTTACACTCACGCGTCTCCTCCATCGACGTAAAAGGAACTGGGAGACACGCACCTGCTGGCAGCATCATTCAGCAGAGTTTTCTCCACGCAAAAGAGAGCTTTGTGGTGAAATGTCTTCCATGGAAAAACGTTTTCTAGCGAATTAGGATCTTCCCATCGCAATGACAATCTGAGAGAATTGACACCGAGGTTCTTGCCGCTGTACTTACAAGCATCTTCATGAGGCCGCACAGTGGTAAAGCACGGGATCCCAGGCGCTTTGCCCCTTTCCCCAGACCTGTGAAAATCAAAAAGGTGCTAGTGACCTGCGAGAAATGACGTTGCTGGAAGCGTCAGTGTACAGAGGCATGAGAACCTCTAAGGAGCCACTTGCGTGTGAAAACAGAATGCAGGCTGAACTTCATGGCCGGGTTCCTGATTTTCCGGAGTTCTCAGACACAAAGCACACTGCTGTGTGGGGCACGCTGGACTTGAGAAAGTCGCGGGACTCACGGTTTTCCCAGAGACCCAGGATTCTCAAAGAGTGAGCATAAGTTTGAAGAAAAACCACACTGCAGGAGGAGCCGTTGTGCTTTGAAACCTGCAACTAGCAAGATTTCCCCAAAACCATGACTCTCAGAAATATTGTGATCGTGAAGGACAGCCAGGGAGAGCAGATGTACTTCCAATAGTCCAAACGTAAATGAAACCTCAAATCTAAATCCTATCCTAAAATCAACCCAAATCTTAAGCCTAAACCTAACCCTAGGTCTAACTAAACCTAAGCAGAGGTCTACCCCTAAGCCGAGGTCTAACCCTGTATACTCCGAACCCTAAACTAAGGCTCACCCTAAACCAAGCCCTAACCTTAACCGTATGTCTAACCTAAGCCCACCCCTTATCCTATCTCCAAATCTGATGACACATGCAGCTCACCCTACAACTAACCGTGCTCCTCACCGTCACCCTTCTCCAAAACCTAACAACTCTATCCCTCACAAACCGTAAGCCTAATGCTAACTCGTAACCTCGCACACTTTCAAACCCTCACCCAAATATTAACCCTACCCATACCTAAACAGTCAAGTTTATCATAAGACTAAATGAGAAAACAGGTTCGTTCACCCTTAAGCACTAAACCCTACCGTTACCTTCAACCTCACACTCACCCTACATTGCAACCTTAACATAACGTGAATCCTAACCCCAGCCGTAACTCTCTCCTGAACGCTAACCCTATCCCTAAACATGTCCCAATGCCTACAGCTATGTGCCCGTCTAAAGTTAACCCTAATACTAAATCTTCTGTGCCGCAGTTTGGCAGCAGTTTCAAGAATTACACGGGAAAAGTTTTTTCTGCAAGAAAGAAACTGCAGGCGGCATGCGTGAACTGAATATCATGCGGCACGAGCTCTTTGCCATCAGATGCTAAAAGGGCCACGAGTGGGCGTTATAAAGAAACAGAAGTTTATTTCCCCCGTGCTCATCAACCTCTGTGGGGTCTCCGTTGCAGACACCTGACATTAAGACGATTGTCCGGAGACACATCAAGCTCCACTAGGTGGTCTTAGTGAGCCACGGGGACATGCCGCAAACACAGAATTCCAAAGAAGGCTGAACGTCCAGTATTGAATGGTAATTGCCCAGAAACGAAGCAGCACTCAGATCAGACTGGGGAACTTAAGCTGCCATTAGACAATGAGAATGTGAGACTCTCGTACGGCCCCAATTCACGGGTTCCTTAGATCCATGAAATTCCGTGTTGAATGTGCAGTCAGAATTGTGAAACCTCTGGAGGCTCTGTTCCGCAGACCCGGGTGTAGCTCCCAGAGGCACAATGGTGCTCCTCTGGAATTTGACATAAAACGTTTTCATTGGAATAAGGACCCTGGATCAAGCCCGGTAGAAGTTGGGAAAACGAAATTGCTGCATACGCCCGGCGTGCTGACAAGCACACACCTGTGCCAGTTCATGGCGTATTCAGCACAGGAATCTGCATCGATGGAAACCAGACAAATGAAAGCTCAGGGAGGCAGCACCTGTGCAGGAAAGTATTTGTACTTCGAAGGGAAGGCCAATAATGAGAAAATACCTACCCGTGACAAATAGTTTTCATCATCCGCAGAATTTCACGGAGCAAGGTTGTTGGTGAGAGAAAAGGAAGCAGCTGACGGGAGGCACGCTCCACAGAATTATCTAGACCTGGAGCACGGGTGCCCTCAGGCACAAGGCGTTTCAGGCCTCGACATTGTAAGGAAAGTTCATTTAAGTACCTGAGTGAAGTTTCCTCCAGAGTCCCAACTCTACGTACCTGAAGTTGACTCGGGTTTCTGATCTTCCTGGGTTATGAAGGGCCACCATTCACCGTTATCCTTACACTCACGCGTCTCCTCCATCGACGTAAAAGGAACTGGGAGACACGCACCTGCTGGCAGCATCATTCAGCAGAGTTTTCTCCACGCAAAAGAGAGCTTTGTGGTGAAATGTCTTCCATGGAAAAACGTTTTCTAGCGAATTAGGATCTTCCCATCGCAATGACAATCTGAGAGAATTGACACCGAGGTTCTTGCCGCTGTACTTACAAGCATCTTCATGAGGCCGCACAGTGGTAAAGCACGGGATCCCAGGCGCTTTGCCCCTTTCCCCAGACCTGTGAAAATCAAAAAGGCGCTAGTGACCTGCGAGAAATGACGTTGCTGGAAGCGTCAGTGTACAGAGGCATGAGAACCTCTAAGGAGCCACTTGCGTGTGAAAACAGAATGCAGGCTGAACTTCATGGCCGGGTTCCTGATTTTCCGGAGTTCTCAGACACAAAGCACACTGCTGTGTGGGGCACGCTGGACTTGAGAAAGTCGCGGGACTCACGGTTTTCCCAGAGACCCAGGATTCTCAAAGAGTGAGCATAAGTTTGACGAAAAACCACACTGCAGGAGGCGCCGTTGTGCTTTGAAACCTGCAACTAGCAAGATTTCCCCAAAACCATGACTCTCAGAAATATTGTGATCGTGAAGGACAGCCAGGGAGAGCAGATGTACTTCCAATAGTCCAAACGTAAATGAAACCTCAAATCTAAATCCTATCCTAAAATCAACCCAAATCTTAAGCCTAAACCTAACCCTAGGTCTAACTAAACCTAAGCAGAGGTCTACCCCTAAGCCGAGGTCTAACCCTGTATACTCCGAACCCTAAACTAAGGCTCACCCTAAACCAAGCCCTAACCTTAACCGTATGTCTAACCTAAGCCCATCCCTTATCCTATCTCCAAATCTGATGACACATGCAGCTCACCCTACAACTAACCTTGCTCCTCACCGTCACCCTTCTCCAAAACCTAACAACTCTATCCCTCACAAACCGTAAGCCTAATGCTAACTCGCAACCTTGCACACTTTCAAACCGTCACCGAAATATTAACCCTACCCATACCTAAACAGTCAAGTTTATCATAAGACTAAATGAGAAAACAGGTTCGTTCACCCTTAAGCACTAAACCCTACCGTTACCTTCAACCTCACACTCACCCTACATTGCAACCTTAACATAACGTGAATCCTAACCCCAGCCGTAACTCTCTCCTGAACGCTAACCCTATCCCTAAACGTGTCCCAATGCCTACAGCTATGTGCCCGTCTAAAGTTAACCCTAAAACTAAATCTTCTGTGCCACAGTTTGGCAGCAGTTTCAAGAATTACACGGGAAAAGTTTTTTCTGCAAGAAAGAAACTGCAGGCAGCATGCGTGAACTGAATATCATGCGGCACGAGCTCTTTGCCATCAGATGCTAAAAGGGCCACGAGTAGGCGTTTAAAGAAACACAAGTTTATTTCCCCCGTGTTCATCAACCTCTGTGGGGTCTCCGTTGCAGGCGCCTGACATTAAGACGATTGTCCGGAGACACATCAACCTCCACTAGGTGGTCTTAGTGAGCCACGGGGACATGCCCCAAACACAGAATTCCAAAGAAGGCTGAACGTCCAGTATTGAATGGTAATTGCCCAGAAACGAAGCAGCACCCAGATCAGACTGGGAAACTAAAGCTGCCATTAGACAATGAGAATGTGAGACTCTCGTACGGCCACAATTCACGGGTTCCTTAGATCCATGAAATTCCGTGTTGAATGTGCAGTCAGAATTGTGAAACCTCTGGAGGCTCTGTTCCGCAGACCCGGGTGTAGCTCCCAGAGGCACAATGGTGCTCCTCTGGAATTTGACATAAAACGTTTTCATTGGAATAAGGACCCTGGATCAAGCCCGGTAGAAGTTGGGAAAACGAAATTGCTGCATACGCCCGGCGTGCTGACAAGCACACACCTGTGCTAGTCCATGGCGTATTCAGCACAGGAATCTGCATCGATGGAGCCCAGACAAATGAAAGCTCAGGGAGGCAGCACCTGTGTAGGAAAGTATTTGTACTTCGAAGGGAAGGCCAATAATGAGAAAATACCTACCCGTGACAAATAGTTTTCATCATCCGCAGAATTTCATGGAGCAAGGTTGTTGGTGAGAGAAAAGGAAGCAGCTGACGGGAGGCACGCTCCACAGAATTATCTAGGCCTGGAGCACGGGTGCCCTCAGGCACAAGGCGTTTCAGGCCTCGACATTGTAAGGAAAGTTCATTTAAGTACCTGAGTGAAGTTTCCTCCAGAGTCCCAACTCTACGTTCCTGAAGTTGACTCGGGTTTCTGATCTTCCTGGGTTATGAAGGGCCACCATTCACCGTTATCCTTACACTCACGCGTCTCCTCCATCGACGTAAAAGGACCTGGGAGACACGCACCTGCTGGCAGCATCATTCAGCAGAGTTTTCTCCACGCAAAAGAGAGCTTTGTGGTGAAATGTCTTCCATGGAAAAACGTTTTCTAGCGAATTAGGATCTTCCCATCGCAATGACAATCTGAGAGAATTGACACCGAGGTTCTTGCCGCTGTACTTACAAGCATCTTCATGAGGCCGCACAGTGGTAAAGCACGGGATCCCAGGCGCTTTGCCCCTTTCCCCAGACCTGTGAAAATCAAAAAGGCGCTAGTGACCTGCGAGAAATGACGTTGCTGGAAGCGTCAGTGTACAGAGGCATGAGAACCTCTAAGGAGCCACTTGCGTGTGAAAACAGAATGCAGGCTGAACTTCATGGCCGGGTTCCTGATTTTCCGGAGTTCTCAGACACAAAGCACACTGCTGTGTGGGGCACGCTGGACTTGAGAAAGTCGCGGGACTCACGGTTTTCCCAGAGACCCAGGATTCTCAAAGAGTGAGCATAAGTTTGACGAAAAACCACACTGCAGGAGGCGCCGTTGTGCTTTGAAACCTGCAACTAGCAAGATTTCCCCAAAACCATGACTCTCAGAAATATTGTGATCATGAAGGACAGCCAGGGAGAGCAGATGTACTTCCAATAGTCCAATCGTAAATGAAACCTCAAATCTAAATCCTATCCTAAAATCAACCCAAATCTTAAGCCTAAACCTAACCCTAGGTCTAACTAAACCTAAGCAGAGGTCTACCCCTAAGCCGAGGTCTAACCCTGTATACTCCGAACCCTAAACTAAGGCTCACCCTAAACCAAGCCCTAACCTTAACCGTATGTCTAACCTAAGCCCACCCCTTATCCTATCTCCAAATCTGATGACACATGCAGCTCACCCTACAACTAACCTTGCTCCTCACCGTCACCCTTCTCCAAAACCTAACAACTCTATCCCTCACAAACCGTAAGCCTAATGCTAACTCGTAACCTTGCACACTTTCAAACCCTCACCCAAATATTAACCCTACCCATACCTAAACAGTCAAGTTTATCATAAGACTAAATGAGAAAACAGGTTCGTTCACCCTGAAGCACTAAACCCTACCGTTACCTTCAACCTCACACTCACCCTACATTGCAACCTTAACATAACGTGAATCCTAACCCCAGCCGTAACTCTCTCCTGAACGCTAACCCTATCCCTAAACGTGTCCCTATGCCTACAGCTATGTGCCCGTCTAAAATTAACCTTAAAACTAAATCTTCTCTGTCGCATTTTGGCAGCAGTTCCAAGAATTACACGGGAAAAGTTTTTTCTGCAAGAAAGAAACTGCAGGCGGCATGCGTGAACTGAATATCATGCGGCACGAGCTCTTTGCCATCAGATGCTAAAAGGGCCACGAGTGGGCGGTATAAAGAAACAGAAGTTTATTTCCCCCGTGTTCATCAACCTCTGTGGGGTCTCCGTTGCAGGCGCCTGACATTAAGACGATTGTCCGGAGACACATCAAGCTCCACTAGGTGGTCTCAGTGAGCCACGGGGACATGCCGCAAACACAGAATTCCAAAGAAGGCTGAACGTCCAGTATTGAATGGTAATTGCCCATAAACGAAGCAGCACCCAGATCAGACTGGGAAACTTAAGCTGCCATTAGACAATGAGAATGTGAGACTCTCGTACGGCCACAATTCACGGGTTCCTTAGATCCATGAAATTCCGTGTTGAATGTGCAGTCAGAATTGTGAAACCTCTGGAGGCTCTGTTCCGCAGACCCGGGTGTAGCTCCCAGAGGCACAATGGTGCTCCTCTGGAATTTGACATAAAACGTTTTCATTGGAATAAGGACCCTGGATCAAGCCCGGTAGAAGTTGGGAAAACGAAATTGCTGCATACGCCCGGCGTGCTGAAAAGCACACACCTGTGCCAGTCCATGGCGTATTCAGTACAGGAATCTGCATCGATGGAGCCCAAACAAATGAAAGCTCAGGGAGGCAGCACCCGTGTAGGAAAGTATTTGTACTTCGAAGGGAAGGCCAATAATGAGAAAATATCTACCCGTGACAAATAGTTTTCATCATCCGCAGAATTTCACGGAGCAAGGTTGTTGGTGAGAGAAAAGGAAGCAGCTGACGGGAGTCACGCTCCACAGAATTATCTAGGCCTGGAGCACGGGTGCCCTCAGGCACAAGGCGTTTCAGGCATCGACATTGTAAGGAAAGTTCATTTAAGTACCTGAGTGAAGTTTCCTCCAGAGTCCCAACTCTACGTTCCTGAAGTTGACTCGGGTTTCTGATCTTCCTGGGTTATGAAGGGCCACCATTCACCGTTATCCTTACACTCACGCGTCTCCTCCATCGACGTAAAAGGAACTGGGAGACACGCACCTGCTGGCAGCATCATTCAGCAGAGTTTTCTCCACGCAAAAGAGAGCTTTGTGGTGAAATGTCTTCCATGGAAAAACGTTTTCTAGCGAATTAGGATCTTCCCATCACAATGACAATCTGAGGGAATTGACACCGAGGTTCTTGCCGCTGTACTTACAAGCATCTTCATGAGGCCGCACAGTGGTAAAGCACGGGATCCCAGGCGCTTCGCCCCTTTCCCCAGACCTGTGAAAATCAAACAGGCGCTAGTGACCTGCGAGAAATGACGTTGCTGGAAGCGTCTGTGTACAGAGGCATGAGAACCTCCAAGGAGCCACTTGCGTGTGAAAACAGAATGCAGGCTGAACTTCATGGCCGGGTTTCTGATTTTCCGGAGTTCTCAGACACAAAGCACACTGCTGCGTGGGGCACGCTGGACTTGAGAAAGTCGCGGGACTCACGGTTTTCCCAGAGACCCAGGATTCTCAAAGAGCGAGCATAAGTTTGACGGAAAACCACACTGCAGGAGGCGCCGTTGTGCTTTGAAACCTGCAACTAGCAAGATTTCCCCAAAACCATGACTCTCAGAAATATTGTGATCTTGAAGGATAGCCAGGGAGAGCAGATGTACTTCCAATAGTCCAAACGTAAATGAAACCTCAAATCTAAATCCTATCCTAAAATCAACCCGAATCCTAAGCCTAAACCTAACCCTAGGTCTAACTAAACCTAAGCAGAGGTCTACACCTAAGCCGAGGTCTAACTCTGTATACTCTGAACCCTATACTAAGGCTCACCCTAAACCAAGCCCTAACCTTAACCGTATGTCTAACCTAAGCCCACCCCTTATCCTATCTCCAAATCTGATGTTCACATGCAGCTCACCCTACAACTAACCTTGCTCCTCGCCGTCACCCTTCTCCAAAACCTAACAACTCTATCCCTCACAAACCGTAAGCCTAATGCTAACTCGTAACCTCGCACACTTTCAAACCGTCACCGAAATATTAACCCTACCCATACCTAAACAGTCAAGTTTATCATAAGACTAAATGAGAAAACAGGTTCGTTCACCCTTAAGCACTAAACCCTACCGTTACCTTCAACCTCACACTCACCCTACATTGCAACCTTAACATAACGTGAATCCTAACCCCAGCCGTAACTCTCTCCTGAACGCTAACCCTATCCCTAAACGTGTCCCAATGCCTACAGCTATGTGCCCGTCTAAAGTTAACCCTAAAACTAAATCTTCTGTGCCGCAGTTTGGCAGCAGTTTCAAGAATTACACGGGAAAAGTTTTTTCTGCAAGAAAGAAACTGCAGGCGGCATGCGTGAACTGAATATCATGCGGCACGAGCTCTTTGCCATCAGATGCTAAAAGGGCCACGAGTGGGCGTTATAAAGAAACAGAATTTTATTTCCCCCGTGCTCATCAACCACTGTGGGGTCTCTGTTGCAGGCGCCTGACATTAAGACGATTGTCCGGAGACACATCAAGCTCCACTAGGTGGTCTTAGTGAGCCACGGGGACATGCCGCAAACACAGAATTCCAAAGAAGGCTGAACGTCCAGTATTGAATGGTAATTGCCCAGAAACGAAGCAGCACTCAGATCAGACTGGGAAACTTAAGCTGCCATTAGACAATGAGAATGTGAGACTCTCGTACGGCCACAATTCACGGGTTCCTTAGATCCATGAAATTCCGTGTTGAATGTGCAGTCAGAATTGTGAAACCTCTGAAGGCTCTGTTCCGCAGACCCGGGTGTAGCTCCCAGAGGCACAATGGTGCTCCTCTGGAATTTGACATAAAACGTTTTCATTGGAATAAGGACCCTGGATCAAGCCCGGTAGAAGTTGGGAAAACGAAATTGCTGCATACGCCCGGCGTGCTGACAAGCACACACCTGTGCCAGTCCATGGCGTATTCAGCACAGGAATCTGCATCGATGGAGCCCAGACAAATGAAAGCTCAGGGAGGCAGCACCCATGTAGGAAAGTATTTGTACTTCGAAGGGAAGGCCAATAATGAGAAAATACCTACCCGTGACAAATAGTTTTCATCATCCGCAGAATTCCACGGAGCAAGGTTGTTGGTGAGAGAAAAGGAAGCAGCTGACGGGAGGCACGCTCCACAGAATTATCTAGGCCTGGAGCACGGGTGCCCTCAGGCACAAGGCGTTTCAGGCCTCGACATTGTAAGGAAAGTTCATTTAATTACCTGAGTGAAGTTTCCTCCGGAGTCCCACATCTACGTTCCTGAAGTTGACTCGGGTTTCTGATCTTCCTGGGTTATGAAGGGCCACCATTCACCGTTATCCTTACACTCACGCGTCTCCTCCATCGACGTAAAAGGAACTGGGAGACACGCACCTGCTGGCAGCATCATTCAGCAGAGTTTTCTCCACACAAAAGAGAGCTTTGTGGTGAAATGTCTTCCATGGAAAAACGTTTTCTAGCGAATGAGGATCTTCCCATCGCAATGACAATCTGAGAGAATTGACACCGAGGTTCTTGCCGCTGTACTTACAAGCATCTTCATGAGGCCGCACAGTGGTAAAGCACGGGATCCCAGGCGCTTCGCCCCTTTCCCCAGACCTGTGAAAATCAAACAGGCGCTAGTGACCTGCGAGAAATGACGTTGCTGGAAGCGTCAGTGTACAGAGGCATGAGAACCTCTAAGGAGCCACTTGCGTGTGAAAACAGAATGCAGGCTGAACTTCATGGCCGGGTTGCTGATTTTCCGGAGTTCTCAGACACAAAGCACACTGCTGCGTGGGGCACGCTGGACTTGAGAAAGTCGCGGGACTCACGGTTTTCCCAGAGACCCAGGATTCTCAAAGAGCGAGCATAAGTTTGACGGAAAACCACACTGCAGGAGGCGCCGTTGTGCTTTGAAACCTGCAACTAGCAAGATTTCCCCTAAACCATGACTCTCAGAAACATTGTGATCGTGAAGGACAACCAGGGAGAGCAGATGTTCTTCCAATAGTCCAAACGTAAATGAAACCTCAAATCTAAATCCTATCCTAAAATCAACCCGAATCCTAAGCCTAAACCTAACCCTAGGTCTAACTAAACCTAAGCAGAGGTCTACACCTAAGCCGAGGTCTAATTCTGTATACTCTGAACCCTAAACTAAGGCTCACCCTAAACCAAGCCCTAACCTTAACCGTATGTCTAACCTAAGCCCACCCCTTATCCTATCTCCAAATCTGATGTTCACATGCAGCTCACCCTACAACTAACCTTGCTCCTCGCCGTCACCCTTCTCCAAAACCTAACAACTCTATCCCTCACAAACCGTAAGCCTAATGCTAACTCGTAACCTCGCACACTTTCAAACCGTCACCGAAATATTAACCCTACCCATACCTAAACAGTCAAGTTTATCATAAGACTAAATGAGAAAACAGGTTCGTTCACCCTTAAGCACTAAACCCTACCGTTACATTCAACCTCACACTCACCCTACATTGCAACCTTAACATAACGTGAATCCTAACCCTAGCCGTAACTCTCTCCTGAACGCTAACCCTATCCCTAAACGTGTCCCAATGCCTACAGCTATGTGCCCGTCTAAAGTTAACCCTAAAACTAAATCTTCTGTGCCGCAGTTTGGCAGCAGTTTCAAGAATTACACGGGAAAAGTTTTTTCTGCAAGAAAGAAACTGCAGGCGGCATGCGTGAACTGAATATCATGCGGCAAGAGCTCTTTGCCATCAGATGCTTAAAGGGCCACGAGTTGGGCGTTATAAAGAAACAGAAGTTTATTTCCCCCGTGCTCATCAACCACTGTGGGGTCTCGGTTGCAGGCGCCTGACATTAAGACGATTGTACGGAGACACATCAAGCTTCACTAGGTGGTCTTAGTGAGCCACGGGGACATGCCGCAAACACAGAATTCCAAAGAAGGCTGAACGTCCAGTATTGAATGGTAATTGCCCAGAAACGAAGCAGCACTCAGAATAGACTGGGAAACTTAAGCTGCCATTAGACAATGAGAATGTGAGACTCTCGTACGGCCACAATTCACGGGTTCCTTAGATCCATGAAATTCCGTGTTGAATGTGCAGTCAGAATTGTGAAACCTCTGGAGGCTCTGTTCCGCAGACCCGGGTGTAGCTCCCAGAGGCACAATGGTGCTCCTCTGGAATTTGACATAAAACGTTTTCATTGGAATAAGGACCCTGGATCAAGCCCGGTAGAAGTTGGGAAAAAGAAATTGCTGCATACGCCCGGCGTGCTGAAAAGCACACACCTGTGCCAGTCCATGGCGTATTCAGCACAGGAATCTGCATCGATGGAGCCCAGACAAATGAAAGCTCAGGGAGGCAGCACCCGTGTAGGAAAGTATTTGTACTTCGAAGGGAAGGCCAATAATGAGAAAATACCTAGCCATGACAAATAGTTTTCATCATCCGCAGAATTCCACGGAGCAAGGTTGTTGGTGAGAGAAAAGGAAGCAGCTGACGGGAGGCACGCTCCACAGAATTATCTAGGCCTGGAGCACGGGTGCCCTCAGGCACAAGGCGTTTCAGGCCTCGACATTGTAAGGAAAGTTCATTTAAGTACCTGAGTGAAGTTTCCTCCAGAGTCCCAACTCTACGTACCTGAAGTTGACTCGGGTTTCTGATCTTCCTGGGTTATGAAGGGCCACCATTCACCGTTATCCTTACACTCACGCGTCTCCTCCATCGACGTAAAAGGAACTGGGAGACACGCCCCTGCTGGCAGCATCATTCAGCAGAGTTTTCTCCACGCAAAAGAGAGCTTTGTGGTGAAATGTCTTCCATGGAAAAACGTTTTCTAGCGAATTAGGATCTTCCCATCGCAATGACAATCTGAGAGAATTGACACCGAGGTTCTTGCCGCTGTACTTACAAGCATCTTCATGAGGCCGCACAGTGGTAAAGCACGGGATCCCAGGCGCTTCGCCCCTTTCCCCAGACCTGTGAAAATCAAACAGGCGCTAGTGACCTGCGAGAAATGACGTTGCTGGAAGCGTCTGTGTACAGAGGCATGAGAACCTCCAAGAGCCACTTGCGTGTGAAAACAGAATGCAGGCTGAACTTCATGGCCGGGTTTCTGATTTTCCGGAGTTCTCAGACACAAAGCACACTGCTGCGTGGGGCACGCTGGACTTGAGAAAGTCGCGGGACTCACGGTTTTCCCAGAGACCCAGGATTATCAAAGAGCGAGCATAAGTTTGACGGAAAACCACACTGCAGGAGGCGCCGTTGTGCTTTGAAACCTGCAACTAGCAAGATTTCCCCAAAACCATGACTCTCAGAAATATTGTGATCTTGAAGGACAGCCAGGGAGAGCAGATGTACTTCCAATAGTCCAAACGTAAATGAAACCTCAAATCTAAATCCTATCCTAAAATCAACCCGAATCCTAAGCCTAAACCTAACCCTAGGTCTAACTAAACCTAAGCAGAGGTCTACACCTAAGCCAAGGTCTAACTCTGTATACTCTGAACCCTATACTAAGGCTCACCCTAAACCAAGCCCTAACCTTAACCGTATGTCTAACCTAAGCCCACCCCTTATCCTATCTCCAAATCTGATGTTCACATGCAGCTCACCCTACAACTAACCTTGCTCCTCGCCGTCACCCTTCTCCAAAACCTAACAACTCTATCCCTCACAAACCGTAAGCCTAATGCTAACTCGTAACCTCGCACACTTTCAAACCGTCACCGAAATATTAACCCTACCCATACCTAAACAGTCAAGTTTATCATAAGACTAAATGAGAAAACAGGTTCGTTCACCCTTAAGCACTAAACCCTACCGTTACCTTCAACCTCACACTCACCCTACATTGCAACCTTAACATAACGTGAATCCTAACCCCAGCCGTAACTCTCTCCTGAACGCTAACCCTATCCCTAAACGTGTCCCAATGCCTACAGCTATGTGCCCGTCTAAAGTTAACCCTAAAACTAAATCTTCTGTGCCGCAGTTTGGCAGCAGTTTCAAGAATTACACGGGAAAAGTTTTTTCTGCAAGAAAGAAACTGCAGGCGGCATGCGTGAACTGAATATCATGCGGCACGAGCTCTTTGCCATCAGATGCTAAAAGGGCCACGAGTGGGCGTTATAAAGAAACAGAAGTTTATTTCCCCCGTGCTCATCAACCACTGTGGGGTCTCGGTTGCAGGCGCCTGACATTAAGACGATTGTCCGGAGACACATCAAGCTCCACTAGGTGGTCTTAGTGAGCCACGGGGACATGCCGCAAACACAGAATTCCAAAGAAGGCTGAACGTCCAGTATTGAATGGTAATTGCCCAGAAACGAAGCAGCACCCAGATCAGACTGGGAAACTTAAGCTGCCATTAGACAATGAGAATGTGAGACTCTCGTACGGCCACAATTCACGGGTTCCTTAGATCCATGAAATTCCGTGTTGAATGTGCAGTCAGAATTGTGAAACCTCTGAAGGCTCTGTTCCGCAGACCCGGGTGTAGCTCCCAGAGGCACAATGGTGCTCCTCTGGAATTTGACATAAAACGTTTTCATTGGAATAAGGACCCTGGATCAAGCCCGGTAGAAGTTGGGAAAACGAAATTGCTGCATACGCCCGGCGTGCTGACAAGCACACACCTGTGACAGTCCATGGCGTATTCAGCACAGGAATCTGCATCGATGGAGCCCAGACAAATGAAAGCTCAGGGAGGCAGCACCCATGTAGGAAAGTATTTGTACTTCGAAGGGAAGGCCAATAATGAGAAAATACCTACCCGTGACAAATAGTTTTCATCATCCACAGAATTCCACGGAGCAAGGTTGTTGGTGAGAGAAAAGGAAGCAGCTGACGGGAGGCACGCTCCACAGAATTATCTAGGCCTGGAGCACGGGTGCCCTCAGGCACAAGGCGTTTCAGGCCTCGACATTGTAAGGAAAGTTCATTTAATTACCTGAGTGAAGTTTCCTCCGGAGTCCCACATCTACGTTCCTGAAGTTGACTCGGGTTTCTGATCTTCCTGGGTTATGAAGGGCCACCATTCACCGTTATCCTTACACTCACGCGTCTCCTCCATCGACGTAAAAGGAACTGGGAGACACGCACCTGCTGGCAGCATCATTCAGCAGAGTTTTCTCCACACAAAAGAGAGCTTTGTGGTGAAATGTCTTCCATGGAAAAACGTTTTCTAGCGAATTAGGATCTTCCCATCGCAATGACAATCTGAGAGAATTGACACCGAGGTTCTTGCCGCTGTACTTACAAGCATCTTCATGAGGCCGCACAGTGGTAAAGCACGGGATCCCAGGCGCTTCGCCCCTTTCCCCAGACCTGTGAAAATCAAACAGGCGCTAGTGACCTGCGAGAAATGACGTTGCTGGAAGCGTCAGTGTACAGAGGCATGAGAACCTCTAAGGAGCCACTTGCGTGTGAAAACAGAATGCAGGCTGAACTTCATGGCCGGGTTTCTGATTTTCCGGAGTTCTCAGACACAAAGCACACTGCTGCGTGGGGCACGCTGGACTTGAGAAAGTCGCGGGACTCACGGTTTTCCCAGAGACCCAGGATTCTCAAAGAGCGAGCATAAGTTTGACGGAAAACCACACTGCAGGAGGCGCCGTTGTGCTTTGAAACCTGCAACTAGCAAGATTTCCCCTAAACCATGACTCTCAGAAACATTGTGATCGTGAAGGACAACCAGGGAGAGCAGATTTTCTTCCAATAGTCCAAACGTAAATGAAACCTCAAATCTAAATCCTATCCTAAAATCAACCCGAATCCTAAGCCTAAACCTAACCCTAGGTCTAACTAAACCTAAGCAGAGGTCTACACCTAAGCCGAGGTCTAACTCTGTATACTCTGAACCCTAAACTAAGGCTCACCCTAAACCAAGCCCTAACCTTATCCGTATGTCTAACCTAAGCCCACCCCTTATCCTATCTCCAAATCTGATGTTCACATGCAGCTCACCCTACAACTAACCTTGCTCCTCGCCGTCACCCTTCTCCAAAACCTAACAACTCTATCCCTCACAAACCGTAAGCCTAATGCTAACTCGTAACCTCGCACACTTTCAAACCGTCACCGAAATATTAACCCTACCCATACCTAAACAGTCAAGTTTATCATAAGACTAAATGAGAAAACAGGTTCGTTCACCCTTAAGCACTAAACCCTACCGTTACCTTCAAACTCACACTCACCCTACATTGCAACCTTAACATAACGTGAATCCTAACCCTAACCGTAACTCTCTCCTGAACGCTAACCCTATCCCTAAACGTGTCCCAATGCCTACAGCTATGTGCCCGTCTAAAGTTAACCCTAAAACTAAATCTTCTGTGCCGCAGTTTGGCAGCAGTTTCAAGAATTACACGGGAAAAGTTTTTTCTGCAAGAAAGAAACTGCAGGCGGCATGCGTGAACTGAATATCATGCGGCAGGAGCTCTTTGCCATCAGATGCTTAAAGGGCCACGAGTTGGGCGTTATAAAGAAACAGAAGTTTATTTCCCCCGTGCTCATCAACCACTGTGGGGTCTCGGTTGCAGGCGCCTGACATTAAGACGATTGTACGGAGACACATCAAGCTTCACTAGGTGGTCTTAGTGAGCCACGGGGACATGCCGCAAACACAGAATTCCAAAGAAGGCTGA
The DNA here is from genome assembly GCF_050624435.1 of Tenrec ecaudatus. Lineage (NCBI taxonomy): Eukaryota > Metazoa > Chordata > Mammalia > Afrosoricida > Tenrecidae > Tenrec > Tenrec ecaudatus. The sequence continues at coordinate 271,537,862 of NC_134530.1, read as the reverse complement.
ACGTCCAGTATTGAATGGTAATTGCCCAGAAACGAAGCAGCACTCAGAATAGACTGGGAAACTTAAGCTGCCATTAGACAATGAGAATGTGAGACTCTCGTACGGCCACAATTCACGGGTTCCTTAGATCCATGAAATTCCGTGTTGAATGTGCAGTCAGAATTGTGAAACCTCTGGAGGCTCTGTTCCGCAGACCCGGGTGTAGCTCCCAGAGGCACAATGGTGCTCCTCTGGAATTTGACATAAAACGTTTTCATTGGAATAAGGACCCTGGATCAAGCCCGGTAGAAGTTGGGAAAACGAAATTGCTGCATACGCCCGGCGTGCTGAAAAGCACACACCTGTGCCAGTCCATGGCGTATTCAGCACAGGAATCTGCATCGATGGAGCCCAGACAAATGAAAGCTCAGGGAGGCAGCACCCGTGTAGGAAAGTATTTGTACTTCGAAGGGAAGGCCAATAATGAGAAAATACCTAGCCATGACAAATAGTTTTCATCATCCGCAGAATTCCACGGAGCAAGGTTGTTGGTGAGAGAAAAGGAAGCAGCTGACGGGAGGCACGCTCCACAGAATTATCTAGGCCTGGAGCACGGGTGCCCTCAGGCACAAGGCGTTTCAGGCCTCGACATTGTAAGGAAAGTTCATTTAAGTACCTGAGTGAAGTTTCCTCCGGAGTCCCACATCTACGTTCCTGAAGTTGACTCGGGTTTCTGATCTTCCTGGGTTATGAAGGGCCACCATTCACCGTTATCCTTACACTCACGCGTCTCCTCCATCGAGGTAAAAGGAACTGGGAGACACGCACCTGCTGGCAGCATCATTCAGCAGAGTTTTCTCCACACAAAAGAGAGCTTTGTGGTGAAATGTCTTCCATGGAAAAACGTTTTCTAGCGAATTAGGATCTTCCCATCGCAATGACAATCTGAGAGAATTGACACCGAGGTTCTTGCCGCTGTACTTACAAGCATCTTCATGAGGCCGCACAGTGGTAAAGCACGGGATCCCAGGCGCTTCGCCCCTTTCCCCAGACCTGAGAAAATCAAACAGGCGCTAGTGACCTGCGAGAAATGACGTTGCTGGAAGCGTCAGTGTACAGAGGCATGAGAACCTCTAAGGAGCCACTTGCGTGTGAAAGCAGAATGCAGGCTGAACTTCATGGCCGGGTTCCTGATTTTCCGGAGTTCTCAGACACAAAGCACACTGCTGCGTGGGGCCCACTGGACTTGAGAAAGTCGCGGGACACGGTTTTCCCAGAGACCCAGGATTCTCAAAGAGCGAGCATAAGTTTGACGGAAAACCACACTGCAGGAGGCGCCGTTGTGCTTTGAAACCTGCAACTAGCAAGATTTCCCCAAAACCATGACTCTCAGAAATATTGTGATCGTGAAGGACAGCCAGGGAGAGCAGATGTACTTCCAATAGTCCAAACGTAAATGAAACCTCAAATCTAAATCCTATCCTAAAATCAACCCGAATCCTAAGCCTAAACCTAACCCTAGGTCTAACTAAACCTAAGCAGAGGTCTACACCTAAGCCAAGGTCTAACTCTGTATACTCTGAACCCTAAACTAAGGCTCACCCTAAACCAAGCCCTAACCTTAACCGTATGTCTAACCTAAGCCCACCCCTTATCCTATCTCCAAATCTGATGTTCACATGCAGCTCACCCTACAACTAACCTTGCTCCTCGCCGTCACCCTTCTCCAAAACCTAACAACTCTATCCCTCACAAACCGTAAGCCTAATGCTAACTCGTAACCTCGCACACTTTCAAACCGTCACCGAAATATTAACCCTACCCATACCTAAACAGTCAAGTTTATCATAAGACTAAATGAGAAAACAGGTTCGTTCACCCTTAAGCACTAAACCCTACCGTTACCTTCAACCTCACACTCACCCTACATTGCAACCTTAACATAACGTGAATCCTAACCCCAGCCGTAACTCTCTCCTGAACGCTAACCCTATCCCTAAACGTGTCCCAATGCCTACAGCTATGTGCCCGTCTAAAGTTAACCCTAAAACTAAATCTTCTGTGCCGCAGTTTGGCAGCAGTTTCAAGAATTACACGGGAAAAGTTTTTTCTGCAAGAAAGAAACTGCAGGGGGCATGCGTGAACTGAATATCATGCGGCACGAGCTCTTTGCCATCAGATGCTAAAAGGGCCACGAGTGGGCGTTATAAAGAAACAGAAGTTTATTTCCCCCGTGCTCATCAACCACTGTGGGGTCTCGGTTGCAGGCGCCTGACATTAAGACGATTGTCCGGAGACACATCAAGCTCCACTAGGTGGTCTTAGTGAGCCACGGGGACATGCCGCAAACACAGAATTCCAAAGAAGGCTGAACGTCCAGTATTGAATGGTAATTGCCCAGAAACGAAGCAGCACTCAGATCAGACTGGGAAACTTAAGCTGCCATTAGACAATGAGAATGTGAGACTCTCGTACGGCCACAATTCACGGGTTCCTTAGATCCATGAAATTCCGTGTTGAATGTGCAGTCAGAATTGTGAAACCTCTGAAGGCTCTGTTCCGCAGACCCGGGTGTAGCTCCCAGAGGCACAATGGTGCTCCTCTGGAATTTGACATAAAACGTTTTCATTGGAATAAGGACCCTGGATCAAGCCCGGTAGAAGTTGGGAAAACGAAATTGCTGCATACGCCCGGCGTGCTGACAAGCACACACCTGTGACAGTCCATGGCGTATTCAGCACAGGAATCTGCATCGATGGAGCCCAGACAAATGAAAGCTCAGGGAGGCAGCACCCATGTAGGAAAGTATTTGTACTTCGAAGGGAAGGCCAATAATGAGAAAATACCTACCCGTGACAAATAGTTTTCATCATCCGCAGAATTCCACGGAGCAAGGTTGTTGGTGAGAGAAAAGGAAGCAGCTGACGGGAGGCACGCTCCACAGAATTATCTAGGCCTGGAGCACGGGTGCCCTCAGGCACAAGGCGTTTCAGGCCTCGACATTGTAAGGAAAGTTCATTTAATTACCTGAGTGAAGTTTCCTCCGGAGTCCCACATCTACGTTCCTGAAGTTGACTCGGGTTTCTGATCTTCCTGGGTTATGAAGGGCCACCATTCACCGTTATCCTTACACTCACGCGTCTCCTCCATCGACGTAAAAGGAACTGGGAGACACGCACCTGCTGGCAGCATCATTCAGCAGAGTTTTCTCCACACAAAAGAGAGCTTTGTGGTGAAATGTCTTCCATGGAAAAACGTTTTCTAGCGAATTAGGATCTTCCCATCGCAATGACAATCTGAGAGAATTGACACCGAGGTTCTTGCCGCTGTACTTACAAGCATCTTCATGAGGCCGCACAGTGGTAAAGCACGGGATCCCAGGCGCTTCGCCCCTTTCCCCAGACCTGTGAAAATCAAACAGGCGCTAGTGACCTGCGAGAAATGACGTTGCTGGAAGCGTCAGTGTACAGAGGCATGAGAACCTCTAAGGAGCCACTTGCGTGTGAAAACAGAATGCAGGCTGAACTTCATGGCCGGGTTTCTGATTTTCCGGAGTTCTCAGACACAAAGCACACTGCTGCGTGGGGCACGCTGGACTTGAGAAAGTCGCGGGACTCACGGTTTTCCCAGAGACCCAGGATTCTCAAAGAGCGAGCATAAGTTTGACGGAAAACCACACTGCAGGAGGCGCCGTTGTGCTTTGAAACCTGCAACTAGCAAGATTTCCCCTAAACCATGACTCTCAGAAACATTGTGATCGTGAAGGACAACCAGGGAGAGCAGATTTTCTTCCAATAGTCCAAACGTAAATGAAACCTCAAATCTAAATCCTATCCTAAAATCAACCCGAATCCTAAGCCTAAACCTAACCCTAGGTCTAACTAAACCTAAGCAGAGGTCTACACCTAAGCCGAGGTCTAACTCTGTATACTCTGAACCCTAAACTAAGGCTCACCCTAAACCAAGCCCTAACCTTAACCGTATGTCTAACCTAAGCCCACCCCTTATCCTATCTCCAAATCTGATGTTCACATGCAGCTCACCCTACAACTAACCTTGCTCCTCGCCGTCACCCTTCTCCAAAACCTAACAACTCTATCCCTCACAAACCGTAAGCCTAATGCTAACTCGTAACCTCGCACACTTTCAAACCGTCACCGAAATATTAACCCTACCCATACCTAAACAGTCAAGTTTATCATAAGACTAAATGAGAAAACAGGTTCGTTCACCCTTAAGCACTAAACCCTACCGTTACCTTCAAACTCACACTCACCCTACATTGCAACCTTAACATAACGTGAATCCTAACCCTTGCTGTAACTCTCTCCTGAACGCTAACCCTATCCCTAAACGTGTCCCAATGCCTACAGCTATGTGCCCGTCTAAAGTTAACCCTAAAACTAAATCTTCTGTGCCGCAGTTTGGCAGCAGTTTCAAGAATTACACGGGAAAAGTTTTTTCTGCAAGAAAGAAACTGCAGGCGGCATGCGTGAACTGAATATCATGCGGCAAGAGCTCTTTGCCATCAGATGCTTAAAGGGCCACGAGTTGGGCGTTATAAAGAAACAGAAGTTTATTTCCCCCGTGCTCATCAACCACTGTGGGGTCTCGGTTGCAGGCGCCTGACATTAAGACGATTGTACGGAGACACATCAAGCTTCACTAGGTGGTCTTAGTGAGCCACGGGGACATGCCGCAAACACAGAATTCCAAAGAAGGCTGAACGTCCAGTATTGAATGGTAATTGCCCAGAAACGAAGCAGCACTCAGAATAGACTGGGAAACTTAAGCTGCCATTAGACAATGAGAATGTGAGACTCTCGTACGGCCACAATTCACGGGTTCCTTAGATCCATGAAATTCCGTGTTGAATGTGCAGTCAGAATTGTGAAACCTCTGGAGGCTCTGTTCCGCAGACCCGGGTGTAGCTCCCAGAGGCACAATGGTGCTCCTCTGGAATTTGACATAAAACGTTTTCATTGGAATAAGGACCCTGGATCAAGCCCGGTAGAAGTTGGGAAAACGAAATTGCTGCATACGCCCGGCGTGCTGAAAAGCACACACCTGTGCCAGTCCATGGCGTATTCAGCACAGGAATCTGCATCGATGGAGCCCAGACAAATGAAAGCTCAGGGAGGCAGCACCCGTGTAGGAAAGTATTTGTACTTCGAAGGGAAGGCCAATAATGAGAAAATACCTAGCCATGACAAATAGTTTTCATCATCCGCAGAATTCCACGGAGCAAGGTTGTTGGTGAGAGAAAAGGAAGCAGCTGACGGGAGGCACGCTCCACAGAATTATCTAGGCCTGGAGCACGGGTGCCCTCAGGCACAAGGCGTTTCAGGCCTCGACATTGTAAGGAAAGTTCATTTAAGTACCTGAGTGAAGTTTCCTCCGGAGTCCCACATCTACGTTCCTGAAGTTGACTCGGGTTTCTGATCTTCCTGGGTTATGAAGGGCCACCATTCACCGTTATCCTTACACTCACGCGTCTCCTCCATCGACGTAAAAGGAACTGGGAGACACGCACCTGCTGGCAGCATCATTCAGCAGAGTTTTCTCCACACAAAAGAGAGCTTTGTGGTGAAATGTCTTCCATGGAAAAACGTTTTCTAGCGAATTAGGATCTTCCCATCGCAATGACAATCTGAGAGAATTGACACCGAGGTTCTTGCCGCTGTACTTACAAGCATCTTCATGAGGCCGCACAGTGGTAAAGCACGGGATCCCAGGCGCTTCGCCCCTTTCCCCAGACCTGAGAAAATCAAACAGGCGCTAGTGACCTGCGAGAAATGACGTTGCTGGAAGCGTCAGTGTACAGAGGCATGAGAACCTCTAAGGAGCCACTTGCGTGTGAAAGCAGAATGCAGGCTGAACTTCATGGCCGGGTTCCTGATTTTCCGGAGTTCTCAGACACAAAGCACACTGCTGCGTGGGGCCCACTGGACTTGAGAAAGTCGCGGGACACGGTTTTCCAAGAGACCCAGGATTCTCAAAGAGCGAGCATAAGTTTGACGGAAAACCACACTGCAGGAGGCGCCGTTGTGCTTTGAAACCTGCAACTAGCAAGATTTCCCCAAAACCATGACTCTCAGAAATATTGTGATCGTGAAGGACAGCCAGGGAGAGCAGATGTACTTCCAATAGTCCAAACGTAAATGAAACCTCAAATCTAAATCCTATCCTAAAATCAACCCGAATCCTAAGCCTAAACCTAACCCTAGGTCTAACTAAACCTAAGCAGAGGTCTACACCTAAGCCAAGGTCTAACTCTGTATACTCTGAACCCTAAACTAAGGCTCACCCTAAACCAAGCCCTAACCTTAACCGTATGTCTAACCTAAGCCCACCCCTTATCCTATCTCCAAATCTGATGTTCACATGCAGCTCACCCTACAACTAACCTTGCTCCTCGCCGTCACCCTTCTCCAAAACCTAACAACTCTATCCCTCACAAACCGTAAGCCTAATGCTAACTCGTAACCTCGCACACTTTCAAACCGTCACCGAAATATTAACCCTACCCATACCTAAACAGTCAAGTTTATCATAAGACTAAATGAGAAAACAGGTTCGTTCACCCTTAAGCACTAAACCCTACCGTTACCTTCAAACTCACACTCACCCTACATTGCAACCTTAACATAACGTGAATCCTAACCCTAGCCGTAACTCTCTCCTGAACGCTAACCCTATCCCTAAACGTGTCCCAATGCCTACAGCTATGTGCCCGTCTAAAGTTAACCCTAAAACTAAATCTTCTGTGCCGCAGTTTGGCAGCAGTTTCAAGAATTACACGGGAAAAGTTTTTTCTGCAAGAAAGAAACTGCAGGCGGCATGCGTGAACTGAATATCATGCGGCAAGAGCTCTTTGCCATCAGATGCTTAAAGGGCCACGAGTTGGGCGTTATAAAGAAACAGAAGTTTATTTCCCCCGTGCTCATCAACCACTGTGGGGTCTCGGTTGCAGGCGCCTTACATTAAGACGATTGTACGGAGACACATCAAGCTTCACTAGGTGGTCTTAGTGAGCCACGGGGACATGCCGCAAACACAGAATTCCAAAGAAGGCTGAACGTCCAGTATTGAATGGTAATTGCCCAGAAACGAAGCAGCACTCAGAATAGACTGGGAAACTTAAGCTGCCATTAGACAATGAGAATGTGAGACTCTCGTACGGCCACAATTCACGGGTTCCTTAGATCCATGAAATTCCGTGTTGAATGTGCAGTCAGAATTGTGAAACCTCTGGAGGCTCTGTTCCGCAGACCCGGGTGTAGCTCCCAGAGGCACAATGGTGCTCCTCTGGAATTTGACATAAAACGTTTTCATTGGAATAAGGACCCTGGATCAAGCCCGGTAGAAGTTGGGAAAACGAAATTGCTGCATACGCCCGGCGTGCTGAAAAGCACACACCTGTGCCAGTCCATGGCGTATTCAGCACAGGAATCTGCATCGATGGAGCCCAGACAAATGAAAGCTCAGGGAGGCAGCACCCGTGTAGGAAAGTATTTGTACTTCGAAGGGAAGGCCAATAATGAGAAAATACCTAGCCATGACAAATAGTTTTCATCATCCGCAGAATTCCACGGAGCAAGGTTGTTGGTGAGAGAAAAGGAAGCAGCTGACGGGAGGCACGCTCCACAGAATTATCTAGGCCTGGAGCACGGGTGCCCTCAGGCACAAGGCGTTTCAGGCCTCGACATTGTAAGGAAAGTTCATTTAAGTACCTGAGTGAAGTTTCCTCCGGAGTCCCACATCTACGTTCCTGAAGTTGACTCGGGTTTCTGATCTTCCTGGGTTATGAAGGGCCACCATTCACCGTTATCCTTACACTCACGCGTCTCCTCCATCGACGTAAAAGGAACTGGGAGACACGCACCTGCTGGCAGCATCATTCAGCAGAGTTTTCTCCACACAAAAGAGAGCTTTGTGGTGAAATGTCTTCCATGGAAAAACGTTTTCTAGCGAATTAGGATCTTCCCATCGCAATGACAATCTGAGAGAATTGACACCGAGGTTCTTGCCGCTGTACTTACAAGCATCTTCATGAGGCCGCACAGTGGTAAAGCACGGGATCCCAGGCGCTTCGCCCCTTTCCCCAGACCTGAGAAAATCAAACAGGCGCTAGTGACCTGCGAGAAATGACGTTGCTGGAAGCGTCAGTGTACAGAGGCATGAGAACCTCTAAGGAGCCACTTGCGTGTGAAAGCAGAATGCAGGCTGAACTTCATGGCCGGGTTCCTGATTTTCCGGAGTTCTCAGACACAAAGCACACTGCTGCGTGGGGCCCACTGGACTTGAGAAAGTCGCGGGACACGGTTTTCCCAGAGACCCAGGATTCTCAAAGAGCGAGCATAAGTTTGACGGAAAACCACACTGCAGGAGGCGCCGTTGTGCTTTGAAACCTGCAACTAGCAAGATTTCCCCAAAACCATGAATCTCAGAAATATTGTGATCGTGAAGGACAGCCAGGGAGAGCAGATGTACTTCCAATAGTCCAAACGTAAATGAAACCTCAAATCTAAATCCTATCCTAAAATCAACCCGAATCCTAAGCCTAAACCTAACCCTAGGTCTAACTAAACCTAAGCAGAGGTCTACACCTAAGCCAAGGTCTAACTCTGTATACTCTGAACCCTAAACTAAGGCTCACCCTAAACCAAGCCCTAACCTTAACCGTATGTCTAACCTAAGCCCACCCCTTATCCTATCTCCAAATCTGATGTTCACATGCAGCTCACCCTACAACTAACCTTGCTCCTCGCCGTCACCCTTCTCCAAAACCTAACAACTCTATCCCTCACAAACCGTAAGCCTAATGCTAACTCGTAACCTCGCACACTTTCAAACCGTCACCGAAATATTAACCCTACCCATACCTAAACAGTCAAGTTTATCATAAGACTAAATGAGAAAACAGGTTCGTTCACCCTTAAGCACTAAACCCTACCGTTACCTTCAAACTCACACTCACCCTACATTGCAACCTTAACATAACGTGAATCCTAACCCTAGCCGTAACTCTCTCCTGAACGCTAACCCTATCCCTAAACGTGTCCCAATGCCTACAGCTATGTGCCCGTCTAAAGTTAACCCTAAAACTAAATCTTCTGTGCCGCAGTTTGGCAGCAGTTTCAAGAATTACACGGGAAAAGTTTTTTCTGCAAGAAAGAAACTGCAGGCGGCATGCGTGAACTGAATATCATGCGGCAAGAGCTCTTTGCCATCAGATGCTTAAAGGGCCACGAGTTGGGCGTTATAAAGAAACAGAAGTTTATTTCCCCCGTGCTCATCAACCACTGTGGGGTCTCGGTTGCAGGCGCCTTACATTAAGACGATTGTACGGAGACACATCAAGCTTCACTAGGTGGTCTTAGTGAGCCACGGGGACATGCCGCAAACACAGAATTCCAAAGAAGGCTGAACGTCCAGTATTGAATGGTAATTGCCCAGAAACGAAGCAGCACTCAGAATAGACTGGGAAACTTAAGCTGCCATTAGACAATGAGAATGTGAGACTCTCGTACGGCCACAATTCACGGGTTCCTTAGATCCATGAAATTCCGTGTTGAATGTGCAGTCAGAATTGTGAAACCTCTGGAGGCTCTGTTCCGCAGACCCGGGTGTAGCTCCCAGAGGCACAATGGTGCTCCTCTGGAATTTGACATAAAACGTTTTCATTGGAATAAGGACCCTGGATCAAGCCCGGTAGAAGTTGGGAAAACGAAATTGCTGCATACGCCCGGCGTGCTGAAAAGCACACACCTGTGCCAGTCCATGGCGTATTCAGCACAGGAATCTGCATCGATGGAGCCCAGACAAATGAAAGCTCAGGGAGGCAGCACCCGTGTAGGAAAGTATTTGTACTTCGAAGGGAAGGCCAATAATGAGAAAATACCTAGCCATGACAAATAGTTTTCATCATCCGCAGAATTCCACGGAGCAAGGTTGTTGGTGAGAGAAAAGGAAGCAGCTGACGGGAGGCACGCTCCACAGAATTATCTAGGCCTGGAGCACGGGTGCCCTCAGGCACAAGGCGTTTCAGGCCTCGACATTGTAAGGAAAGTTCATTTAAGTACCTGAGTGAAGTTTCCTCCGGAGTCCCACATCTACGTTCCTGAAGTTGACTCGGGTTTCTGATCTTCCTGGGTTATGAAGGGCCACCATTCACCGTTATCCTTACACTCACGCGTCTCCTCCATCGACGTAAAAGGAACTGGGAGACACGCACCTGCTGGCAGCATCATTCAGCAGAGTTTTCTCCACGCAAAAGAGAGCTTTGTGGTGAAATGTCTTCCATGGAAAAACGTTTTCTAGCGAATTAGGATCTTCCCATCGCAATGACAATCTGAGAGAATTTACACCGAGGTTCTTGCCGCTGTACTTACAAGCATCTTCATGAGGCCGCACAGTGGTAAAGCACGGGATCCCAGGCGCTTCGCCCCTTTCCCCAGACCTGAGAAAATCAAACAGGCGCTAGTGACCTGCGAGAAATGACGTTGCTGGAAGCGTCAGTGTACAGAGGCATGAGAACCTCTAAGGAGCCACTTGCGTGTGAAAGCAGAATGCAGGCTGAACTTCATGGCCGGGTTCCTGATTTTCCGGAGTTCTCAGACACAAAGCACACTGCTGCGTGGGGCCCACTGGACTTGAGAAAGTCGCGGGACACGGTTTTCCCAGAGACCCAGGATTCTCAAAGAGCGAGCATAAGTTTGACGGAAAACCACACTGCAGGAGGCGCCGTTGTGCTTTGAAACCTGCAACTAGCAAGATTTCCCCAAAACCATGAATCTCAGAAATATTGTGATCGTGAAGGACAGCCAGGGAGAGCAGATGTACTTCCAATAGTCCAAACGTAAATGAAACCTCAAATCTAAATCCTATCCTAAAATCAACCCGAATCCTAAGCCTAAACCTAACCCTAGGTCTAACTAAACCTAAGCAGAGGTCTACACCTAAGCCAAGGTCTAACTCTGTATACTCTGAACCCTAAACTAAGGCTCACCCTAAACCAAGCCCTAACCTTAACCGTATGTCTAACCTAAGCCCACCCCTTATCCTATCTCCAAATCTGATGTTCACATGCAGCTCACCCTACAACTAACCTTGCTCCTCGCCGTCACCCTTCTCCAAAACCTAACAACTCTATCCCTCACAAACCGTAAGCCTAATGCTAACTCGTAACCTCGCACACTTTCAAACCCTCACCCAAATATTAACCCTACCCATACCTAAACAGTCAAGTTTATCATAAGACTAAATGAGAAAACAGGTTCGTTCACCCTTAAGCACTAAACCCTACCGTTACCTTCAACCTCACACTCACCCTACATTGCAACCTTAACATAACGTGAATCCTAACCCCAGCCGTAACTCTCTCCTGAACGCTAACCCTATCCCTAAACGTGTCCCAATGCCTACAGCTATGTGCCCGTCTAAAGTTAACCCTAAAACTAAATCTTCTGTGCCGCAGTTTGGCAGCAGTTTCAAGAATTACACGGGAAAAGTTTTTTCTGCAAGAAAGAAACTGCAGGCGGCATGCGTGAACTGAATATCATGCGGCACGAGCTCTTTGCCATCAGATGCTAAAAGGGCCACGAGTGGGCGTTATAAAGAAACAGAAGTTTATTTCCCCCGTGCTCATCATCCACTGTGGGGTCTCGGTTGCAGGCGCCTGACATTAAGACGATTGTCCGGAGACACATCAAGCTCCACTAGGTGGTCGTAGTGAGCCACGGGGACATGCCGCAAACACAGAATTCCAAAGAAGGCTGAACGTCCAGTATTGAATGTTAATTGCCCAGAAACGAAGCAGCACTCAGATCAGACTGGGAAACTTAAGCTGCCATTAGACAATGAGAATGTGAGACTCTCGTACGGCCACAATTCACGGGTTCCTTAGATCCATGAAATTCCGTGTTGAATGTGCAGTCAGAATTGTGAAACCTCTGGAGGCTCTGTTCCGCAGACCCGGGTGTAGCTCCCAGAGGCACAATGGTGCTCCTCTGGAATTTGACATAAAACGTTGTCATTGGAATAAGGACCCTGGATCAAGCCCGGTAGAAGTTGGGAAAACGAAATTGCTGCATACGCCCGGCGTGCTGACAAGCACACACCTGTGCCAGTCCATGGCGTATTCAGCACAGGAATCTGCATCGATGGAGCCCAGACAAATGAAAGCTCAGGGAGGCAGCACCCGTGTAGGAAAGTATTTGTACTTCGAAGGGAAGGCCAATAATGAAAAAATACCTACCCGTGACAAATAGTTTTCATCATCCGCAGAATTTCACGGAGCAAGGTTGTTGGTGAGAGAAAAGGAAGCAGCTGACGGGAGTCACGCTCCACAGAATTATCTAGGCCTGGAGCACGGGTGCCCTCAGGCACAAGGCGTTTCAGGCCTCGACATTGTAAGGAAAGTTCATTTAAGTACCTGAGTGAAGTTTCCTCCAGAAACCCAACTCTACGTTCCTGAAGTTGACTCGGGTTTCTGATCTTCCTGGGTTATGAAGGGCCACCATTCACCGTTATCCTTACACTCACGCGTCTCCTCCATCGACGTAAAAGGAACTGGGAGACACGCACCTGCTGGCAGCATCATTCAGCAGAGTTTTCTCCACGCAAAAGAGAGCTTTGTGGTGAAATGTCTTCCATGGAAAAACGTTTTCTAGCGAATTAGGATCTTCCCATCGCAATGACAATCTGAGAGAATTGACACCGAGGTTCTTGCCGCTGTACTTACAAGCATCTTCATGAGGCCGCACAGTGGTAAAGCACGGGATCCCAGGCGCTTCGCCCCTTTCCCCAGACCTGTGAAAATCAAACAGGCGCTAGTGACCTGCGAGAAATGACGTTGCTGGAAGCGTCAGTGTACAGAGGCATGAGAACCTCTAAGGAGCCACTTGCGTGTGAAAACAGAATGCAGGCTGAACTTCATGGCCGGGTTCCTGATTTTCCGGAGTTCTCAGACACAAAGCACACTGCTGCGTGGGGCACGCTGGACTTGAGACAAGTCGCGGAACTCAAGGTTTTCCCAGAGACCCAGGATTCTCAAAGAGCGAGCATAAGTTTGACGGAAAACCACACTGCAGGAGGCGCCGTTGTGCTTTGAAACCTGCAACTAGCAAGATTTCCCCTAAACCATGACTCTCAGAAACATTGTGATCGTGAAGGACAGCCAGGGAGAGCAGATGTTCTTCCAATAGTCCAAACGTAAATGAAACCTCAAATCTAAATCCTATCCTAAAATCAACCCGAATCCTAAGCCTAAACCTAACCCTAGGTCTAACTAAACCTAAGCAGAGGTCTACCCCTAAGCCGAGGTCTAACTCTGTATACTCCGAACCCTAAACTAAGGCTCACCCTAAACCAAGCCCTAACCTTAACCGTATGTCTAACCTAAGCCCACCCCTTATCCTATCTCCAAATCTGATGTTCACATGCAGCTCACCCTACAACTAACCTTGCTCCTCACCGTCACCCTTCTCCAAAACCTAACAACTCTATCCCTCACAAACCGTAAGCCTAATGCTAACTCGTAACCTCGCACACTTTCAAACCCTCACCCAAATATTAACCCTACCCATACCTAAACAGTCAAGTTTATCATAAGACTAAATGAGAAAACAGGTTCGTTCACCCTTAAGCACTAAACCCTACCGTTACCTTCAACCTCACACTCACCCTACATTGCAACCTTAACATAACGTGAATCCTAACCCCAGCCGTAACTCTCTCCTGAACGCTAACCCTATCCCTAAACGTGTCCCAATGCCTACAGCTATGTGCCCGTCTAAAGTTAACCCTAAAACTAAATCTTCTGTGCCGCAGTTTGGCAGCAGTTTCAAGAATTACACGGGAAAAGTTTTTTCTGCAAGAAAGAAACTGCAGGCGGCATGCGTGAACTGAATATCATGCGGCACGAGCTCTTTGCCATCAGATGCTAAAAGCTGCCACGAGTGGGCGTTATAAAGAAACAGAAGTTTATTTCCCCCGTGTTCATCAACCTCTGTGGGGTCTCCGTTGCAGGCGCCTGACATTAAGACGATTGTTTGGAGACACATCAAGCTCCACTAGGTGGTCTTAGTGAGCCACGGGGACATGCCGCAAACACAGAATTCCAAAGAAGGCTGAACGTCCAGTATTGAATGGTAATTGCCCAGAAACGAAGCAGCACCCAGATCAGACTGGGAAACTTAAGCTGCCATTAGACAATGAGAATGTGAGACTCTCGTACGGCCACAATTCACGGGTTCCTTAGATCCATGAAATTCCGTGTTGAATGTGCAGTCAGAATTGTGAAACCTCTGGAGGCTCTGTTCCGCAGACCCGGGTGTAGCTCCCAGAGGCACAATGGTGCTCCTCTGGAATTTGACATAAAACGTTTTCATTGGAATAAGGACCCTGGATCAAGCCCGGTAGAAGTTGGGAAAACGAAATTGCTGCATACGCCCGGCGTGCTGACAAGCACACACCTGTGCCAGTCCATGGCGTATTCAGCACAGGAATCTGCATCGATGGAGCCCAGACAAATGAAAGCTCAGGGAGGCAGCACCCGTGTAGGAAAGTATTTGTACTTCGAAGGGAAGGCCAATAATGAGAAAATACCTACCCGTGACAAATAGTTTTCATCATGCGCAGAATTTCACGGAGCAAGGTTGTTGGTGAGAGAAAAGGAAGCAGCTGACGGGAGGCACGCTCCACAGAATTATCTAGGCCTGGAGCACAGGTGCCCTCAGGCACAAGGCGTTTCAGGCCTCGACATTGTAAGGAAAGTTCATTTAAGTACCTGAGTGAAGTTTCCTCCAGAGTCCCAACTCTACGTTCCTGAAGTTGACTCGGGTTTCTGATCTTCCTGGGTTATGAAGGGCCACCATTCACCGTTATCCTTACACTCACGCGTCTCCTCCATCGACGTAAAAGGAACTGGGAGACACGCACCTGCTGGCAGCATCATTCAGCAGAGTTTTCTCCACGCAAAAGAGAGCTTTGTGGTGAAATGTCTTCCATGGAAAAACGTTTTCTAGCGAATTAGGATCTTCCCATCGCAATGACAATCTGAGAGAATTGACACCGAGGTTCTTGCCGCTGTACTTACAAGCATCTTCATGAGGCCGCACAGTGGTAAAGCACGGGATCCCAGGCGCTTCGCCCCTTTCCCCAGACCTGTGAAAATCAAACAGGCGCTAGTGACCTGCGAGAAATGACGTTGCTGGAAGCGTCAGTGTACAGAGGCATGAGAACCTCTAAGGAGCCACTTCCGTGTGAAAACAGAATGCAGGCTGAACTTCATGGCCGGGTTCCTGATTTTCCGGAGTTCTCAGACACAAAGCACACTGCTGCATGGGGCACGCTGGACTTGAGACAAGTCGCGGAACTCACGGTTTTCCCAGAGACCCAGGATTCTCAAAGAGCGAGCATAAGTTTGACGGAAAACCACACTGCAGGAGGCGCCGTTGTGCTTTGAAACCTGCAACTAGCAAGATTTCCCCTGAACCATGACTCTCAGAAACATTGTGATCATGAAGGACAGCCAGGGAGAGCAGATGTACTTCCAATAGTCCAAACGTAAATGAAACCTCAAATCTAAATCCTATCCTAAAATCAACCCGAATCCTAAGCCTAAACCTAACCCTAGGTCTAACTAAACCTAAGCAGAGGTCTACCCCTAAGCCGAGGTCTAACTCTGTATACTCCGAACCCTAAACTAAGGCTCACCCTAAACCAAGCCCTAACCTTAACCGTATGTCTAACCTAAGCCCACCCCTTATCCTATCTCCAAATCTGATGTTCACATGCAGCTCACCCTACAACTAACCTTGCTCCTCGCCGTCACCCTTCTCCAAAACCTAACAACTCTATCCCTCACAAACCGTAAGCCTAATGCTAACTCGTAACCTCGCACACTTTCAAACCCTCACCCAAATATTAACCCTACCCATACCTAAACAGTCAAGTTTATCATAAGACTAAATGAGAAAACAGGTTCGTTCACGCTTAAGCACTAAACCCTACCGTTACCTTCAACCTCACACTCACCCTACATTGCAACCTTAACATAACGTGAATCCTAACCCCAGCCGTAACTCTCTCCTGAACGCTAACCCTATCCCTAAACGTGTCCCAATGCCTACAGCTATGTGCCCGTCTAAAGTTAACCCTAAAACTAAATCTTCTGTGCCGCAGTTTGGCAGCAGTTTCAAGAATTACACGGGAAAACTTTTTTCTGCAAGAAAGAAACTGCAGGCGGCATGCGTGAACTGAATATCATGCGGCACGAGCTCTTTGCCATCAGATGCTAAAAGGGCCACGAGTGGGCGTTATAAAGAAACAGAAGTTTATTTCCCCCGTGTTCATCAACCTCTATGGGGTCTCGGTTGCAGGCGCCTGACATTAAGACGATTGTCCGGAGACACATCAAGCTCCACTAGGTGGTCTTAGTGAGCCACGGGGACATGCCGCAAACACAGAATTCCAAAGAAGGCTGAATGTCCAGTATTGAATGGTAATTGCCCAGAAACGAAGCAGCACCCAGATCAGACTGGGAAACTTAAGCTGCCATTAGACAATGAGAATGTGAGACTCTCGTACGGCCACAATTCACGGGTTCCTTAGATCCATGAAATTCCGTGTTGAATGTGCAGTCAGAATTGTGAAACCTCTGGAGGCTCTGTTCCGCAGACCCGGGTGTAGCTCCCAGAGGCACAATGGTGCTCCTCTGGAATTTGACATAAAACGTTTTCATTGGAATAAGGACCCTGGATCAAGCCCGGTAGAAGTTGGGAAAACGAAATTGCTGCATACGCCGGCGTGCTGACAAGCACACACCTGTGCCAGTCCATGGCGTATTCAGCACAGGAATCTGCATCGATGGAGCCCAGACAAATGAAAGCTCAGGGAGGCAGCACCCGTGTAGGAAAGTATTTGTACTTCGAAGGGAAGGCCAATAATGAGAAAATACCTACCCGTGACAAATAGTTTTCATCATCCGCAGAATTTCACGGAGCAAGGTTGTTGGTGAGAGAAAAGGAAGCAGCTGACGGGAGGCACGCTCCACAGAATTATCTAGGCCTGGAGCACGGGTGCCCTCAGGCACAAGGCGTTTCAGGCCTCAACATTGTAAGGAAAGTTCATTTAAGTACCTGAGTGAAGTTTCCTCCGGAGTCCCAACTCTACGTTCCTGAAGTTGACTCGGGTTTCTGATCTTCCTGGGTTATGAAGGGCCACCATTCACCGTTATCATTACACTCACGCGTCTCCTCCATCGACGTAAAAGGAACTGGGAGACACGCCCCTGCTGGCAGCATCATTCAGCAGAGTTTTCTCCACGCAAAAGAGAGCTTTGTGGTGAAATGTCTTCCATGGAAAAACGTTTTCTAGCGAATTAGGATCTTCCCATCGCAATGACAATCTGAGAGAATTGACACCGAGGTTCTTGCCGCTGTACTTACAAGCATCTTCATGAGGCCGCACAGTGGTAAAGCACGGGATCCCAGGCGCTTCGCCCCTTTCCCCAGACCTGTGAAAATCAAACAGGCGCTAATGACCTGCGAGAAATGACGTTGCTGGAAGCGTCAGTGTACAGAGGCATGAGAACCTCTAAGGAGCCACTTGCGTGTGAAAACAGAATGCAGGCTGAACTTCATGGCCGGGTTCCTGATTTTCCGGAGTTCTCAGACACAAAGCACACTGCTGCGTGGGGCACGCTGGACTTGAGAAAGTCGCGGGAATCAAGGTTTTCCCAGAGACCCAGGATTCTCAAAGAGCGAGCATAAGTTTGACGGAAAACCACACTGCAGTAGGCGCCGTTGTGCTTTGAAACCTGCAACTAGCAAGATTTCCCCTAAACCATGACTCTCAGAAACATTGTGATCGTGAAGGACAACCAGGGAGAGCAGATGTTCTTCCAATAGTCCAAAAGTAAATGAAACCTCAAATCTAAATCCTATCCTAAAATCAACCCGAATCCTAAGCCTAAACCTAACCCTAGGTCTAACTAAACCTAAGCAGAGGTCTACCCCCAAGCCGAGGTCTAACTCTGTATACTCCGAACCCTAAACTAAGGCTCACCCTAAACCATGCCCTAAACTTAACCGTATGTCCAACCTAAGCCCACCCCTTATCCTATCTCCAAATCTGATGTTCACATGCAGCTCACCCTACAACTAACCTTGCTCCTCACCGTCACCCTTCTCCAAAACCTAACAACTCTATCCCTCACAAACCGTAAGCCTAATGCTAACTCGTAACCTCGCACACTTTCAAACCCTCACCCAAATATTAACCCTACCCATACCTAAACAGTCAAGTTTATCATAAGACTAAATGAGAAAACAGGTTCGTTCACCCTTAAGCACTAAACCCTACCGTTACCTTCAACCTCACACTCACCCTACATTGCAACCTTAACATAACGTGAATCCTAACCCCAGCCGTAACTCTCTCCTGAACGCTAACCCTATCCCTAAACGTGTCCCAATGCCTACAGCTATGTGCCCGTCTAAAGTTAACCCTAAAACTAAATCTTCTGTGCCGCAGTTTGGCAGCAGTTTCAAGAATTACACGGGAAAAGTTTTTTCTGCAAGAAAGAAACTGCAGGCGGCATGCTTGAACTGAATATCATGTGGCACGAGCTCTTTGCCATCAGATGCTAAAAGGGCCACGAGTGGGCGTTATAAAGAAACAGAAGTTTATTTCCCCCGTGTTCATCAACCTCTGTGGGGTCTCGGTTGCAGGCGCCTGACATTAAGACGATTGTCCGGAGACACATCAAGCTCCACTAGGTGGTCTTAGTGAGCCACGGGGACATGCCGCAAACACAGAATTCCAAAGAAGGCTGAACGTCCAGTATTGAATGGTAATTGCCCAGAAACGAAGCAGCACCCAGATCAGACTGGGAAACTTAAGCTGCCATTAGACAATGAGAATGTGAGACTCTCGTACGGCCACAATTCACGGGTTCCTTAGATCCATGAAATTCCGTGTTGAATGTGCAGTCAGAATTGTGAAACCTCTGGAGGCTCTGTTCCGCAGACCCGGGTGTAGCTCCCAGAGGCACAATGGTGCTCCTCTGGAATTTGACATAAAACGTTTTCATTGGAATAAGGACCCTGGATCAAGCCCGGTAGAAGGTGGGAAAACGAAATTGCTGCATACGCCCGGCGTGCTGACAAGCACACACCTGTGCCAGTCCATGGCGTATTCAGCACAGGAATCTGCATCGATGGAGCCCAGACAAATGAAAGCTCAGGGAGGCAGCACCCGTGTAGGAAAGTATTTGTACTTCGAAGGGAAGGCCAATAATGAGAAAATACCTACCCGTGACAAATAGTTTTCATCATCCGCAGAATTTCACGGAGCAAGGTTGTTGGTGAGAGAAAAGGAAGCAGCTGACGGGAGGCACGCTCCACAGAATTATCTAGGCCTGGAGCACGGGTGCCCTCAGGCACAAGGCGTTTCAGGCCTCGACATTGTAAGGAAAGTTCATTTAAGTACCTGAGTGAAGTTTCCTCCGGAGTCCCACATCTACGTTCCTGAAGTTGACTCGGGTTTCTGATCTTCCTGGGTTATGAAGGGCCAACATTCACCGTTATCCTTACACTCACGCATCTCCTCCATCGACGTAAAAGGAACTGGGAGACACGCACCTGCTGGCAGCATCATTCAGCAGAGTTTTCTCCACGCAAAAGAGAGCTTTGTGGTGAAATGTCTTCCATGGAAAAACGTTTTCTAGCGAATTAGGATCTTCCCATCGCAATGACAATCTGAGAGAATTGACACCGAGGTTCTTGCCGCTGTACTTACAAGCATCTTCATGAGGCCGCACAGTGGTAAAGCACGGGATCCCAGGCGCTTCGCCCCTTTCCCCAGACCTGTGAAAATCAAACAGGCGCTAGTGACCTGCGAGAAATGACGTTGCTGGAAGCGTCAGTGTACAGAGGCATGAGAACCTCTAAGGAGCCACTTGCGTGTGAAAACAGAATGCAGGCTGAACTTCATGGCCGGGTTCCTGATTTTCCGGAGTTCTCAGTCACAAAGCAAACTGCTGCGTGGGGCACGCTGGACTTGAGAAAGTCGCGGGAATCAAGGTTTTCCCAGAGACCCAGGATTCTCAAAGAGCGAGCATAAGTTTGACGGAAAACCACACTGCAGGAGGCGCCGTTGTGCTTTGAAACCTGCAACTAGCAAGATTTCCCCTAAACCATGACTCTCAGAAACATTGTGATCGTGAAGGACAACCAGGGAGAGCAGATGTTCTTCCAATAGTCCAAAAGTAAATGAAACCTCAAATCTAAATCCTATCCTAAAATCAACCCGAATCCTAAGCCTAAACCTAACCCTAGGTCTAACTAAACCTAAGCAGAGGTCTACCCCTAAGCCGAGGTCTAACTCTGTATACTCCGAACCCTAAACTAAGGCTCACCCTAAACCATGCCCTAAACTTAACCGTATGTCCAACCTAAGCCCACCCCTTATCCTATCTCCAAATCTGATGTTCACATGCAGCTCACCCTACAACTAACCTTGCTCCTCACCGTCACCCTTCTCCAAAACCTAACAACTCTATCCCTCACAAACCGTAAGCCTAATGCTAACTCGTAACCTCGCACACTTTCAAACCCTCACCCAAATATTAACCCTACCCATACCTAAACAGTCAAGTTTATCATAAGACTAAATGAGAAAACAGGTTCGTTCACGCTTAAGCACTAAACCCTACCGTTACCTTCAACCTCACACTCACCCTACATTGCAACCTTAACATAACGTGAATCCTAACCCCAGCCGTAACTCTCTCCTGAACGCTAACCCTATCCCTAAACGTGTCCCAATGCCTACAGCTATGTGCCCGTCTAAAGTTAACCCTAAAACTAAATCTTCTGTGCCGCAGTTTGGCAGCAGTTTCAAGAATTACACGGGAAAAGTTTTTTCTGCAAGAAAGAAACTGCAGGCGGCATGCGTGAACTGAATATCATGCGGCACGAGCTCTTTGCCATCAGATGCTAAAAGGGCCACGAGTGGGCGTTATAAAGAAACAGAAGTTTATTTCCCCCGTGTTCATCAACCTCTATGGGGTCTCGGTTGCAGGCGCCTGACATTAAGACGATTGTCCGGAGACACATCAAGCTCCACTAGGTGGTCTTAGTGAGCCACGGGGACATGCCGCAAACACAGAATTCCAAAGAAGGCTGAATGTCCAGTATTGAATGGTAATTGCCCAGAAACGAAGCAGCACCCAGATCAGACTGGGAAACTTAAGCTGCCATTAGACAATGAGAATGTGAGACTCTCGTACGGCCACAATTCACGGTTTCCTTAGATCCATGAAATTCCGTGTTGAATGTGCAGTCAGAATTGTGAAACCTCTGGAGGCTCTGTTCCGCAGACCCGGGTGTAGCTCCCAGAGGCACAATGGTGCTCCTCTGGAATTTGACATAAAACGTTTTCATTGGAATAAGGACCCTGGATCAAGCCCGGTAGAAGTTGGGAAAACGAAATTGCTGCATACGCCGGCGTGCTGACAAGCACACACCTGTGCCAGTCCATGGCGTATTCAGCACAGGAATCTGCATCGATGGAGCCCAGACAAATGAAAGCTCAGGGAGGCAGCACCCGTGTAGGAAAGTATTTGTACTTCGAAGGGAAGGCCAATAATGAGAAAATACCTACCCGTGACAAATAGTTTTCATCATCCGCAGAATTTCACGGAGCAAGGTTGTTGGTGAGAGAAAAGGAAGCAGCTGACGGGAGGCACGCTCCACAGAATTATCTAGGCCTGGAGCACGGGTGCCCTCAGGCACAAGGCGTTTCAGGCCTCAACATTGTAAGGAAAGTTCATTTAAGTACCTGAGTGAAGTTTCCTCCGGAGTCCCAACTCTACGTTCCTGAAGTTGACTCGGGTTTCTGATCTTCCTGGGTTATGAAGGGCCACCATTCACCGTTATCCTTACACTCACGCGTCTCCTCCATCGACGTAAAAGGAACTGGGAGACACGCCCCTGCTGGCAGCATCATTCAGCAGAGTTTTCTCCACGCAAAAGAGAGCTTTGTGGTGAAATGTCTTCCATGGAAAAACGTTTTCTAGCGAATTAGGATCTTCCCATCGCAATGACAATCTGAGAGAATTGACACCGAGGTTCTTGCCGCTGTACTTACAAGCATCTTCATGAGGCCGCACAGTGGTAAAGCACGGGATCCCAGGCGCTTCGCCCCTTTCCCCAGACCTGTGAAAATCAAACAGGCGCTAATGACCTGCGAGAAATGACGTTGCTGGAAGCGTCAGTGTACAGAGGCATGAGAACCTCTAAGGAGCCACTTGCGTGTGAAAACAGAATGCAGGCTGAACTTCATGGCCGGGTTCCTGATTTTCCGGAGTTCTCAGTCACAAAGCAAACTGCTGCGTGGGGCACGCTGGACTTGAGAAAGTCGCGGGAATCAAGGTTTTCCCAGAGACCCAGGATTCTCAAAGAGCGAGCATAAGTTTGACGGAAAACCACACTGCAGTAGGCGCCGTTGTGCTTTGAAACCTGCAACTAGCAAGATTTCCCCTAAACCATGACTCTCAGAAACATTGTGATCGTGAAGGACAACCAGGGAGAGCAGATGTTCTTCCAATAGTCCAAAAGTAAATGAAACCTCAAATCTAAATCCTATCCTAAAATCAACCCGAATCCTAAGCCTAAACCTAACCCTAGGTCTAACTAAACCTAAGCAGAGGTCTACCCCTAAGCCGAGGTCTAACTCTGTATACTCCGAACCCTAAACTAAGGCTCACCCTAAACCATGCCCTAAACTTAACCGTATGTCCAACCTAAGCCCACCCCTTATCCTATCTCCAAATCTGATGTTCACATGCAGCTCACCCTACAACTAACCTTGCTCCTCACCGTCACCCTTCTCCAAAACCTAACAACTCTATCCCTCACAAACCGTAAGCCTAATGCTAACTCGTAACCTCGCACACTTTCAAACCCTCACCCAAATATTAACCCTACCCATACCTAAACAGTCAAGTTTATCATAAGACTAAATGAGAAAACAGGTTCGTTCACCCTTAAGCACTAAACCCTACCGTTACCTTCAACCTCACACTCACCCTACATTGCAACCTTAACATAACGTGAATCCTAACCCCAGCCGTAACTCTCTCCTGAACGCTAACCCTATCCCTAAACGTGTCCCAATGCCTACAGCTATGTGCCCGTCTAAAGTTAACCCTAAAACTAAATCTTCTGTGCCGCAGTTTGGCAGCAGTTTCAAGAATTACACGGGAAAAGTTTTTTCTGCAAGAAAGAAACTGCAGGCGGCATGCTTGAACTGAATATCATGTGGCACGAGCTCTTTGCCATCAGATGCTAAAAGGGCCACGAGTGGGCGTTATAAAGAAACAGAAGTTTATTTCCCCCGTGTTCATCAACCTCTGTGGGGTCTCGGTTGCAGGCGCCTGACATTAAGACGATTGTCCGGAGACACATCAAGCTCCACTAGGTGGTCTTAGTGAGCCACGGGGACATGCCGCAAACACAGAATTCCAAAGAAGGCTGAACGTCCAGTATTGAATGGTAATTGCCCAGAAACGAAGCAGCACCCAGATCAGACTGGGAAACTTAAGCTGCCATTAGACAATGAGAATGTGAGACTCTCGTACGGCCACAATTCACGGGTTCCTTAGATCCATGAAATTCCGTGTTGAATGTGCAGTCAGAATTGTGAAACCTCTGGAGGCTCTGTTCCGCAGACCCGGGTGTAGCTCCCAGAGGCACAATGGTGCTCCTCTGGAATTTGACATAAAACGTTTTCATTGGAATAAGGACCCTGGATCAAGCCCGGTAGAAGGTGGGAAAACGAAATTGCTGCATACGCCCGGCGTGCTGACAAGCACACACCTGTGCCAGTCCATGGCGTATTCAGCACAGGAATCTGCATCGATGGAGCCCAGACAAATGAAAGCTCAGGGAGGCAGCACCCGTGTAGGAAAGTATTTGTACTTCGAAGGGAAGGCCAATAATGAGAAAATACCTACCCGTGACAAATAGTTTTCATCATCCGCAGAATTTCACGGAGCAAGGTTGTTGGTGAGAGAAAAGGAAGCAGCTGACGGGAGGCACGCTCCACAGAATTATCTAGGCCTGGAGCACGGGTGCCCTCAGGCACAAGGCGTTTCAGGCCTCGACATTGTAAGGAAAGTTCATTTAAGTACCTGAGTGAAGTTTCCTCCAGAGTCCCAACTCTACGTTCCTGAAGTTGACTCGGGTTTCTGATCTTCCTGGGTTATGAAGGGCCACCATTCACCGTTATCCTTACACTCACGCGTCTCCTCCATCGACGTAAAAGGAACTGGGAGACACGCACCTGCTGGCAGCATCATTCAGCAGAGTTTTCTCCACGCAAAAGAGAGCTTTGTGGTGAAATGTCTTCCATGGAAAAACGTTTTCTAGCGAATTAGGATCTTCCCATCGCAATGACAATCTGAGAGAATTGACACCGAGGTTCTTGCCGCTGTACTTACCAGCATCTTCATGAGGCCGCACAGTGGTAAAGCACGGGATCCCAGGCGCTTCGCCCCTTTCCCCAGACCTGTGAAAATCAAACAGGCGCTAGTGACCTGCGAGAAATGACGTTGCTGGAAGCGTCAGTGTACAGAGGCATGAGAACCTCTAAGGAGCCACTTGCGTGTGAAAACAGAATGCAGGCTGAACTTCATGGCCGGGTTCCTGATTTTCCGGAGTTCTCAGTCACAAAGCAAACTGCTGCGTGGGGCACGCTGGACTTGAGAAAGTCGCGGGAATCAAGGTTTTCCCAGAGACCCAGGATTCTCAAAGAGCGAGCATAAGTTTGACGGAAAACCACACTGCAGGAGGCGCCGTTGTGCTTTGAAACCTGCAACTAGCAAGATTTCCCCTAAACCATGACTCTCAGAAACATTGTGATCGTGAAGGACAACCAGGGAGAGCAGATGTTCTTCCAATAGTCCAAAAGTAAATGAAACCTCAAATCTAAATCCTATCCTAAAATCAACCCGAATCCTAAGCCTAAACCTAACCCTAGGTCTAACTAAACCTAAGCAGAGGTCTACCCCTAAGCCGAGGTCTAACTCTGTATACTCCGAACCCTAAACTAAGGCTCACCCTAAACCATGCCCTAAACTTAACCGTATGTCCAACCTAAGCCCACCCCTTATCCTATCTCCAAATCTGATGTTCACATGCAGCTCACCCTACAACTAACCTTGCTCCTCACCGTCACCCTTCTCCAAAACCTAACAACTCTATCCCTCACAAACCGTAAGCCTAATGCTAACTCGTAACCTCGCACACTTTCAAACCCTCACCCAAATATTAACCCTACCCATACCTAAACAGTCAAGTTTATCATAAGACTAAATGAGAAAACAGGTTCGTTCACCCTTAAGCACTAAACCCTACCGTTACCTTCAACCTCACACTCACCCTACATTGCAACCTTAACATAACGTGAATCCTAACCCCAGCCGTAACTCTCTCCTGAACGCTAACCCTATCCCTAAACGTGTCCCAATGCCTACAGCTATGTGCCCGTCTAAAGTTAACCCTAAAACTAAATCTTCTGTGCCGCAGTTTGGCAGCAGTTTCAAGAATTACACGGGAAAAGTTTTTTCTGCAAGAAAGAAACTGCAGGCGGCATGCGTGAACTGAATATCATGTGGCACGAGCTCTTTGCCATCAGATGCTAAAAGGGCCACGAGTGGGCGTTATAAAGAAACAGAAGTTTATTTCCCCCGTGTTCATCAACCTCTGTGGGGTCTCGGTTGCAGGCGCCTGACATTAAGACGATTGTCCGGAGACACATCAAGCTCCACTAGGTGGTCTTAGTGAGCCACGGGGACATGCCGCAAACACAGAATTCCAAAGAAGGCTGAACGTCCAGTATTGAATGGTTATTGCCCAGAAACGAAGCAGCACCCAGATCAGACTGGGAAACTTAAGCTGCCATTAGACAATGAGAATGTGAGACTCTCGTACGGCCACAATTCACGGGTTCCTTAGATCCATGAAATTCCGTGTTGAATGTGCAGTCAGAATTGTGAAACCTCTGGAGGCTCTGTTCCGCAGACCCGGGTGTAGCTCCCAGAGGCACAATGGTGCTCCTCTGGAATTTGACATAAAACGTTTTCATTGGAATAAGGACCCTGGATCAAGCCCGGTAGAAGGTGGGAAAACGAAATTGCTGCATACGCCCGGCGTGCTGACAAGCACACACCTGTGCCAGTCCATGGCGTATTCAGCACAGGAATCTGCATCGATGGAGCCCAGACAAATGAAAGCTCAGGGAGGCAGCACCCGTGTAGGAAAGTATTTGTACTTCGAAGGGAAGGCCAATAATGAGAAAATACCTACCCGTGACAAATAGTTTTCATCATCCGCAGAATTTCACGGAGCAAGGTTGTTGGTGAGAGAAAAGGAAGCAGCTGACGGGAGGCACGCTCCACAGAATTATCTAGGCCTGGAGCACGGGTGCCCTCAGGCACAAGGCGTTTCAGGCCTCGACATTGTAAGGAAAGTTCATTTAAGTACCTGAGTGAAGTTTCCTCCAGAGTCCCAACTCTACGTTCCTGAAGTTGACTCGGGTTTCTGATCTTCTTGGGTTATGAAGGGCCACCATTCACCGTTATCCTTACACTCACGCGTCTCCTCCATCGACGTAAAAGGAACTGGGAGACACGCACCTGCTGGCAGCATCATTCAGCAGAGTTTTCTCCACGCAAAAGAGAGCTTTGTGGTGAAATGTCTTCCATGGAAAAACGTTTTCTAGCGAATTAGGATCTTCCCATCGCAATGACAATCTGAGAGAATTGACACCGAGGTTCTTGCCGCTGTACTTACAAGCATCTTCATGAGGCCGCACAGTGGTAAAGCACGGGATCCCAGGCGCTTCGCCCCTTTCCCCAGACCTGTGAAAATCAAACAGGCGCTAGTGACCTGCGAGAAATGACGTTGCTGGAAGCGTCAGTGTACAGAGGCATGAGAACCTCTAAGGAGCCACTTGCGTGTGAAAACAGAATGCAGGCTGAACTTCATGGCCGGGTTCCTGATTTTCCGGAGTTCTCAGTCACAAAGCAAACTGCTGCGTGGGGCACGCTGGACTTGAGAAAGTCGCGGGAATCAAGGTTTTCCCAGAGACCCAGGATTCTCAAAGAGCGAGCATAAGTTTGACGGAAAACCACACTGCAGGAGGCGCCGTTGTGCTTTGAAACCTGCAACTAGCAAGATTTCCCCTAAACCATGACTTTCAGAAACATTGTGATCGTGAAGGACAACCAGGGAGAGCAGATGTTCTTCCAATAGTCCAAAAGTAAATGAAACCTCAAATCTAAATCCTATCCTAAAATCAACCCGAATCCTAAGCCTAAACCTAACCCTAGGTCTAACTAAACCTAAGCAGAGGTCTACCCCTAAGCCGAGGTCTAACTCTGTATACTCCGAACCCTAAACTAAGGCTCACCCTAAACCATGCCCTAAACTTAACCGTATGTCCAACCTAAGCCCACCCCTTATCCTATCTCCAAATCTGATGTTCACTTGCAGCTCACCCTACAACTAACCTTGCTCCTCACCGTCTCCCTTCTCCAAAACCTAACAACTCTATCCCTCACAAACCGTAAGCCTAATGCTAACTCGTAACCTCGCACACTTTCAAACCCTCACCCAAATATTAACCCTACCCATACCTAAACAGTCAAGTTTATCATAAGACTAAATGAGAAAACAGGTTCGTTCACCCTTAAGCACTAAACCCTACCGTTACCTTCAACCTCACACTCACCCTACATTGCAACCTTAACATAACGTGAATCCTAACCCCAGCCGTAACTCTCTCCTGAACGCTAACCCTATCCCTAAACGTGTCCCAATGCCTACAGCTATGTGCCCGTCTAAAGTTAACCCTAAAACTAAATCTTCTGTGCCGCAGTTTGGCAGCAGTTTCAAGAATTACACGGGAAAAGTTTTTTCTGCAAGAAAGAAACTGCAGGCGGCATGCTTGAACTGAATATCATGTGGCACGAGCTCTTTGCCATCAGATGCTAAAAGGGCCACGAGTGGGCGTTATAAAGAAACAGAAGTTTATTTCCCCCGTGTTCATCAACCTCTGTGGGGTCTCAGTTGCAGGCGCCTGACATTAAGACGATTGTCCGGAGACACATCAAGCTCCACTAGGTGGTCTTAGTGAGCCACGGGGACATGCCGCAAACACAGAATTCCAAAGAAGGCTGAACGTCCAGTATTGAATGGTAATTGCCCAGAAACGAAGCAGCACCCAGATCAGACTGGGAAACTTAAGCTGCCATTAGACAATGAGAATGTGAGACTCTCGTACGGCCACAATTCACGGGTTCCTTAGATCCATGAAATTCCGTGTTGAATGTGCAGTCAGAATTGTGAAACCTCTGGAGGCTCTGTTCCGCAGACCCGGGTGTAGCTCCCAGAGGCACAATGGTGCTCCTCTGGAATTTGACATAAAACGTTTTCATTGGAATAAGGACCCTGGATCAAGCCCGGTAGAAGTTGGGAAAACGAAATTGCTGCATACGCCCGGCGTGCTGACAAGCACACACCTGTGCCAGTCCATGGCGTATTCAGCACAGGAATCTGCATCGATGGAGCCCAGACAAATGAAAGCTCAGGGAGGCAGCACCCGTGTAGGAAAGTATTTGTACTTCGAAGGGAAGGCCAATAATGAGAAAATACCTACCCGTGACAAATAGTTTTCATCATCCGCAGAATTTCACGGAGCAAGGTTGTTGGTGAGAGAAAAGGAAGCAGCTGACGGGAGTCACGCTCCACAGAATTATCTAGGCCTGGAGCACGGGTGCCCTCAGGCACAAGGCGTTTCAGGCCTCGACATTGTAAGGAAAGTTCATTTAAGTACCTGAGTGAAGTTTCCTCCAGAGTCCCAACTCTACGTTCCTGAAGTTGACTCGGGTTTCTGATCTTCCTGGGTTATGAAGGGCCACCATTCACCGTTATCCTTACACTCACGCGTCTCCTCCATCGACGTAAAAGGAACTGGGAGACACGCACCTGCTGGCAGCATCATTCAGCAGAGTTTTCTCCACGCAAAAGAGAGCTTTGTGGTGAAATGTCTTCCATGGAAAAACGTTTTCTAGCGAATTAGGATCTTCCCATCGCAATGACAATCTGAGAGAATTGACACCGAGGTTCTTGCCGCTGTACTTACAAGCATCTTCATGAGGCCGCACAGTGGTAAAGCACGGGATCCCAGGCGCTTCGCCCCTTTCCCCAGACCTGAGAAAATCAAACAGGCGCTAGTGACCTGCGAGAATTGACCTTGCTGGAAGCGTCAGTGTACAGAGGCATGAGAACCTCTAAGGAGCCACTTGCGTGTGAAAACAGAATGCAGGCTGAACTTCATGGCCGGGTTCCTGATTTTCCGGAGTTCTCAGACACAAAGCACACTGCTGCGTGGGGCACGCTGGACTTGAGACAAGTCGCGGGACTCACGGTTTTCCCAGAGACCCAGGATTCTCAAAGAGCGAGCATAAGTTTGACGGAAAACCACACTGCAGGAGGCGCCGTTGTGCTTTGAAACCTGCAACTAGCAAGATTTCCACAAAACCATGACTCTCGGAAACATTGTGATCGTGAAGGCCAGCCAGGGAGAGCAAATGTACTTCCAATACTCCAAACGTAAATGAAACCTCAAATCTAAATCCTATCCTAAAATCAACCCGAATCCTAAGCCTAAACCTAACCCTAGGTCTAACTAAACCTAAGCAGAGGTCTACCCCTAAGCCCAGGTCTAACTCTGTATACTCCGAACCCTAAACTAAGGCTCACCCTAAACCAAGCCCTAACCTTAACCGTATGTCTAACCTAAGCCCACCCCTTATCCTATCTCCAAATCTGATGTTCACATGCAGCTCACGCTACAACTAACCTTGCTCCTCACCGTCACCCTTCTCCAAAACCTAACAACTCTATCCCTCACAAACCGTAAGGCTAATGCTAACTCGTAACCTCGCACACTTTCAAACCCTCACCCAAATATTAACCCTACCCATACCTAAACAGTCAAGTTTATCATAAGACTAAATGAGAAAACAGGTTCGTTCACCCTTAAGCACTAAACCCTACCGTTACCTTCAACCTCACACTCACCCTACATTGCAACCTTAACATAACGTGAATCCTAACCCCAGCCGTAACTCTCTCCTGAACGCTAACCCTATCCCTAAACGTGTCCCAATGCCTACAGCTATGTGCCCGTCTAAAGTTAACCCTAAAACTAAATCTTCTGTGCCGCAGTTTGGCAGCAGTTTCAAGAATTACACGGGAAAAGTTTTTTCTGCAAGAAAGAAACTGCAGGCGGCATGCGTGAACTGAATATCATGCGGCACGAGCTCTTTGCCATCAGATGCTAAAAGGGCCACGAGTGGGCGTTATAAAGAAACAGAAGTTTATTTCCCCCGTGTTCATCAACCTCTGTGGGGTCTCCGTTGCAGGCGCCTGACATTAAGACGATTGTCCGGAGACACATCAAGCTCCACTAGGTGGTCTTAGTGAGCCACGGGGACATGCCGCAAACACAGAATTCCAAAGAAGGCTGAACGTCCAGTATTGAATGGTAATTGCCCAGGAACGAAGCAGCACCCAGATCAGACTGGGAAACTTAAGCTGCCATTAGACAATGAGAATGTGAGACTCTCGTACGGCCACAATTCACGGGTTCCTTAGATCCATGAAATTCCGTGTTGAATGTGCAGTCAGAATTGTGAAACCTCTGGAGGCTCTGTTCCGCAGACCCGGGTGTAGCTCCCAGAGGCACAATGGTGCTCCTCTGGAATTTGACATAAAACGTTTTCATTGGAATAAGGACCCTGGATCAAGCCCGGTAGAAGTTGGGAAAAAGAAATTGCTGCATACGCCCGGCGTGCTGACAAGCACACACCTGTGCCAGTCCATGGCGTATTCAGCACAGGAATCTGCATCGATGGAGCCCAGACAAATGAAAGCTCAGGGAGGCAGCACCCGTGTAGGAAAGTATTTGTACTTCGAAGGGAAGGCCAATAATGAGAAAATACCTACCCGTGACAAATAGTTTTCATCATCCGCAGAATTTCACGGAGCAAGGTTGTTGGTGAGAGAAAAGGAAGCAGCTGACGGGAGGCACGCTCCACAGAATTATCTAGGCCTGGAGCACGGGTGCCCTCAGGCACAAGGCTTTTCAGGCCTCGACATTGTAAGGAAAGTTCATTTAAGTACCTGAGTGAAGTTTCCTCCGGAGTCCCACATCTACGTTCCTGAAGTTGACTCGGGTTTCTGATCTTCCTGGGTTATGAAGCGCCACCATTCACCGTTATGCTTACACTCACGCGTCTCCTCCATCGACGTAAAAGGAACTGGGAGACACGCACCTGCTGGCAGCATCATTCAGCAGAGTTTTCTCCACACAAAAGAGAGCTTTGTGGTGAAATGTCTTCCATGGAAAAACGTTTTCTAGCGAATTAGGATCTTCCCATCGCAATGACAAT
Source organism: Tenrec ecaudatus (assembly GCF_050624435.1). NCBI lineage: Eukaryota > Metazoa > Chordata > Mammalia > Afrosoricida > Tenrecidae > Tenrec > Tenrec ecaudatus. The sequence continues at coordinate 271,506,352 of NC_134530.1, read as the reverse complement.
CTGAGAGAATTGACACCGAGGTTCTTGCCGCTGTACTTACAAGCATCTTCATGAGGCCGCACAGTGGTAAAGCACGGGATCCCAGGCGCTTCGCCCCTTTCCCCAGACCTGTGAAAATCAAACAGGCGCTAGTGACCTGCGAGAAATGACGTTGCTGGAAGCGTCAGTGTACAGAGGCATGAGAACCTCTAAGGAGCCACTTGCGTGTGAAAACAGAATGCAGGCTGAACTTCATGGATGGGTTCCTGATTTTCCGGAATTCTCAGACACAAAGCACACTGCTGCGTGGGGCACGCTGGACTTGAGAAAGTCGCGGGACTCACGGTTTTCCCAGAGACCCAGGATTCTCAAAGAGCGAGCATAAGTTTGACGGAAAACCACACTGCAGGAGGCGCCGTTGTGCTTTGAAACCTGCAACTAGCAAGATTTCCACAAAACCATGACTCTCAGAAACATTGTGATCGTGAAGGACAACCAGGGAGAGCAGATGTTCTTCCAATAGTCCAAACGTAAATGAAACCTCAAATCTAAATCCTATCCTAAAATCAACCCGAATCCTAAGCCTAAACCTAACCCTAGGTCTAACTAAACCTAAGCAGAGGTCTACCCCTAAGCCGAGGTCTAACTCTGTATACTCCGAACCCTAAACTAAGGCTCACCCTAAACCAAGCCCTAACCTTAATCATATGTCTAACCTAAGCCCACCCCTTATCCTATCTCCAAATCTGATGTTCACATGCAGCTCACCCTACAACTAACCTTGCTCCTCACCGTCACCCTTCTCCACAACCTAACAACTCTATCCCTCACAAACCGTAAGGCTAATGCTACCTAGTAACCTCGCACACTTTCAAACCCTCACCCAAATATTAACCCTACCCATACCTAAACAGTCAAGTTTATCATAAGACTAAATGAGAAAACATGTTCGTTCACCCTTAAGCACTAAACTCTACCGTTACCTTCAACCTCACACTCACCCTACATTGCAACCTTAACATAACGTGAATCCTAACCCCAGCCGTAACTCTCTCCTGAACGCTAACCCTATCCCTAAACGTGTCCCAATGCCTACAGCTATGTGCCCGTCTAAAGTTAACCCTAAAACTAAATCTTCTGTGCCGCAGTTTGGCAGCAGTTTCAAGAATTACACGGGAAAAGTTTTTTCTGCAAGAAAGAAACTGCAGGCGGCTAGCGTGAACTGAATATCATGCGGCACGAGCTCTTTGCCATCAGATGCTAAAAGGGCCACGAGTGGGCGTTATAAAGAAACAGAAGTTTATTTCCCCCGTGTTCATCAACCTCTGTGGGGTCTCCGTTGCAGGCGCCTGATATTAAGACGATTGTCCGGAGACACATCAAGCTCCACTAGGTGGTCTTAGTGAGCCACGGGGACATGCCGCAAACACAGAATTCCAAAGAAGGCTGAACGTCCAGTATTGAATGGTAATTGCCCAGAAACGAAGCAGCACCCAGATCAGACTGGGAAACTTAAGCTGCCATTAGACAATGAGAATGTGAGACTCTCGTACGGCCACAATTCACGGGTTCCTTAGATCCATGAAATTCCGTGTTGAATGTGCAGTCAGAATTGTGAAACCTCTGGAGGCTCTGTTCCGCAGACCTGGGTGTAGCTCCCAGAGGCACAATGGTGCTCCTCTGGAATTTGACATAAAACGTTTTCATTGGAATAAGGACCCTGGATCAAGCCCGGTAGAAGTTGGGAAAAAGAAATTGCTGCATACGCCCGGCGTGCTGACAAGCACACACCTGTGCCAGTCCATGGCGTATTCAGCACAGGAATCTGCATCGATGGAGCCCAGACAAATGAAAGCTCAGGGAGGCAGCACCCGTGTAGGAAAGTATTTGTATTTCGAAGGGAAGGCCAATAATGAGAAAATACCTACCCGTGACAAATAGTTTTCATCATCCGCAGAATTTCACGGAGCAAGGTTGTTGGTGAGAGAAAAGGAAGCAGCTGAGGGAGGCACGCTCCACAGAATTATCTAGGCCTGGAGCACGGGTGCCCTCAGGCACAAGGCTTTTCAGGCCTCGACATTGTAAGGAAAGTTCATTTAAGTACCTGAGTGAAGTTTCCTCCGGAGTCCCACATCTACGTTCCTGAAGTTGACTCGGGTTTCTGATCTTCCTGGGTTATGAAGGGCCACCATTCACCGTTATCATTACACTCACGCGTCTCCTCCATCGACGTAAAAGGAACTGGGAGACACGCACCTGCTGGCAGGATCATTCAGCAGAGTTTTCTCCACACAAAAGAGAGCTTTGTGGTGAAATGTCTTCCATGGAAAAACGTTTTCTAGCGAATTAGGATCTTCCCATCGCAATGACAATCTGAGAGAATTGACACCGAGGTTCTTGCCGCTGTACTTACAAGCATCTTCATGAGGCCGCACAGTGGTAAAGCACGGGATCCCAGGCGCTTCGCCCCTTTCCCCAGACCTGTGAAAATCAAACAGGCGCTAGTGACCTGCGAGAAATGACGTTGCTGGAAGCGTCAGTGTACAGAGGCATGAGAACCTCTAAGGAGCCACTTGCGTGTGAAAACAGAATGCAGGCTGAACTTCATGGACGGGTTCCTGATTTTCCGGAGTTCTCAGACACAAAGCACACTGCTGCGTGGGGCACGCTGGACTTGAGAAAGTCGCGGGACTCACGGTTTTCCCAGAGACCCAGGATTCTCAAAGAGCGAGCATAAGTTTGACGGAAAACCACACTGCAGGAGGCGCCGTTGTGCTTTGAAACCTGCAACTAGCAAGATTTCCCCTAAACCATGACTCTCAGAAACATTGTGATCGTGAAGGACAACCAGGGAGAGCAGATGTTCTTCCAATAGTCCAAACGTAAATGAAACCTCAAATCTAAATCCTGTCCTAAAATCAACCCGAATCCTAAGCCTAAACCTAACCCTAGGTCTAACTAAACCTAAGCAGAGGTCTACCCCTAAGCCGAGGTCTAACTCTGTATACTCCGAACCCTAAACTAAGGCTCACCCTAAACCAAGCCCTAACCTTAACCGTATGTCTAACCTAAGCCCACCCCTTATCCTATCTCCAAATCTGATGTTCACATGCAGCTCACCCTACAACTAACCTTGCTCCTCACCGTCACCCTTCTCCACAACCTAACAACTCTATCCCTCACAAACCGTAAGGCTAATGCTACCTCGTAACCTCGCACACTTTCAAACCCTCACCCAAATATTAACCCTACCCATACCTAAACAGTCAAGTTTATCATAAGACTAAATGAGAAAACATGTTCGTTCACCCTTAAGCACTAAACCCTACCGTTACCTTCAACCTCACACTCACCCTACATTGCAACTTAACATAACGTGAATCCTAACCCCAGCCGTAACTCTCTCCTGAACGCTAACCCTATCCCTAAACGTGTCCCAATGCCTACAGCTATGTGCCCGTCTAAAGTTAACCCTAAAACTAAATCTTCTGTGCCGCAGTTTGGCAGCAGTTTCAAGAATTACACGGGAAAAGTTTTTTCTGCAAGAAAGAAACTGCAGGCGGCATGCGTGAACTGAATATCATGTGGCACGAGCTCTTTGCCATCAGATGCTAAAAGGGCCACGAGTGGGCGTTATAAAGAAACAGAAGTTTATTTCCCCCGTGTTCATCAACCTCTGTGGGGTCTCCGTTGCAGGCGCCTGACATTAAGACGATTGTCCGGAGACACATCAAGCTCCACTAGGTGGTCTTATTGAGCCACGGGGACATGCCGCAAACACAGAATTCCAAAGAAGGCTGAATGTCCAGTATTGAATGGTAATTGCCCAGAAACGAAGCAGCACCCAGATCAGACTGGGAAACTTAAGCTGCCATTAGACAATGAGAATGTGAGACTCTCGTACGGCCACAATTCACGGTTTCCTTAGATCCATGAAATTCCGTGTTGAATGTGCAGTCAGAATTGTGAAACCTCTGGAGGCTCTGTTCCGCAGACCCGGGTGTAGCTCCCAGAGGCACAATGGTGCTCCTCTGGAATTTGACATAAAACGTTTTCATTGGAATAAGGACCCTGGATCAAGCCCGGTAGAAGTTTGGAAAAAGAAATTGCTGCATACGCCCGGCGTGCTGACAAACACACACCTGTGCCAGTCCATGGCGTATTCAGCACAGGAATCTGCATCGATGGAGCCCAGACAAATGAAAGCTCGGGAGGCAGCACCCGTGTAGGAAAGTATTTGTACTTCGAAGGGAAGGCCAATAATGAGAAAATACCTACCCGTGACAAATAGTTTTCATCATCCGCAGAATTTCACGGAGCAAGGTTGTTGGTGAGAGAAAAGGAAGCAGCTGAGGGAGGCACGCTCCACAGAATTATCTAGGCCTGGAGCACGGGTGCCCTCAGGCACAAGGCTTTTCAGGCCTCGACATTGTAAGGAAAGTTCATTTAAGTACCTGAGTGAAGTTTCCTCCGGAGTCCCACATCTACGTTCCTGAAGTTGACTCGGGTTTCTGATCTTCCTGGGTTATGAAGGGCCACCATTCACCGTTATCATTACACTCACGCGTCTCCTCCATCGACGTAAAAGGAACTGGGAGACACGCACCTGCTGGCAGCATCATTCAGCAGAGTTTTCTCCACACAAAAGAGAGCTTTGTGGTGAAATGTCTTCCATGGAAAAACGTTTTCTAGCGAATTAGGATCTTCCCATCGCAATGACAATCTGAGAGAATTGACACCGAGGTTCTTGCCGCTGTACTTACAAGCATCTTCATGAGGCCGCACAGTGGTAAAGCACGGGATCCCAGGCGCTTCGCCCCTTTCCCCAGACCTGTGAAAATCAAACAGGCGCTAGTGACCTGCGAGAAATGACGTTGCTGGAAGCGTCAGTGTACAGAGGCATGAGAACCTCTAAGGAGCCACTTGCGTGTGAAAACAGAATGCAGGCTGAACTTCATGGACGGGTTCCTGATTTTCCGGAGTTCTCAGACACAAAGCACACTGCTGCGTGGGGCACGCTGGACTTGAGAAAGTCGCGGGACTCACGGTTTTCCCAGAGACCCAGGATTCTCAAAGAGCGAGCATAAGTTTGACGGAAAACCACACTGCAGGAGGCGCCGTTGTGCTTTGAAACCTGCAACTAGCAAGATTTCCCCTAAACCATGACTCTCAGAAACATTGTGATCGTGAAGGACAACCAGGGAGAGCAGATGTTCTTCCAATAGTCCAAACGTAAATGAAACCTCAAATCTAAATCCTGTCCTAAAATCAACCCGAATCCTAAGCCTAAACCTAACCCTAGGTCTAATTAAACCTAAGCAGAGGTCTACCCCTAAGCCGAGGTCTAACTCTGTATACTCCGAACCCTAAACTAAGGCTCACCCTAAACCAAGCCCTAACCTTAACCGTATGTCTAACCTAAGCCCACCCCTTATCCTATCTCCAAATCTGATGTTCACATGCAGCTCACCCTACAACTAACCTTGCTCCTCACCGTCACCCTTCTCCACAACCTAACAACTCTATCCCTCACAAACCGTAAGGCTAATGCTACCTCGTAACCTCGCACACTTTCAAACCCTCACCCAAATATTAACCCTACCCATACCTAAACAGTCAAGTTTATCATAAGACTAAATGAGAAAACAGGTTCGTTCACCCTTAAGCACTAAACCCTACCGTTACCTTCAACCTCACACTCACCCTACATTGCAACTTAACATAACGTGAATCCTAACCCCAGCCGTAACTCTCTCCTGAACGCTAACCCTATCCCTAAACGTGTCCCAATGCCTACAGCTATGTGCCCGTCTAAAGTTAACCCTAAAACTAAATCTTCTGTGCCGCAGTTTGGCAGCAGTTTCAAGAATTACACGGGAAAAGTTTTTTCTGCAAGAAAGAAACTGCAGGCGGCATGCGTGAACTGAATATCATGCGGCACGAGCTCTTTGCCATCAGATGCTAAAAGGGCCACGAGTGGGCGTTATAAAGAAACAGAAGTTTATTTCCCCCGTGTTCATCAACCTCTGTGGGGTCTCCGTTGCAGGCGCCTGACATTAAGACGATTGTCCGGAGACACATCAAGCTCCACTAGGTGGTCTTAGTGAGCCACGGGGACATGCCGCAAACACAGAATTCCAAAGAAGGCTGAACGTCCAGTATTGAATGGTAATTGCCCAGAAACGAAGCAGCACCCAGATCAGACTGGGAAACTTAAGCTGCCATTAGACAATGAGAATGTGAGACTCTCGTACGGCCACAATTCACGGTTTCCTTAGATCCATGAAATTCCGTGTTGAATGTGCAGTCAGAATTGTGAAACCCCTGGAGGCTCTGTTCCGCAGACCCGGGTGTAGCTCCCAGAGGCACAATGGTGCTCCTCTGGAATTTGACATAAAACGTTTTCATTGGAATAAGGACCCTGGATCAAGCCCGGTAGAAGTTGGGAAAAAGAAATTGCTGCATACGCCCGGCGTGCTGACAAGCACACACCTGTGCCAGTCCATGGCGTATTCAGCACAGGAATCTGCATCGATGGAGCCCAGACAAATGAAAGCTCAGGGAGGCAGCACCCGTGTAGGAAAGTATTTGTACTTCGAAGGGAAGGCCAATAATGAGAAAATACCTACCCGTGACAAATAGTTTTCATCATCCGCAGAATTTCACGGAGCAAGGTTGTTGGTGAGAGAAAAGGAAGCAGCTGAGGGAGGCACGCTCCACAGAATTATCTAGGCCTGGAGCACGGGTGCCCTCAGGCACAAGGCTTTTCAGGCCTCGACATTGTAAGGAAAGTTCATTTAAGTACCTGAGTGAAGTTTCCTCCGGAGTCCCACATCTACGTTCCTGAAGTTGACTCGGGTTTCTGATCTTCCTGGGTTATGAAGGGCCACCATTCACCGTTATCATTACACTCACGCGTCTCCTCCATCGACGTAAAAGGAACTGGGAGACACGCACCTGCTGGCAGCATCATTCAGCAGAGTTTTCTCCACACAAAAGAGAGCTTTGTGGTGAAATGTCTTCCATGGAAAAACGTTTTCTAGCGAATTAGGATCTTCCCATCGCAATGACAATCTGAGAGAATTGACACCGAGGTTCTTGCCGCTGTACTTACAAGCATCTTCATGAGGCCGCACAGTGGTAAAGCACGGGATCCCAGGCGCTTCGCCCCTTTCCCCAGACCTGTGAAAATCAAACAGGCGCTAGTGACCTGCGAGAAATGACGTTGCTGGAAGCGTCAGTGTACAGAGGCATGAGAACCTCTAAGGAGCCACTTGCGTGTGAAAACAGAATGCAGGCTGAACTTCATGGACGGGTTCCTGATTTTCCGGAGTTCTCAGACACAAAGCACACTGCTGCGTGGGGCACGCTGGACTTGAGAAAGTCGCGGGACTCACGGTTTTCCCAGAGACCCAGGATTCTCAAAGAGCGAGCATAAGTTTGACGGAAAACCACACTGCAGGAGGCGCCGTTGTGCTTTGAAACCTGCAACTAGCAAGATTTCCCCTAAACCATGACTCTCAGAAACATTGTGATCGTGAAGGACAACCAGGGAGAGCAGATGTTCTTCCAATAGTCCAAACGTAAATGAAACCTCAAATCTAAATCCTGTCCTAAAATCAACCCGAATCCTAAGCCTAAACCTAACCCTAGGTCTAACTAAACCTAAGCAGAGGTCTACCCCTAAGCCGAGGTCTAACTCTGTATACTCCGAACCCTAAACTAAGGCTCACCCTAAACCAAGCCCTAACCTTAACCGTATGTCTAACCTAAGCCCACCCCTTATCCTATCTCCAAATCTGATGTTCACATGCAGCTCACCCTACAACTAACCTTGCTCCTCACCGTCACCCTTCTCCACAACCTAACAACTCTATCCCTCACAAACCGTAAGGCTAATGCTACCTCGTAACCTCGCACACTTTCAAACCCTCACCCAAATATTAACCCTACCCATACCTAAACAGTCAAGTTTATCATAAGACTAAATGAGAAAACATGTTCGTTCACCCTTAAGCACTAAACCCTACCGTTACCTTCAACCTCACACTCACCCTACATTGCAACTTAACATAACGTGAATCCTAACCCCAGCCGTAACTCTCTCCTGAACGCTAACCCTATCCCTAAACGTGTCCCAATGCCTACAGCTATGTGCCCGTCTAAAGTTAACCCTAAAACTAAATCTTCTGTGCCGCAGTTTGGCAGCAGTTTCAAGAATTACACGGGAAAAGTTTTTTCTGCAAGAAAGAAACTGCAGGCGGCATGCGTGAACTGAATATCATGCGGCACGAGCTCTTTGCCATCAGATGCTAAAAGGGCCACGAGTGGGCGTTATAAAGAAACAGAAGTTTATTTCCCCCGTGTTCATCAACCTCTGTGGGGTCTCCGTTGCAGGCGCCTGACATTAAGACGATTGTCCGGAGACACATCAAGCTCCACTAGGTGGTCTTATTGAGCCACGGGGACATGCCGCAAACACAGAATTCCAAAGAAGGCTGAATGTCCAGTATTGAATGGTAATTGCCCAGAAACGAAGCAGCACCCAGATCAGACTGGGAAACTTAAGCTGCCATTAGACAATGAGAATGTGAGACTCTCGTACGGCCACAATTCACGGTTTCCTTAGATCCATGAAATTCCGTGTTGAATGTGCAGTCAGAATTGTGAAACCTCTGGAGGCTCTGTTCCGCAGACCCGGGTGTAGCTCCCAGAGGCACAATGGTGCTCCTCTGGAATTTGACATAAAACGTTTTCATTGGAATAAGGACCCTGGATCAAGCCCGGTAGAAGTTTGGAAAAAGAAATTGCTGCATACGCCCGGCGTGCTGACAAACACACACCTGTGCCAGTCCATGGCGTATTCAGCACAGGAATCTGCATCGATGGAGCCCAGACAAATGAAAGCTCGGGAGGCAGCACCCGTGTAGGAAAGTATTTGTACTTCGAAGGGAAGGCCAATAATGAGAAAATACCTACCCGTGACAAATAGTTTTCATCGTCCGCAGAATTTCACGGAGCAATGTTGTTGGTGAGAGAAAAGGGAGCAGCTGAGGGAGGCACGCTCCACAGAATTATCTAGGCCTGGAGCACGGGTGCCCTCAGGCACAAGGCGTTTCAGGCCTCGACATTGTAAGGAAAGTTCATTTAAGTACCTGAGTGAAGTTTCCTCCGGAGTCCCACATCTACGTTCCTGAAGTTGACTCGGGTTTCTGATCTTCCTGGGTTATGAAGGGCCACCATTCACCGTTATCCTTACACTCACGCGTCTCCTCCATCGACGTAAAAGGAACTGGGAGACACGCACCTGCTGGCAGCATCATTCAGCAGAGTTTTCTCCACGCAAAAGAGAGCTTTGTGGTGAAATGTCTTCCATGGAAAAACGTTTTCTAGCGAATTAGGATCTTCCCATCGCAATGACAATCTGAGAGAATTGACACCGAGGTTCTTTCCGCTGTACTTACAAGCATCTTCATGAGGCCGCACAGTGGTAAAGCACGGGATCCCAGGCGCTTCGCCCCTTTCCCCAGACCTGTGAAAATCAAACAGGCGCTAGTGACCTGCGAGAAATGACGTTGCTGGAAGCGTCAGTGTACAGAGGCATGAGAACCTCTAAGGAGCCACTTGCGTGTGAAAACAGAATGCAGGCTGAACTTCATGGCCGGGTTCCTGATTTTCCGGAGTTCTCAGACACAAAGCACACTGCTGCGTGGGGCACGCTGGACTTGAGACAAGTCGCGGGACTCACGGTTTTCCCAGAGACCCAGGATTCTCAAAGAGCGAGCATAAGTTTGACGGAAAACCACACTGCAGGAGGCGCCGTTGTGCTTTGAAACCTGCAACTAGCAAGATTTCCCCTAAACCATGACTCTCAGAAACAATGTGATCGTGAAGGACAGCCAGGGAGAGCAGATGTTCTTCCAATAGTCCAAACGTAAATGAAACCTCAAATCTAAATCCTATCCTAAAATCAACCCGAATCCTAAGCCTAAACCTAACCCTAGGTCTAACTAAACCTAAGCAGAGGTCTACCCCTAAGCCGAGGTCTAACTCTGTATACTCCGAACCCTAAACTAAGGCTCACCCTAAACCAAGCCCTAACCTTAACCGTATGTCTAACCTAAGCCCACCCCTTATCCTATCTCCAAATCTGATGTTCACATGCAGCTCACCCTACAACTAACCTTGCTCCTCACCGTCACCCTTCTCTACAACCTAACAACTCTATCCCTCACAAACCGTAAGCCTAATGCTAACTCGTAACCTCGCACACTTTCAAACCCTCACCCAAATATTAACCCTACCCATACCTAAACAGTCAAGTTTATCATAAGACTAAATGAGAAAACAGGTTCGTTCACCCTTAAGCACTAAACCCTACCGTTACCTTCAACCTCACACTCACCCTACATTGCAACCTTAACATAACGTGAATCCTAACCCCAGCCGTAACTCTCTCCTGAACGCTAAGCCTATCCCTAAACGTGTCCCAATGCCTACAGCTATGTGCCCGTCTAAAGTTAACCCTAAAACTAAATCTTCTGTGCCGCAGTTTGGCAGCAGTTTCAAGAATTACACGGGAAAAGTTTTTTCTGCAAGAAAGAAACTGCAGGCGGCATGCGTGAACTGAATATCATGTGGCACGAGCTCTTTGCCATCAGATGCTAAAAGGGCCACGAGTGGGCGTTATAAAGAAACAGAAGTTTATTTCCCCCGTGTTCATCAACCTCTGTGGGGTCTCCGTTGCAGGCGCCTGACATTAAGACGATTGTCCGGAGACACATCAAGCTCCACTAGGTGGTCTTAGTGAGCCACGGGGACATGCCGCAAACACAGAATTCCAAAGAAGGCTGAACGTCCAGTATTGAATGGTAATTGCCCAGGAACGAAGCAGCACCCAGATCAGACTGGGAAACTTAAGCTGCCATTAGACAATGAGAATGTGAGACTCTCGTACGGCCACAATTCCCGGGTTCCTTAGATCCATGAAATTCCGTGTTGAATGTGCAGTCAGAATTGTGAAACCTCTGGAGGCTCTGTTCCGCAGACCCGGGTGTAGCTCCCAGAGGCACAATGGTGCTCCTCTGGAATTTGACATAAAACGTTTTCATTGGAATAAGGACCCTGGATCAAGCCCGGTAGAAGTTGGGAAAACGAAATTGCTGCATACGCCCGGCGTGCTGACAAGCACACACCTGTGCCAGTCCATGGCGTATTCAGCACAGGAATCTGCATCGATGGAGCCCACACAAATGAAAGCTCAGGGAGGCAGCACCCGTGTAGGAAAGTATTTGTACTTCGAAGGGAAGGCCAATAATGAGAAAATACCTACCCGTGACAAATAGTTTTCATCATCCGCAGAATTTCATGGAGCAATGTTGTTGGTGAGAGAAAAGGGAGCAGCTGAGGGAGGCACGCCCCACAGAATTATCTAGGCCTGGAGCACGGGTGCCCTCAGGCACAAGGCGTTTCAGGCCTCGACATTGTAAGGAAAGTTCATTTAAGTACCTGAGTGAAGTTTCCTCCGGAGTCCCACATCTACGTTCCTGAAGTTGACTCGGGTTTCTGATCTTCCTGGGTTATGAAGGGCCACCATTCACCGTTATCCTTACACTCACGCGTCTCCTCCATCGACGTAAAAGGAACTGGGAGACACGCACCTGCTGGCAGCATCATTCAGCAGAGTTTTCTCCACGCAAAAGAGAGCTTTGTGGTGAAATGTCTTCCATGGAAAAACGTTTTCTAGCGAATTAGGATCTTCCCATCGCAATGACAATCTGAGAGAATTGACACCGAGGTTCTTTCCGCTGTACTTACAAGCATCTTCATGAGGCCGCACAGTGGTAAAGCACGGGATCCCAGGCGCTTCGCCCCTTTCCCCAGACCTGTGAAAATCAAACAGGCGCTAGTGACCTGCGAGAAATGACGTTGCTGGAAGCGTCAGTGTACAGAGGCATGAGAACCTCTAAGGAGCCACTTGCGTGTGAAAACAGAATGCAGGCTGAACTTCATGGCCGGGTTCCTGATTTTCCGGAGTTCTCAGACACAAAGCACACTGCTGCGTGGGGCACGCTGGACTTGAGACAAGTCGCGGGACTCACGGTTTTCCCAGAGACCCAGGATTCTCAAAGAGCGAGCATAAGTTTGACGGAAAACCACACTGCAGGAGGCGCCGTTGTGCTTTGAAACCTGCAACTAGCAAGATTTCCCCTAAACCATGACTCTCAGAAACAATGTGATCGTGAAGGACAGCCAGGGAGAGCAGATGTTCTTCCAATAGTCCAAACGTAAATGAAACCTCAAATCTAAATCCTATCCTAAAATCAACCCGAATCCTAAGCCTAAACCTAACCCTAGGTCTAACTAAACCTAAGCAGAGGTCTACCCCTAAGCCGAGGTCTAACTCTGTATACTCCGAACCCTAAACTAAGGCTCACCCTAAACCAAGCCCTAACCTTAACCGTATGTCTAACCTAAGCCCACCCCTTATCCTATCTCCAAATCTGATGTTCACATGCAGCTCACCCTACAACTAACCTTGCTCCTCACCGTCACCCTTCTCCACAACCTAACAACTCTATCCCTCACAAACCGTAAGCCTAATGCTAACTCGTAACCTCGCACACTTTCAAACCCTCACCCAAATATTAACCCTACCCATACCTAAACAGTCAAGTTTATCATAAGACTAAATGAGAAAACAGGTTCGTTCACCCTTAAGCACTAAACCCTACCGTTACCTTCAACCTCACACTCACCCTACATTGCAACCTTAACATAACGTGAATCCTAACCCCAGCCGTAACTCTCTCCTGAACGCTAACCCTATCCCTAAACGTGTCCCAATGCCTACAGCTATGTGCCCGTCTAAAGTTAACCCTAAAACTAAATCTTCTGTGCCGCAGTTTGGCAGCAGTTTCAAGAATTACACGGGAAAAGTTTTTTCTGCAAGAAAGAAACTGCAGGCGGCATGCGTGAACTGAATATCATGCGGCACGAGCTCTTTGCCATCAGATGCTAAAAGGGCCACGAGTGGGCGTTATAAAGAAACAGAAGTTTATTTCCCCCGTGTTCATCAACCTCTGTGGGGTCTCCGTTGCAGGCGCCTGACATTAAGACGATTGTCCGGAGACACATCAAGCTCCACTAGGTGGTCTTAGTGAGCCACGGGGACATGCCGCAAACACAGAATTCCAAAGAAGGCTGAACGTCCAGTATTGAATGGTAATTGCCCAGGAACGAAGCAGCACCCAGATCAGACTGGGAAACTTAAGCTGCCATTAGACAATGAGAATGTGAGACTCTCGTACGGCCACAATTCACGGGTTCCTTAGATCCATGAAATTCCGTGTTGAATGTGCAGTCAGAATTGTGAAACCTCTGGAGGCTCTGTTCCGCAGACCCGGGTGTAGCTCCCAGAGGAACAATGGTGCTCCTCTGGAATTTGACATAAAACGTTTTCATTGGAATAAGGACCCTGGATCAAGCCCGGTAGAAGTTGGGAAAACGAAATTGCTGCATACGCCCGGCGTGCTGACAAGCACACACCTGTGCCAGTCCATGGCGTATTCAGCACAGGAATCTGCATCGATGGAGCCCACACAAATGAAAGCTCAGGGAGGCAGCACCCGTGTAGGAAAGTATTTGTACTTCGAAGGGAAGGCCAATAATGAGAAAATACCTACCCGTGACAAATAGTTTTCATCATCCGCAGAATTTCACGGAGCAATGTTGTTGGTGAGAGAAAAGGGAGCAGCTGAGGGAGGCACGCCCCACAGAATTATCTAGGCCTGGAGCACGGGTGCCCTCAGGCACAAGGCGTTTCAGGCCTCGACATTGTAAGGAAAGTTCATTTAAATACCTGAGTGAAGTTTCCTCCGGAGTCCCACATCTACGTTCCTGAAGTTGACTCGGGTTTCTGATCTTCCTGGGTTATGAAGGGCCACCATTCACCATTATCCTTACACTCACGCGTCTCCTCCATAGACGTAAAAGGAACTGGGAGACACGCACCTGCTGGCAGCATCATTCAGCAGAGTTTTCTCCACGCAAAAGAGAGCTTTGTGGTGAAATGTCTTCCATGGAAAAACGTTTTCTAGCGAATTAGGATCTTCCCATCGCAATGACAATCTGAGAGAATTGACACCGAGGTTCTTGCCGCTGTACTTACAAGCATCTTCATGAGGCCGCACAGTGGTAAAGCACGGGATCCCAGGCGCTTCGCCCCTTTCCCCAGACCTGTGAAAATCAAACAGGCGCTAGTGACCTGCGAGAAATGACGTTGCTGGAAGCGTCAGTGTACAGAGGCATGAGAACCTCTAAGGAGCCACTTGCGTGTGAAAACAGAATGCAGGCTGAACTTCATGGCCGGGTTCCTGATTTTCCGGAGTTCTCAGACACAAAGCACACTGCTGCATGGGGCACGCTGGACTTGAGACAAGTCGCGGGACTCACGGTTTTCCCAGAGACCCAGGATTCTCAAAGAGCGAGCATAAGTTTGACGGAAAACCACACTGCAGGAGGCGCCGTTGTGCTTTGAAACCTGCAACTAGCAAGATTTCCCCAAAACCATGACTCTCAGAAACATTGTGATCGTGAAGGACAGCCAGGGAGAGCAGATGTTCTTCCAATAGTCCAAACGTAAATGAAACCTCAAATCTAAATCCTATCCTAAAATCAACCCGAATCCTAAGCCTAAACCTAACCCTAGGTCTAACTAAACCTAAGCAGAGGTCTACCCCTAAGCCGAGGTCTAACTCTGTATACTCCGAACCCTAAACTAAGGCTCACCCTAAACCAAGCCCTAACCTTAACCGTATGTCTAACCTAAGCCCACCCCTTATCCTATCTCCAAATCTGATGTTCACATGCAGCTCACCCTACAACTAACCTTGCTCCTCACCGTCACCCTTCTCCAAAACCTAACAACTCTATCCCTCACAAACCGTAAGGCTAATGCTAACTCGTAACCTCGCACACTTTCAAACCCTCACCCAAATATTAACCCTACCCATACCTAAACAGTCAAGTTTATCATAAGACTAAATGAGAAAACAGGTTCGTTCACCCTTAAGCACTAAACCCTACCGTTACCTTCAACCTCACACTCACCCTACATTGCAACCTTAACATAACGTGAATCCTAACCCCAGCCGTAACTCTCTCCTGAACGCTAACCCTATCCCTAAACGTGTCCCAATGCCTACAGCTATGTGCCCGTCTAAAGTTAACCCTAAAACTAAATCTTCTGTGCCGCAGTTTGGCAGCAGTTTCAAGAATTACACGGGAAAAGTTTGTTCTGCAAGAAAGAAACTGCAGGCGGCATGCGTGAACTGAATATCATGCGGCACGAGCTCTTTGCCATCAGATGCTAAAAGGGCCACGAGTGGGCGTTATAAAGAAACAGAAGTTTATTTCCCCCGTGTTCATCAACCTCTGTGGGGTCTCCGTTGCAGGCGCCTGACATTAAGACGATTGTCCGGAGACACATCAAGCTCCACTAGGTGGTCTTAGTGAGCCACGGGGACATGCCGCAAACGCAGAATTCCAAAGAAGGCTGAACGTCCAGTATTGAATGGTAATTGCCCAGGAACGAAGCAGCACCCAGATCAGACTGGGAAACTTAAGCTGCCATTAGACAATGAGAATGTGAGACTCTCGTACGGCCACAATTCACGGGTTCCTTAGATCCATGAAATTCCGTGTTGAATGTGCAGTCAGAATTGTGAAACCTCTGGAGGCTCTGTTCCGCAGACCCGGGTGTAGCTCCCAGAGGAACAATGGTGCTCCTCTGGAATTTGACATAAAACGTTTTCATTGGAATAAGGACCCTGGATCAAGCCCGGTAGAAGTTGGGAAAATGAAATTGCTGTATACGCCCGGCGTGCTGACAAGCACACACCTGTGCCAGTCCATGGCGTATTCAGCACAGGAATCTGCATCGATGGAGCCCAGACAAATGAAAGCTCAGGGAGGCAGCACCCGTGTAGGAAAGTATTTGTACTTCGAAGGGAAGGCCAATAATGAGAAAATACCTACCCGTGACAAATAGTTTTCATCATCCGCAGAATTTCACGGAGCAAGGTTGTTGGTGAGAGAAAAGGAAGCAGCTGACGGGAGGCATGCTCCACAGAATTATCTAGGCCTGGAGCACGGGTGCCCTCAGGCACAAGGCGTTTCAGGCCTCGACATTGTAAGGAAAGTTCATTTAAGTACCTGAGTGAAGTTTCCTCCAGAGTCCCAACTCTACGTTCCTGAAGTTGACTCGGGTTTCTGATCTTCCTGGGTTATGAAGGGCCACCATTCACCGTTATCCTTACACTCACGCGTCTCCTCCATCGACGTAAAAGGAACTGGGAGACACGCACCTGCTGGCAGCATCATTCAGCAGAGTTTTCTCCACGCAAACGAGAGCTTTGTGGTGAAATGTCTTCCATGGAAAAACGTTTTCTAGCGAATTAGGATCTTCCCATCGCAATGACAATCTGAGAGAATTGACACCGAGGTTCTTGCCGCTGTACTTACAAGCATCTTCATGAGGCCGCACAGTGGTAAAGCACGGGATCCCAGGCGCTTCGCCCCTTTCCCCAGACCTGTGAAAATCAAACAGGCGCTAGTGACCTGCGAGAAATGACGTTGCTGGAAGCATCAGTGTACAGAGGCATGAGAACCTCTAAGGAGCCACTTGCGTGTGAAAACAGAATGCAGGCTGAACTTCATGGCCGGGTTCCTGATTTTCCGGAGTTCTCAGACACAAAGCACACTGCTGCGTGGGGCGCGCTGGACTTGAGAAAGTCGCGGGACTCATGGTTTTCCCAGAGACCCAGGATTCTCAAAGAGCGAGCATAAGTTTGACGGAAAACCACACTGCAGGAGGCGCCGTTGTGCTTTGAAACCTGCAACTAGCAAGATTTCCCCAAAACCATGACTCTCAGAAAAATTGTGATCGTGAAGGACAGCCAGGGAGAGCAGATGTACTTCCTATAGTCCAAACGTAAATGAAACCTCAAATCTAAATCCTATCCTAAAATCAACCCGAATCCTAAGCCTAAACCTAACCCTAGGTCTAACTAAACCTAAGCAGAGCTCTACCCCTAAGCCGAGGTCTAACTCTGTATACTCCGAACCCTAAACTAAGGCTCACCCTAAACCAAGCCCTAACCTTAACCTTATGTCTAACCTAAGCCCACCCCTTATCCTATCTCCAAATCTGATGTTCACATGCAGCTCACCCTACAACTAACCTTGCTCCTCGCCGTCACCCTTCTCCAAAACCTAACAACTCTATCCCTCACAAACCGTAAGCCTAATGCTAACTCGTAACCTCGCACACTTTCAAACCCTCACCCAAATATTAACCCTACCCATACCTAAACAGTCAAGTTTATCATAAGACTAAATGAGAAAACAGGTTCGTTCACCCTTAAACACTAAACCCTACCGTTACCTTCAACCTCACACTCACCCTACATTGCAACCTTAACATAACGTGAATCCTAACCCCAGCCGTAACTCTCTCCTGAACGCTAACCCTATGCCTAAACGTGTCCCAATGCCTACAGCTATGTGCCCGTCTAAAGTTAACCCTAAAACTAAATCTTCTGTGCCGCAGTTTGGCAGCAGTTTCAAGAATTACACGGGAAAAGTTTTTCTGCAAGAAAGAAACTGCAGGCGGCATGCGTGAACTGAATATCATGCGGCACGAGCTCTTTGCCATCAGATGCTAAAAGGGCCACGAGTGGGCGTTATAAAGAAACAGAAGTTTATTTCCCCCGTGTTCATCAACCTCTGTGGGGTCTCCGTTGCAGGCGCCTTACATTAAGACGATTGTCCGGAGACACATCAAGCTCCACTAGGTGGTCTTAGTGAGCCACGGGGACATGCCGCAAACACAGAATTCCAAAGAAGGCTGAACGTCCAGTATTGAATGGTAATTGCCCAGAAACGAAGCAGCACCCAGATCAGACTGGGAAACTTAAGCTGCCATTAGACAATGAGAATGTGAGACTCTCGTACGACCACAATTCACGGGTTCCTTAGATCCATGAAATTCCGTGTTGAATGTGCAGTCAGAATTGTGAAACCTCTGGAGGCTCTGTTCCGCAGACCCGGGTGTAGCTCCCAGAGGCACAATGGTGCTCCTCTGGAATTTGACATAAAAGGTTTTCATTGGAATAAGGACCCTGGATCAAGCCCGGTAGAAGTTGCGAAAACGAAATTGCTGCATACGCCCGGCGTGCTGACAAGCACACACCTGTGCCAGTCCATGGCGTATTCAGCACAGGAATCTGCATCGATGGAGCCCAGACAAATGAAAGCTCAGGGAGGCAGCACCCGTGTAGGAAAGTATTTGTACTTCGAAGGGAAGGCCAATAATGAGAAAATACCTACCCGTGACAAATAGTTTTCATCATCCGCAGAATTTCACGGAGCAAGGTTGTTGGTGAGAGAAAAGGGAGCAGCTGACGGGAGGCACGCTCCACAGAATTATCTAGGCCTGGAGCACGGGTGCCCTCAGGCACAAGGCGTTTCAGGCCTCGACATTGTAAGGAAAGTTCATTTAAGTACCTGAGTGAAGTTTCCTCCGGAGTCCCACATCTACGTTCCTGAAGTTGACTCGGGTTTCTGATCTTCCTGGGTTATGAAGGGCCACCATTCACCGTTATCCTTACACTCACGCGTCTCCTCCATCGACGTAAAAGGAACTGGGAGACACGCACCTGCTGGCAGCATCATTCAGCAGAGTTTTCTCCACGCAAAAGAGAGCTTTGTGGTGAAATGTCTTCCATGGAAAAACGTTTTCTAGCGAATTAGGATCTTCCCATCGCAATGACAATCTGAGAGAATTGACACCGAGGTTCTTGCCGCTGTACTTACAAGCATCTTCATGAGGCCGCACAGTGGTAAAGCACGGGATCCCAGGCGCTTCGCCCCTTTCCCCAGACCTGTGAAAATCAAACAGGCGCTAGTGACCTGCGAGAAATGACGTTGCTGGAAGCGTCAGTGTACAGAGGCATGAGAACCTCTAAGGAGCCACTTGCGTGTGAAAACAGAATGCAGGCTGAACTTCATGGCCGGATTCCTGATTTTCCGGAGTTCTCAGACACAAAGCACACTGCTGCGTGGGGCACGCTGGACTTGAGACAAGTCGCGGGACTCACGGTTTTCCCAGAGACCCAGGATTCTCAAAGAGCGAGCATAAGTTTGACGGAAAACCACACTGCAGGAGGCGCCGTTGTGCTTTGAAACCTGCAACTAGCAAGATTTCCCCAAAACCATGACTCTCAGAAACATTGTGATCGTGAAGGACAGCCAGGGAGAGCAGATGTTCTTCCAATAGTCCAAACGTAAATGAAACCTCAAATCTAAATCCTATCCTAAAATCAACCCGAATCCTAAGCCTAAACCTAACCCTAGGTCTAACTAAACCTAAGCAGAGGTCTACCCCTAAGCCGAGGTCTAACTCTGTATACTCCGAACCCTAAACTAAGGCTCACCCTAAACCAAGCCCTAACCTTAACCGTATGTCTAACCTAAGCCCACCCCTTATCCTATCTCCAAATCTGATGTTCACATGCAGCTCACCCTACAACTAACCTTGCTCCTCACCGTCACCCTTCTCCAAAACCTAACAACTCTATCCCTCACAAACCGTAAGGCTAATGCTAACTCGTAACCTCGCACACTTTCAAACCCTCACCCAAATATTAACCCTACCCATACCTAAACAGTCAAGTTTATCATAAGACTAAATGAGAAAACAGGTTCGTTCACCCTTAAGCACTAAACCCTACCGTTACCTTCAACCTCACACTCACCCTACATTGCAACCTTAACATAACGTGAATCCTAACCCCAGCCGTAACTCTCTCCTGAACGCTAACCCTATCCCTAAACGTGTCCCAATGCCTACAGCTATGTGCCCGTCTAAAGTTAACCCTAAAACTAAATCTTCTGTGCCGCAGTTTGGCAGCAGTTTCAAGAATTACACGGGAAAAGTTTTTTCTGCAAGAAAGAAACTGCAGGCGGCATGCGTGAACTGAATATCATGCGGCACGAGCTCTTTGCCATCAGATGCTAAAAGGGCCACGAGTGGGCGTTATAAAGAAACAGAAGTTTATTTCCCCCGTGTTCATCAACCTCTGTGGGGTCTCGGTTGCAGGCGCCTGACATTAAGACGATTGTCCGTAGACACATCAAGCTCCACTAGGTGGTCTTAGTGAGCCACGGGGACATGCCGCAAACACAGAATTCCAAAGAAGGCTGAACGTCCAGTATTGAATGGTAATTGCCCAGAAACGAAGCAGCACCCAGATCAGACTGGGAAACTTAAGCTGCCATTAGACAATGAGAATGTGAGACTCTCGTACGGCCACAATTCACGGGTTCCTTAGATCCATGAAATTCCGTGTTGAATGTGCAGTCAGAATTGTGAAACCTCTGGAGGCTCTTTTCCGCAGACCCGGGTGTAGCTCCCAGAGGCACAATGGTGCTCCTCTGGAATTTGACAAAAAGGTTTTCATTGGAATAAGGACCCTGGATCAAGCCCGGTAGAAGTTGGGAAAACGAAATTGCTGCATACGCCCGGCGTGCTGACAAGCATACACCTGTGCCAGTCCATGGCGTATTCAGCACAGGAATCTGCATCGATGGAGCCCAGACAAATGAAAGCTCAGGGAGGCAGCACCCGTGTAGGAAAGTATTTGTACTTCGAAGGGAAGGCCAATAATGAGAAAATACCTACCCGTGACAAATAGTTTTCATCATCCGCAGAATTTCACGGAGCAAGGTTGTTGGTGAGAGAAAAGGGAGCAGCTGACGGGAGGCACGCTCCACAGAATTATCTAGGCCTGGAGCACGGGTGCCCTCAGGCACAAGGCGTTTCAGGCCTCGACATTGTAAGGAAAGTTCATTTAAGTACCTGAGTGAAGTTTCCTCCGGAGTCCCACATCTACGTTCCTGAAGTTGACTCGGGTTTCTGATCTTCCTGGGTTATGAAGGGCCACCATTCACCGTTATCCTTACACTCACGCGTCTCCTCCATCGACGTAAAAGGAACTGGGAGACACGCACCTGCTGGCAGCATCATTCAGCAGAGTTTTCTCCACGCAAAAGAGAGCTTTGTGGTGAAATGTCTTCCATGGAAAAACGTTTTCTAGCGAATTAGGATCTTCCCATCGCAATGACAATCTGAGAGAATTGACACCGAGGTTCTTGCCGCTGTACTTACAAGCATCTTCATGAGGCCGCACAGTGGTAAAGCACGGGATCCCAGGCGCTTCGCCCCTTTCCCCAGACCTGTGAAAATCAAACAGGCGCTAGTGACCTGCGAGAAATGACGTTGCTGGAAGCGTCAGTGTACAGAGGCATGAGAACCTCTAAGGAGCCACTTGCGTGTGAAAACAGAATGCAGGCTGAACTTCATGGCCGGATTCCTGATTTTCCGGAGTTCTCAGACACAAAGCACACTGCTGCGTGGGGCACACTGGACTTGAGACAATTCGCGGGACTCACGGTTTTCCCAGAGACCCAGGATTCTCAAAGAGCGAGCATAAGTTTGACGGAAAACCACACTGCAGGAGGCGCCGTTGTGCTTTGAAACCTGCAACTAGCAAGATTTCCCCAAAACCATGACTCTCAGAAAAATTGTGATCGTGAAGGACAGCCAGGGAGAGCAGATGTTCTTCCAATAGTCCAAACGTAAATGAAACCTCAAATCTAAATCCTATCCTAAAATCAACCCGAATCCTAAGCCTAAACCTAACCCTAGGTCTAACTAAACCTAAGCAGAGGTCTACCCCTAAGCCGAGGTCTAACTCTGTATACTCCGAACCCTAAACTAAGGCTCACCCTAAACCAAGCGCTAACCTTAACCGTATGTCTAACCTAAGCCCACCCCTTATCCTATCTCCAAATCTGATGTTCACATGCAGCTCACCCTACAACTAACCTTGCTCCTCACCGTCACCCTTCTCCAAAACCTAACAACTCTATCCCTCACAAACCGTAAGGCTAATGCTAACTCGTAACCTCGCACACTTTCAAACCCTCACCCAAATATTAACCCTACCCATACCTAAACAGTCAAGTTTATCATAAGACTAAATGAGAAAACAGGTTCGTTCACCCTTAAGCACTAAACCCTACCGTTACCTTGAACCTCACACTCACCCTACATTGCAACCTTAACATAACGTGAATCCTAACCCCAGCCGTAACTCTCTCCTGAACGCTAACCCTATCCCTAAACGTGTCCCAATGCCTACAGCTATGTGCCCGTCTAAAGTTAACCCTAAAACTAAATCTTCTGTGCCGCAGTTTGGCAGCAGTTTCAAGAATTACACGGGAAAAGTTTTTTCTGCAAGAAAGAAACTGCAGGCGGCATGCGTGAACTGAATATCATGCGGCACGAGCTCTTTGCCATCAGATGCTAAAAGGGCCACGAGTGGGCGTTATAAAGAAACAGAAGTTTATTTCCCCCGTGTTCATCAACCTCTGTGGGGTCTCGGTTGCAGGCGCCTGACATTAAGACGATTGTCCGTAGACACATCAAGCTCCACTAGGTGGTCTTAGTGAGCCACGGGGACATGCCGCAAACACAGAATTCCAAAGAAGGCTGAACGTCCAGTATTGAATGGTAATTGCCCAGAAACGAAGCAGCACCCAGATCAGACTGGGAAACTTAAGCTGCCATTAGACAATGAGAATGTGAGACTCTCGTACGGCCACAATTCACGGGTTCCTTAGATCCATGAAATTCCGTGTTGAATGTGCAGTCAGAATTGTGAAACCTCTGGAGGCTCTTTTCCGCAGACCCGGGTGTAGCTCCCAGAGGCACAATGGTGCTCCTCTGGAATTTGACAAAAAGGTTTTCATTGGAATAAGGACCCTGGATCAAGCCCGGTAGAAGTTGGGAAAACGAAATTGCTGCATACGCCCGGCGTGCTGACAAGCATACACCTGTGCCAGTCCATGGCGTATTCAGCACAGGAATCTGCATCGATGGAGCCCAGACAAATGAAAGCTCAGGGAGGCAGCACCCGTGTAGGAAAGTATTTGTACTTCGAAGGGAAGGCCAATAATGAGAAAATACCTACCCGTGACAAATAGTTTTCATCATCCGCAGAATTTCACGGAGCAAGGTTGTTGGTGAGAGAAAAGGGAGCAGCTGACGGGAGGCACGCTCCACAGAATTATCTAGGCCTGCAGCACGGGTGCCCTCAGGCACAAGGCGTTTCAGGCCTCGACATTGTAAGGAAAGTTCATTTAAGTACCTGAGTGAAGTTTCCTCCAGAGTCCCAACTCTACGTTCCTGAAGTTGACTCGGGTTTCTGATCTTCTTGGGTTATGAAGGGCCACCATTCACCATTATCCTTACACTCACGCGTCTCCTCCATCGACGTAATAGGAACTGGGAGACAGGCACCTGCAGGCAGCATCATTCAGCAGAGTTTTCTCCACGCAAAAGAGAGCTTTGTGGTGAAATGTCTTCCATGGAAAAACGTTTTCTAGCGAATTAGGATCTTCCCATCGCAATGACAATCTGAGAGAATTGACACCGAGGTTCTTGCCGCTGTACTTACAAGCATCTTCATGAGGCCGCACAGTGGTAAAGCACGGGATCCCAGGCGCTTCGCCCCTTTCCCCAGACCTGTGAAAATCAAACAGGCGCTAGTGACCTGCGAGAAATGACGTTGCTGGAAGCGTCAGTGTACAGAGGCATGAGAACCTCTAAGGAGCCACTTGCGTGTGAAAACAGAATGCAGGCTGAACTTCATGGCCGGGTTCCTGATTTTCCGGAGTTCTCAGACACAAAGCACACTGCTGCGTGGGGCACGCTGGACTTGAGAAAGTCGCGGGACTCACGGTTTTCCCAGAGACCCAGGATTCTCAAAGAGCGAGCATAAGTTTGACGGAAAACCACACTGCAGGAGGCGCCGTTGTGCTTTGAAACCTGCAACTAGCAAGATTTCCCCAAAACCATGACTCTCAGAAACATTGTGATCGTGAAGGACAGCCAGGGAGAGCAGATGTACTTCCAATAGTCCAAACGTAAATGAAACCTCAAATCTAAATCCTATCCTAAAATCAACCCGAATCCTAAGCCTAAACCTAACCCTAGGTCTAACTAAACCTAAGCAGAGGTCTACCCCTAAGCCGAGGTCTAACTCTGTATACTCCGAACCCTAAACTAAGGCTCACCCTAAACCAAGCCCTAACCTTAACCGTATGTCTAACCTAAGCCCACCCCTTATCCTATCCCCAAATCTGATGTTCACATGCAGCTCACCCTACAACTAACCTTGCTCCTCACCGTCACCCTTCTCCAAAACCTAACAACTCTATCCCTCACAAACCGTAAGCCTAATGCTAACTCGTAACCTCGCACACTTTCAAACCCTCACCCAAATATTAACCCTACCCATACCTAAACAGTCAAGTTTATCATAAGACTAAATGAGAAAACAGGTTCGTTCACCCTTAAGCACTAAACCCTACCGTTACGTTCAACCTCACACTCACCCTACATTGCAACCTTAACATAACGTGAATCCTAACCCCAGCCGTAACTCTCTCCTGAACGCTAACCCTATGCCTAAACGTGTCCCAATGCCTACAGCTATGTGCCCGTCTAAAGTTAACCCTAAAACTAAATCTTCTGTGCCGCAGTTTGGCAGCAGTTTCAAGAATTACACGGGAAAAGTTTTTCTGCAAGAAAGAAACTGCAGGCGGCATGCGTGAACTGAATATCATGCGGCACGAGCTCTTTGCCATCAGATGCTAAAAGGGCCACGAGTGGGCGTTATAAAGAAACAGAAGTTTATTTCCCCCGTGTTCATCAACCTCTGTGGGGTCTCCGTTGCAGGCGCCTGACATTAA
Source organism: Tenrec ecaudatus (assembly GCF_050624435.1). Lineage (NCBI taxonomy): Eukaryota > Metazoa > Chordata > Mammalia > Afrosoricida > Tenrecidae > Tenrec > Tenrec ecaudatus. The sequence continues at coordinate 271,481,494 of NC_134530.1, read as the reverse complement.
GACGATTGTCCGGAGACACATCAAGCTCCACTAGGTGGTCTTAGTGAGCCACGGGGACATGCCGCAAACACAGAATTCCAAAGAAGGCTGAACGTCCAGTATTGAATGGTAATTGCCCAGAAACGAAGCAGCACCCAGATCAGACTGGGAAACTTAAGCTGCCATTAGACAATGAGAATGTGAGACTCTCGTACGGCCACAATTCACGGGTTCCTTAGATCCATGAAATTCCGTGTTGAATGTGCAGTCAGAATTGTGAAACCTCTGGAGGCTCTGTTCCGCAGACCCGGGTGTAGCTCCCAGAGGCACAATGGTGCTCCTCTGGAATTTGACATAAAAGGTTTTCATTGGAATAAGGACCCTGGATCAAGCCCGGTAGAAGTTGCGAAAACGAAATTGCTGCATACGCCCGGCGTGCTGACAAGCACACACCTGTGCCAGTCCATGGCGTATTCAGCACAGGAATCTGCATCGATGGAGCCCAGACAAATGAAAGCTCAGGGAGGCAGCACCCGTGTAGGAAAGTATTTGTACTTCGAAGGGAAGGCCAATAATGAGAAAATACCTACCCGTGACAAATAGTTTTCATCATCCGCAGAATTTCACGGAGCAAGGTTGTTGGTGAGAGAAAAGGGAGCAGCTGACGGGAGGCACGCTCCACAGAATTATCTAGGCCTGGAGCACGGGTGCCCTCAGGCACAAGGCGTTTCAGGCCTCGACATTGTAAGGAAAGTTCATTTAAGTACCTGAGTGAAGTTTCCTCCGGAGTCCCACATCTACGTTCCTGAAGTTGACTCGGGTTTCTGATCTTCCTGGGTTATGAAGGGCCACCATTCACCGTTATCCTTACACTCACGCGTCTCCTCCATCGACGTAAAAGGAACTGGGAGACACGCACCTGCTGGCAGCATCATTCAGCAGAGTTTTCTCCACGCAAAAGAGAGCTTTGTGGTGAAATGTCTTCCATGGAAAAACGTTTTCTAGCGAATTAGGATCTTCCCATCGCAATGACAATCTGAGAGAATTGACACCGAGTTTCTTGCCGCTGTACTTACAAGCATCTTCATGAGGCCGCACAGTGGTAAAGCACAGGATCCCAGGCGCTTCGCCCCTTTCCCCAGACCTGTGAAAATCAAACAGGCGCTAGTGACCTGCGAGAAATGACGTTGCTGGAAGCGTCAGTGTACAGAGGCATGAGAACCTCTAAGGAGCCACTTGCGTGTGAAAACAGAATGCAGGCTGAACTTCATGGACGGGTTCCTGATTTTCCGGAGTTCTCAGACACAAAGCACACTGCTGCGTGGGGCACGCTGGACTTGAGAAAGTCGCGGGACTCACGGTTTTCCCAGAGACCCAGGATTCTCAAAGAGCGAGCATAAGTTTGACGGAAAACCACACTGCAGGAGGCGCCGTTGTGCTTTGAAACCTGCAACTAGCAAGATTTCCCCTAAACCATGACTCTCAGAAACAATGTGATCGTGAAGGACAGCCAGGGAGAGCAGATGTTCTTCCAATAGTCCAAACGTAAATGAAACCTCAAATCTAAATCCTATCCTAAAATCAACCCGAATCCTAAGCCTAAACCTAACCCTAGGTCTAACTAAACCTAAGCAGAGGTCTACCCCTAAGCCGAGGTCTAACTCTGTATACTCCGAACCCTAAACTAAGGCTCACCCTAAACCAAGCCCTAACCTTAACCGTATGTCTAACCTAAGCCCACCCCTTATCCTATCTCCAAATCTGATGTTCACATGCAGCTCACCCTACAACTAACCTTGCTCCTCACCGTCACCCTTCTCCAAAACCTAACAACTCTATCCCTCACAAACCGTAAGGCTAATGCTAACTCGTAACCTCGCACACTTTCAAACCCTCACCCAAATATTAACCCTACCCATACCTAAACAGTCAAGTTTATCATAAGACTAAATGAGAAAACAGGTTCGTTCACCCTTAAGCACTAAACCCTACCGTTACCTTCAACCTCACACTCACCCTACATTGCAACCTTAACATAACGTGAATCCTAACCCCAGCCGTAACTCTCTCCTGAACGCTAACCCTATCCCTAAACGTGTCCCAATGCCTACAGCTATGTGCCCGTCTAAAGTTAACCCTAAAACTAAATCTTCTGTGCCGCAGTTTGGCAGCAGTTTCAAGAATTACACGGGAAAAGTTTTTTCTGCAAGAAAGAAACTGCAGGCGGCATGCGTGAACTGAATATCATGCGGCACGAGCTCTTTGCCATCAGATGCTAAAAGGGCCACGAGTGGGCGTTATAAAGAAACAGAAGTTTATTTCCCCCGTGTTCATCAACCTCTGTGGGGTCTCCGTTGCAGGCACCTGACATTAAGACGATTGTCCGGAGACACATCAAGCTCCACTAGGTGGTCTTAGTGAGCCACGGGGACATGCCGCAAACACAGAATTCCAAAGAAGGCTGAACGTCCAGTATTGAATGGTAATTGCCCAGAAACGAAGCAGCACCCAGATCAGACTGGGAAACTTAAGCTGCCATTAGACAATGAGAATGTGAGACTCTCGTACGGCCACAATTCACGGGTTCCTTAGATCCATGAAATTCCGTGTTGAATGTGCAGTCAGAATTGTGAAACCTCTGGAGGCTCTGTTCCGCAGACCCGGGTGTAGCTCCCAGAGGCACAATGGTGCTCCTCTGGAATTTGACATAAAACGTTTTCATTGGAATAAGGACCCTGGATCAAGCCCGGTAGAAGTTGGGAAAACGAAATTGCTGTATACGCCCGGCGTGCTGACATGCACACACCTGTGCCAGTCCATGGCGTATTCAGCACAGGAATCTGCATCGATGGAGCCCAGACAAATGAAAGCTCAGGGAGGCAGCACCCGTGTAGGAAAGTATTTGTACTTCGAAGGAAAGGCCAATAATGAGAAAATACCTACCCGTGACAAATAGTTTTCATCATCCGCAGAATTTCACGGAGCAAGGTTGTTGGTGAGAGAAAAGGAAGCAGCTGACGGGAGGCACGCTCCACAGAATTATCTAGGCCTGGAGCACGGGTGCCCTCAGGCACAAGGCGTTTCAGGCCTCGACATTGTAAGGAAAGTTCATTTAAGTACCTGAGTGAAGTTTCCTCCGGAGTCCCACATCTACGTTCCTGAAGTTGACTCGGGTTTCTGATCTTCCTGGGTTATGAAGGGCCACCATTCACCGTTATCCGTACACTCACGCGTCTCCTCCATCGACGTAAAAGGAACTGGGAGACACGCACCTGCTGGCAGCATCATTCAGCAGAGTTTTCTCCACACAAAAGAGAGCTTTGTGGTGAAATGTCTTCCATGGAAAAACGTTTTCTAGCGAATTAGGATCTTCCCATCGCAATGACAATCTGAGAGAATTGACACCGAGGTTCTAGCCGCTGTACTTACAAGCATCTTCATGAGGCCGCACAGTGGAAAAGCACGGGATCCCAGGCGCTTCGCCCCTTTCCCCAGACCTGTGAAAATCAAACAGGCGCTAGTGACCTGCGAGAAATGACGTTGCTGGTAGCGTCAGTGTACAGAGGCATGAGAACCTCTAAGGAGCCACTTGCGTGTGAAAACAGAATGCAGGCTGAACTTCATGGCCGGGTTCCTGATTTTCCGGAGTTCTCAGACACAAAGCACACTGCTGCGTGGGGCACGCTGGACTTGAGAAAGTCGCGGGACTCACGGTTTTCCCAGAGACCCAGGATTCTCAAAGGGCGAGCATAAGTTTGACGGAAAACCACACTGCAGGAGGCGCCGTTGTGCTTTGAAACCTGCAACTAGCAAGATTTCCCCAAAACCATGACTCTCAGAAACATTGTGATCGTGAAGGACAGCCAGGGAGAGCAGATGTACTTCCAATAGTCCAAACGTAAATGAAACCTCAAATCTAAATCCTATCCTAAAATCAACCCGAATCCTAAGCCTAAACCTAACCCTAGGTCTAACTAAACCTAAGCAGAGGTCTACCCCTAGGCCGAGGTCTAACTCTGTATACTCCGAACCCTAAACTAAGGCTCACCCTAAACCAAGCCCTAACCTTAACCGTATGTCTAACCTAAGCCCACCCCTTATCCTATCTCCAAATCTGATGTGCACATGCAGCTCATCCTACAACTAACCTTGCTCCTCACCGTCACCCTTCTCCAAAACCTAACAACTCTATCCCTCACAAACCGTAAGCCTAATGCTAACTCGTAAGCTCGCACACTTTCAAACCCTCACACAAATATTAACCCTACCCACACCTAAACAGTCAAGTTTATTATAAGACTAAATGAGAAAACAGGTTCGTTCACCCTTAAGCACTAAACCCTACCGTTACCTTCAACCTCACACTCACCCTACATTGCAACATTAACATAACGTGAATCCTAACCCCAGCCGTAACTCTCTCCTGAACGCTAACCCTATCCCTAAACGTGTCCCAATGCCTACAGCTATGTGCCCGTCTAAAGTTAACCCTAAAACTAAATCTTCTGTGCCGCAGTTTGGCAGCAGTTTCAAGAATTACACGGGAAAAGTTTTTTCTGCAAGAAAGAAACTGCAGGCGGCAAGCGTGAACTGAATATCATGCGGCACGAGCTCTTTGCCATCAGATGCTAAAAGGGCCCGAGTGGGCGTTATAAAGAAACAGAAGTTTATTTCCCCCGTGCTCATCAACCTCTGTGGGGTCTCCATTGCAGACGCCTGACATTAAGACGATTGTCCGGAGACACATCAACCTCCACTAGGTGGTCTTAGTGAGCCACGGGGACATGCCGCAAACACAGAATTCCAAAGAAGGCTGAACGTCCAGTATTGAATGGTAATTGCCCAGAAACGAAGCAGCACCCAGATCAGACTGGGAAACTTAATCTGCCATTAGACAATGAGAATGTGAGACTCTCGTATGGCCACAATTCACGGGTTCCTTAGATCCATGAAATTCCGTGTTGAATGTGCAGTCAGAATTGTGAAACCTCTGGAGGCTCTGTTCCGCAGACCCGGGTGTAGCTCCCAGAGGCACAAGTGTGTTCCTCTGGAATTTGACATAAAACGTTTTCATTGGAATATGGACCCTGGATCAAGTCCGGTAGAAGTTGGGAAAACGAAATTGCTGCATACGCCCGGAGTGCTGACAAGCACAAACCTGTGCCAGTCCATGGCGTATTCAGCACAGGAATCTGCATCGATGGAGCCCAGACAAATGAAAGCTCAGGGAGGCAGCACCCGTGTAGGAAAGTATTTGTACTTCGAAGGGAAGGCCAATAATGAGAAAATACCTACCCGTGACAAATAGTTTTCATCATCCGCAGAATTTCACGGAGCAATGTTGTTGGTGAGAGAAAAGGAAGCAGCTGAGGGAGGCTCGCTCCACAGAATTATCTAGGCCTGGAGCACGGGTGCCCTCAGGCACAAGGCGTTTCAGGCCTCGACATTGTAAGGAAAGTTCATTTAAGTACCTGAGTGAAGTTTCCTCTAGAGTCCCAACTCTACGTTCCTGAAATTGACTCGGGTTTCTGATCTTCCTGGGTTATGAAGGGCCACCGTTCACCGTTATCCTTACACTCACGCGTCTCCTCCATCGACGTAAAAGGAACTGGGAGACACGCACCTGCTGGCAGCATCATTCAGCAGAGTTTTCTCCACGCAAAAGAGAGCTTTGTGGTGAAATGTCTTCCATGGAAAAACGTTTTCTAGCGAATTAAGATCTTCCCATCGCAATGACAATCTGAGAGAATTGACACCGAGGTTCTTGCCGCCGTACTTACAAGCATCTTCATGAGGCCGCACAGTGGTAAAGCACGGGATCCCAGGCGCTTCGCCCCTTTCCCCAGACCTGTGAAAATCAAACAGGCGCTAGTGACCTGCGAGAAATGACGTTGCTGGAAGCGTCAGTGTACAGAGGCATGAGAACCTCTAAGGAGCCACTTGCGTGTGAAAACAGAATGCAGGCTGAACTTCATGGCCGGGATCCTGATTTTCCGGAGTTCTCAGACACAAAGCACACTGCTGCGTGGGGCACACTGGACTTGAGAAAGTCGCGGGACTCATGGTTTTCCCAGAGATCCAGGATTCTCAAAGAGCGAGCATACGTTTGACGGAAAACCACACTGCAGGAGGCGCCGTTGTGCTTTGAAACCTGCAACTAGCAAGATTTCCCCAAAACCATGACTCTCAGAAACATTGTGATCGTGAAGGACAGCCAGGGAGAGCAGATATACTTCCAATAGTCCAAACGTAAATGAAACCTCAAATCTAAATCCTATCCTAAAATCAACCCGAATCCTAAGCCTAAACCTAACCCTAGGTCTAACTAAACCTAAGCAGAGGTCTACCCCTAAGCCGAGGTCTAACTCTGTATACTCCGAACCCTAAACTAAGGCTCACCCTAAACCAAGCCCTAACCTTAACCGTAGGTCTAACCTAAGCCCACCCCTTATCCTATCTCCAAATCTGATGTGCACATGCAGCTCACCCTACAACTAACCTTGCTCCTCACCGTGACCCTTCTCCAAAACCTAACAACTCCATCCCTCACAAACCGTAAGCCTAATGCTAACTCGTAAGCTCGCACACTTTCAAACCCTCACACAAATATTAACCCTACCCACACCTAAACAGTCAAGTTTATTATAAGACTAAATGAGAAAACAGGTTCGTTCACCCTTAAGCACTAAACCCTACCGTTACCTTCAACCTCACACTCACCCTACATTGCAACATTAACATAACGTGAATCCTAACCCCAGCCGTAACTCTCTCCTGAACGCTAACCCTATCCCTAAACGTGTCCCAATGCCTACAGCTATGTGCCCGTCTAAAGTTAACCCTAAAACTAAATCTTCTGTGCCGCAGTTTGGCAGCAGTTTCAAGAATTACACGGGAAAAGTTTTTTCTGCAAGAAAGAAACTGCAGGCGGCATGCGTGAACTGAATATCATGCGGCACGAGCTCTTTGCCATCAGATGCTAAAAGGGCCCGAGTGGGCGTTATAAAGAAACAGAAGTTTATTTCCCCCGTGCTCATCAACCTCTGTGGGGTCTCCATTGCAGACGCCTGACATTAAGACGATTGTCCGGAGACACATCAACCTCCACTAGGTGGTCTTAGTGAGCCACGGGGACATGCCGCAAACACAGAATTCCAAAGAAGGCTGAACGTCCAGTATTGAATGGTAATTGCCCAGAAACGAAGCAGCACCCAGATCAGACTGGGAAACTTAATCTGCCATTAGACAATGAGAATGTGAGACTCTCGTATGGCCACAATTCACGGGTTCCTTAGATCCATGAAATTCCGTGTTGAATGTGCAGTCAGAATTGTGAAACCTCTGGAGGCTCTGTTCCGCAGACCCGGGTGTAGCTCCCAGAGGCACAATTGTGTTCCTCTGGAATTTGACATAAAACGTTTTCATTGGAATATGGACCCTGGATCAAGTCCGGTAGAAGTTGGGAAAACGAAATTGCTGCATACGCCCGGAGTGCTGACAAGCACACACCTGTGCCAGTCCATGGCGTATTCAGCACAGGAATCTGCATCGATGGAGCCCAGACAAATGAAAGCTCAGGGAGGCAGCACCCGTGTAGGAAAGTATTTGTACTTCGAAGGGAAGGCCAATAATGAGAAAATACCTACCCGTGACAAATAGTTTTCATCATCCGCAGAATTTCACGGAGCAATGTTGTTGGTGAGAGAAAAGGAAGCAGCTGAGGGAGGCACGCTCCACAGAATTATCTAGGCCTGGAGCACGGGTGCCCTCAGGCACAAGGCGTTTCAGGCCTCGACATTGTAAGGAAAGTTCATTTAAGTACCTGAGTGAAGTTTCCTCTAGAGTCCCAACTCTACGTTCCTGAAATTGACTCGGGTTTCTGATCTTCCTGGGTTATGAAGGGCCACCGTTCACCGTTATCCTTACACTCACGCGTCTCCTCCATCGACGTAAAAGGAACTGGGAGACACGCACCTGCTGGCAGCATCATTCAGCAGAGTTTTCTCCACGCAAAAGAGAGCTTTGTGGTGAAATGTCTTCCATGGAAAAACGTTTTCTAGCGAATTAAGATCTTCCCATCGCAATGACAATCTGAGAGAATTGACACCGAGGTTCTTGCCGCCGTACTTACAAGCATCTTCATGAGGCCGCACAGTGGTAAAGCACGGGATCCCAGGCGCTTCGCCCCTTTCCCCAGACCTGTGAAAATCAAACAGGCGCTAGTGACCTGCGAGAAATGACGTTGCTGGAAGCGTCAGTGTACAGAGGCATGAGAACCTCTAAGGAGCCACTTGCGTGTGAAAACAGAATGCAGGCTGAACTTCATGGCCGGGTTCCTGATTTTCCGGAGTTCTCAGACACAAAGCACACTGCTGCGTGGGGCACACTGGACTTGAGAAAGTCGCGGGACTCATGGTTTTCCCAGAGATCCAGGATTCTCAAAGAGCGAGCATACGTTTGACGGAAAACCACACTGCAGGAGGCGCCGTTGTGCTTTGAAACCTGCAACTAGCAAGATTTCCCCAAAACCATGACTCTCAGAAACATTGTGATCATGAAGGACAGCCAGGGAGAGCAGATATACTTCCAATAGTCCAAACGTAAATGAAACCTCAAATCTAAATCCTATCCTAAAATCAACCCGAATCCTAAGCCTAAACCTAACCCTAGGTCTAACTAAACCTAAGCAGAGGTCTACCCCTAAGCCGAGGTCTAACTCTGTATACTCCGAACCCTAAACTAAGGCTCACCCTAAACCAAGCCCTAACCTTAACCGTAGGTCTAACCTAAGCCCACCCCTTATCCTATCTCCAAATCTGATGTGCACATGCAGCTCACCCTACAACTAACCTTGCTCCTCACCGTGACCCTTCTCCAAAACCTAACAACTCCATCCCTCACAAACCGTAAGCCTAATGCTAACTCGTAAGCTCGCACACTTTCAAACCCTCACACAAATATTAACCCTACCCATACCTAAACAGTCAAGTTTATCATAAGACTAAATGAGAAAACAGGTTCGTTCACCCTTAAGCACTAAACCCTACCGTTACCTTCAACCTCACACTCACCCTACATTGCAACCTTAACATAACGTGAATCCTAACCCCAGCCGTAACTCTCTCCTGAACGCTAACCCTATCCCTAAACGTGTCCCAATGCCTACAGCTATGTGCCCGTCTAAAAATAACCCTAAAACTAAATCTTCTGTGCCGCAGTTTGGCAGCAGTTTCAAGAATTACACGGGAAAAGTTTTTTCTGCAAGAAAGAAACTGCAGGCGGCATGCGTGAACTGAATATCTTGCGGCACGAGCTCTTTGCCATCAGATGTTAAAGCGCCACGAGTGGGCGTTATAAAGAAACAGAAGTTTATTTCCCCCGTGCTCATCAACCTCTGTGGGGTCTCCGTTGCAAACGCCTGACATTAAGACGATTGTCCGGAGACACATCAAGCTCCACTAGGTGGTCTTAGTGAGCCACGGGGACATGCCGCAAACGCAGAATTCCAAAGAAGGTTGAACGTCCAGTATTGAATGGTAATTGCCCAGAAACGAAGCAGCACCCAGATCAGACTGGGAAACTTAACCTGCCATTAGACAATGAGAATGTGAGACTCTCGTACGGCCACAATTCACGGGTTCCTTAGATCCATGAAATTCCGTGTTGAATGTGCAGTCAGAATTGTGAAACCTCTGGAGGCTCTGTTCTGCAGACCCGGGTGTAGCTCCCAGAGGCACAATGGTGCTCCTCTGGAATTTGACATAAAACGTTTTCATTGGAATAAGGACCCTGGATCAAGCCCGGTAGAAGTTGGGAAAACGAAATTGCTGCATACGCCCGGCGTGCTGACAAGCACACACCTGTGCCAGTCCATGGCGTATTCAGCACAGGATCTGCATCGATGGAGCCCAGACAAATGAAAGCTCAGGGAGGCAGCACCCGTGTAGGAAAGTATTTGTACTTCGAAGGGAAGGCCAATAATGAGAAAATACCTACCCGTGACAAATAGTTTTCATCATCCGCAGAATTTCACGGAGCAAGGTTGTTGGTGAGAGAAAAGGAAGCAGCTGACGGGAGGCACGCTCCACAGAATTATCTAGGCCTGGAGCACGGGTGCCCTCAGGCACAAGGCGTTTCAGGCCTCGACATTGTAAGGAAAGTTCATTTAAGTACCTGAGTGAAGTTTCCTCCGGAGTCCCACATCTACGTTCCTGAAGTTGACTCGGGTTTCTGATCTTCCTGGGTTATGAAGGGCCACCATTCACCGTTATCCTTACACTCACGCGTCTCCTCCATCGACGTAAAAGGAACTGGGAGACACGCACCTGCTGGCAGCATCATTCAGCAGAGTTTTCTCCACGCAAAAGAGAGCTTTGTGGTGAAATGTCTTCCATGGAAAAACGTTTTCTAGCGAATTAGGATCTTCCCATCGCAATGACAATATGAGAGAATTGACACCGAGTTTCTTGCCGCTGTACTTACAAGCATCTTCATGAGGCCGCACAGTGGTAAAGCACGGGATCCCAGGCGCTTAGCCCCTTTCCCCAGACCTGTGAAAATCAAACAGGCGCTAGTGACCTGCGAGAAATGACGTTGCTGGAAGCGTCAGTGTACAGAGGCATGAGAACCTCTAAGGAGCCACTTGTGTGTGAAAACAGAATGCAGGCTGAACTTCATGGCCGGGTTCCTGATTTTCCGGAATTCTCAGACAGAAAGCACACTGCTGCGTGGGGCACGCTGGACTTGAGAAAGTCGCGGGACTCACGCTTTTCCCAGAAACCCAGGATTCTCAAAGAGCGAGCATAAGTTTGACGGAAAACCACACTGCAGGAGGCGCCGTTGTGCTTTGAAACCTGCAACTAGCAAGATTTCCCCAAAACCATGACTCTCAGAAACATTGTGATCGTGAAGGACAGCCAGGGAGAGCAGATGTACTTCCAATAGTCCAAACGTAAATGAAACCTCAAATCTAAATCCTATTCTAAAATCAACCCGAATCCTAAGCCTAAACCTAACCCTAGGTCTAACTAAACCTAAGCAGAGGTCTACCCCTAAGCCCAGGTCTAACTCTGTATACTCTGAACCCTAAACTAAGGCTCACCCTAAACCAAGCCCTAACCTTATCCGTATGTCTAACGTAAGCCCACCCCTTATCCTATCTCCAAATCTGATGTGCACATGCAGCTCACCCTACAACTAACCTTGCTCCTCACCGTCACCCTTCTCCAAAACCTAACAACTCTATCCCTCACAAACCGTAAGCCTAATGCTAACTCGTAAGCTCGCACACTTTCAAACCCTCACCCAAATATTAACCCTACCCATACCTAAACAGTCAACTTTATCATAAGACTAAATGAGAAAACAGGTTCGTTCACCCTTAAGCACTAAACCCTACCGTTACCTTCAACCTCACACTCACCCTACATTGCAACCTTAACATAACGTGAATCCTAACCCCAGCCGTAACTCTCTCCTGAACGATAACCCTATCCCTAAACGTGTCCCAATGCCTACAGCTATGTGCCCGTCTAAAGTTAACCCTAAAACTAAATCTTCTGTGCCGCAGTTTGGCAGCAGTTTCAAGAATTACACGGGAAAAGTTTTTTCTGCAAGAAAGAAACTGCAGGCGACATGCGTGAACTGAATATCATGCGGCACGAGCTCTTTGCCATCAGATGCTAAAAGGGCCACGAGTGGGCGTTATAAAGAAACAGAAGTTTATTTCCCCCGTGCTCATCAACCTCTGTGGGGTCTCCGTTGCAGACGCCTGACATTAAGACGATTGTCCGGAGACACATCAAGCTCCACTAGGTGGTCTTAGTGAGCCACGGGGACATGCCGCAAACACAGAATTCCAAAGAAGGCTGAACGTCCAGTATTGAATGGTAATTGCCCAGAAATGAAGCAGCACCCAGATCAGACTGGGAAACTTAAGCTGCCATTAGACAATGAGAATGTGAGACTCTCGTACGGCCACAATTCACGGGTTCCTTAGATCCATGAAATTCCGTGTTGAATGTGCAGACAGAACTGTGAAACCTCTGGAGGCTCTGTTCCGCAGACCCGGGTGTAGTTCCCAGAGACACAATGGTGCTCCTCTGGAATTTGACATAAAACGTTTTCAAGGGAATAAGGACCCTGGATCAAGCCCGGTAGAAGTTGGGAAAACGAAATTGCTGCATACGCCCGGCGTGCTGACAAGCACACACCTGTGCCAGTCCATGGCGTATTCAGCACAGGAATCTGCATCGATGGAGCCCAGACAAATGAAAGCTCAGGGAGGCAGCACCCGTGTAGGAAAGTATTTGTACTTCGAAGGGAAGGCCAATAATGAGAAAATACCTACCCGTGACAAATAGTTTTCATCATCCGCAGAATTTCACGGAGCAAAGTTGTTGGTGAGAGAAAAGGAAGCAGCTGACGGGAGGCACACTCCACAGAATTATCTAGGCCTGGAGCACGGGTGGCCTCAGGCACAAGGCGTTTCAGGCCTCGACATTGTAAGGAAAGTTCATTTAAGTACCTGAGTGAAGTTTCCTCCGGAGTCCCACATCTACGTTCCTGAAGTTGACTCGGGTTTCTGATCTTCCTGGGTTATGAAGGGCCACCATTCACCGTTATCCTTACACTCACGCGTCTCCTCCATCGACGTAAAAGGAACTGGGAGACACGCACCTGCTGGCAGCATCATTCAGCAGAGTTTTCTCCACGCAAAAGAGAGCTTTGTGGTGAAATGTCTTCCATGGAAAAACGTTTTCTAGCGAATTAGGATCTTCCCATCGCAATGACAATATGAGAGAATTGACACCGAGTTTCTTGCCGCTGTACTTACAAGCATCTTCATGAGGCCGCACAGTGGTAAAGCACGGGATCCCAGGCGCTTAGCCCCTTTCCCCAGACCTGTGAAAATCAAACAGGCGCTAGTGACCTGCGAGAAATGACGTTGCTGGAAGCGTCAGTGTACAGAGGCATGAGAACCTCTAAGGAGCCACTTGTGTGTGAAAACAGAATGCAGGCTGAACTTCATGGCCGGGTTCCTGATTTTCCGGAATTCTCAGACAGAAAGCACACTGCTGCGTGGGGCACGCTGGACTTGAGAAAGTCGCGGGACTCACGCTTTTCCCAGAAACCCAGGATTCTCAAAGAGCGAGCATAAGTTTGACGGAAAACCACACTGCAGGAGGCGCCGTTGTGCTTTGAAACCTGCAACTAGCAAGATTTCCCCAAAACCATGACTCTCAGAAACATTGTGATCGTGAAGGACAGCCAGGGAGAGCAGATGTACTTCCAATAGTCCAAACGTAAATGAAACCTCAAATCTAAATCCTATTCTAAAATCAACCCGAATCCTAAGCCTAAACCTAACCCTAGGTCTAACTAAACCTAAGCAGAGGTCTACCCCTAAGCCCAGGTCTAACTCTGTATACTCTGAACCCTAAACTAAGGCTCACCCTAAACCAAGCCCTAACCTTATCCGTATGTCTAACGTAAGCCCACCCCTTATCCTATCTCCAAATCTGATGTGCACATGCAGCTCACCCTACAACTAACCTTGCTCCTCACCGTCACCCTTCTCCAAAACCTAACAACTCTATCCCTCACAAACCGTAAGCCTAATGCTAACTCGTAAGCTCGCACACTTTCAAACCCTCACCCAAATATTAACCCTACCCATACCTAAACAGTCAACTTTATCATAAGACTAAATGAGAAAACAGGTTCGTTCACCCTTAAGCACTAAACCCTACCGTTACCTTCAACCTCACACTCACCCTACATTGCAACCTTAACATAACGTGAATCCTAACCCCAGCCGTAACTCTCTCCTGAACGATAACCCTATCCCTAAACGTGTCCCAATGCCTACAGCTATGTGCCCGTCTAAAGTTAACCCTAAAACTAAATCTTCTGTGCCGCAGTTTGGCAGCAGTTTCAAGAATTACACGGGAAAAGTTTTTTCTGCAAGAAAGAAACTGCAGGCGACATGCGTGAACTGAATATCATGCGGCACGAGCTCTTTGCCATCAGATGCTAAAAGGGCCACGAGTGGGCGTTATAAAGAAACAGAAGTTTATTTCCCCCGTGCTCATCAACCTCTGTGGGGTCTCCGTTGCAGACGCCTGACATTAAGACGATTGTCCGGAGACACATCAAGCTCCACTAGGTGGTCTTAGTGAGCCACGGGGACATGCCGCAAACACAGAATTCCAAAGAAGGCTGAACGTCCAGTATTGAATGGTAATTGCCCAGAAATGAAGCAGCACCCAGATCAGACTGGGAAACTTAAGCTGCCATTAGACAATGAGAATGTGAGACTCTCGTACGGCCACAATTCACGGGTTCCTTAGATCCATGAAATTCCGTGTTGAATGTGCAGACAGAACTGTGAAACCTCTGGAGGCTCTGTTCCGCAGACCCGGGTGTAGTTCCCAGAGACACAATGGTGCTCCTCTGGAATTTGACATAAAACGTTTTCAAGGGAATAAGGACCCTGGATCAAGCCCGGTAGAAGTTGGGAAAACGAAATTGCTGCATACGCCCGGCGTGCTGACAAGCACACACCTGTGCCAGTCCATGGCGTATTCAGCACAGGAATCTGCATCGATGGAGCCCAGACAAATGAAAGCTCAGGGAGGCAGCACCCGTGTAGGAAAGTATTTGTACTTCGAAGGGAAGGCCAATAATGAGAAAATACCTACCCGTGACAAATAGTTTTCATCATCCGCAGAATTTCACGGAGCAAAGTTGTTGGTGAGAGAAAAGGAAGCAGCTGACGGGAGGCACACTCCACAGAATTATCTAGGCCTGGAGCACGGGTGGCCTCAGGCACAAGGCGTTTCAGGCCTCGACATTGTAAGGAAAGTTCATTTAAGTACCTGAGTGAAGTTTCCTCCGGAGTCCCACATCTACGTTCCTGAAGTTGACTCGGGTTTCTGATCTTCCTGGGTTATGAAGGGCCACCATTCACCGTTATCCTTACACTCACGCGTCTCCTCCATAGACGTAAAAGGAACTGGGAGACACGCACCTGCTGGCAGCATCATTCAGCACAGTTTTCTCCACGCAAAAGAGAGCTTTGTGGTGAAATGTCTTCCATGGAAAAACGTTTTCTAGCGAATTAGGATCTTCCCATCGCAATGACAATCTGAGAGAATTGACACCGAGGTTCTTGCCGCTGTACTTACAAGCATCTTCATGAGGCCGCACAGTGGTAAAGCACGGGATCCCAGGCGCTTCGCCCCTTTCCCCAGACCTGTGAAAATCAAACAGGCGCTAGTGACCTGCGAGAAATGACGTTGCTGGAAGCGTCAGTGTACAGAGGCATGAGAACCTCTAAGGAGCCACTTGCGTGTGAAAACAGAATGCAGGCTGAATTTCATGGCCGGGTTCCTGATTTTCCGGAATTCTCAGACACAAAGCACACTGCTGCATGGGGCACACTGGACTTGAGAAAGTCGCGGGACTCACGGTTTTCCCAGAGACCCAGGATTCTCAAAGAGCGAGCATAAGTTTGACGGAAAACCACACTGCAGGAGGCGCCGTTGTGCTTTGAAACCTGCAACTAGCAAGATTTCCCCAAAACCATGACTCTCAGAAACATTGTGATCGTGAAGGACAGCCAGGGAGAGCAGATGTACTTCCAATAGTCCCAACGTAAATGAAACCTCAAATCTAAATCCTATCCTAAAATCAACCCGAATCCTAAGCCTAAACCTAACCCTAGGTCTAACTAAACCTAAGCAGAGGTCTACCCCTAAGCCGAGGTCTAACTCTGTATACTCCGAACCCTAAACTAAGGCTCACCCTAAACCAAGCCCTAACCTTAACCGTATGTCTAACGTAAGACCACCCCTTATCCTATCTCCAAATCTGATGTTCACATGCAGCTCACCCTACAACTAACCTTGCTCCTCACCGTCACCCTTCTCCAAAACCTAACAACTCTATCCCTCACAAAACGTAAGCCTAATGCTAACTCGTAAGCTTGCACACTTTCAAACCCTCACCCATATATTAACCCTACCCATACCTAAACAGTCAAGTTTATCATAAGACTAAATGAGAAAACAGGTTCGTTCACCCTTAAGCACTAAACCCTACCGTTACCTTCAACCTCACACTCAACCTACATTGCAACCTTAACATAACGTGAATCCTAACCCCAGCCGTAACTCTCTCCTGAACGCTAACCCTATCCCTAAACGTGTCCCAATGCCTACAGCTATGTGCCCGTCTAAAGTTAACCCTAAAACTAAATCTTCTGTGCCGCAATTTGGCAGCAGTTTCAAGAATTACATGGGAAAATTTTTTTCTGCAAAAAGAAACTGCAGGCGGCATGCGTGAACTGAATATCATGCGGCACGAGCTCTTTGCCATCAGATGCTAAAAGGGCCACGAGTGGGCGTTATAAAGAAACAGAAGTTTATTTCCCCCGTGCTCATCAACCTCTGTGGGGTCTCCGTTGCAGACGCCAGACATTAAGACGATTGTCCGGAGACACATCAAGCTCCACTAGGTGGTCTTAGTGAGCCACGGGGACATGCCGCAAACACAGAATTCCAAAGAAAGCTGAACGTCCAGTATTGAATGGTAATTGCCCAGGAACGAAGCAGCACCCAGATCAGACTGGGAAACTTAAGCTGCCATTAGACAATGAGAATGTGAGACTCTCGTACGGCCACAATTCACGGGTTCCTTAGATCCATGAAATTCCGTGTTGAATGTGCAGTCAGAATTGTGAAACCTCTGGAGGCTCTGTTCCGCAGACCCGGGTGTAGCTCCCAGAGGCACAATGGTGCTCCTCTGGAATTTGACATAAAACGATTTCATTGGAATAAGGAACCTGGATCAAGCCCGGTAGAAGTTGGGAAAACGAAATTGCTGCATACGCCCGGCGTGCTGACAAGCACACATCTGTGCCAGTCCATGGCGTATTCAGCACAGGAATCTGCATCGATGGAGCCCAGACAAATGAAAGCTCAGGGAGGCAGCACCCGTGTAGGAAAGTATTTGTACTTCGAAGGGAAGGCCAATAATGAGAAAATACCTACCCGTGACAAATAGTTTTCATCATCCGCAGAATTTCACGGAGCAAAGTTGTTGGTGAGAGAAAAGGAAGCAGCTGATGGGAGGCACGCTCCACAGAATTATCTAGGCCTGGAGCACGGGTGCCCACAGGCACAAGGCGTTTCAGGCCTCGACATTGTAAGGAAAGTTCATTTAAGTACCTGAGTGAAGTTTCCTCCGGAGTCCCACATCTACGTTCCTGAAGTTGACTCGGGTTTCTGATCTTCCTGGGTTATGAAGGGCCACCATTCACCGTTATCCTTACACTCACGCGTCTCCTCCATCGACGTAAAAGGAACTGGGAGACACGCACCTGCTGGCAGCATCATTCAGCAGAGTTTTCTCCACGCAAAAGAGAGCTTTGTGGTGAAATGTCTTCCATGGAAAAACGTTTTCTAGCAAATTAGGATCTTCCCATCGCAATGACAATCTGAGAGAATTGACACCGAGGTTCTTGCCGCTGTACTTACAAGCATCTTCATGAGGCCGCACAGTGGTAAAGCACGGGATCCCAGGCGCTTCGCCCCTTTCCCCAGACCTGTGAAAATCAAAAAGGCGCTAGTGACCTGCGAGAAATGACGTTGCTGGAAGCGTCAGTGTACAGAGGCATGAGAACCACTAAGGAGCCACTTGCGTGTGAAAACAGAATGCAGGCTGAACTTCATGGCCGGGTTCCTGATTTTCCGGAATTCTCAGACACAAAGCACGCTGCTGCGTGGGGCACACTGGACTTGAGAAAGTCGCGGGACTCACGGTTTTCCCAGAGACCCAGGATTCTCAAAGAGCGAGCATAAGTTTGACGGAAAACCACACTGCAGGAGGCGCCGTTGTGCTTTGAAACCTGCAACTAGCAAGATTTCCCCTAAACCATGACTCTCAGAAACATTGTGATCGTGAAGGACAGCCAGGGAGAGCAGATGTACTTCCAATAGTCCAAACGTAAATGAAACCTCAAATCTAAATCCTATCCTAAAATCAACCCGAATCCTAAGCCTAAACCTAACCCTAGGTCTAACTAAACCTAAGCAGAGGTCTACCCCTAAGCCCAGGTCTAACTCTGTATACTCTGAACCCTAAACTAAGGCTCACCCTAAACCAAGCCCTAACCTTAACCGTATGTCTAACCTAAGCCCACCCCTTATCCTATCTCCAAATCTGATGTTCACATGCAACTCACCCTACAACTAACCTTGCTCCTCACCGTCACCCTTCTCCAAAACCTAACAACTCCATCCCTCACAAACCGTAAGCCTAATGCTAACTCGTAAGCTCGCACACTTTCAAACCCTCACACAAATATTAACCCTACCCATACCTAAACAGTCAAGTTTATCATAAGACTAAATGAGAAAACAGGTTCGTTCACCCTTAAGCACTAAACCCTACCGTTACCTTCAACCTCACACTCACCCTACATTGCAACCTTAACATAACGTGAATCCTAACCCCAGCCGTAACTCTCTCCTGAACGCTAACCCTATCCCTAAACGTGTCCCAATGCCTACAGCTATGTGCCCGTCTAAAGTTAACCCTAAAACTAAATCTTCTGTGCCGCAGTTTGGCAGCAGTTTCAAGAATTACACGGGAAAAGTTTTTTTCTGCAAGAAAGAAACTGCAGGCGGCTAGCGTGAACTGAATATCATGCGGCACGAGCTCTTTGCCATCAGATGCTAAAAGGGCCACGAGTGGGCGTTATAAAGAAACAAAAGTTTATTTCCCCCGTGCTCATCAACCTCTGTGGGGTCTCCGTTGCAGATGCCTGACATTAAGACGATTGTCCGGAGACACATCAACATCCACTAGGTGGTCTTAGTGAGCCACGGGGACATGCCGCAAACACAGAATTCCAAAGAAGGCTGAACGTCCAGTATTGAATGGTAATTGCCCAGAAACGAAGCAGCACCCAGATCAGACTGGGAAACTTAAGCTGCCATTAGACAATGAGAATGTGAGACTCTCGTACGGCCACATTCACGGGTTCCTTAGATACATGAAATTCCGTGTTGAATGTGCAGTCAGAATTGTGAAACCTCTGGAGGCTCTTTTCCGCAGACCCGGGTGTAGCTCCCAGAGGCACAATGGTGCTCCTCTGGAATTTGACATAAAACGTTTTCATTGGAATAAGGACCCTGGATCAAGCCCGGTAGAAGTTGGGAAAACGAAATTGCTGCACACGTCCGGCGTGCTGACAAGCACACACCTGTGCCAGTCCATGGCGTATTCAGCACAGGAATCTGCATCGATGGAGCCCAGACAAATGAAAGCTCAGGGAGGCAGCACCCGTGTAGGAAAGTATTTGTACTTCGAAGGGAAGGCCAATAATGAGAAAATACCTACCCGTGACAAATAGTTTTCATCATCCGCAGAATTTCATGGAGCAAGGTTGTTGGTGAGAGAAAAGGAAGCAGCTGACGGGAGGCACGCTCGACAGAATTATCTAGGCCTGGAGCACGGGTGCCCTCAGGCACAAGGCGTTTCAGGCCTCGACATTGTAAGGAAAGTTCATTTAAGTACCTGAGTGAAGTTTCCTCCGGAGTCCCACATCTACGTTCCTGAAGTTGACTCGGGTTTCTGATCTTCCTGGGTTATGAAGGGCCACCATTCACCGTTATCCTTACACTCACGCGTCTCCTCCATCGATGTAAAAGGAACTGGGAGACACGCACCTGCTGGCAGCATCATTCAGCAGAGTTTTCTCCACGCAAAAGAGAGCTTTGTGGTGAAATGTCTTCCATGGAAAAACGTTTTCTAGCGAATTAGGATCTTCCCATCGCAATGACAATCTGAGAGAATTGACACCGTGGTTCTTGCCGCTGTACTTACAAGCATCTTCATGAGGCCGCACAGTGGTAAAGCACGGGATCCCAGGCGCTTCGCCCCTTTCCCCAGACCTGTGAAAATCAAACAGGCGCTAGTGACCTGCGAGAAATGACGTTGCTGGAAGCGTCAGTGTACAGAGGCATGAGAACCACTAAGGAGCCACTTGCGTGTGAAAACAGAATGCAGGCTGAACTTCATGGCCGGGTTCCTGATTTTCCGGATTTCTCAGACACAAAGCACACTGCTGCGTGGGGCACACTGGACTTGAGAAAGTCGCGGGACTCACGGTTTTCCCAGAGACCCAGGATTCTCAAAGAGCGAGCATAAGTTTGACGGAAAACCACACTGCAGGAGGCGCCGTTGTGCTTTGAAACCTGCAACTAGCAAGATTTCCCCTAAACCATGACTCTCAGAAACATTGTGATCGTGAAGGACAGCCAGGGAGAGCAGATGTACTTCCAATAGTCCAAACGTAAATGAAACCTCAAATCTAAATCCTATCCTAAAATCAACCCGAATCCTAAGCCTAAACCTAACCCTAGGTCTAACTAAACCTAAGCAGAGGTCTACCCCTAAGCCCAGGTCTAACTCTGTATACTCCGAACCCTAAACTAAGGCTCACCCTAAACCAAGCCCTAACCTTAACCGTATGTCTAACCTAAGCCCACCCCTTATCCTATCTCCAAATCTGATGTTCACATGCAACTCACCCTACAACTAACCTTGCTCCTCACCGTCACCCTTCTCCAAAATCAAACAACTCTATCCCTCACAAACCGTAAGCCTAATGCTAACTCGTAACCTCGCACACTTTCAAACCCTCACCCAAATATTAACCCTACCCATACCTAAACAGTCAACTTTATCATAAGACTAAATGAGAAAACAGGTTCGTTCACCCTTAAGCACTAAACCCTACCCTTACCTTCAACCTCACACTCACCCTACATTGCAACCTTAACATAACGTGAATCCTAACCCCAGCCGTAACTCTCTCCTGAACGCTAACCCTTCCCCTAAACGTGTCCCAATGCCTACAGCTATGTGCCCGTCTAAAGTTAACCCTAAAACTAAATCTTCTGTGCCGCAGTTTGGCAGCAGTTTCAAGAATTACACGGGAAAAGTTTTTTCTGCAAGAAAGAAACTGCAGGCGGCTAGCGTGAACTGAATATCATGCGGCACGAGCTCTTTGCCATCAGATGCTAAAAGGACCACGAGTGGGCGTTATAAAGAAACAGAAGTTTATTTTCCCCGTGTTCATCAACCTCTGTGGGGTCTCCGTTGCAGGCGCCTGACATTAAGACGATTGTCCGGAGACACATCAAGCTCCACTAGGTGGTCTTAGTGAGCCACGGGGACATGCCGCAAACACAGAATTCCAAAGAAGGCTGAACGTCCAGTATTGAATGGTAATTGCCCAGAAACGAAGCAGCACCCAGATCAGACTGGGAAACTTAAGCTGCCATTAGACAATGAGAATGTGAGACTCTCGTACGGCCACAATTCACGGGTTCCTTAGATCCATGAAATTCCGTGTTGAATGTGCAGTCAGAATTGTGAAACCTCTGGAGGCTCTGTTCCGCAGACCCGGTGTAGCTCCCAGAGGCACAATGGTGCTCCTCTGGAATTTGACATAAAACGTTTTCATTGGAATAAGGACCCTGGATCAAGCCCGGTAGAAGTTGGGAAATCGAAATTGCTGCACACGTCCGGCGTGCTGACAAGCACACACCTGTGCCAGTCCATGGCGTATTCAGCACAGGAATCTGCATCGATGGAGCCCAGACAAATGAAAGCTCAGGGAGGCAGCACCCGTGTAGGAAAGTATTTGTACTTCGAAGGGAAGGCCAATAATGAGAAAATACCTACCCGTGACAAATAGTTTTCATCATCCGCAGAATTTCACGGAGCAAGGTTGTTGGTGAGAGAAAAGGAAGCAGCTGACGGGAGGCACGCTCCACAGAATTATCTAGGCCTGGAGCACGGGTGCCCTCAGGCACAAGGCGTTTCAGGCCTCGACATTGTAAGGAAAGTTCATTTAAGTACCTGAGTGAAGTTTCCTCCGGAGTCCCACATCTACGTTCCTGAAGTTGACTCGGGTTTCTGATCTTCCTGGGTTATGAAGGGCCACCATTCACCGTTATCCTTACACTCACGCATCTCCTCCATCGACGTAAAAGGAACTGGGAAACACGCACCTGCTGGCAGCATCATTCAGCAGAGTTTTCTCCACGCAAAAGAGAGCTTTGTGGTGAAATGTCTTCCATGGAAAAACGTTTTCTAGCGAATTAGGATCTTCCCTTCAGAATGACAAGCTGAGAGAATTGACACCGAGGTTCTTGCCGCTGTACTTACAAGCATCTTCACGAGGCCGCACAGTGGTAAAGCACGGGATCCCAGGCGCTTCGCCCCTTTCCCCAGACCTGTGAAAATCAAACAGGCGCTAGTGACCTGCGAGAAATGACGTTGCTGGAAGCGTCAGTGTACAGAGGCATGAGAACCTCTAAGGAGTCACTTGCGTGTGAAAACAGAATGCAGGCTGAACTTCATGGCCGGGTTCCTGATTTTCCGGATTTCTCAGACACAAAGCACACTGCTGCGTGGGGCACACTGGACTTGAGAAAGTCGCGGGACTCACGGTTTTCCCAGAGACCCAGGATTCTCAAAGAGCGAGCATAAGTTTGACGGAAAACCACACTGCAGGAGGCGCCGTTGTGCTTTGAAACCTGCAACTAGCAAGATTTCCCCTAAACCATGACTCTCAGAAACATTGTGATCGTGAAGGACAGCCAGGGAGAGCAGATGTACTTCCAATAGTCCAAACGTAAATGAAACCTCAAATCTAAATCCTATCCTAAAATCAACCCGAATCCTAAGCCTAAACCTAACCCTAGGTCTAACTAAACCTAAGCAGAGGTCTACCCCTAAGCCCAGGTCTAACTCTGTATACTCCGAACCCTAAACTAAGGCTCACCCTAAACCAAGCCCTAACCTTAACCGTATGTCTAACCTAAGCCCACCCCTTATCCTATCTCCAAATCTGATGTTCACATGCAACTCACCCTACAACTAACCTTGCTCCTCACCGTCACCCTTCTCCAAAACCTAACAACTCTATCCCTCACAAACCGTAAGCCTAATGCTAACTCGTAACCTCGCACACTTTCAAACCCTCACACAAATATTAACCCTACCCATACCTAAACAGTCAAGTTTATCATAAGACTAAATGAGAAAACAGGTTCGTTCACCCTTAAGCACTAAACCCTACCCTTACCTTCAACCTCACACTCACCCTACATTGCAACCTTAACATAACGTGAATCCTAACCCCAGCCGTAACTCTCTCCTGAACGCTAACCCTATCCCTAAACGTGTCCCAATGCCTACAGCTATGTGCCCGTCTAAAGTTAACCCTAAAACTAAATCTTCTGTGCCGCAGTTTGGCAGCAGTTTCAAGAATTACACGGGAAAAGTTTTTTCTGCAAGAAAGAAACTGCAGGCGGCTAGCGTGAACTGAATATCATGCGGCACGAGCTCTTTGCCATCAGATGCTAAAAGGACCACGAGTGGGCGTTATAAAGAAACAGAAGTTTATTTCCCCCGTGCTCATCAACCTCTGTGGGGTCTCCGTTGCAGGCGCCTGACATTAAGACGATTGTCCGGAGACACATCATGCTCCACCAGGTGGTCTTAGTGAGCCACGGGGACATGCCGCAAACACAGAATTCCAAAGAAGGCTGAACGTCCAGTATTGAATGGTAATTGCCCAGAAACGAAGCAGCACCCAGATCAGACTGGGAAACTTAAGCTGCCATTAGACAATGAGAATGTGAGACTCTCGTACGGCGACAATTCACGGGTTCCTTAGATCCATGAAATTCCGTGTTGAATGTGCAGTCAGAATTGTGAAACCTCTGGAGGCTCTGTTCCGCAGACCCGGTGTAGCTCCCAGAGGCACAATGGTGCTCCTCTGGAATTTGACATAAAAAGTTTTCATTGGAATAAGGACCCTGGATCAAGCCTGGTAGAAGTTGGGAAATCGAAATTGCTGCACACGTCCGGCGTACTGACAAGCACACACCTGTGCCAGTCCATGGCGTATTCAGCACAGGAATCTGCATCGATGGAGCCCAGACAAATGAAAGCTCAGGGAGGCAGCACCCGTGTAGGAAAGTATTTGTACTTCGAAGGGAAGGCCAATAATGAGAAAATACCTACCCGTGACAAATAGTTTTCATCATCCGCAGAATTTCACGGAGCAAGGTTGTTGGTGAGAGAAAAGGAAGCAGCTGACGGGAGGCACGCTCCACAGAATTATCTAGGCCTGGAGCACGGGTGCCCTCAGGCACAAGGCGTTTCAGGCCTCGACATTGTAAGGAAAGTTCATTTAAGTACCTGAGTGAAGTTTCCTCCGGAGTCCCACATCTACGTTCCTGAAGTTGACTCGGGTTTCTGATCTTCCTGGGTTATGAAGGGCCACCATTCACCGTTATCCTTACACTCACGCATCTCCTCCATCGATGTAAAAGGAACTGGGAGACACGCACCTGCTGGCAGCATCATTCAGCAGAGTTTTCTCCACGCAAAAGAGAGCTTTGTGGTGAAATGTCTTCCATGGAAAAACGTTTTCTAGCGAATTAGGATCTTCCCTTCGCAATGACAAGCTGAGAGAATTGACACCGAGGTTCTTGCCGCTGTACTTACAAGCATCTTCATGAGGCCGCACAGTGGTAAAGCACGGGATCCCAGGCGCTTCGCCCCTTTCCCCAGACCTGTGAAAATCAAACAGGCGCTAGTGACCTGCGAGAAATGACGTTGCTGGAAGCGTCAGTGTACAGAGGCATGAGAACCTCTAAGGAGCCACTTGCGTGTGAAAACAGAATGCAGGCTGAACTTCATGGCCGGGTTCCTGATTTTCCGGATTTCTCAGACACAAAGCACACTGCTGCGTGGGGCACACTGGACTTGAGAAAGTCGCGGGACTCACGGTTTTCCCAGAGACCCAGGATTCTCAAAGAGCGAGCATAAGTTTGACGGAAAACCACACTGCAGGAGGCGCCGTTGTGCTTTGAAACCTGCAACTAGCAAGATTTCCCCAAAACCATGACTCTCAGAAACATTGTGATCGTGAAGGACAGCCAGGGAGAGCAGATGTACTTCCAATAGTCCAAACGTAAATGAAACCTCAAATCTAAATCCTATCATAAAATCAACCCGAATCCTAAGCCTAAACCTAACCCTAGGTCTAACTAAACCTAAGCAGAGGTCTACCCCTAAGCCGAGGTCTAACTCTGTATACTCCGAACCCTAAACTAAGGCTCACCCTAAACCAAGCCCTAACCTTAACCGTATGTCTAACGTAAGACCACCCCTTATCCTATCTCCAAATCTGATGTGCACATGCAGCTCACCCTACAACTAACCTTGCTCCTCACCGTCACCCTTCTCCAAAACCTAACAACTCTATCCCTCACAAACCGTAAGCCTAATGCTAACTCGTAAGCTCGCACACTTTCAAACCCTCACCCATATATTAACCCTACCCATACCTAAACAGTCAAGTTTATCATAAGACTAAATGAGAAAACAGGTTCGTTCACCCTTAAGCACTAAACCCTACCGTTACCTTCAACCTCACACTCACCCTACATTGCAACCTTAACATAACGTGAATCCTAACCCCAGCCGTAACTCTCTCCTGAACGCTAACCCTATCCCTAAACGTGTCCCAATGCCTACAGCTATGTGCCCGTCTAAAGTTAACCCTAAAACTAAATCTTCTGTGCCGCAATTTGGCAGCAGTTTCAAGAATTACATGGGAAAATTTTTTTCTGCAAAAAGAAACTGCAGGCGGCATGCGTGAACTGAATATCATGCGGCACGAGCTCTTTGCCATCAGATGCTAAAAGGGCCACGAGTGGGCGTTATAAAGAAACAGAAGTTTATTTCCCCCGTGCTCATCAACCTCTGTGGGGTCTCCGTTGCAGACGCCTGACATTAAGACGATTGTCCGGAGACACATCAAGCTCCACTAGGTGGTCTTAGTGAGCCACGGGGACATGCCGCAAACACAGAATTCCAAAGAAAGCTGAACATCCAGTATTGAATGGTAATTGCCCAGGAATGAAGCAGCACCCAGATCAGACTGGGAAACTTAAGCTTCCATTAGACAATGAGAATGTGAGACTCTCGTAAGGCCACAATTCACGGGTTCCTTAGATCCATGAAATTCCGTGTTGAATGTGCAGTCAGAATTGTGAAACCTCTGGAGGCTCTGTTCCGCAGACCCGGGTGTAGCTCCCAGAGGCACAATGGTGCTCCTCTGGAATTTGACATAAAACGTTTTCATTGGAATAAGGACCCTGGATCAAGCCCGGTAGAAGTTGGGAAAACGAAATTGCTGCATACGCCCGGCGTGCTGACAAGCACACATCTGTGCCAGTCCATGGCGTATTCAGCACAGGAATCTGCATCGATGGAGCCCAGACAAATGAAAGCTCAGGGAGGCAGCACCCGTGTAGGAAAGTATTTGTACTTCGAAGGGAAGGCCAATAATGAGAAAATACCTACCCGTGACAAATAGTTTTCATCATCCGCAGAATTTCACGGAGCAATGTTGTTGGCGAGAGAAAAGGAAGCAGCTGATGGGAGGCACGCTCCACAGAATTATCTAGGCCTGGAGCACGGGTGCCCTCAGGCACAAGGCGTTTCAGGCCTCGACATTGTAAGGAAAGTTCATTTAAGTACCTGAGTGAAGTTTCTTCCGGAGTCCCACATCTACGTTCCTGAAGTTGACTCGGGTTTCTGATCTTCCTGGGTTATGAAGGGCCACCATTCACCGTTATCCTTACACTCGCGCGTCTCCTCCATCGACGTAAAAGGAACTGGGAGACACGCACCTGCTGGCAGCATCATTCAGCAGAGTTTTCTCCACGCAAAAGAGAGCTTTGTGGTGAAATGTCTTCCATGGAAAAACGTTTTCTAGCGAATTAGGATCTTCCCATCGCAATGACAATCTGAGAGAATTGACACCGAGGTTCTTGCCGCTGTACTTACAAGCATCTTCATGAGGCCGCACAGTGGTAAAGCACGGGATCCCAGGCGCTTCGCCCCTTTCCCCAGACCTGTGAAAATCAAAAAGGCGCTAGTGACCTGCGAGAAATGACGTTGCTGAAAGTGTCAGTGTACAGAGGCATGAGAACCTCTAAGGAGCCACTTGCGTGTGAAAACAGAATGCAGGCTGAACTTCATGGCCGGGTTCCTGATTTTCCGGAATTCTCAGACACAAAGCACGCTGCTGCGTGGGGCACACTGGACTTGAGAAAGTCGCGGGACTCACGGTTTTCCCAGAGACCCAGGATTCTCAAAGAGCGAGCATAAGTTTGACGGAAAACCACACTGCAGGAGGCGCCGTTGTGCTTTGAAACCTGCAACTAGCAAGATTTCCCCTAAACCATGACTCTCAGAAACATTGTGATCGTGAAGGACAGCCAGGGAGAGCAGATGTACTTCCAATAGTCCAAACGTAAATGAAACCTCAAATCTAAATCCTATCCTAAAATCAACCCGAATCCTAAGCCTAAACCTAACCCTAGGTCTAACTAAACCTAAGCAGAGGTCTACCCCTAAGCCCAGGTCTAACTCTGTATACTCCGAACCCTAAACTAAGGCTCACCCTAAACCAAGCCCTAACCTTAACCGTATGTCTAACCTAAGCCCACCCCTTATCCTATCTCCAAATCTGATGTTCACATGCAACTCACCCTACAACTAACCTTGCTCCTCACCGTCACCCTTCTCCAAAACCTAACAACTCCATCCCTCACAAACCGTAAGCCTAATGCTAACTCGTAACCTCGCACACTTTCAAACCCTCACACAAATATTAAACCTACCCATACCTAAACAGTCAAGTTTATCATAAGACTACATGAGAAAACAGGTTCGTTCACCCTTAAGCACTAAACCCAACCGTTACCTTCAACCTCACACTCACCCTACATTGCAACCTTAACATAACGTGAATCCTAACCCCAGCCGTAACTCTCTCCTGAACGCTAACCCTATCCCTAAACGTGTCCCAATGCCTACAGCTATGTGCCCGTCTAAAGTTAACCCTAAAACTAAATCTTCTGTGCCGCAGTTTGGCAGCAGTTTCAAGAATTACACGGGAAAAGTTTTTTCTGCAAGAAAGAAACTGCAGGCGGCTAGCGTGAACTGAATATCATGCGGCACGAGCTCTTTGCCATCAGATGCTAAAAGGGCCACGAGTGGGCGTTATAAAGAAACAGAAGTTTATTTCCCCCGTGCTCATCAACCTCTGTGGGGTCTCCGTTGCAGACGCCTGACATTAAGACGATTGTCCGGAGACACATCAACCTCCACTAGGTGGTCTTAGTGAGCCACGGGGACATGCCGCAAACACAGAATTCCAAAGAAGGCTGAACGTCCAGTATTGAATGGTAATTGCCCAGAAACGAAGCAGCACCCAGATCAGACTGGGAAACTTAAGCTGCCATTAGACAATGAGAATGTGAGACTCTCGTACGGCCATAATTCACGGGTTCCTTAGATCCATGAAATTCCGTGTTGAATGTGCAGTCAGAATTGTGAAACCTCTGGAGGCTCTTTTCCGCAGACCCGGGTGTAGCTCCCAGAGGCACAATGGTGCTCCTCTGGAATTTGACATAAAACGTTTTCATTGGAATAAGGACCCTGGATCAAGCCCGGTAGAAGTTGGGAAAACGAAATTGCTGCACACGTCCGGCGTGCTGACAAGCACACACCTGTGCCAGTCCATGGCGTATTCAGCACAGGAATCTGCATCGATGGAGCCCAGACAAATGAAAGCTCAGGGAGGCAGCACCCGTGTAGGAAAGTATTTGTACTTCGAAGGGAAGGCCAATAATGAGAAAATACCTACCCGTGACAAATAGTTTTCATCATCCGCAGAATTTCACGGAGCAAGGTTGTTGGTGAGAGAAAAGGAAGCAGCTGACGGGAGGCACGCTCCACAGAATTATCTAGGCCTGGAGCACGGGTGCCCTCAGGCACAAGGCGTTTCAGGCCTCGACATTGTAAGGAAAGTTCATTTAAGTACCTGAGTGAAGTTTCCTCCGGAGTCCCACATCTACGTTCCTGAAGTTGACTCGGGTTTCTGATCTTCCTGGGTTATGAAGGGCCACCATTCACCGTTATCCTTACACTCACGCGTCTCCTCCATCGACGTAAAAGGAACTGGGAGACACGCACCTGCTGGCAGCATCATTCAGCAGAGTTTTCTCCACGCAAAAGAGAGCTTTGTGGTGAAATGTCTTCCATGGAAAAACGTTTTCTAGCGAATTAGGATCTTCCCATCGCAATGACAATCTGAGAGAATTGACACCGTGGTTCTTGCCGCTGTACTTACAAGCATCTTCATGAGGCCGCACAGTGGTAAAGCACGGGATCCCAGGCGCTTCGCCCCTTTCCCCAGACCTGTGAAAATCAAACAGGCGCTAGTGACCTGCGAGAAATGACGTTGCTGGAAGCGTCAGTGTACAGAGGCATGAGAACCACTAAGGAGCCACTTGCGTGTGAAAACAGAATGCAGGCTGAACTTCATGGCCGGGTTCCTGATTTTCCGGATTTCTCAGACACAAAGCACACTGCTGCGTGGGGCACACTGGACTTGAGAAAGTCGCGGGACTCACGGTTTTCCCAGAGACCCAGGATTCTCAAAGAGCGAGCATAAGTTTGACGGAAAACCACACTGCAGGAGGCGCCGTTGTGCTTTGAAACCTGCAACTAGCAAGATTTCCCCTAAACCATGACTCTCAGAAACATTGTGATCGTGAAGGACAGCCAGGGAGAGCAGATGTACTTCCAATAGTCCAAACGTAAATGAAACCTCAAATCTAAATCCTATCCTAAAATCAACCCGAATCCTAAGCCTAAACCTAACCCTAGGTCTAACTAAACCTAAGCAGAGGTCTACCCCTAAGCCCAGGTCTAACTCTGTATACTCTGAACCCTAAACTAAGGCTCACCCTAAACCAAGCCCTAACCTTAACCGTATGTCTAACCTAAGCCCACCCCTTATCCTATCTCCAAATCTGATGTTCACATGCAACTCACCCTACAACTAACCTTGCTCCTCACCGTCACCCTTCTCCAAAACCTAACAAATCTATCCCTCACAAACCGTAAGCCTAATGCTAACTCGTAAGCTCGCACACTTTCAAACCCTCACACAAATATTAACCCTACCCATACCTAAACAGTCAAGTTTATCATAAGACTAAATGAGAAAACAGGTTCGTTCACCCTTAAGCACTAAACCCTACCCTTACCTTCAACCTCACACTCACCCTACATTGCAACCTTAACATAACGTGAATCCTAACCCCAGCCGTAACTCTCTCCTGAACGCTAACCCTTTCCCTAAACGTGTCCCAATGCCTACAGCTATGTGCCCGTCTAAAGTTAACCCTAAAACTAAATCTTCTGTGCCGCAGTTTGGCAGCAGTTTCAAGAATTACACGGGAAAAGTTTTTTCTGCAAGAAAGAAACTGCAGGCGGCTAGCGTGAACTGAATATCATGCGGCACGAGCTCTTTGCCATCAGATGCTAAAAGGGCCACGAGTGGGCGTTATAAAGAAACAGAAGTTTATTTCCCCCGTGCTCATCAACCTCTGTGGGGTCTCCCTTGCAGACGCCTGACATTAAGACGATTGTCCGGAGACACATCAAGCTCCACTAGGTGGTCTTAGTGAGCCACGGGGACATGCCGCAAACACAGAATTCCAAAGAAGGCTGAACGTCCAGTATTGAATGGTAATTGCCCAGAAACGAAGCAGCACCCAGATCAGACTGGGAAACTTAAGCTGCCATTAGACAATGAGAATGTGAGACTCTCGTACGGCCACAATTCACGGGTTCCTTAGATCCATGAAATTCCGTGTTGAATGTGCAGTCAGAATTGTGAAACCTCTGGAGGCTCTGTTCCGCAGACCCGGTGTAGCTCCCAGAGGCACAATGGTGCTCCTCTGGAATTTGACATAAAACGTTTTCATTGGAATAAGGACCCTGGATCAAGCCCGGTAGAAGTTGGGAAATCGAAATTGCTGCACACGTCCGGCGTGCTGACAAGCACACACCTGTGCCAGTCCATGGCGTATTCAGCACAGGAATCTGCATCGATGGAGCCCAGACAAATGAAAGCTCAGGGAGGCAGCACCCGTGTAGGAAAGTATTTGTACTTCGAAGGGAAGGCCAATAATGAGAAAATACCTACCCGTGACAAATAGTTTTCATCATCCGCAGAATTTCACGGAGCAAGGTTGTTGGTGAGAGAAAAGGAAGCAGCTGACGGGAGGCACGCTCCACAGAATTATCTAGGCCTGGAGCACGGGTGCCCTCAGGCACAAGGCGTTTCAGGCCTCGACATAGTAAGGAAAGTTCATTTAAGTACCTGAGTGAAGTTTCCTCCGGAGTCCCACATCTACGTTCCTGAAGTTGACTCGGGTTTCTGATCTTCCTGGGTTATGAAGGGCCACCATTCACCGTTATCCTTACACTCACGCGTCTCCTCCATCGACGTAAAAGGAACTGGGAGACACGCACCTGCTGGCAGCAACATTCAGCAGAGTTTTCTCCACGCAAAAGAGAGCTTTGTGGTGAAATGTCTTCCATGGAAAAACGTTTTCTAGCGAATTAGGATCTTCCCATCGCAATGACAATCTGAGAGAATTGACACCGTGGTTCTTGCCGCTGTACTTACAAGCATCTTCATGAGGCCGCACAGTGGTAAAGCACGGGATCCCAGGCGCTTCGCCCCTTTCCCCAGACCTGTGAAAATCAAACAGGCGCTAGTGACCTGCGAGAAATGACGTTACTGGAAGCGTCAGTGTACAGAGGCATGAGAACCACTAAGGAGCCACTTGCGTGTGAAAACAGAATGCAGGCTGAACTTCATGGCCGGGTTCCTGATTTTCCGGATTTCTCAGACACAAAGCACACTGCTGCGTGGGGCACACTGGACTTGAGAAAGTCGCGGGACTCACGGTTTTCCCAGAGACCCAGGATTCTCAAAGAGCGAGCATAAGTTTGACGGAAAACCACACTGCAGGAGGCGCCGTTGTGCTTTGAAACCTGCAACTAGCAAGATTTCCCCTAAACCATGACTCTCAGAAACATTGTGATCGTGAAGGACAGCCAGGGAGAGCAGATGTACTTCCAATAGTCCAAACGTAAATGAAACCTCAAATCTAAATCCTATCCTAAAATCAACCCGAATCCTAAGCCTAAACCTAACCCTAGGTCTAACTAAACCTAAGCAGAGGTCTACCCCTAAGCCCAGGTCTAACTCTGTATACTCTGAACCCTAAACTAAGGCTCACCCTAAACCAAGCCCTAACCTTAACCGTATGTCTAACCTAAGCCCACCCCTTATCCTATCTCCAAATCTGATGTTCACATGCAACTCACCCTACAACTAACCTTGCTCCTCACAGTCACCCTTCTCCAAAACCAAACAACTCTATCCCTCACAAACCGTAAGCCTAATGCTAACTCGTAACCTCGCACACTTTCAAACCCTCACACAAATATTAACCCTACCCATACCTAAACAGTCAACTTTATCATAAGACTAAATGAGAAAACAGGTTCGTTCACCCTTAAGCACTAAACCCTACCCTTACCTTCAACCTCACACTCACCCTACATTGCAACCTTAACATAACGTGAATCCTAACCCCAGCCGTAACTCTCTCCTGAACGCTAACCCTATCCCTAAACGTGTCCCAATGCCTACAGCTATGTGCCCGTCTAAAGTTAACCCTAAAACTAAATCTTCTGTGCCGCAGTTTGGCAGCAGTTTCAAGAATTACACGGGAAAAGTTTTTTCTGCAAGAAAGAAACTGCAGGCGGCATGCTTGAACTGAATATCATGTGGCACGAGCTCTTTGCCATCAGATGCTAAAAGGGCCACGAGTGGGCGTTATAAAGAAACAGAAGTTTATTTCCCCCGTGTTCATCAACCTCTGTGGGGTCTCGGTTGCAGGCGCCTGACATTAAGACGATTGTCCGGAGACACATCAAGCTCCACTAGGTGGTCTTAGTGAGCCACGGGGACATGCCGCAAACACAGAATTCCAAAGAAGGCTGAACGTCCAGTATTGAATGGTAATTGCCCAGAAACGAAGCAGCACCCAGATCAGACTGGGAAACTTAAGCTGCCATTAGACAATGAGAATGTGAGACTCTCGTACGGCCACAATTCACGGGTTCCTTAGATCCATGAAATTCCGTGTTGAATGTGCAGTCAGAATTGTGAAACCTCTGGAGGCTCTGTTCCGCAGACCCGGTGTAGCTCCCAGAGGCACAATGGTGCTCCTCTGGAATTTGACATAAAACGTTTTCATTGGAATAAGGACCCTGGATCAAGCCCGGTAGAAGTTGGGAAATCGAAATTGCTGCACACGTCCGGCGTGCTGACAAGCACACACCTGTGCCAGTCCATGGCGTATTCAGCACAGGAATCTGCATCGATGGAGCCCAGACAAATGAAAGCTCAGGGAGGCAGCACCCGTGTAGGAAAGTATTTGTACTTCGAAGGGAAGGCCAATAATGAGAAAATACCTACCCGTGACAAATAGTTTTCATCATCCGCAGAATTTCACGGAGCAAGGTTGTTGGTGAGAGAAAAGGAAGCAGCTGACGGGAGGCACGCTCCACAGAATTATCTAGGCCTGGAGCACGGGTGCCCTCAGGCACAAGGCGTTTCAGGCCTCGACATAGTAAGGAAAGTTCATTTAAGTACCTGAGTGAAGTTTCCTCCGGAGTCCCACATCTACGTTCCTGAAGTTGACTCGGGTTTCTGATCTTCCTGGGTTATGAAGGGCCACCATTCACCGTTATCCTTACACTCACGCATCTCCTCCATCGACGTAAAAGGAACTGGTAAACACGCACCTGCTGGCAGCATCATTCAGCAGAGTTTTCTCCACGCAAAAGAGAGCTTTGTGGTGAAATGTCTTCCATGGAAAAACGTTTTCTAGCGAATTAGGATCTTCCCTTCAGAATGACAAGCTGAGAGAATTGACACCGAGGTTCTTGCCGCTGTACTTACAAGCATCTTCATGAGGCCGCACAGTGGTAAAGCACGGGATCCCAGGCGCTTCGCCCCTTTCCCCAGACCTGTGAAAATCAAACAGGCGCTAGTGACCTGCGAGAAATGACGTTGCTGGAAGCGTCAGTGTACAGAGGCATGAGAACCACTAAGGAGCCACTTGCGTGTGAAAACAGAATGCAGGCTGAACTTCATGGCCGGGTTCCTGATTTTCCGGATTTCTCAGACACAAAGCACACTGCTGCGTGGGGCACACTGGACTTGAGAAAGTCGCGGGACTCACGGTTTTCCCAGAGACCCAGGATTCTCAAAGAGCGAGCATAAGTTTGACGGAAAACCACACTGCAGGAGGCGCCGTTGTGCTTTGAAACCTGCAACTAGAAAGATTTCCCCTAAACCATGACTCTCAGAAACATTGTGATCGTGAAGGACAGCCAGGGAGAGCAGATGTACTTCCAATAGTCCAAACGTAAATGAAACCTCAAATCTAAATCCTATCCTAAAATCAACCCGAATCCTAAGCCTAAACCTAACCCTAGGTCTAACTAAACCTAAGCAGAGGTCTACCCCTAAGCCCAGGTCTAACTCTGTATACTCCGAACCCTAAACTAAGGCTCACCCTAAACCAAGCCCTAACCTTAACCGTATGTCTAACCTAAGCCCACCCCTTATCCTATCTCCAAATCTGATGTTCACTTGCAACTCACCCTACAACTAACCTTGCTCCTCACCGTCACCCTTCTCCAAAACCTAACAACTCTATCCCTCACAAACCGTAAGCCTAATGCTAACTCGTAAGCTCGCACACTTTCAAACCCTCACCCATATATTAACCCTACCCATACCTAAACAGTCAAGTTTATCATAAGACTAAATGAGAAAACAGGTTCGTTCACCCTTAAGCACTAAACCCTACCGTTACCTTCAACCTCACACTCACCCTACATTGCAACCTTAACATAACGTGAATCCTAACCCCAGCCGTAACTCTCTCCTGAACGCTAACCCTATCCCTAAACGTGTCCCAATGCCTACAGCTATGTGCCCGTCTAAAGTTAACCCTAAAACTAAATCTTCTGTGCCGCAATTTGGCAGCAGTTTCAAGAATTACATGGGAAAATTTTTTTCTGCAAAAAGAAACTGCAGGCGGCATGCGTGAACTGAATATCATGCGGCACGAGCTCTTTGCCATCAGATGCTAAAAGGGCCACGAGTGGGCGTTATAAAGAAACAGAAGTTTATTTCCCCCGTGCTCATCAACCTCTGTGGGGTCTCCGTTGCAGACGCCTGACATTAAGACGATTGTCCGGAGACACATCAAGCTCCACTAGGTGGTCTTAGTGAGCCACGGGGACATGCCGCAAACACAGAATTCCAAAGAAAGCTGAACATCCAGTATTGAATGGTAATTGCCCAGGAATGAAGCAGCACCCAGATCAGACTGGGAAACTTAAGCTTCCATTAGACAATGAGAATGTGAGACTCTCGTAAGGCCACAATTCACGGGTTCCTTAGATCCATGAAATTCCGTGTTGAATGTGCAGTCAGAATTGTGAAACCTCTGGAGGCTCTGTTCCGCAGACCCGGGTGTAGCTCCCAGAGGCACAATGGTGCTCCTCTGGAATTTGACATAAAACGTTTTCATTGGAATAAGGACCCTGGATCAAGCCCGGTAGAAGTTGGGAAAACGAAATTGCTGCATACGCCCGGCGTGCTGACAAGCACACATCTGTGCCAGTCCATGGCGTATTCAGCACAGGAATCTGCATCGATGGAGCCCAGACAAATGAAAGCTCAGGGAGGCAGCACCCGTGTAGGAAAGTATTTGTACTTCGAAGGGAAGGCCAATAATGAGAAAATACCTACCCGTGACAAATAGTTTTCATCATCCGCAGAATTTCACGGAGCAATGTTGTTGGCGAGAGAAAAGGAAGCAGCTGATGGGAGGCACGCTCCACAGAATTATCTAGGCCTGGAGCACGGGTGCCCTCAGGCACAAGGCGTTTCAGGCCTCGACATTGTAAGGAAAGTTCATTTAAGTACCTGAGTGAAGTTTCTTCCGGAGTCCCACATCTACGTTCCTGAAGTTGACTCGGGTTTCTGATCTTCCTGGGTTATGAAGGGCCACCATTCACCGTTATCCTTACACTCGCGCGTCTCCTCCATCGACGTAAAAGGAACTGGGAGACACGCACCTGCTGGCAGCATCATTCAGCAGAGTTTTCTCCACGCAAAAGAGAGCTTTGTGGTGAAATGTCTTCCATGGAAAAACGTTTTCTAGCGAATTAGGATCTTCCCATCGCAATGACAATCTGAGAGAATTGACACCGAGGTTCTTGCCGCTGTACTTACAAGCATCTTCATGAGGCCGCACAGTGGTAAAGCACGGGATCCCAGGCGCTTCGCCCCTTTCCCCAGACCTGTGAAAATCAAAAAGGCGCTAGTGACCTGCGAGAAATGACGTTGCTGAAAGTGTCAGTGTACAGAGGCATGAGAACCTCTAAGGAGCCACTTGCGTGTGAAAACAGAATGCAGGCTGAACTTCATGGCCGGGTTCCTGATTTTCCGGAATTCTCAGACACAAAGCACGCTGCTGCGTGGGGCACACTGGACTTGAGAAAGTCGCGGGACTCACGGTTTTCCCAGAGACCCAGGATTCTCAAAGAGCGAGCATAAGTTTGACGGAAAACCACACTGCAGGAGGCGCCGTTGTGCTTTGAAACCTGCAACTAGCAAGATTTCCCCTAAACCATGACTCTCAGAAACATTGTGATCGTGAAGGACAGCCAGGGAGAGCAGATGTACTTCCAATAGTCCAAACGTAAATGAAACCTCAAATCTAAATCCTATCCTAAAATCAACCCGAATCCTAAGCCTAAACCTAACCCTAGGTCTAACTAAACCTAAGCAGAGGTCTACCCCTAAGCCCAGGTCTAACTCTGTATACTCCGAACCCTAAACTAAGGCTCACCCTAAACCAAGCCCTAACCTTAACCGTATGTCTAACCTAAGCCCACCCCTTATCCTATCTCCAAATCTGATGTTCACATGCAACTCACCCTACAACTAACCTTGCTCCTCACCGTCACCCTTCTCCAAAACCTAACAACTCCATCCCTCACAAACCGTAAGCCTAATGCTAACTCGTAACCTCGCACACTTTCAAACCCTCACACAAATATTAAACCTACCCATACCTAAACAGTCAAGTTTATCATAAGACTACATGAGAAAACAGGTTCGTTCACCCTTAAGCACTAAACCCAACCGTTACCTTCAACCTCACACTCACCCTACATTGCAACCTTAACATAACGTGAATCCTAACCCCAGCCGTAACTCTCTCCTGAACGCTAACCCTATCCCTAAACGTGTCCCAATGCCTACAGCTATGTGCCCGTCTAAAGTTAACCCTAAAACTAAATCTTCTGTGCCGCAGTTTGGCAGCAGTTTCAAGAATTACACGGGAAAAGTTTTTTCTGCAAGAAAGAAACTGCAGGCGGCTAGCGTGAACTGAATATCATGCGGCACGAGCTCTTTGCCATCAGATGCTAAAAGGGCCACGAGTGGGCGTTATAAAGAAACAGAAGTTTATTTCCCCCGTGCTCATCAACCTCTGTGGGGTCTCCGTTGCAGACGCCTGACATTAAGACGATTGTCCGGAGACACATCAACCTCCACTAGGTGGTCTTAGTGAGCCACGGGGACATGCCGCAAACACAGAATTCCAAAGAAGGCTGAACGTCCAGTATTGAATGGTAATTGCCCAGAAACGAAGCAGCACCCAGATCAGACTGGGAAACTTAAGCTGCCATTAGACAATGAGAATGTGAGACTCTCGTACGGCCATAATTCACGGGTTCCTTAGATCCATGAAATTCCGTGTTGAATGTGCAGTCAGAATTGTGAAACCTCTGGAGGCTCTTTTCCGCAGACCCGGGTGTAGCTCCCAGAGGCACAATGGTGCTCCTCTGGAATTTGACATAAAACGTTTTCATTGGAATAAGGACCCTGGATCAAGCCCGGTAGAAGTTGGGAAAACGAAATTGCTGCACACGTCCGGCGTGCTGACAAGCACACACCTGTGCCAGTCCATGGCGTATTCAGCACAGGAATCTGCATCGATGGAGCCCAGACAAATGAAAGCTCAGGGAGGCAGCACCCGTGTAGGAAAGTATTTGTACTTCGAAGGGAAGGCCAATAATGAGAAAATACCTACCCGTGACAAATAGTTTTCATCATCCGCAGAATTTCACGGAGCAAGGTTGTTGGTGAGAGAAAAGGAAGCAGCTGACGGGAGGCACGCTCCACAGAATTATCTAGGCCTGGAGCACGGGTGCCCTCAGGCACAAGGCGTTTCAGGCCTCGACATTGTAAGGAAAGTTCATTTAAGTACCTGAGTGAAGTTTCCTCCGGAGTCCCACATCTACGTTCCTGAAGTTGACTCGGGTTTCTGATCTTCCTGGGTTATGAAGGGCCACCATTCACCGTTATCCTTACACTCACGCGTCTCCTCCATCGACGTAAAAGGAACTGGGAGACACGCACCTGCTGGCAGCATCATTCAGCAGAGTTTTCTCCACGCAAAAGAGAGCTTTGTGGTGAAATGTCTTCCATGGAAAAACGTTTTCTAGCGAATTAGGATCTTCCCATCGCAATGACAATCTGAGAGAATTGACACCGTGGTTCTTGCCGCTGTACTTACAAGCATCTTCATGAGGCCGCACAGTGGTAAAGCACGGGATCCCAGGCGCTTCGCCCCTTTCCCCAGACCTGTGAAAATCAAACAGGCGCTAGTGACCTGCGAGAAATGACGTTGCTGGAAGCGTCAGTGTACAGAGGCATGAGAACCACTAAGGAGCCACTTGCGTGTGAAAACAGAATGCAGGCTGAACTTCATGGCCGGGTTCCTGATTTTCCGGATTTCTCAGACACAAAGCACACTGCTGCGTGGGGCACACTGGACTTGAGAAAGTCGCGGGACTCACGGTTTTCCCAGAGACCCAGGATTCTCAAAGAGCGAGCATAAGGTTGACGGAAAACCACACTGCAGGAGGCGCCGTTGTGCTTTGAAACCTGCAACTAGCAAGATTTCCCCTAAACCATGACTCTCAGAAACATTGTGATCGTGAAGGACAGCCAGGGAGAGCAGATGTACTTCCAATAGTCCAAACGTAAATGAAACCTCAAATCTAAATCCTATCCTAAAATCAACCCGAATCCTAAGCCTAAACCTAACCCTAGGTCTAACTAAACCTAAGCAGAGGTCTACCCCTAAGCCCAGGTCTAACTCTGTATACTCTGAACCCTAAACTAAGGCTCACCCTAAACCAAGCCCTAACCTTAACCGTATGTCTAACCTAAGCCCACCCCTTATCCTATCTCCAAATCTGATGTTCACATGCAACTCACCCTACAACTAACCTTGCTCCTCACCGTCACCCTTCTCCAAAACCTAACAAATCTATCCCTCACAAACCGTAAGCCTAATGCTAACTCGTAAGCTCGCACACTTTCAAACCCTCACACAAATATTAACCCTACCCATACCTAAACAGTCAAGTTTATCATAAGACTAAATGAGAAAACAGGTTCGTTCACCCTTAAGCACTAAACCCTACCCTTACCTTCAACCTCACACTCACCCTACATTGCAACCTTAACATAACGTGAATCCTAACCCCAGCCGTAACTCTCTCCTGAACGCTAACCCTTTCCCTAAACGTGTCCCAATGCCTACAGCTATGTGCCCGTCTAAAGTTAACCCTAAAACTAAATCTTCTGTGCCGCAGTTTGGCAGCAGTTTCAAGAATTACACGAGAAAAGTTTTTTCTGCAAGAAAGAAACTGCAGGCGGCTAGCGTGAACTGAATATCATGCGGCACGAGCTCTTTGCCATCAGATGCTAAAAGGGCCACGAGTGGGCGTTATAAAGAAACAGAAGTTTATTTCCCCCGTGCTCATCAACCTCTGTGGGGTCTCCCTTGCAGACGCCTGACATTAAGACGATTGTCCGGAGACACATCAAGCTCCACTAGGTGGTCTTAGTGAGCCACGGGGACATGCCGCAAACACAGAATTCCAAAGAAGGCTGAACGTCCAGTATTGAATGGTAATTGCCCAGAAACGAAGCAGCACCCAGATCAGACTGGGAAACTTAAGCTGCCATTAGACAATGAGAATGTGAGACTCTCGTACGGCCACAATTCACGGGTTCCTTAGATCCATGAAATTCCGTGTTGAATGTGCAGTCAGAATTGTGAAACCTCTGGAGGCTCTGTTCCGCAGACCCGGTGTAGCTCCCAGAGGCACAATGGTGCTCCTCTGGAATTTGACATAAAACGTTTTCATTGGAATAAGGACCCTGGATCAAGCCCGGTAGAAGTTGGGAAATCGAAATTGCTGCACACGTCCGGCGTGCTGACAAGCACACACCTGTGCCAGTCCATGGCGTATTCAGCACAGGAATCTGCATCGATGGAGCCCAGACAAATGAAAGCTCAGGGAGGCAGCACCCGTGTAGGAAAGTATTTGTACTTCGAAGGGAAGGCCAATAATGAGAAAATACCTACCCGTGACAAATAGTTTTCATCATCCGCAGAATTTCACGGAGCAAGGTTGTTGGTGAGAGAAAAGGAAGCAGCTGACGGGAGGCACGCTCCACAGAATTATCTAGGCCTGGAGCACGGGTGCCCTCAGGCACAAGGCGTTTCAGGCCTCGACATAGTAAGGAAAGTTCATTTAAGTACCTGAGTGAAGTTTCCTCCGGAGTCCCACATCTACGTTCCTGAAGTTGACTCGGGTTTCTGATCTTCCTGGGTTATGAAGGGCCACCATTCACCGTTATCCTTACACTCACGCGTCTCCTCCATCGACGTAAAAGGAACTGGGAGACACGCACCTGCTGGCAGCAACATTCAGCAGAGTTTTCTCCACGCAAAAGAGAGCTTTGTGGTGAAATGTCTTCCATGGAAAAACGTTTTCTAGCGAATTAGGATCTTCCCATCGCAATGACAATCTGAGAGAATTGACACCGTGGTTCTTGCCGCTGTACTTACAAGCATCTTCATGAGGCCGCACAGTGGTAAAGCACGGGATCCCAGGCGCTTCGCCCCTTTCCCCAGACCTGTGAAAATCAAACAGGCGCTAGTGACCTGCGAGAAATGACGTTGCTGGAAGCGTCAGTGTACAGAGGCATGAGAACCACTAAGGAGCCACTTGCGTGTGAAAACAGAATGCAGGCTGAACTTCATGGCCGGGTTCCTGATTTTCCGGATTTCTCAGACACAAAGCACACTGCTGCGTGGGGCACACTGGACTTGAGAAAGTCGCGGGACTCACGGTTTTCCCAGAGACCCAGGATTCTCAAAGAGCGAGCATAAGTTTGACGGAAAACCACACTGCAGGAGGCGCCGTTGTGCTTTGAAACCTGCAACTAGCAAGATTTCCCCTAAACCATGACTCTCAGAAACATTGTGATCGTGAAGGACAGCCAGGGAGAGCAGATGTACTTCCA
The DNA here is from genome assembly GCF_050624435.1 of Tenrec ecaudatus. NCBI lineage: Eukaryota > Metazoa > Chordata > Mammalia > Afrosoricida > Tenrecidae > Tenrec > Tenrec ecaudatus. The sequence continues at coordinate 271,439,994 of NC_134530.1, read as the reverse complement.
ATAGTCCAAACGTAAATGAAACCTCAAATCTAAATCCTATCCTAAAATCAACCCGAATCCTAAGCCTAAACCTAACCCTAGGTCTAACTAAACCTAAGCAGAGGTCTACCCCTAAGCCCAGGTCTAACTCTGTATACTCTGAACCCTAAACTAAGGCTCACCCTAAACCAAGCCCTAACCTTAACCGTATGTCTAACCTAAGCCCACCCCTTATCCTATCTCCAAATCTGATGTTCACATGCAACTCACCCTACAACTAACCTTGCTCCTCACAGTCACCCTTCTCCAAAACCAAACAACTCTATCCCTCACAAACCGTAAGCCTAATGCTAACTCGTAACCTCGCACACTTTCAAACCCTCACACAAATATTAACCCTACCCATACCTAAACAGTCAACTTTATCATAAGACTAAATGAGAAAACAGGTTCGTTCACCCTTAAGCACTAAACCCTACCCTTACCTTCAACCTCACACTCACCCTACATTGCAACCTTAACATAACGTGAATCCTAACCCCAGCCGTAACTCTCTCCTGAACGCTAACCCTATCCCTAAACGTGTCCCAATGCCTACAGCTATGTGCCCGTCTAAAGTTAACCCTAAAACTAAATCTTCTGTGCCGCAGTTTGGCAGCAGTTTCAAGAATTACACGGGAAAAGTTTTTTCTGCAAGAAAGAAACTGCAGGCGGCATGCTTGAACTGAATATCATGTGGCACGAGCTCTTTGCCATCAGATGCTAAAAGGGCCACGAGTGGGCGTTATAAAGAAACAGAAGTTTATTTCCCCCGTGTTCATCAACCTCTGTGGGGTCTCGGTTGCAGGCGCCTGACATTAAGACGATTGTCCGGAGACACATCAAGCTCCACTAGGTGGTCTTAGTGAGCCACGGGGACATGCCGCAAACACAGAATTCCAAAGAAGGCTGAACGTCCAGTATTGAATGGTAATTGCCCAGAAACGAAGCAGCACCCAGATCAGACTGGGAAACTTAAGCTGCCATTAGACAATGAGAATGTGAGACTCTCGTACGGCCACAATTCACGGGTTCCTTAGATCCATGAAATTCCGTGTTGAATGTGCAGTCAGAATTGTGAAACCTCTGGAGGCTCTGTTCCGCAGACCCGGTGTAGCTCCCAGAGGCACAATGGTGCTCCTCTGGAATTTGACATAAAACGTTTTCATTGGAATAAGGACCCTGGATCAAGCCCGGTAGAAGTTGGGAAATCGAAATTGCTGCACACGTCCGGCGTGCTGACAAGCACACACCTGTGCCAGTCCATGGCGTATTCAGCACAGGAATCTGCATCGATGGAGCCCAGACAAATGAAAGCTCAGGGAGGCAGCACCCGTGTAGGAAAGTATTTGTACTTCGAAGGGAAGGCCAATAATGAGAAAATACCTACCCGTGACAAATAGTTTTCATCATCCGCAGAATTTCACGGAGCAAGGTTGTTGGTGAGAGAAAAGGAAGCAGCTGACGGGAGGCACGCTCCACAGAATTATCTAGGCCTGGAGCACGGGTGCCCTCAGGCACAAGGCGTTTCAGGCCTCGACATAGTAAGGAAAGTTCATTTAAGTACCTGAGTGAAGTTTCCTCCGGAGTCCCACATCTACGTTCCTGAAGTTGACTCGGGTTTCTGATCTTCCTGGGTTATGAAGGGCCACCATTCACCGTTATCCTTACACTCACGCATCTCCTCCATCGACGTAAAAGGAACTGGTAAACACGCACCTGCTGGCAGCATCATTCAGCAGAGTTTTCTCCACGCAAAAGAGAGCTTTGTGGTGAAATGTCTTCCATGGAAAAACGTTTTCTAGCGAATTAGGATCTTCCCTTCAGAATGACAAGCTGAGAGAATTGACACCGAGGTTCTTGCCGCTGTACTTACAAGCATCTTCATGAGGCCGCACAGTGGTAAAGCACGGGATCCCAGGCGCTTCGCCCCTTTCCCCAGACCTGTGAAAATCAAACAGGCGCTAGTGACCTGCGAGAAATGACGTTGCTGGAAGCGTCAGTGTACAGAGGCATGAGAACCACTAAGGAGCCACTTGCGTGTGAAAACAGAATGCAGGCTGAACTTCATGGCCGGGTTCCTGATTTTCCGGATTTCTCAGACACAAAGCACACTGCTGCGTGGGGCACACTGGACTTGAGAAAGTCGCGGGACTCACGGTTTTCCCAGAGACCCAGGATTCTCAAAGAGCGAGCATAAGTTTGACGGAAAACCACACTGCAGGAGGCGCCGTTGTGCTTTGAAACCTGCAACTAGAAAGATTTCCCCTAAACCATGACTCTCAGAAACATTGTGATCGTGAAGGACAGCCAGGGAGAGCAGATGTACTTCCAATAGTCCAAACGTAAATGAAACCTCAAATCTAAATCCTATCCTAAAATCAACCCGAATCCTAAGCCTAAACCTAACCCTAGGTCTAACTAAACCTAAGCAGAGGTCTACCCCTAAGCCCAGGTCTAACTCTGTATACTCCGAACCCTAAACTAAGGCTCACCCTAAACCAAGCCCTAACCTTAACCGTATGTCTAACCTAAGCCCACCCCTTATCCTATCTCCAAATCTGATGTTCACTTGCAACTCACCCTACAACTAACCTTGCTCCTCACCGTCACCCTTCTCCAAAACCTAACAAATCTATCCCTCACAAACCGTAAGCCTAATGCTAACTCGTAAGCTCGCACACTTTCAAACCCTCACACAAATATTAACCCTACCCATACCTAAACAGTCAAGTTTATCATAAGACTAAATGAGAAAACAGGTTCGTTCACCCTTAAGCACTAAACCCTACCCTTACCTTCAACCTCACACTCACCCTACATTGCAACCTTAACATAACGTGAATCCTAACCCCAGCCGTAACTCTCTCCTGAACGCTAACCCTTTCCCTAAACGTGTCCCAATGCCTACAGCTATGTGCCCGTCTAAAGTTTACCCTAAAACTAAATCTTCTGTGCCGCAGTTTGGCAGCAGTTTCAAGAATTACACGGGAAAAGTTTTTTCTGCAAGAAAGAAACTGCAGGCGGCTAGCGTGAACTGAATATCATGCGGCACGAGCTCTTTGCAATCAGATGCTAAAAGGGCCACGAGTGGGCGTTATAAAGAAACAGAAGTTTATTTCCCCCGTGCTCATCAACCTCTGTGGGGTCTCCCTTGCAGACGCCTGACATTAAGACGATTGTCCGGAGACACATCAAGCTCCACTAGGTGGTCTTAGTGAGCCACGGGGACATGCCGCAAACTCAGAATTCCAAAGAAGGCTGAACGTCCAGTATTGAATGGTAATTGCTCAGAAACGAAGCAGCACCCAGATCAGACTGGGAAACTTAAGCTGCCATTAGACAATGAGAATGTGAGACTCTCGTACGGCCACAATTCACGGGTTCCTTAGATCCATGAAATTCCGTGTTGAATGTGCAGTCAGAATTGTGAAACCTCTGGAGGCTCTGTTCCGCAGACCCGGTGTAGCTCCCAGAGGCACAATGGTGCTCCTCTGGAATTTGACATAAAACGTTTTCATTGGAATAAGGACCCTGGATCAAGCCCGGTAGAAGTTGGGAAATCGAAATTGCTGCACACGTCCGGCGTGCTGACAAGCACACACCTGTGCCAGTCCATGGCGTATTCAGCACAGGAATCTGCATCGATGGAGCCCAGACAAATGAAAGCTCAGGGAGGCAGCACCCGTGTAGGAAAGTATTTGTACTTCGAAGGGAAGGCCAATAATGAGAAAATACCTACCCGTGACAAATAGTTTTCATCATCCGCAGAATTTCACGGAGCAAGGTTGTTGGTGAGAGAACAGGAAGCAGCTGACGGGAGGCACGCTCCACAGAATTATCTAGGCCTGGAGCACGGGTGCCCTCAGGCACAAGGTGTTTCAGGCCTCGACATTGTAAGGAAAGTTCATTTAAGTACCTGAGTGAAGTTTCCTCCGGAGTCACACATCTACATTCCTGAAGTTGACTCGGGTTTCTGACCTTCCTGGGTTATGAAGGGCCACCATTCACCGTTATCCTTACACTCACGCGTCTCCTCCATCGACGTAAAAGGAACTGGGAGACACGCACCTGCTGGCAGCATCATTCAGCAGAGTTTTCTCCACGCAAAAGAGAGCTTTGTGGTGAAATGTCTTCCATGGAAAAACGTTTTCTAGCGAATTAGGATCTTCCCATCGCAATGACAATCTGAGAGAATTGACACCGTGGTTCTTGCCGCTGTACTTACAAGCATCTTCATGAGGCCGCACAGTGGTAAAGCACGGGATCCCAGGCGCTTCGCCCCTTTCCCCAGACCTGTGAAAATCAAACAGGCGCTAGTGACCTGCGAGAAATGACGTTGCTGGAAGCGTCAGTGTACAGAGGCATGAGAACCACTAAGGAGCCACTTGCGTGTGAAAACAGAATGCAGGCTGAACTTCATGGCCGGGTTCCTGATTTTCCGGATTTCTCAGACACAAAGCACACTGCTGCGTGGGGCACACTGGACTTGAGAAAGTCGCGGGACTCACGGTTTTCCCAGAGACCCAGGATTCTCAAAGAGCGAGCATAAGTTTGACGGAAAACCACACTGCAGGAGGCGCCGTTGTGCTTTGAAACCTGCAACTAGCAAGATTTCCCCTAAACCATGAGTCTCAGAAACATTGTGATCGTGAAGGACAGCCAGGGAGAGCAGATGTACTTCCAATAGTCCAAACGTAAATGAAACCTCAAATCTAAATCCTATCCTAAAATCAACCCGAATCCTAAGCCTAAACCTAACCCTAGGTCTAACTAAACCTAAGCAGAGGTCTACCCCTAAGCCCAGGTCTAACTCTGTATACTCTGAACCCTAAACTAAGGCTCACCCTAAACCAAGCCCTAACCTTAACCGTATGTCTAACCTAAGCCCACCCCTTATCCTATCTCCAAATCTGATGTTCACATGCAACTCACCCTACAACTAACCTTGCTCCTCACCGTCACCCTTCTCCAAAACCTAACAACTCTATCCCTCACAAACCGTAAGCCTAATGCTAACTCGTAACCTCGCACACTTTCAAACCCTCACCCAAATATTAACCATACCCATACCTAAACAGTCAAGTTTATCATAAGACTAAATGAAAACAGTTTCGTTCACCCTTAAGCACTAAACCCTACCGTTACCTTCAACCTCACACTCACCCTACATTGCAACCTTAACATAACGTGAATCCTAACCCCAGCCGTAACTCTCTCCTGAACGCTAACCCTTTCCCTAAACGTGTCCCAATGCCTACAGCTATGTGCCCGTCTAAAGTTAACCCTAAAACTAAATCTTCTGTGCCGCAGTTTGGCAGCAATTTCAAATTACACGGGAAAAGTTTTTTCTGCAAGAAGGAAACTGCAGGCGGCTAGCGTGAACTGAATATCATGCGGCACGAGCTCTTTGCCATCAGATGCTAAAAGGGCCACGAGTGGGCGTTATAAAGAAACAGAAGTTTATTTCCCCCGTGCTCATCAACCTCTGTGGGGTCTCCGTTGCAGACGCCTGACATTAAGACGATTGTCCGGAGACACATCAAGCTCCACTAGGTGGTCTTAGTGAGCCACGGGGACATGCCGCAAACACAGAATTCCAAAGAAGGCTGAACGTCCAGTATTGAATGGTAATTGCCCAGAAACGAAGCAGCACCCAGATCAGACTGGGAAACTTAAGCTGCCATTAGACAATGAGAATGTGAGACTCTCGTACGGCCACAATTCACGGGTTCCTTAGATCCATGAAATTCCGTGTTGAATGTGCAGTCAGAATTGTGAAACCTCTGGAGGCTCTGTTCCGCAGACCCGGTGTAGCTCCCAGAGGCACAATGGTGCTCCTCTGGAATTTGACATAAAACGTTTTCATTGGAATAAGGACCCTGGATCAAGCCCGGTAGAAGTTGGGAAATCGAAATTGCTGCACACGTCCGGCGTGCTGACAAGCACACACCTGTGCCAGTCCATGGCGTATTCAGCACAGGAATCTGCATCGATGGAGCCCAGACAAATGAAAGCTCAGGGAGGCAGCACCCGTGTAGGAAAGTATTTGTACTTCGAAGGGAAGGCCAATAATGAGAAAATACCTACCCGTGACAAATAGTTTTCATCATCCGCAGAATTTCACGGAGCAAGGTTGTTGGTGAGAGAAAAGGAAGCAGCTGACGGGAGGCACGCTCCACAGAATTATCTAGGCCTGGAGCACGGGTGCCCTCAGGCACAAGGCGTTTCAGGCCTCGACATTGTAAGGAAAGTTCATTTAAGTACCTGAGTGAAGTTTCCTCCGGAGTCCCACATCTACGTTCCTGAAGTTGACTCGGGTTTCTGATCTTCCTGGGTTATGAAGGGCCACCATTCACCGTTATCCTTACACTCACGCGTCTCCTCCATCGATGTAAAAGGAACTGGGAGACACGCACCTGCTGGCAGCATCATTCAGCAGAGTTTTCTCCACGCAAAAGAGAGCTTTGTGGTGAAATGTCTTCCATGGAAAAACGTTTTCTAGCGAATTAGGATCTTCCCATCGCAATGACAATCTGAGAGAATTGACACCGTGGTTCTTGCCGCTGTACTTACAAGCATCTTCATGAGGCCGCACAGTGGTAAAGCACGGGATCCCAGGCGCTTCGCCCCTTTCCCCAGACCTGTGAAAATCAAACAGGCGCTAGTGACCTGCGAGAAATGACGTTGCTGGAAGCGTCAGTGTACAGAGGCATGAGAACCACTAAGGAGCCACTTGCGTGTGAAAACAGAATGCAGGCTGAACTTCATGGCCGGGTTCCTGATTTTCCGGATTTCTCAGACACAAAGCACACTGCTGCGTGGGGCACACTGGACTTGAGAAAGTCGCGGGACTCACGGTTTTCCCAGAGACCCAGGATTCTCAAAGAGCGAGCATAAGTTTGACGGAAAACCACACTGCAGGAGGCGCCGTTGTGCTTTGAAACCTGCAACTAGCAAGATTTCCCCTAAACCATGAGTCTCAGAAACATTGTGATCGTGATGGACAGCCAGGGAGAGCAGATGTACTTCCAATAGTCCAAACGTAAATGAAACCTCAAATCTAAATCCTATCTTAAAATCAACCCGAATCCTAAACCTAAACCTAACCCTAGGTCTAACTAAACCTAAGCAGAGGTCTACCCCTAAGCCCAGGTCTAACTCTGTATACTCTGAACCCTAAACTAAGGCTCACCCTAAACCAAGCCCTAACCTTAACCGTATGTCTAACCTAAGCCCACCCCTTATCCTATCTCCAAATCTGATGTTCACATGCAACTCACCCTACAACTAACCTTGCTCCTCACCGTCACCCTTCTCCAAAACCTAACAACTCTATCCCTCACAAACCGTAAGCCTAATGCTAACTCGTAAGCTCGCACACTTTCAAACCCTCACACAAATATTAACCCTACCCATACCTAAACAGTCAAGTTTATCATAAGACTAAATGAGAAAACAGGTTCGTTCACCATTAAGCACTAAACCCTACCGTTACCTTCAACCTCACACTCACCCTACATTGCAACCTTAACATAACGTGAATCCTAACCCCAGCCGTAACTCTCTCCTGAACGCTAACCCTTTCCCTAAACGTGTCCCAATGCCTACAGCTATGTGCCCGTCTAAAGTTAACCCTAAAACTAAATCTTCTGTGCCGCAGTTTGGCAGCAGTTTCAAGAATTACACGGGAAAAGTTTTTTCTGCAAGAAAGAAACTGCAGGCGGCTAGCGTGAACTGAATATCATGCGGCACGAGCTCTTTGCCATCAGATGCTAAAAGGGCCACGAGTGGGCGTTATAAAGAAACAGAAGTTTATTTCCCCCGTGCTCATCAACCTCTGTGGGGTCTCCCTTGCAGACGCCTGACATTAAGACGATTGTCCGGAGACACATCAAGCTCCACTAGGTGGTCTTAGTGAGCCACGGGGACATGCCGCAAACACAGAATTCCAAAGAAGGCTGAACGTCCAGTATTGAATGGTAATTGCCCAGAAACGAAGCAGCACCCAGATCAGACTGGGAAACTTAAGCTGCCATTAGACAATGAGAATGTGAGACTCTCGTACGGCCACAATTCACGGGTTCCTTAGATCCATGAAATTCCGTGTTGAATGTGCAGTCAGAATTGTGAAACCTCTGGAGGCTCTTTTCCGCAGACCCGGGTGTAGCTCCCAGAGGCACAATGGTGCTCCTCTGGAATTTGACATAAAACGTTTTCATTGGAATAAGGACCCTGGATCAAGCCCGGTAGAAGTTGGGAAATCGAAATTGCTGCACACGTCCGGCGTGCTGACAAGCACACACCTGTGCCAGTCCATGGCGTATTCAGCACAGGAATCTGCATCGATGGAGCCCAGACAAATGAAAGCTCAGGGAGGCAGCACCCGTGTAGGAAAGTATTTGTACTTCGAAGGGAAGGCCAATAATGAGAAAATACCTACCCGTGACAAATAGTTTTCATCATCCGCAGAATTTCACGGAGCAAGGTTGTTGGTGAGAGAAAAGGAAGCAGCTGACGGGAGGCACGCTCCACAGAATTATCTAGGCCTGGAGCACGGGTGCCCTCAGGCACAAGGCGTTTCAGGCCTCGACATTGTAAGGAAAGTTCATTTAAGTACCTGAGTGAAGTTTCCTCCGGAGTCCCACATCTACGTTCCTGAAGTTGACTCGGGTTTCTGATCTTCCTGGGTTATGAAGGGCCACCATTCACCGTTATCCTTACACTCACGCATCTCCTCCATCGACGTAAAAGGAACTGGGAGACACGCACCTGCTGGCAGCATCATTCAGCAGAGTTTTCTCCACGCAAAAGAGAGCTTTGTGGTGAAATGTCTTCCATGGAAAAACGTTTTCTAGCGAATTAGGATCTTCCCATCGCAATGACAATCTGAGAGAATTGACACCGTGGTTCTTGCCGCTGTACTTACAAGCATCTTCATGAGGCCGCACAGTGATAAAGCACGGGATCCCAGGCGCTTCGCCCCTTTCCCCAGACCTGTGAAAATCAAACAGGCGCTAGTGACCTGCGAGAAATGACGTTGCTGGAAGCGTCAGTGTACAGAGGCATGAGAACCACTAAGGAGCCACTTGCGTGTGAAAACAGAATGCAGGCTGAACTTCATGGCCGGGTTCCTGATTTTCCGGAATTCTCAGACACAAAGCACACTGCTGCGTGGGGCACACTGGACTTGAGAAAGTCGCGGGACTCACGGTTTTCCCAGAGACCCAGGATTCTCAAAGAGCGAGCATAAGTTTGACGGAAAACCACACTGCAGGAGGCGCCGTTGTGCTTTGAAACCTGCAACTAGCAAGATTTCCCCTAAACCATGACTCTCAGAAACATTGTGATCGTGAAGGACAGCCAGGGAGAACAGATGTACTTCCAATAGTCCAAACGTAAATGAAACCTCAAATCTAAATCCTATCCTAAAATCAACCCGAATCCTAAGCCTAAACCTAACCCTAGGTCTAACTAAACCTAAGCAGAGGTCTACCCCTAAGCCCAGGTCTAACTCTGTATACTCTGAACCCTAAACTAAGGCTCACCCTAAACCAAGCCCTAACCTTAACCGTATGTCTAACCTAAGCCCACCCCTTATCCTATCTCCAAATCTGATGTTCACATGCAACTCACCCTACAACTAACCTTGCTCCTCACCGTCACCCTTCTCCAAAACCAAACAACTCTATCCCTCACAAACCGTAAGCCTAATGCTAACTCGTATCCTCGCACACTTTCAAACCCTCACCCAAATATTAACCCTACCCATACCTAAACAGTCAAGTTTATCATAAGACTAAATGAGAAAACAGGTTCGTTCACCCTTAAGCACTAAACCCTACCCTTACCTTCAACCTCACACTCACCCTACATTGCAACCTTAACATAACGTGAATCCTAACCCCAGCCGTAACTCTCTCCTGAACGCTGACCCTTCCCCTAAACGTGTCCCAATGCCTACAGCTATGTGCCCGTCTAAAGTTAACCCTAAAACTAAATCTTCTGTGCCGCAGTTTGGCAGCAGTTTCAAGAATTACACGGGAAAAGTTTTTTCTGCAAGAAAGAAACTGCAGGCGGCTAGCGTGAACTGAATATCATGCGGCACAAGCTCTTTGCCATCAGATGCTAAAAGGACCACGAGTGGGCGTTATAAAGAAACAGAAGTTTATTTCCCCCGTGCTCATCAACCTCTGTGGGGTCTCCGTTGCAGGCGCCTGACATTAAGACGATTGTCCGGAGACACATCAAGCTCCACTAGGTGGTCTTAGTGAGCCACGGGGACATGCCGCAAACACAGAATTCCAAAGAAGGCTGAACGTCCAGTATTGAATGGTAATTGCCCAGAAACGAAGCAGCACCCAGATCAGACTGGGAAACTTAAGCTGCCATTAGACAATGAGAATGTGAGACTCTCGTACGGCCACAATTCACGGGTTCCTTAGATCCATGAAATTCCGTGTTGAATGTGCAGTCAGAATTGTGAAACCTCTGGAGGCTCTGTTCCGCAGACCCGGTGTAGCTGCCAGAGGCACAATGGTGCTCCTCTGGAATTTGACATAAAACGTTTTCATTGGAATAAGGACCCTGGATCAAGCCCGGTAGAAGTTGGGAAATCGAAATTGCTGCACACGTCCGGCGTGCTGACAAGCACACACCTGTGCCAGTCCATGGCGTATTCAGCACAGGAATCTGCATCGATGGAGCCCAGACAAATGAAAGCTCAGGGAGGCAGCACCCGTGTAGGAAAGTATTTGTACTTCGAAGGGAAGGCCAATAATGAGAAAATACCTACCCGTGACAAATAGTTTTCATCATCCGCAGAATTTCACGGAGCAAGGTTGTTGGTGAGAGAAAAGGAAGCAGCTGACGGGAGGCACGCTCCACAGAATTATCTAGGCCTGGAGCACGGGTGCCCTCAGGCACAAGGCGTTTCAGGCCTCGACATTGTAAGGAAAGTTCATTTAAGTACCTGAGTGAAGTTTCCTCCGGAGTCCCACATCTACGTTCCTGAAGTTGACTCGGGTTTCTGATCTTCCTGGGTTATGAAGGGCCACCATTCACCGTTATCCTTACACTCACGCATCTCCTCCATCGATGTAAAAGGAACTGGGAGACACGCACCTGCTGGCAGCATCATTCAGCAGAGTTTTCTCCACGCAAAAGAGAGCTTTGTGGTGAAATGTCTTCCATGGAAAAACGTTTTCTAGCGAATTAGGATCTTCCCTTCAGAATGACAAGCTGAGAGAATTGACACCGAGGTTCTTGCCGCTGTACTTACAAGCATCTTCATGAGGCCGCACAGTGGTAAAGCACGGGATCCCAGGCGCTTCGCCCCTTTCCCCAGACCTGTGAAAATCAAACAGGCGCTAGTGACCTGCGAGAAATGACGTTGCTGGAAGCGTCAGTGTACAGAGGCATGAGAACCTCTAAGGAGTCACTTGCGTGTGAAAACAGAATGCAGGCTGAACTTCATGGCCGGGTTCCTGATTTTCCGGATTTCTCAGACACAAAGCACACTGCTGCGTGGGGCACACTGGACTTGAGAAAGTCGCGGGACTCACGGTTTTCCCAGAGACCCAGGATTCTCAAAGAGCGAGCATAAGTTTGACGGAAAACCACACTGCAGGAGGCGCCGTTGTGTTTTGAAACCTGCAACTAGCAAGATTTCCCCTAAACCATGACTCTCAGAAACATTGTGATCGTGAAGGACAGCCAGGGAGAGCAGATGTACTTCCAATAGTCCAAACGTAAATGAAACCTCAAATCTAAATCCTATCCTAAAATCAACCCGAATCCTAAGCCTAAACCTAACCCTAGGTCTAACTAAACCTAAGCAGAGGTCTACCCCTAAGCCCAGGTCTAACTCTGTATACTCCGAACCCTAAACTAAGGCTCACCCTAAACCAAGCCCTAACCTTAACCGTATGTCTAACATAAGCCCACCCCTTATCCTATCTCCAAATCTGATGTTCACATGCAACTCACCCTACAACTAACCTTGCTCCTCACCGTCACCCTTCTCCAAAACCTAACAACTCTATCCCTCACAAACCGTAAGCCTAATGCTAACTCGTAAGCTCGCACACTTTCAAACCCTCACACAAATATTAACCCTACCCATACCTAAACAGTCAAGTTTATCATAAGACTAAATGAGAAAACAGGTTCGTTCACCCTTAAGCACGAAACCCTACCCTTACCTTCAACCTCACACTCACCCTACATTGCAACCTTAACATAACGTGAATCCTAACCCCAGCCGTAACTCTCTCCTGAACGCTAACCCTTTCCCTAAACGTGTCCCAATGCCTACAGCTATGTGCCCGTCTAAAGTTAACCCTAAAACTAAATCTTCTGTGCCGCAGTTTGGCAGCAGTTTCAAGAATTACACGGGAAAAGTTTTTTCTGCAAGAAAGAAACTGCAGGCGGCTAGCGTGAACTGAATATCATGCGGCACGAGCTCTTTGCCATCAGATGCTAAAAGGACCACGAGTGGGCGTTATAAAGAAACAGAAGTTTATTTCCCCCGTGCTCATCAACCTCTGTGGGGTCTCCGTTGCAGGCGCCTGACATTAAGACGATTGTCCGGAGACACATCAAGCTCCAGTAGGTGGTCTTAGTGAGCCACGGGGACATGCCGCAAACACAGAATTCCAAAGAAGGCTGAACGTCCAGTATTGAATGGTAATTGCCCAGAAACGAAGCAGCACCCAGATCAGACTGGGAAACTTAAGCTGCCATTAGACAATGAGAATGTGAGACTCTCGTACGGCCACAATTCACGGGTTCCTTAGATCCATGAAATTCCGTGTTGAATGTGCAGTCAGAATTGTGAAACCTCTGGAGGCTCTGTTCCGCAGACCCGGTGTAGCTCCCAGAGGCACAATGGTGCTCCTCTGGAATTTGACATAAAACGTTTTCATTGGAATAAGGACCCTGGATCAAGCCCGGTAGAAGTTGGGAAATCGAAATTGCTGCACACGTCCGGCGTACTGACAAGCACACACCTGTGCCAGTCCATGGCGTATTCAGCACAGGAATCTGCATCGATGGAGCCCAGACAAATGAAAGCTCAGGGAGGCAGCACCCGTGTAGGAAAGTATTTGTACTTCGAAGGGAAGGCCAATAATGAGAAAATACCTACCCGTGACAAATAGTTTTCATCATCCGCAGAATTTCACGGAGCAAGGTTGTTGGTGAGAGAAAAGGAAGCAGCTGACGGGAGGCACGCTCCACAGAATTATCTAGGCCTGGAGCACGGGTGCCCTCAGGCACAAGGCGTTTCAGGCCTCGACATTGTAAGGAAAGTTCATTTAAGTACCTGAGTGAAGTTTCCTCCGGAGTCCCACATCTACGTTCCTGAAGTTGACTCGGGTTTCTGATCTTCCTGGGTTATGAAGGGCCAACATTCACCGTTATCCTTACACTCACGCATCTCCTCCATCGACGTAAAAGGAACTGGGAGACACGCACCTGCTGGCAGCATCATTCAGCAGAGTTTTCTCCACGCAAAAGAGAGCTTTGTGGTGAAATGTCTTCCATGGAAAAACGTTTTCTAGCGAATTAGGATCTTCCCATCGCAATGACAATCTGAGAGAATTGACACCGTGGTTCTTGCCGCTGTACTTACAAGCATCTTCATGAGGCCGCACAGTGGTAAAGCACGGGATCCCAGGCGCTTCGCCCCTTTCCCCAGACCTGTGAAAATCAAACAGGCGCTAGTGACCTGCGAGAAATGACGTTGCTGGAAGCGTCAGTGTACAGAGGCATGAGAACCACTAAGGAGCCACTTGCGTGTGAAAACAGAATGCAGGCTGAACTTCATGGCCGGGTTCCTGATTTTCCGGATTTCTCAGACACAAAGCACACTGCTGCGTGGGGCACACTGGACTTGAGAAAGTCGCGGGACTCACGGTTTTCCCAGAGACCCAGGATTCTCAAAGAGCGAGCATAAGTTTGACGGAAAACCACACTGCAGGAGGCGCCGTTGTGCTTTGAAACCTGCAACTAGCAAGATTTCCCCTAAACCATGACTCTCAGAAACATTGTGATCGTGAAGGACAGCCAGGGAGAGCAGATGTACTTCCAATAGTCCAAACGTAAATGAAACCTCAAATCTAAATCCTATCCTAAAATCAACCCGAATCCTAAGCCTAAACCTAACCCTAGGTCTAACTAAACCTAAGCAGAGGTCTACCCCTAAGCCCAGGTCTAACTCTGTATACTCTGAACCCTAAACTAAGGCTCACCCTAAACCAAGCCCTAACCTTAACCGTATGTCTAACCTAAGCCCACCCCTTATCCTATCTCCAAATCTGATGTTCACATGCAACTCACCCTACAACTAACCTTGCTCCTCACCGTCACCCTTCTCCAAAACCTAACAACTCTATCCCTCACAAACCGTAAGCCTAATGCTAACTCGTAACCTCGCACACTTTCAAACCCTCACCCAAATATTAACCCTACCCATACCTAAACAGTCAAGTTTATCATAAGACTAAATGAAAACAGTTTCGTTCACCCTTAAGCACTAAACCCTACCGTTACCTTCAACCTCACACTCACCCTACATTGCAACCTTAACATAACGTGAATCCTAACCCCAGCCGTAACTCTCTCCTGAACGCTAACCCTTTCCCTAAACGTGTCCCAATGCCTACAGCTATGTGCCCGTCTAAAGTTAACCCTAAAACTAAATCTTCTGTGCCGCAGTTTGGCAGCAGTTTCAAGAATTACACGGGAAAAGTTTTTTCTGCAAGAAAGAAACTGCAGGCGGCTAGCGTGAACTGAATATCATGCGGCACGAGCTCTTTGCCATCAGATGCTAAAAGGGCCACGAGTGGGCGTTATAAAGAAACAGAAGTTTATTTCCCCCGTGCTCATCAACCTCTGTGGGGTCTCCGTTGCAGACGCCTGACATTAAGACGATTGTCCGGAGACACATCAAGCTCCACTAGGTGGTCTTAGTGAGCCACGGGGACATGCCGCAAACACAGAATTCCAAAGAAGGCTGAACGTCCAGTATTGAATGGTAATTGCCCAGAAACGAAGCAGCACCCAGATCAGACTGGGAAACTTAAGCTGCCATTAGACAATGAGAATGTGAGACTCTCGTACGGCCACAATTCACGGGTTCCTTAGATCCATGAAATTCCGTGTTGAATGTGCAGTCAGAATTGTGAAACCTCTGGAGGCTCTGTTCCGCAGACCCGGTGTAGCTCCCAGAGGAACAATGGTGCTCCTCTGGAATTTGACATAAAACGTTTTCATTGGAATAAGGACCCTGGATCAAGCCCGGTAGAAGTTGGGAAATCGAAATTGCTGCACACGTCCGGCGTGCTGACAAGCACACACCTGTGCCAGTCCATGGCGTATTCAGCACAGGAATCTGCATCGATGGAGCCCAGACAAATGAAAGCTCAGGGAGGCAGCACCCGTGTAGGAAAGTATTTGTACTTCGAAGGGAAGGCCAATAATGAGAAAATACCTACCCGTGACAAAAAGTTTTCATCATCCGCAGAATTTCACGGAGCAAGGTTGTTGGTGAGAGAAAAGGAAGCATCTGACGGGAGGCACGCTCCAGAATTATCTAGGCCTGGAGCACGGGTGGCCTCAGGCACAAGGCGTTTCAGGCCTCGACATTGTAAGGAAAGTTCATTTAAGTACCTGAGTGAAGTTTCCTCCGGAGTCACACATCTACGTTCCTGAAGTTGACTCGGGTTTCTGATCTTCCTGGGTTATGAAGGGCCACCATTCACCGTTATCCTTACACTCACGCGTCTCCTCCATCGACGTAAAAGGAACTGGGAGACACGCACCTGCTGGCAGCATCATTCAGCAGAGTTTTCTCCACGCAAAAGAGAGCTTTGTGGTGAAATGTCTTCCATGGAAAAACGTTTTCTAGCGAATTAGGATCTTCCCATCGCAATGACAATCTGAGAGAATTGACACCGAGGTTCTTGCCGCTGTACTTACAAGCATCTTCATGAGGCCGCACAGTGGTAAAGCACGGGATCCCAGGCGCTTCGCCCTTTTCCCCAGACCTGTGACAATTAAACAGGCGCTAGTGACCTGCGAGAAATGACGTTGCTGGAAGCGTCAGTGTACAGAGGCATGAGAACCTCTAAGGAGCCACTTGCGTGTGAAAACAGAATGCAGGCTGAACTTCATGGCCGGGTTCCTGATTTTCCGGAATTCTCAGACACAAAGCACACTGCTGCGTGGGGCACACTGGACTTGAGAAAGTCGCGGGACTCACGGTTTTCCCAGAGACCCAGGATTCTCAAAGAGCGAGCATAAGTTTGACGGAAAACCACACTGCAGGAGGCGCCGTTGTGCTTTGAAACCTGCAACTAGCAAGATTTCCCCTAAACCATGACTCTCAGAAACATTGTGATCGTGAAGGACAGCCAGGGAGAGCAGATGTACTTCCAATAGTCCAAACGTAAATGAAACCTCAAATCTAAATCCTATCCTAAAATCAACCCGAATCCTAAGCCTAAACCTAACCCTAGGTCTAACTAAACCTAAGCAGAGGTCTACCCCTAAGCCCAGGTCTAACTCTGTATACTCCGAACCCTAAACTAAGGCTCACCCTAAACCAAGCCCTAACCTTAACCGTATGTCTAACCTAAGCCCACCCCTTATCCTATCTCCAAATCTGATGTTCACATGCAACTCACCCTACAACTAACCTTGCTCCTCACCGTCACCCTTCTCCAAAACCTAACAACTCTATCCCTTACAAACCGTAAGCCTAATGCTAACTCGAAAGCTCGCACACTTTCAAACCCTCACACAAATATTAACCCTACCCATACCTAAACAGTCAAATTTATCATAAGACTACATGAGAAAACAGGTTCGTTCACCCTTAAGCACTAAACCCTACCGTTACCTTCAACCTCACACTCACCCTACATTGCAACCTTAACATAACGTGAATCCTAACCCCAGCCGTAACTCTCTCCTGAACGCTAACCCTATCCCTAAACGTTTCCCAATGCCTACAGCTATGTGCCCGTCTAAAGTTAACCCTAAAACTAAATCTTCTGTGCCGCAGTTTGGCAGCAGTTTCAAGAATTACAAGGGAAAAGTTTTTTCTGCAAGAAAGAAACTGCAGGCGGCATGCGTGAACTGAATATCATGCGGCACGAGCTCTTTGCCATCAGATGCTAAAAGGGCCACGAGTGGGCGTTATAAAGAAACAGAAGTTTATTTCCCCCGTGCTCATCAACCTCTGTGGGGTCTCCGTTGCAGACGCCTGACATTAAGACGATTGTCCGGAGACACATCAAGCTCCACTAGGTCATCTTAGTGAGTCACGGGGACATGCCGCAAACACAGAATTCCAAAGAAGGCTGAACGTCCAGTATTGAATGGTAATTGCCCAGAAACGAAGCAGCACCCAGATCAGACTGGGAAACTTAAGCTGCCATTAGACAATGAGAATGTGAGACTCTCGTACGGCCACAATTCACGGGTTCCTTAGATCCATGAAATTCCGTGTTGAATGTGCAGTCAGAATTGTGAAACCTCTGGAGGCTCTGTTCCGCAGACCAGGGTGTAGCTCCCAGAGGCACAATGGTGCTCCTCTGGAATTTGACATAAAACGTTTTCATTGTAATAAGGACCCTGGATCAAGCCCGGTAGAAGTTGGGAAAACGAAATTGCTGCATACGCCCGGCGTGCTGACAAGCACACACCTGTGCCAGTCCATGGCGTATTCAGCACAGGATCTGCATCGATGGAGCCCAGACAAATGAAAGCTCAGGGAGGCAGCACCCGTGTAGGAAAGTATTTGTACTTCGAAGGGAAGGCCAATAATGAGAAAATACCTACCCGTGACGAATAGTTTTCATCATCCGCAGAATTTCACGGAGCAAGGTTGTTGGTGAGAGAAAAGGAAGCAGGTGACGGGAGGCACGCTCCAGAATTATCTAGGCCTGGAGCACAGGTGGTCTCAGGCACAAGGCGTTTCAGGCCTCGACATTGTAAGGAAAGTTCATTTAATTACCTGAGTGAAGTTTCCTCCGGAGTCCCACATCTACGTTCCTGAAGTTGACTCGGGTTTCTGATCTTCCTGGGTTATGAAGGGCCACCGTTCACCGTTATCCTTACACTCACGCGTCTCCTCCATCGACGTAAAAGGAACTGGGAGACACGCACCTGCTGGCAGCATCATTCAGCAGAGTTTTCTCCACGCAAAAGAGAGCTTTGTGGTGAAATGTCTTCCATGGAAAAACGTTTTCTAGCGAATTAGGATCTTCCCATCGCAATGACAATCTGAGAGAATTGACACTGAGGTTCTTGCCGCTGTACTTACAAGCATCTTCATGAGGCCGCACAGTGGTAAAGCACGGGATCCCAGGCGCTTCGCCCCTTTCCCCAGACCTGTGAAAATCAAACAGGCGCTAGTGACCTGTGAGAATTGACGTTGCTGGAAGCGTCAGTGTACAGAGGCATGAGAACCTCTAAGGAGCCACTTGCGTGTGAAAACAGAATGCAGGCTGAACTTCATGGCCGGGTTCCTGATTTTCCGGAATTCTCAGACACAAAGCACACTGCTGCGTGGGGCACACTGGACTTGAGAAAGTCGCGGGACTCACGGTTTTCCCAGAGACCCAGGATTCTCAAAGAGCGAGCATAAGTTTGACGGAAAACCACACTGCAGGAGGCGCCGTTGTGCTTTGAAACCTGCAACTAGCAAGATTTCCCCTAAACCATGACTCTCAGAAACATTGTGATCGTGAAGGACAGCCAGGGAGAGCAGATGTACTTCCAATAGTCCAAACGTAAATGAAACCTCAAATCTAAATCCTATCCTAAAATCAACCCGAATCCTAAGCCTAAACCTAACCCTAGGTCTAACTAAACCTAAGCAGAGGTCTACCCCTAAGCCCAGGTCTAACTCTGTATACTCCGAACCCTAAACTAAGGCTCACCCTAAACCAAGCCCTAACCTTAACCGTATGTCTAACCTAAGCCCACCCCTTATCCTATCTCCAAATCTGATGTTCACATGCAACTCACCCTACAACTAACCTTGCTCCTCACCGTCACCCTTCTCCAAAACCTAACAACTCTATCCCTTACAAACCGTAAGCCTAATGCTAACTCGAAAGCTCGCACACTTTCAAACCCTCACACAAATATTAACCCTACCCATACCTAAACAGTCAAATTTATCATAAGACTACATGAGAAAACAGGTTCGTTCACCCTTAAGCACTAAACCCTACCGTTACCTTCAACCTCACACTCACCCTACATTGCAACCTTAACATAACGTGAATCCTAACCCCAGCCGTAACTCTCTCCTGAACGCTAACCCTATCCCTAAACGTTTCCCAATGCCTACAGCTATGTGCCCGTCTAAAGTTAACCCTAAAACTAAATCTTCTGTGCCGCAGTTTGGCAGCAGTTTCAAGAATTACAAGGGAAAAGTTTTTTCTGCAAGAAAGAAACTGCAGGCGGCATGCGTGAACTGAATATCATGCGGCACGAGCTCTTTGCCATCAGATGCTAAAAGGGCCACGAGTGGGCGTTATAAAGAAACAGAAGTTTATTTCCCCCGTGCTCATCAACCTCTGTGGGGTCTCCGTTGCAGACGCCTGACATTAAGACGATTGTCCGGAGACACATCAAGCTCCACTAGGTGGTCTTAGTGAGTCACGGGGACATGCCGCAAACACAGAATTCCAAAGAAGGCTGAACGTCCAGTATTGAATGGTAATTGCCCAGAAACGAAGCAGCACCCAGATCAGACTGGGAAACTTAAGCTGCCATTAGACAATGAGAATGTGAGACTCTCGTACGGCCACAATTCACGGGTTCCTTAGATCCATGAAATTCCGTGTTGAATGTGCAGTCAGAATTGTGAAACCTCTGGAGGCTCTGTTCCGCAGACCCGGGTGTAGCTCCCAGAGGCACAATGGTGCTCCTCTGGAATTTGACATAAAACGTTTTCATTGTAATAAGGACCCTGGATCAAGCCCGGTAGAAGTTGGGAAAACGAAATTGCTGCATACGCCCGGCGTGCTGACAAGCACACACCTGTGCCAGTCCATGGCGTATTCAGCACAGGATCTGCATCGATGGAGCCCAGACAAATGAAAGCTCAGGGAGGCAGCACCAGTGTAGGAAAGTATTTGTACTTCGAAGGGAAGGCCAATAATGAGAAAATATCTACCCGTGACAAATAGTTTTCATCATCCGCAGAATTTCACGGAGCAAGGTTGTTGGTGAGAGAAAAGGAAGCAGCTGACGGGAGGCACGCTCCACAGAATTATCTAGGCCTGGAGCACGGGTGCCCTCAGGCACAAGGCGTTTCAGGCCTCGACATTGTAAGGAAAGTTCATTTAAGTACCTGAGTGAAGTTTCCTCCGGAGTCCCACATCTACGTTCCTGAAGTTGACTCGGGTTTCTGATCTTCCTGGGTTATGAAGGGCCACCATTCACCGTTATCCTTACACTCACGCGTCTCCTCCATCGACGTAAAAGGAACTGGGAGACACGCACCTGCTGGCAGCATCATTCAGCAGAGTTTTCTCCACGCAAAAGAGAGCTTTGTGGTGAAATGTCTTCCATGGAAAAACGTTTTCTAGCGAATTAGGATCTTCCCATCGCAATGACAATCTGCGAAAATTGACACCGAGGTTCTTGCCGCTGTACTTACAAGCATCTTCATGAGGCCGCACAGTGGTAAAGCACGGGATCCCAGGCGCTTCGCCCCTTTCCCCAGACCTGTGAAAATCAAGCAGGCGCTAGTGACCTGCGAGAAATGACGTTGCTGGAAGCGTCAGTGTACAGAGGCATGAGAACCTCTAAGGAGCCACTTGCGTGTGAAAACAGAATGCAGGCTGAACTTCATGGCCGGGTTCCTGATTTTCCGGAATTCTCAGACACAAAGCACACTGCTGCGTGGGGCACACTGGACTTGAGAAAGTCGCGGGACTCACGGTTTTCCCAGAGACCCAGGATTCTCAAAGAGCGAGCATAAGTTTGACGGAAAACCACACTGCAGGAGGCGCCGTTGTGCTTTGAAACCTGCAACTAGCAAGATTTCCCCTAAACCATGACTCTCAGAAACATTGTGATCGTGAAGGACAGCCAGGGAGAGCAGATGTACTTCCAATAGTCCAAACGTAAATGAAACCTCAAATCTAAATCCTATCCTAAAATCAACCCGAATCCTAAGCCTAAACCTAACCCTAGGTCTAACTAAACCTAAGCAGAGGTCTACCCCTAAGCCCAGGTCTAACTCTGTATACTCCGAACCCTAAACTAAGGCTCACCCTAAACCAAGCCCTAACCTTAACCGTATGTCTAACCTAAGCCCACCCCTTATCCTATCTCCAAATCTGATGTGCACATGCAGCTCACCCTACAACTAACCTTGCTCCTCACCGTCACCCTTCTCCAAAACCTAACAACTCTATCCCTCACAAACCGTAAGCCTAATGCTAACTCGTAAGCTCGCACACTTTCAAACCCTCACACAAATATTAACCCTACCCATACCTAAACAGTCAAGTTTATCATAAGACTACATGAGAAAACAGGTTCGTTCACCCTTAAGCACTAAACCCAACCGTTACCTTCAACCTCACACTCACCCTACATTGCAACCTTAACATAACGTGAATCCTAACCCCAGCCGTAACTCTCTCCTGAACGCTAACCCTATCCCTAAACGTGTCCCAATGCCTACAGCTATGTGCCCGTCTAAAGTTAACCCTAAAACTAAATCTTCTGTGCCGCAGTTTGGCAGCAGTTTCAAGAATTACACGGGAAAAGTTTTTTCTGCAAGAAAGAAACTGCAGGCGGCTAGCGTGAACTGAATATCATGCGGCACGAGCTCTTTGCCATCAGATGCTAAAAGGGCCACGAGTGGGCGTTATAAAGAAACAGAAGTTTATTTCCCCCGTGCTCATCAACCTCTGTGGGGTCTCCGATGCAGACGCCTGACATTAAGACGATTGTCCGGAGACACATCAAGCTCCACTAGGTGGTCTTAGTGAGCCACGGGGACATGCCGCAAACACAGAATTCCAAAGAAGGCTGAACGTCCAGTATTGAATGGTAATTGCCCAGAAACGAAGCAGCACCCAGATCAGACTGGGAAACTTAAGCTGCCATTAGACAATGAGAATGTGAGACTCTCGTACGGCCACAACTCACGGGTTCCTTAGATCCATGAAATTCCGTGTTGAATGTGCAGTCAGAATTGTGAAACCTCTGGAGGCTCTGTTCCGCAGACCCGGGTGTAGCTCCCAGAGGCACAATGGTGCTCCTCTGGAATTTGACATAAAACGTTTTCATTGGAATAAGGACCCTGGATCAAGCCCGGTAGAAGTTGGGAAAACGAAATTGCTGCACACGCCCGGCGTGCTGACAAGCACACACCTGTGCCAGTCCATGGCGTATTCAGCACAGGAATCTGCATCGATGGAGCCCAGACAAATGAAAGCTCAGGGAGGCAGCACCCGTGTAGGAAAGTATTTGTACTTCGAAGGGAAGGCCAATAATGAGAAAATATCTACCCGTGACAAATAGTTTTCATCATCCGCAGAATTTCACGGAGCAAGGTTGTTGGTGAGAGAAAAGGAAGCAGCTGACGGGAGGCACGCTCCACAGAATTATCTAGGCCTGGAGCACGGGTGCCCTCAGGCACAAGGCGTTTCAGGCCTCGACATTGTAAGGAAAGTTCATTTAAGTACCTGAGTGAAGTTTCCTCCGGAGTCCCACATCTACGTTCCTGAAGTTGACTCGGGTTTCTGATCTTCCTGGGTTATGAAGGGCCACCATTCACCGTTATCCTTACATTCACGCGTCTCCTCCATCGACGTAAAAGGAACTGGGAGACACGCACCTGCTGGCAGCATCATTCAGCAGAGTTTTCTCCACGCAAAAGAGAGCTTTGTGGTGAAATGTCTTCCATGGAAAAACGTTTTCTAGCGAATTAGGATCTTCCCATCGCAATGACAATCTGAGAGAATTGACACCGAGGTTCTTGCCGCTGTACTTACAAGCATCTTCATGAGGCCGCACAGTGGTAAAGCACGGGATCCCAGGCGCTTCGCCCCTTTCCCCAGACCTGTGAAAATCAAGCAGGCGCTAGTGACCTGCGAGAAATGACGTTGCTGGAAGCGTCAGTGTACAGAGGCATGAGAACCTCTAAGGAGCCACTTGCGTGTGAAAACAGAATGCAGGCTGAACTTCATGGCCGGGTTCCTGATTTTCCGGAATTCTCAGACACAAAGCACACTGCTGCGTGGGGCACACAGGACTTGAGAAAGTCGCGGGACTCACGGTTTTCCCAGAGACCCAGGATTCTCAAAGAGCGAGCATAAGTTTGACGGAAAACCACACTGCAGGAGGCGCCGTTGTGCTTTGAAACCTGCAACTAGCAAGATTTCCCCTAAAACATTACTCTCAGAAACATTGTGATCGTGAAGGACAGCCAGGGAGAGCAGATGTACTTCCAATAGTCCAAACGTAAATGAAACCTCAAATCTAAATCCTATCCTAAAATCAACCCGCATCCTAAGCCTAAACCTAACCCTAGGTCTAACTAAACCTAAGCAGAGGTCTACCCCTAAGCCCAGGTCTAACTCTGTATACTCCGAACCCTAAACTAAGGCTCACCCTAAACCAAGCCCTAACCTTAACCGTATGTCTAACCTAAGCCCACCCCTTATCCTATCTCCAAATCTGATGTGCACATGCAGCTCACCCTACAACTAACCTTGCTCCTCACCGTCACCCTTCTCCAAAACCTAACATCTCTATCCCTCACAAACCGTAAGCCTAATGCTAACTCGTAAGCTCGCACACTTTCAAACCCTCACCCAA
Source organism: Tenrec ecaudatus (assembly GCF_050624435.1). Taxonomy (NCBI): domain Eukaryota; kingdom Metazoa; phylum Chordata; class Mammalia; order Afrosoricida; family Tenrecidae; genus Tenrec; species Tenrec ecaudatus. The sequence goes on along the minus strand of NC_134530.1, from coordinate 271,416,114 downwards.
ATATTAACCCTACCCATACCTAAACAGTCAAGTTTATCATAAGACTACATGAGAAAACAGGTTCGTTCACCCTTAAGCACTAAACCCTACCGTTACCTTCAACCTCACACTCACCCTACATTGCAACCTTAACATGACGTGAATCCTAACCCCAGCCGTAACTCTCTCCTGAACGCTAACCCTATCCCTAAACGTGTCCCAATGCCTACAGCTATGTGCCCGTCTAAAGTTAACCCTAAAACTAAATCTTCTGTGCCGCAGTTTGGCAGCAGTTTCAAGAATTACACGGGAAAAGTTTTTTCTGCAAGAAAGAAACTGCAGGCGGCTAGCGTGAACTGAATATCATGCGGCACGAGCTCTTTGCCATCAGATGCTAAAAGGGGCACGAGTGGGCGTTATAAAGAAACAGAAGTTTATTTCCCCCGTGCTCATCAACCTCTGTGGGGTCTCCGTTGCAGACACCTGACATTAAGACGATTGTCCGGAGACACATCAACCTCCACTAGGTGGTCTTAGTGAGCCACGGGGACATGCCGCAAACACAGAATTCCAAAGAAGGCTGAACGTCCAGTATTGAATGGTAATTTCCCAGAAATGAAGCAGCACCCAGATCAGACTGGGAAACTTAAGCTGCCATTAGACAATGAGAATGTGAGACTCTCGTACGGCCACAACTCACGGGTTCCTTAGATCCATGAAATTCCGTGTTGAATGTGCAGTCAGAATTGTGAAACCTCTGGAGGCTCTGTTCCGCAGACCCGGGTGTAGCTCCCAGAGGCACAATGGTGCTCCTCTGGAATTTGACATAAAACGTTTTCATTGGAATAAGGACCCTGGATCAAGCCCGGTAGAAGTTGGGAAAACGAAATTGCTGCACACGCCCGGCGTGCTGACAAGCACACACCTGTGCCAGTCCATGGCGTATTCAGCACAGGAATCTGCATCGATGGAGCCCAGACAAATGAAAGCTCAGGGAGGCAGCACCCGTGTAGGAAAGTATTTGTACTTCGAAGGGAAGGCCAATAATGAGAAAATATCTACCCGTGACAAATAGTTTTCATCATCCGCAGAATTTCACGGAGCAAGGTTGTTGGTGAGAGAAAAGGAAGCAGCTGACGGGAGGCACGCTCCACAGAATTATCTAGGCCTGGAGCACGGGTGCCCTCAGGCACAAGGCGTTTCAGGCCTCGACATTGTAAGGAAAGTTCATTTAAGTACCTGAGTGAAGTTTCCTCCGGAGTCCCACATCTACGTTCCTGAAGTTGACTCGGGTTTCTGATCTTCCTGGGTTATGAAGGGCCACCATTCACCGTTATCCTTACACTCACGCGTCTCCTCCATCGACGTAAAAGGAACTGGGAGACACGCACCTGCTGGCAGCATCATTCAGCAGAGTTTTCTCCACGCAAAAGAGAGCTTTGTGGTGAAATGTCTTCCATGGAAAAACGTTTTCTAGCGAATTAGGATCTTCCCATCGCAATGACAATCTGAGAAAATTGACACCGAGGTTCTTGCCGCTGTACTTACAAGCATCTTCATGAGGCCGCACAGTGGTAAAGCACGGGATCCCAGGCGCTTCGCCCCTTTCCCCAGACCTGTGAAAATCAAGCAGGCGCTAGTGACCTGCGAGAAATGACGTTGCTGGAAGCGTCAGTGTACAGAGGCATGAGAACCTCTAAGGAGCCACTTGCGTGTGAAAACAGAATGCAGGCTGAACTTCATGGCCGGGTTCCTGATTTTCCGGAATTCTCAGACACAAAGCACACTGCTGCGTGGGGCACACTGGACTTAAGAAAGTCGCGGGACTCACGGTTTTCCCAGAGACCCAGGATTCTCAAAGAGCGAGCATAAGTTTGACGGAAAACCACACTGCAGGAGGCGCCGTTGTGCTTTGAAACCTGCAACTAGCAAGATTTCCCCTAAAACATTACTCTCAGAAACATTGTGATCGTGAAGGACAGCCAGGGAGAGCAGATGTACTTCCAATAGTCCAAACGTAAATGAAACCTCAAATCTAAATCCTATCCTAAAATCAACCCGAATCCTAAGCCTAAACCTAACCCTAGATCTAACTAAACCTAAGCAGAGGTCTACCCCTAAGCCCAGGTCTAACTCTGTATACTCCGAACCCTAAACTAAGGCTCACCCTAAACCAAGCCCTAACCTTAACCGTATGTCTAACCTAAGCCCACCCCTTATCCTATCTCCAAATCTGATGTGCACATGCAGCTCACCCTACAACTAACCTTGCTCCTCACCGTCACCCTTCTCCAAAACCTAACATCTCTATCCCTCACAAACCGTAAGCCTAATGCTAACTCGAAAGCTCGCACACTTTCAAACCCTCACCCAAATATTAAACCTACCCATACCTAAACAGTCAAGTTTATCATAAGACTAAATGAGAAAACAGGTTCGTTCACCCTTAAGCACTAAACCCTACCGTTACCTTCAACCTCACACTCACCCTACATTGCAACCTTAACATAACGTGAAACCTAACCCCAGCCGTAACTCTCTCCTGAACGCTAACCCTATCCCTAAACGTGTCCCAATGCCTACAGCTATGTGCCCGTCTAAAGTTAACCCTAAAACTAAATCTTCTGTGCCGCAGTTTGGCAGCAGTTTCAAGAATTACACGGGAAAAGTTTTTTCTGCAAGAAAGAAACTGCAGGCGGCTAGCGTGAACTGAATATCATGCGGCACGAGCTCTTTGCCATCAGATGCTAAAAGGGCCACGAGTGGGCGTTATAAAGAAACAGAAGTTTATTTCCCCCGTGCTCATCAACCTCTGTGGGGTCTCCGTTGCAGACGCCTGACATTAAGACGATTGTCCGGAGACACATCAACCTCCACTAGGTGGTCTTAGTGAGCCACGGGGACATGCCGCAAACACAGAATTCCAAAGAAGGCTGAACGTCCAGTATTGAATGGTAATTTCCCAGAAATGAAGCAGCACCCAGATCAGACTGGGAAACTTAAGCTGCCATTAGACAATGAGAATGTGAGACTCTCGTACGGCCACAACTCACGGGTTCCTTAGATCCATGAAATTCCGTGTTGAATGTGCAGTCAGAATTGTGAAACCTCTGGAGGCTCTGTTCCGCAGACCCGGGTGTAGCTCCCAGAGGCACAATGGTGCTCCTCTGGAATTTGACATAAAACGTTTTCATTGGAATAAGGACCCTGGATCAAGCCCGGTAGAAGTTGGGAAAACGAAATTGCTGCACACGCCCGGCGTGCTGACAAGCACACACCTGTGCCAGTCCATGGCGTATTCAGCACAGGAATCTGCATCGATGGAGCCCAGACAAATGAAAGCTCAGGGAGGCAGCACCCGTGTAGGAAAGTATTTGTACTTCGAAGGGAAGGCCAATAATGAGAAAATACCTACCCGTGACAAATAGTTTTCATCATCCGCAGAATTTCACGGAGCAAGGTTGTTGGTGAGAGAAAAGGAAGCAGCTGAGGGAGGCATGCTCCACAGAATTATCTAGGCCTGGAGCACGGGTGCCCTCAGGCACAAGGCGTTTCAGGCCTCGACATTGTAAGGAAAGTTCATTTAAGTACCTGAGTGAAGTTTCCTCCGGAGTCCCACATCTATGTTCTTGAAGTTGACTCGGGTTTCTGAACTTCCTGGGTTATGAAGGGCCACCATTCACCGTTATCCTTACACTCACGCGTCTAATCCAGCGACGTAAAAGGAACTGGGAGACACGCACCTGCTGGCAGCATCATTCAGCAGAGTTTTCTCCACGCAAAAGAGAGCTTTGTGGTGAAATGTCTTCCATGGAAAAACGTTTTCTAGCGAATTAGGATCTTCCCATCGCAATGACAATCTGAGAGAATTGACACCGAAGTTCTTGCCGCTGTACTTACAAGCATCTTCATAAGGCCGCACAGTGGTAAAGCACGGGATCCCAGGCGCTTTGCCCCTTTCCCCAGACCTGTGAAAATCAAACAGGCGCTAGTGACCTGGGAGAAATGACGTTGCTGGAAGCGTCAGTGTACAGAGGCATGAGAACCTCTAAGGAGCCACTTGCGTGTGAAAACAGAATGCAGGCTGAACTTCATGGCCGGGTTCCTGATTTTCCGGAATTCTCAGACACAAAGCACACTGCTGCGTGTGGCACACTGGAACTGAGAAAGTCGCGGGACTCACGGTTTTCCCAGAGATCCAGGATTCTCAAAGAGCGAGCATAAGTTTGACGGAAACCACACTGCAGGAGGCGCCGTTGTGCTTTGAAACCTGCAACTAGCAAGATTTCCCGTAAACCATGACTCTCAGAAACATTGTGATCGTGAAGGACAGCCAGGGAGAGCAGATGTATTTCCAATAGTCCAAACGTAAATGAAACCTCAAATCTAAATCCTATCCTAAAATCAACCCGAATCCTAAGCCTAAACCTAACCCTAGGTCTAACTAAACCTAAGCAGAGGTCTACCACTAAGCCCAGGTCTAACTCTGTATACTCTGAACCCTAAACTAAGGCTCACCCTAAACCAAGCCCTAACCTTAACCGTATGTTTAACCTAAACCCACCCCTTATCCTATCTCCAAATCTGATGTGCACATGCAGCTCACCCTACAACTAACCTTGCACCTCACTGTCACCCTTCTCCAAAACCTAACAACTCTATCCCTCACAAACCGTAAGCCTAATGCTAACTCATAAGCTCGCACACTTTCAAACACTCACACAAATATTAACCCTACCCATACCTAAAAAGTCAAGTTTATCATAAGACTAAATGAGAAAACAGGTTCGTTCACCCTTAAGCACTAAACCCTACCGTTACCTTCAACCTCACACTCACCCTACATTGCAACCTTAACATAACGTGAATCCTAACCCCAGCCGTAACTCTCTCCTGAACGCTAACCCTATCCCTAAACGTTTCCCAATGCCTACAGCTATGTGCCCGTCTAAAGTTAACCCTAAAACTAAATCTTCTGTGCCGCAGTTTGGCAGCAGTTTCAAGAATTACACGGGAAAAGTTTTTTCTGCAAGAAAGAAACTGCAGGCGGCTAGCGTGAACTGAATATCATGCGGCACGAGCTCTTTGCCATCAGATGCTAAAAGGGCCACGAGTGGGCGTTATAAAGAAACAGAAGTTTATTTCCCCCGTGCTCATCAACCTCTGTGGGGTCTCCGTTGCAGACGCCTGACATTAAGACGATTGTCCGGAGACACATCAACCTCCACTAGGTGGTCTTAGTGAGCCACGGGGACATGCCGCAAACACAGAATTCCAAAGAAGGCTGAACGTCCAGTATTGAATGGTAACTGCCCAGAAACGAAGCAGCACCCAGATCAGACTGGGAAACTTAAGCTGCCATTAGACAATGAGAATGTGAGACTCTCGTACGGCCACAACTCACGGGTTCCTTAGATCCATGAAATTCCGTGTTGAATGTGCAGTCAGAATTGTGAAACCTCTGGAGGCTCTGTTCCGCAGACCCGGGTGTAGCTCCCAGAGGCACAATGGTGCTCCTCTGGAATTTGACATAAAACGTTTTCATTGGAATAAGGACCCTGGATCAAGCCCGGTAGAAGTTAGGAAAACGAAATTGCTGCACACGCCCGGCGTGCTGACAAGCACACACCTGTGCCAGTCCATGGCGTATTCAGCACAGGAATCTGCATCGATGGAGCCCAGACAAATGAAAGCTCAGGGAGGCAGCACCCGTGTAGGAAAGTATTTTTACTTCGAAGGGAAGGCCAATAATGAGAAAATACCTACCCGTGACAAATAGTTTTCATCATCCGCAGAATTTCACGGAGCAAGGTTGTTGGTGAGAGAAAAGGAAGCAGCTGAGGGAGGCATGCTCCACAGAATTATCTAGGCCTGGAGCACGGGTGCCCTCAGGCACAAGGCGTTTCAGGCCTCGACATTGTAAGGAAAGTTCATTTAATTACCTGAGTGAAGTTTGCTCCGGAGTCCCACATCTATGTTCCTGAAGTTGACTCGGGTTTCTGATCTTCCTGGGTTATGAAGGGCCACCGTTCACCGTTATCCTTACACTCACGCGTCTCCTCCATCGACGTAAAAGGAACTGGGAGACACGCACCTGCTGGCAGCATCATTCAGCAGAGTTTTCTCCACGCAAAAGAGAGCTTTGTGGTGAAATGTCTTCCATGGAAAAACGTTTTCTAGCGAATTAGGATCTTCCCATCGCAATGACAATCTGAGAGAATTGACACCGAGGTTCTTGCCGCTGTACTTACAAGCATCTTCATGAGGCCGCACAGTGGTAAAGCACGGGATCCCAGGCGCTTCGCCCCTTTCCCCAGACCTGTGAAAATCAAACAGGCGCTAGTGACCTGCGAGAAATGACGTTGCTGGAAGCGTCAGTGTACAGAGGCATGAGAACCTCTAAGGAGCCACTTGCGTGTGAAAACAGAATGCAGGCTGAACTTCATGGCTGGGTTCCTGATTTTCCGGAATTCTCAGACACAAAGCACACTGCTGCGTGGGGCACACTGGACTTGAGAAAGTCGCGGGACTCACGGTTTTCCCAGAGACCCAGGATTCTCAAAGAGCGAGCATAAGTTTGACGGAAAACCACACTGCAGGAGGCGCCGTTGTGCTTTGAAACCTGCAACTAGCAAGAATTCCCTTAAACCATGACTCTCAGAAACATTGTGATCGTGAAGGACAGCCAGGGAGAGCAGATGTACTTCCAATAGTCCAAACGTAAATGAAACCTCAAATCTAAATCCTATCCTAAAATCAACCCGAATCCTAAGCCTAAACCTAACCCTAGGTCTAACTAAACCTAAGCAGAGGTCTACCCCTAAGCCCAGGTCTAACTCTGTATACTCCGAACCCTAAAGTAAGGCTCAACCTAACCCCAGCCGTAACTCTCTCTGAACGCCAGCCCTATCCCTAAACGTGTCCCAATGCCTACAGCTATGAGCCCGTCTAAATTTAACCCTAAAACTAAATCTTCTGTGCCGCAGTTTGGCAGCAGTTTCAAGAATTACACGGGAAAGTTTTGTCTGCAAGAAAGAAACTGCAGGCGGCATGCGTGAACTGAATATCATGCGGCACGAGCTCTTTGCCATCAGATGCTAAAAAGGCCACGAGTCGGCGTTATAAAGAAACAGAAGTTTATTTCCCCCGTGCTGCCTTTCTGCTCTGCCAAAATTTCTGTCTTGCTCGAGGACAGTGGCTCTCAACCTTCCTATAATGCCACAGGCCTTATATACCACTCCTCATGTAGTGGATACATTCCCAGTCATTAATTTATCTTCATTGCTACTTCATAAGTGTAATGAAGCTACTGCTATGAATTGGGCCACCCCTGTGCAAGGGTAGTTCATCACCCTAATGGAGTCCTGACCCACAGGTTGAGAATCTCTGCTCCAAACTATGAAGAATATCTCTTAAGATATATTTCAGCACATTGTTAGATGCAAAAGTCCTGTTGTTGTTGTATTTAGGTGCCTTCAAGTGGGTTTTGGCTCATAGCAACTCTAGGCAAAATATAACGTAACGCTCCCCCATCCTGTGCATTCCTCACAGTGGTTCTTTGCTTGCGCTGGTTGTTTCATCCACTGAGCTAATCCAACTTGGAGGGCCTGCCTCTCCTTTGCTGCTCTTCCACTCTACCAACATTTGTGTCTTCCTCTCGGACAGTGGTTCTCAATCTTCCTAATTCCACGACCCTTTCATGCAGTTCCCAATATAGTGGTGGACCCCCAGTCATACAAAATTTTCGCTGATATTTCATTACTGTTATTTTGCTAATCTTATGAATCAGGCAACCCTTGTGAAAGGGTCATTCAACCCACTCACTCCCCAAAAGGGTTCGTGATTCATAGGTTGAGAACCCTGCTCTAAACTAAGAGGAGTTTCTCTTAAGATCTACATCAGCATATTGTTAGAAGCTCAAGTCCTTTTTGTGTTGCTGTTAGTTGCTGTCGAGTGGGTTTTGACTCTCAGCAACTCTACGCACAATATAATGAAACACTGCCCCGTCCTGTGCCGTCCTCACAGTGGTTTGTTGATGGCACTCATTGTTGCAGCCACTGAGCTATTCCATCTTGTAGGGTCTGCCCTTCTGCAGTACCACGTTTTGTGTATTCCTCTTGGGCAGTGTTTCTGAACCTTGTTAATGGCATGGCTCCTTTATACAATTCTTAATGTTGTGGTGATCCTCCAATAGTAATTTTTTTCATTGTTACTCCATTACTGTGATTTTTCTACTGTTATGAATTGGGCAACACCTGTGAGAGGCTCATCTGAAACCCCATAGGGGTCGCGACCCACAAGTTAAGAACCACTGCTCTAAATTTAGAGGAGTTTCTCTTAAGATCTAGTTCAGCATATTGTTAGAAGTACACGTCCTGTAGTTATTGTCGTTAAGTTCCGTCGAGTGGGTTTTGACTCTTAGCAACTCTATGCACAATATAATGAAACGCTGCCTTGTCCTGTGCCACCCTCACCGTGCTTGTGTACTTGGCCTCAGTGTTGCAGCCACTGTGCTAATCCAACTTGTTGGAGACTGCCGCTCTCTTCCTTCCCATTTGTACCAAATTTGTGTCTTGCCTAGTGAAGTGGTTCTTAACCTTCCTAATGCCACTACCCTTTCATATCGATTCTCATTTAGTGGGGACCCACAACCATAAAATTATTTTCATTGGTACTTTGTCACTGTAATTGTACTACAGTTATGAATTGGGCCACCCCTGTGAAAGGGTCATTCTACCCTCCCAAGGGGCGCGACCCACAGGTTGAGAACTGCTGCTCTAAAGTTAAAGGACTTTCTCTTAAGTCCTACTTCACCATATTGTTAGAAGCACAAGTCCTGTAGTTATTTTTGTTGAGTGCTGTTGAGTGGGTTTCTGGTCACAAGAACTCTATGCACAATATAATGAAATGCTGCCCAGTCCAATGCCATGCTCAGAGTTGCTCATTTGCTTGTGCTCATTGTTGCAGCCACTGGGCTAATCAATCTTGTAGGGGCTGCCTCTCCTTTGCTGCCCTTCTACTCTACCAAGAATTCTGTCTTCCTCTAGGGAAGTGGTTCTCAACCTTCCTAATGCCATGACTCTTTCATACCATTCCTCATGTAGTGGTGACTGCCAAATCATGAAAATATTTTCATTGCTACATCGTAACTCTAATTTTTCCACTTTAATGAACGGCCCACTGCCGTGAAAGGGTCATTCGTCCCTCAAAACGGGTCACAACCCTCAGTTTGAGGACCGCTGCGCTAAACTAATAGGAGGTTCTCTTAAGGTCTACTTAGGTACATTGTTAGAAAAACAAGTCCTATTTTTTTCTTGTGGGTTTTGACTCATAGCAACTCTATGTCAATATAATGAAACACTGTCCCATCTTGTGCCATCCTTGCAGTGTTTCTTTGGCTTGTGTTTATTGTTGCAGCCACTGTGCTATCCCATCTATATTGTGGCTGAATCTATTTTGTTGCCCTTCAACTGTATCAAGAATTGAGTCTTCCTCTTGGACAGTCGTTTTCAACATTCTTACTCACGACCCTTTCATATAGTTCCTCATGTAGTCGTGACCAACCAACCATAAAATTATTTTTGTTGCTACATCATAGCTGTAATTTTGCTACTGCTATAATTCAGGCCACCCCATGAAAGGGCTGTTTGACCCCCTAAGTAGACACGACCCACAGGTCGAGAGCCGCTGCTCTAAACAAAGGGGAGATTCTCTTAAGGCCTTATTCAGAATATTGTTAGAAACACAAGTCCTGTTGTTATTGTTGTTGGGTGCAGTCGAGTGGGTTTGGCTCATAAGCACTCTCTGCACAATATAATGAAACTCTGGGGGTCTTAAAGGCTTGAAGGTAAACAGGCTGAAATCTAGCTCAGAAGCAACATAGCCCACAGAGAAGAAGCACACAAGCCTAAATGAACACGAAGTGTTGAAGGGATCAGGTAGCAGACACCAAAGAACAAATACCAATACTGTGTGATCACCTTCCCCACATAAACGCTGAAGATGAATGTGTGCATAAGTAAGTGTGGTGAAAAAGGCTGATGGTGCCCGTCTATCAAGCGATATAGCGTGCCGGGTCTTAAAGGCTTGAAAGTAAACAAGCAGGCCCAGAAGCAACAAAGCCCACATGGAAGCATCACACCAACATGTGTGATCATGAAGGACTGAGGGGACCAATTTTCAAGCAACAAAGGCGGGAGGAGGGATTACATCATCTTGAATGAGGGGAGTGCATGACGGGGGACCAATGCCCACCTGTAGACAACTGGACATCCCTTGCGGAGGGGTAGTGGGAAGGAGATGAGTCACTCAGGGTTCAGTGTAGCAATAATGAAACCCACAACCTTCCTCTAGTTATTAAACACTTCCTCCCCCCACCTCTCATGATCCCAATTCTACCTTGCAAACCTGGTTAGACCAGAAGATACACAGCGCTACAGATGGGAACTAGAAACACAGGGAATCCAGGACAGATGAACCCCCCAAGACCAGCGGTGAGAGTGGCGATACTGGGAGGGAAGTGGGTGTAGAAATGGGTAACCGATCACAAGGATCTACATATAACTTCCCCCCTGGGAGATGGGCAACAGAAAATTGGGTGAAGGGAGACGCCGCGCAGTGTAAGATAAGAGAAAATAATAATTTATAAATTATTAAGGGTTCATGAAGGAAAAGGAGCAGGGTGAGAGGGGGAGAGGGGAAAGGGGAAATGAGCTGATTCCAGGAATCCAAGCGGAAAGCAAATTTTGAGAATGATGAAGGCAATGAATGTATAAGTGTGCTTTACACAATTGGGGTATGTATGGATTGTGATGAGCTGTATGAGCCCCAATAAAATGATTTTTAAAAAGAAAAAGAAAGAAATATCTATAAATGAATGAAGGCAACATATGTACAAAATGCCTGATGCAATCAGTATGGATTGCAACAAAAGTTGTAAGAGTCTCCAATAAAAGATTTTTAATAAAAATGTATATATAATAAATATTTTCCTAATTTATATAAATGACTAATAAGAATAAAATTAAGCAGCCTGGGTTTTTTATAGGAAAAAAATAATGATAAAAGAACAAATGAGAGATTCAGCAGGAAGCAATGGACAGGAAAATATTATAAGGAAAGTTTTCTCTTATATGGAATGTACATTCTCTTACATGACAACAATCAGAATATGCCATAAGAACCTCAGAACAAATACTAGAATAAAATAGAGGAAAACATTCCCAACCCTTCAATAAAATGCTATATGCTTTCGATGATTTTCACAAAAGGTCAAATTCTTTAACAAAATATTTTGTTCATTCAAATTTTTAATTATGCATAAATTTAGGTCTACTTGCATTACATCTCATAAAAAGGCATAAGAATTGTTTTTGCTCTATATAAAACTAAATAGAAGATAGTGAAGGTGAAAAAATAGCTTTCGTGAATGTTGCTTTGAAATACAAATGGCATTGTCCTAAGAAATTATAATGATTTAATTTTTAAAAATCATTTTATTAGGGGCACATACAACTCTTATCACAATCCATACATACATCAGTTGTGTAAAGCACATCCGTACATTCATTGCCCTCATCATTCTCAAAACATTTGCTTTCCACTTAAAGCCCTGGCATCATGTCCTCATTTTTCTCCGCCCTCCCTGGTCCCCCCTCACTCATGAACCCTTGATAATTTTTCAGATCTTACATATTTTGTCTCCCTTCACCCACGTTTCCATTGTCCATCCCCCAGGGAGGAAGTTATACGTAGATCCTTGTAACTGAGGTCTCAGAGCAGCTGGGTGTGATGCAGGGGAAGCTCTGGAAGCAGCTGCAGACACTGCGGGAGTTGGTAGCCCAACAGTGAGGGTCACTGCATCCGTGGGTACCAGAAAACTGGCTGGGGTTGCTTATTCCCCTAGATGCTACCCCTGCCTTGAAGAGAACCATGACAGAGGCCTGTAGACATGTGTCAGGAAAAGATGAGTCCTTCACTGTTTCCTCTTCCCACAAACTTTTGAGGAGAGCCTGCAGGGCAGGGGCTCGGCTCCCTGGCTCCAGTCACCTGCCCTTCCCCACAGCCACACCCTTGCCAGCCCCAACTCCCCATGCCCTGGGTTTGCTTCTTGAATCCAGAGGAGCAGCCTGGGCAAAGACCATGAAGAACCTTGTCCTTCAGGCAGCCCCTTTGATTGGGTCCCTTGACCTCCACAGTGTGGACACATGCACACTACCTGTTGGGGGACTCAGGCTGTCACCACAGGGGCCAGGATCTGAAGAGGATGCTGGCACTGCAGGGCTTCCTGAGGGAAGCCGAGGACTTGCAGAGCTGGCTGAGCAGCCAGCAGCAGGTGGGCAGAGGAGAGAGGACTATGAGCACACCCTAGTGAGGAAGGGGCTAGGGGCAAGGAAGGTGCCCTGGAGCCGAATGAAGATGGGTAGTGGAGGGGGGCTGCATGCACAAGGGGCTGATGGGGAACATCAGTCTGGACTGAGGACAGCTGTGGCTTCCTATTCCCCTCTCTGCGTAGAGGGGCAAGTTCTGTGGCTGTTCAGTCCTGCCCTGCCCAGTCACTCACTGAGGTGTCTCACAGACCACCAGCCAGGGCCCCCTGTGACCCCTCTCCTCTCTTCTCAGCTCCTCTTAACCAAGTTTGCAATGTTTTGGCACCAAGTGAAGATGGGTGGCCACCAGGGGGCAGCCTGCCCCACTAGTGGAGAGCCTGCTGGAGTGGTGGCCCAGCACTGCCCCAGGGCCCAGCAGTGGTGACAGGACCTACAGTGAGTACCAGCAGCCAGGAGCAGGGGTGAGTTTGGGAGGAGGTGCTGGGCATGGGATGAAGAAGCTTCCAGGGAGACCCTTGCTGTGCTGCGGCTCTGCCACACCACTGTCTCTGGAGAGGGCCCGAGTTCAGGGAACCCAGGGGAGCCCCTGCTGTCTGCGGCCTGTGGAGGAGGCAAAGCTGGGTCGGTGGATCAGGGAGCCTGGTCACAAAGCCCACTTAGCAGGGTCACTTTCCCAAGCCACGGGCTCCCTGCACCTGCAGGGGCGTTCTGGGAAGAGTTGAGCTGGGCTGAGGATGCCCTGCACAGCCCCAGGCTGACCCAGGTCACAGTACAAGCTACTGCATTTCCAGCCCAGATGGAGTTTAGGCGAGATCCCGATTTGCCCATGATCCTAGCCCAGAGGCTGGCCCGGAGTCTCAGGGGCCCGGCATTTGCTGCATGCAAGAACCATGGAGGGGTGCAGCTTCTACCTTTGAAGGGTGTGCAGTCTCCTCCAAACACACAGCATGACTGGGTGGCACACAACGTGGCTACATGCCGTGTGCCGGGCTTTAGAATGACCCCACCTGCTGACTCATGGGGATCCTCCAGAGGGTTTTCAAGTCAGTAAATCTTTCCAGGAGTAGGGAACCTCTTATTTCTCCTGAGGAGCAGTTAGTGGGACTGAACCAGGCAACAGCCCAACACTTCCCAAGCAGGCCTCCTGGAGCATCGTTAGAGCAAGGGGTAAACTGCTAGTGATAATGGGCTCCTGGGAGGAGAGTTTGCAGAAAGGCCTAAAGCGCCGAGCAAGATCTCAGGACGGTGGCCCTCTGGGAGCTTAGGACAAGTTGTAAACCCAGCCAGGAAGCTGAAGGGTTGACCAGACAGAAGCTGAGGGGGAGGAATGAGCATGCTGGGATAACTGCTGACCCCCGCCTGGGGGCAGGGCTGCCTGGTTGGAGCTGTGGGAGCTGACTCAGGCCAGACCCTGAGATGCTGAGGCCACCCTCAAAGTTCACAGCCAACTGTCTCACGTGCTCGTCCGTATCCAGGTGGGTGCCTGGGGGAGGGGGTGGCTTCTGCAAGAGCTGCCACCCCAGGCCCAGAGTCCCACACTCAATGCCCGGGCCCTTGGCCACCATGCTGTCTCAGGAGAAAGCCACAAGCCTCCCAGATGCTGTGTCCCACTGGGTGGAGGCCCTCCTGAGGAGACATGGATCGCACCAATGAATCACACAATCTGCCTCTGACACCTTGAGGCCTCCTCACCCCCCACTATCATCACCCCAGTGCCGCTTCCCACTCTGGACTAGAGTGCATAGGTATTAGCAAGAGATAAAACTCATGACACATGGAACCCAGGAACAGGAATGGGAATAGAGATACAAAAAGGGTAGGGGGAAGGGAGGTAGAGGATGGGAGGAAGGGGAACCGATAGCAATGAATGACATATAACCACACACCCCTCGCAGGGAGAGGAGCAACAGAAACCTGAGGATAAAAGAGACAATGGTCGATGTGAGATATGAAAATAATAACAATCTATAATCTATCAAGGAACCATGATTGGGGGAGGAGGAAAAAAAGAGGAGCTGATCCCAAGGGCTCAACAGAAAATAAATGTCTAGAAAAGAATGATGGCAATATACGTATGACTATGTCAGATACAATTGGTGTATGGATTGTAACAAGAGCTGTAAGAGCCCCCAATAAAATAAATAAATTTAAATTAAAAAAAAACCACCAAAAACCTCCATCTGCACAGTGAGGCAGTGAAGGGACAAGAGTCCCTCGTCCCTCGGCTCTCACACAAGTCCACCAAAGGCTACCTCTAAGTGGGGGTCTGGCAAAGTTGTGGATGGGTGGGCAAAGCTATCAAGCGGCCCATGAGGGACTTCATTGTCCCTGGAGAACTGGGTGGGAAGGAGGGGTGGTGGGCAGAGCTGAGGCCGAGTAGACACTTGGTAAGGCTGTGGGATTGAACGGCAGAGACATGGAGGTTTGGACATGAGTGGTGGCGGACTCAGGCCGGCTGTGACGCTGCCTCGGTACCAGGTCCCCTCACCCCATGCTCTCCCGTGCTCTCCCAGGCTCCAGGTGCAAGACTATGCCTCCTGGGCAGCCAGTGTGCAGTTAGATTAGAAATAGAAAGTAAATGTCTCGAAAAGAATGATGGCAAGTTCCAGATCTGTGGGGACACAGCCGATACTCTCCCCTGGGTGGGTTAGTACCAGAGAATGTACAGCGGTGCAGTGGGGATCTGGAGGCACAGGGAATCTAGGACAGACAAACCCTTCAACACCAGCGGTGGGAGTGGCGACACCAGGAGGGAAGGGCATGTAGAAAGGGAGAACCGATCTCAGAGATCTATGTGTAACCTCCTCTCTGGGAGATTGTCAAGGGGGAGGCGGGTGAGGGGAGACGCCGGGGAGTGTAAGATAAGATATAATAATTATTTATAAACTATCAAGGGACCAGGGGTGGGATCGGGGAGGGAGGGGGATGGGGAGGGGAAGGGAAACCGAGCTAATTCCAGGAACCCAAGTGGAAGGTGAATTATGAGAATGACGAGTGCAACGAATGTATAAGGGTGCTTTGCTCATTTGATGTATGTACAGATTGTGATAAGAGCCTTATGAGCCCCAATAAAAAGATTAAAAAAAAAAAAAGAAAATGATTAGGGCAAAGAATGTACGGATGTGCTTTATACAATTGATGTATGTATATGTATATGTATGGATTGTGATAAGAGTTGTATGAGCCCCTAATAAAATGTAAAAATAAATAAATAAATAAATAAATAAATTTTAAAAAAAAAGAAAAGAATGATGGCAATATACGTATGACTATGTCAGATACAATTGGTGTATGGATTGTAACAAGAGTTATAAGAGTCCCCAATAAAATAAATAAATTTAAATTTAAATTAAAAAAAAACCACCACTGTCTCCTCCTGCCCCTTCATCTGCTCCCGTGTGCTCTGATCAAATATGTCCATCTCCCAGAGCTGCAGAGTCAATGTCGTCCTTTGGAACAAATTCTTTTCGGGGGAGGGGCAGGAATCCACTTAATTTATGGTGCTGGGGCCAGCCTCCCAGACCTCTCCAGAGTGGAGCACAGCCTGGCCCACCAGGCCGTGATGATGATGTTCCTGAGTAGAGCAGCCAGTCCACAGAGAGAACAACATGGCTGGCCCCACTATGAGACATGATGCCCCTCAGTGACTAAGGGCGATACAGGGAACAGCACCGGAGACACAGTGTGGGAATTGCACCTGACCTGATCCCACCACACCGAGGCAAATCACTGGGGGAGTGCAGTGGAACAGCAAGGGAATGGAGTGGCAAGGTCCCCAGGGAATGCTGAAAGTGGACTTTGGGGCCAGGGCGTGGTGCCCCAACAGACTGGACTGGAAAACGCTCCTAAGGGCCAGCAAACGATCCCTGAACTAACTACAAGCTTTTCTCTTGTGAACTGTTTTGTTCTGTTCTTTGTCAGTGGTTTGTTTTTGTTGTTTTGTTGTCTGGTTGTATACTGTTGCTTTGTTTTCCTCTGTCTAGTTTTCGTGCATGTTAGTGACTCCACAGGTCTGTCTGAATAGGACAGGCTGGATGAACTATCTGGAGGAAAAACAACGGGACCGACAGTTCTGGGGGGACTTGGGGTGGGGGGTTAGGGGGGGTAAGGAAGTGGTGTTAACAAACCCAGGGACAAGGGAAAAACATGGGACCCCAAATGGTAGAGAAGGGGGAGTGGCAGGCCTGGTGGGAAATGATCAAGGGTAAGGTTGCTTAGAGAAGAGGTATACTCTAGCCCAGGTGGCGATGAAGCATGGTAGTAGGGCAGGAGGAAAGTCAAGGGAGATGGAGGAAAGAGCTAGGAGTCAAAGGGCATTCATGGAGGTCTAGACAAAGACATGTACATGCAAATATATATAGGAGGATGGGGAAATAGATCTATATGTCTATATTTATAGGTCAAGTATTAAGGTGGCAGAAGGAACTTGGGCCTCTACTCAAACACTCCCTCAATGCATGAATACCTTCTTTTATTAAATTGGAACTCTATGATGCTCACTCTCCCGACACGGCGGCTGGAGCCAAAGTGGGTGAACAAGTAAATGTGGTGAAGAAAGCTGATGGTGCCCGGCTATCAAAAGAGATAGTGACTGGGGTCTTAAAGGCTTGAAGATAAACAAGCGGCCATCTAGCTCAGAAGCAACAAAGTCCACATGGAAGAACACACCAGCCTGTATGATCGAGTGGTCCCAAAGGGATCAGTTACCAGGCATCAAAGAACAAAAAAATCATATCATTGACTGCACACCTCCATGATAGGATCGCTGAAGACAAATGGGTGCATAAGCAAATGTGGTGAAGAAAGCTGATGGTGCCCGGCTATCAAAAGAGATAGTGTCTGGGGTCTTAAAGGCTTGAAGGTGAACAAGCGGCCATCTAGCTCAGAAGCAAATAAGCCCACATGGAAGAAGCACACCGGCCAGTTCGATCACGAGGTGCTCAAGGGACCAGGTATAAGGCATCATGCAAAAAAAAAAAGAGATATAAGATATAAGATATAAGATAAAAGAGATGTGTGTATGTATGTGTATATATGTGTATATGTATATATGTATGTGTATATATGTATATATATATATCATATTAAATGAAGGGGGAAGTGCAGAGTGGAGACCCAAGGCCCAAGTATCAACCAATGGAGATCCCCTCATAGAGGGGTTTAGGAGAGGAGATGGGTTAATTAGGGTGTGAGGTAGTATCGATGAAGAACACAGCTTTCCCCCAGATCCTGGACGTTTCCTCCCCCCAACTACCATGATCCGAATTCTACCTTGCAGGGCTGGATAGGACAGAGGCTGTACACTGGTGCATATGAGGGTTGGAGGTACAGGGAATCCAGGGTGGATGATACCTTCAGGACCAAGGGTGTGAGGGATGATGCTGGGAGAGTGGGGGGTGAGTGGGTTGGAAAGGGGGAACTGATTACAAGGATCCACATGTGACTTCTTCCCTGGGAGAGGGACAGCAGAGAAGGGGAGAAGGGAGACTCCGGATAGGGCAAAATATGACAAAATAACGATGTATAAATTACCAAGGGCATATGAGGGAGGGGGGAATGGGGAGGGAGGGGGAAAAAAAAAGAGGACCTGATGCAAGGGGCTTAAGTGGAGAGCAAATGCCTTGAGAATGATTGGGGCAGGGAATGTATGGATGTGCTTTATACAATTGATGTATGTATATGTATGGATTGTGGTAAGAGTTGTATGAGTCCCTAATAAAATGTAAAAGAAGAAAAGAGAAAAAAAAAACCCACCAAAAACCTCCATCTGCACAGTGAGGCAGTGAAGGGACAAGAGTCCTGAGTCCCTCGGCTCTCACACAAGGCCACCAAAGGCTACCTCTAAGTGGGGGTCTGGCAAAGTTGTGGATGGGTGGGCAAAGCTATCAAGCGGCCTATGAGGGACTTCATTGGCCCTGGAGAACTGGGTGGGAAGGAGGGGTGGCGGGCAGAGCTGAGGCCGAGTAGACACTTGGTAGGGCTGTGGGATTGAGCGGCAGAGACATGGAGGTTTGGACATGAGTGGTGGTGGACTCAGGCCGGCTGTGACGCTGCCTCGGTACCAGGTCCCCTCACCCCGTGCTCTCCCGTGCTCTCCCAGGCTCCAGGTGCAAGACTATGCCTCCTGGGCAGCCAGTGTGCAGTGAGATTTGCAGGTGGTGGAGGAGCCCCAAGACCCCGGCAGTGGAGCCCAAAGCTTCAGTGTCCACCAAGAGCTGCGGGCCAAGCTGGAGGCCCAGAAGGAGCTGAACCAGTGCGCCACCCAGCGGGGACAGCAGGTGCTCCAGGCTACAGGGCCGTCCGCCGTGGAGGTCGGCTCCCCTTTCTGGCCCTCCCCCAGCCCACTGGACCCCCGCACCCTGGCCCCACAGGGCCAAGCACCTTTCTTTTCTATTTTTTTAATCATTTTATTGGGGGCTCGTGCAATTCTTATCACAATTCATACATACATGCTTTGTGTCAAGAACATATGTACAGGCTCTTCCTCTAACTGTAGCGGCCTGAGGTGACCTGCTAAAATGGTTCGCTACTCATTTGACCCAGAAAACCCTACAAAATCCTGCAAATACAGAGGGCCGAATCTCCGGGTCCACTTCAAAAACACCCGTGAAACTGCCCAGGCATGCACAGCTGGAAAGCCACCAAATACTTGAAAGACGTCACTCTGCAGAAGCAGTGTGTGCCTTTCCGATGGGAAAATGATGGTGTTGGTAGATGTGCCCAGGCCAAACAGTGGGGTTGGACCCAGAGTTGGTAGCCCAAAAAGAGTGCTGAATTTTTGGTTCACATGCTTAAAAATGCAGAAAGTCGTGCTGAACTTAAGGGTTTAGATGTGGATTCTCAGGTCATCGAGCACATCCAGGTGAACAAAGCCATCAAGATGCACCACCGGACTTACAGAGCTCTTGACTAGATTAATCCACACATGAGCTCCCCCTGCCACATTGAAATGATCCTGACTGAGAAGGAACAAATCGTTCCCAAGCCAGAAGAGGAGGTTGCACTGAAGAAAAAGATTTCCCAGAAGAAATTGAAGAAGCAAAAACTCATGGCTTGGGAATAAATTAAGCTTAAATAATAAAAGGGTTTTTTTTTTTTTAAAGAACATATGTACATTTGTTGCCATCATCATTCTCAAAACATTTGCCTTCTACTTGAGCCCTTAATATCTGCTGTTCATTTTCCCCCTCCCTCCGCACTCCCCCCTACCTCACGAAACCTTCATCATTCATAAATTAATATTATTTTATCATATGTTGCACTGTCCAAAGTCTCCCCCTTCCTTCTTCTCTGCTGTCCCTCCCCCAGGGAGGAGGCTATTTGTAGATTCTTGTAATCAATTTCCCCTTTCCACCCCACATTCTCTCCACCCTCCAGGCATCGCCACTCTCACCACTGGTCCTGAAGGAGTCATCTGTCCTGCGTTCCCTGTGTTTCCAGTTCCTATCTGTACCTATGTACACCCTCTTATCTAGCCAGATTTGTAAGGTAGAATTGGGATCATGAGAGTCGGGGGAGGAAGCATTTTAGAACTAGAGGAAAGTTATATGTTTCATCGTTGCTACCCTGCACCCTGACTGGCTCATCTCCTCCCCACAACCCTTCAGTAAAGGGTGTCCGGTTGGCTACCAATGGGCTTTGAGTCTCCACTCTGCACTCACCCACATTTTCAATGATATGATTTTTTGTTCTTTGATTCTTGATACCTCATGATCCCTTTGACAGCTCGTGGTCACACAGGCTGGTGTGTTTCTTCCATGTGGGCTTTGTTGCTTCTGAACCAGGTGGCCACTTGTTTATCTTTGAGCCTTAAAGATCCCAGATGCTATATCTTTTGACAGCCAGGCACCATCAGCTTTCTTCACCACATTTGCTTATGCACACGTTTGTCTTCACTGATTGTATCAGGAAGGTGGGCACCCACTGATACGAATTTTAGTTCTTTGGTGTCTGATAACTGGTCCCTCCTACACCTCGTGGTCAGCCAGGCTGGTGTTCTTCTTCCATGTGGGCTTTGATACATCTCAGCTAGATGGCCGCTTATTTATCTTCAAGCCTTTAACACCCCAGACGCTATATCTTTTGATAGCCGGGCACCGTCAACTTCCTTCACCACATTTGCTTATGCACACATTTTTCTTCAGCAATCGTGTCGGGAAGGTGTGAATCCTGGAATGCCAATTTAATAGAACAACGTGCTCTTGCATTGAGTAAGTGCTTGAGTGGAGGCCCAATGTCCATCTGCTGCCTTAATACTAAACCTATAAATATATGCACATAGATCTGTTTCCCTACACTCATATAAATATATTTACATATGTACATTCCAGTCTTTGGACCTCTATAAATACCCTTTGTCACGTAGTTCTCGCCTCTATTTCCTTTTATTTTCCTCTTGTCCCACTATCATGCTCAGCCTTCATTTGGGTTTCAGTAATTTCTCTCGGTTACCTTGCCCTTGCTGAATCCCTACCAGACCACTCACACCCTCCTTGCTACTGATTTTGGATAACTTATTGCTCCCCTGTCCCTGGGTTGGTCAGCACTACCCCTTTGCCCCCTTCCCTCCCACTCCCCTATTCCCCCGGCACTATTGGTCCCCTTGTTTTCTCCTACAAACTATTCATGCAGTCTATCGTATCTAGATAGGCCTGTAGAGATAATAATATGCACCAAAAATCAAGTCATTGCAACATAGGCAATGAGTGAGAACACAGCAATGACAACAAAAAGGAAACCAATTACCCATAGAAGAATAAATTAATTTTGGAAGGCAAATGCTTTGAAAATGATGAGGGCAAAGAATGTACAGATGTGCTTTATACAACCGATGTAAGTATGGATTGTGATAAGAGTTGTATGAGTCCCTAATAAAATGCTTTTTTAAGAATAAAATAAAAGAAAAAAATTTTAAAGAAAGAAAAACCTATACATAGATGAAGGTCTGATTTTTAATTTCTAGGCGTGTCCTTCAGTCAGGTCCAATGGGGTACCATGCTTTGGCCCCAGAGTCTGTCCTTTGTACTACCTCAGGGGCTCCCTGCTCTGCTCCCACGGTTGCTCTGCCACACACTTTTAGTGGTTTGCCTCAGTGCCATTGGATCAGTCTGGGCCAGTTCTAACCCTGAATCTCCAGTGTTGTCCCCCTTAGGGCCCTGGGCCATCAATGGACGGTGTGTCTAGTGGTGGGATAAGCCACATTGTCCACTCTGTCCATTGGCTGTGCAGAGCCGGGATATCGTCCTCCAGGCCTGATGGGCCAGGTTGTGCTCCACTCTCTCTTCCTCCCCCTTTTTTGCTCCCATTTGCTCTGATCAAACATGCCCCTCTCTCCTAGATGCAGCTTCAGTGCTGTCCTATGAAGTAAATTATTCTGGGGGCAGGGGCAGTTGTCCACATAGCTGGTATGGGAGCCCAGCCCTCAGGCCCCTCCACTGGCTCCCCACTCCGTGCGGGCACACTGCATTCATCTGGCACTGGCTTTATATCTGGTCGCTCTTTCCCTTTGGAAACACAAACAATACCCTCCCCTTGGGTGGGACAGTCAGGCACCTTTTCTCTGGAGCTTCCCTCAGCACCACCTTCGGTTGTGTCCATGCCCATGCCCAGGTCCAGGAAAGGCTATGCGCCATGCAGGATGCTTGGGAGCAGGTCTTTCAGGCCTGGGAACGGAAGCAAGGGAGACGGCAGGCCATGCACCACAAGCAGCTCTTCCTCAGACAGTGTGGCATCTGGACAAGATCCTGCAGGCCCAGGAGACATCTCCCCTCACCACACACAGACACACTGACCCAAGGACCTCCAGTCCTCCTGTAGTACCACCCCAACCCCCCTTGCTTCCAGGATCACTGGCTGCTATTCTGATACGGAACTAGACAGTGTGTCTTCCCAAGTGGCCAAGGGTACACCTGAGCCTCAGGTCACTCAGGGCCATCTCCTCCCCACACCTGGCCCTGGCCAGCCAAGCCCTACGCGGTTTGGTTGGAAATTGATGGGGCTCCTCCCCACCTCGTCAGAAGTTGGGATGTTCCTAACGGCCCCCAGGTTGGAGTGCTCTTCTTCCTCAGGTTCCTTCCCCTCCTGCTCAGCACCCACCTCCCCACCCCCAGCCGCAGGCCCCTTGATGCACCCCCAGAGAGCCCAGGCTGTAAACCAAGGTTCTGGCAGATGTTGCTGTCTAGGGTTCCCTTTGAACCACCATCTGTGCCCCTGATCCCCCCCCCCACCTCTGTGTCACCTCCATGGCTGCCCCAGGTCTTCCAGGAAGCCAGTGCCCTGGAGGGCTCTGTGGATGAGGTGGAGCGGCGGATCCAGAAGCATGGCACCTTCCAGAGGTGCTGAGCACACAGGAAAGGGAGGTGATGGCCAGGACGGTAATGGGCGTGACCCTGATTACGCCGGGGTATCCAGACTGTTGGGGGCACACGGGTGAGGTGTGTATGCACACCGAACCTGTTCTGGTGGGTGAGGGATTACCAAGAAGCCAGGGGCTCCAATCCAGGGCTGGTGACCAAGCCGAGGTGCCCAAGCACCCAGAAGCGCATGGGGATGGGTTAGGCCACATTCTGGGGACCACAGAGGGCATTTGGATCTGCCCATATCACCTGGCCCCTGCTTCCTTCTGCCCAGGAGCCTGGCCAACCCTCTACTGCAGAGCTGTTAGTGAGGGTTAGAGACTTATAGTGAGGGCTATGGTCTGTGAGCCAGCCCCAGCAGGGGTACCCTCGGTACTCAGGGCTGGGTCCACCTCCCCCTTCCCACCTCCCACTACGCAGGCGGCTGCGATGAGAGAGCAGGCCAGGGTGCTGCCAGGCCCCTGGGTTCAGGGCCTGCTGGGCACGATATGAGAGCGGCCGGCTTGAGTGGAAGCCTTGGGATAAGGTCAGCGACACAGCTTCACACCTCTCTGATTACTGCCGGCTGTTTCAGGGCTGCTAGCCAGGTCAGAGGGCACCCCACCTGAACCCCATTTTACTTTTACAAGTGACCTTCAGCCCCACTAGGGGCCACGGGACGGCCTGCGGTGGAATGGGATGTGGAGAGTTTAATGGCTTTTCCAGGGGCAAAGCTAGGACTGGAGCCCAGGGCTCTTGATTCTCAGACCCGTGTGGACACCTGTCATCCTGATGGGCAGAGTAGACAGGGCCCCAAGGGTGGGTGAGGGGCACCCTCCACATGAGAACCCACCCATGGACCCTGCCCAGCCACTTCCTAGATCTGAAGACTGATGGGCCTGGGCCCTGTCATCTTGGGTGAAAGAAAAATTATTGTGCTGTCCCTGAGCTTGGTCAGCATTTCACTCCTTGGCACAGCCCGAGGGGTAGACGGGGTCACCGCTTGGGGACAAGGCAGTATGAACATCAGGGCACTCATGTCCCCACCATCACACAGGATGGCGACTGGATCCAGGGGTGGGGCCAGCAGCTGGAATAGCCTGTCCCTCTTGGGGAACACAAAGAGAAGCTGATGCGGTTTCAGAAACACCTGGCCTATGAGACAGAGACCCCATGGAAGGGAGACAGGAAAGGAATTAACAGGAAGGCCTGGGACCCCTGCTAGGTACTGGTTTTCCATCCAGCAGCCTTGTCCCCAACACCCGCAGTGTCACTGTGCAGATACTAATCAGACTCTGTCACCTGCCCGAGGCCAAGGCCAAGACCAGCCAGGAAGAAAGGATTGAAGAGAATCCTGGGCAGAAAGGCAGAGGCCAAGCCTGTAATGTGCCCGTCCTCCACAGTGTGCCCTTGCTAGAGTCCTGGACCTTGGGAAGGCTCTGGAGAGCATGGAGAGGCTGCTGCACAGACACGAGGCCTTGGAGCGGGAGATGGGCCTCCTCCAAGTTCAGGGGCAGGTATGCCACTGGGTCTAGTATTGGGGCCAGGCCAGGGGACCTCTTCTGTGGGACCCTGCAGAGAAAGAGCTGAGCCAGTATACTCCCATGCCAGGGGCCTCTTGAGCACAACCTGATCCCCTTCCTCAGCCTCCGGACATCCCCCATATCCCTGAGCAGAAGGCAGCCCTCCTCTGCCAGAGAAGCCTGGGGTCAGCCCTCAGCCTCGGCCACAGGTGCCAACAGTTTATGGACAGCTGGCTAGAGCTCCAGAGCAGAGCCCAGAAGTGGTATGGACACCCTTTGGGTCCATTTCTTCACTCCTGCCCCCCTTCAGCAATCAAGTCCCATGCATCTCTTTGACTCCTTGTTTTAGGGTACAAAAGAGACCTTCAGGACAAACAATGTAAAGAAAACATCAATCAAGTCTTAAAAGAGACCACGACCACACAATAACCCAGACACATCATCCGTGAAACAAATCCAGGGAGACCCATATGTGTGTAAGAAAGAGGTCTACTGGCGATATCTAAAACAGATGGAAATAGAGTTACCATATGACCCAACAACCCCCGCACCCTTACTGGGCAAGAAACAAACCAAGATCAGATATCTGTGCTCCAATGTTCATTGTGGCACAGTTCACAATTGCAAGGAATTGGAAACAACCCAAATTTCCATCACCTGACAATTGGATTAAAAAGCTGGGTACCTCTACCAGCGGGGATCAACGATGTAATGTCACACCGGAAGTTCTCGGCGCCCCAGCATGGGTCTCTGGGCTTCCTGCCTCGGAAGCGCAGCAGCCGGCACGGCGGGAAGGTGAAGAGCTTCCCCAAGGATGAACGCCACCAAGCCGGTCCACCTGACGGCCTTCCTGGGCTACAAGGCCGGCATGACCCACATTGTGCGCGAGGTCGACAGGCCAGGCTCCAAGGTGAACAAGAAGGAAGTGGTGGAGGCCGTGACCATCATGGAGACCCCTCCCATGGTGGTGGTGGGCATCGTGGGCTATGTGGAGACACCTCGCAGCCTCCGGACCTTCAAGACGGTCTTTGCGGAACACATCAGTGACGACGAGTGCAAGCGACGGTTCTACAAGAACTGGCACAAGTCGAAGAAGAAGGCTTTCACCAAGTACTGCAAGAAGTGGCAGGATGATGAGGGTAAGAAGCAGCTCAAGAAAGACTTTAGCAGCATGAAGAAGTCCTGCCCGGTCATGCTCGCCATCGCCCACACCCAGACGCGCCTGTTCCACCTGACGGAGATGCAGGTGAACGGGGGCTCGCTCCGTGGCTGAGAAGCTGGACTGGGCCCGAGAGAAGCTGGTGCCAGTGAACCAGGTGTTCGGGCAGGATGAAATGATCGACGTCACGGGGGTGACCAAGGGCAAAGGCTACAAAGGGGTCACCAGTCGTTGGCACGCCAAGAAGCTGCCCCGAAAGACCCACCGAGGGTTGCACAAGGTGGCTTGTATCGGGGCCTGGCATCCCGCCCGTGTGGCCTTCTCGATGGCCCGCGCTGTGCAGAAAGGCTACCACCACTGCACAGAGATCAAAAAGAAGATCTATAAGATTGGCCAGGGCTACCTCGTCAAGGATGGCAAGCTTATCAAACAACGCCTCCACCGACTATGATCTCTCTGACAAGAGCATCAACCCCCTGGGCGACTTTGTCCACTACGGGGAAGTGATCAATGACTTTGTCATGCTCAAGGGCTGCATGGTGGGCACCAAGAAGCGAGTGCTCACTCTGCACAAGTCTCTGCTGGTGCAGACCAAGCGCCGTGCCCTGGAGAAGATCGACCTCAAGTTCATCGACACCACTTCCAAGTTGGGCCATGGCCGTGTCCAGACCGTGGAAGAGAAAAAAGCTTTCATGGGACCACTCAAGAAAGACCGGATTGCCAAGGAGGAAGGCGCATAACAGATGGTACAGCTGGTGGGATCAGAATAAAGACTTCTTTTTCAGTGGGGGGAAAAAAACTGTGGTACATACATACAATGGAGTACTACGCATCGCTAAAAAGTAGTGATGAACGTATGAAGCACATCACTGCATGGGAAGAACTGGAGGAAAGCATGCTAAGCGAAGTAAACCAAGCACAAAAGGACAAGTACACATTGAGTCCACGGAGGTAAGCTTTAAAAACAATGCAAAAGGGATATAGGGGAAAAGCTACTGTATGAACATTCCTGGGGTGAGGACCAGGTAATATGGCAGGGACCAGACCAAATTCAGGGATACACATGGTAGACAGATAAAAAGAGGTGAGGGAAGGAAAAGTAATAATAATAATACTAAATGGGTAGCGGGGTCACGGGGCACTAACCCGCCCAAGGGTGCCACCGTGAAACCGTATATCTCCGATCTGCCTGCCTCTGTGCCTTTGCCTGTGCTCACCCTTTCTCTATTTGACTCGGTCCTACACCTGTTCTTTTGTGTCTGGCTTATGTCATTACCAGCAGCCCTGCTGGAGTAGTGGTTACAAATTGGACTGTGATCTGCAAGAACGGCAGTTCAAGTCCACCAGCTGCGCCTTGTGAGAAAGATGAAGCTTTCTATGTCTGTAAAAGAGTTACCATCCCCGGAACCCATGGGGGCAGTTCCACTCTGCCCTTTAGGGTCACCATGAGACAGAGTTGAGTGGAGGGCAGTGAGTTGGGAATTTTATTTATTTCATTCCCAGCATGTCTTTCCAAGGTTCATTTGTGACCTGACATTTATCCCCCTATTTTAATGAAAGGACACCACTCCGTTCTAGAACTCGAACTCACTGACTTGGTCCATCCATCTGTCCACGGACTCAAAGGCGGCTTCCACCTTTGGCTTTCGTAACTATAATGCAGTGATGTCCATAATTTAAAAGAAAAAGAAAGTGTTTTTACATGATGTTTTTAGGGGACACAATGAGACCAGAGCATTTGTCCCTGCCGGTGAAGGGACTGGAGGTCAATCCTTTTTTTTCCCTTCTTTTTTAAGTGTCTCTATTCCCATCTACAAAAGATGTACCCCACTCAGGTCTGTATATGGTTTCTCTCCTTGAAACAAAATAATCCATTGCTGTGCCCATTACATAGAGGGGGGCATGAAGCTTACAAGCTAGTGCCCAGAACCTACGGCCACAAGGCTGGTGGCTGGAGGAGGTCTGTGTGCCCACTGTGGCTGCAGGAGGGACAGAGGGGCCTGCAGGGGGGGCACTGGGCCTCAGAGACCTTCCAGGCGAGGCTACAGGAACTGCAGCAGCTCTGGGGCAAGCTGAGGGCCAACTGTAGGAGGAAAGAGGCCACGCTCCAGGAGGCCTGCAAGGTAGGACTGTGCACGCCCTGGGACAGGTTGGATGGGACCCAAGGTTGCCCAGTGCCCACTGCTCACCCCACGTCCTGCCCCAGGCCCTGCGTATGGGGGAGCATCTGGGAGATGGAGAGCTGGCTGCATCCTGTGGAGGGGGAGCTG
The DNA here is from genome assembly GCF_050624435.1 of Tenrec ecaudatus. Lineage (NCBI taxonomy): Eukaryota > Metazoa > Chordata > Mammalia > Afrosoricida > Tenrecidae > Tenrec > Tenrec ecaudatus. Next base: position 271,388,520 of record NC_134530.1, on the reverse strand, counting down.
CGAGTCCCTGGCAGTGGATAGGACCGTCCTGGGGTGGATGAGCTCCTGGGGGCACAGGCAGACGTGGAGGCAGCAGTGGCTGAGCATGCTCAAAGGGCACGGAGCCTGCTGGCCCGGGCCTGGGCCTTCATTCCTGAAGGGCTCAGCCTCAACGTGGAGGATCCTGCCCGGCTGCTGCTTCAGAAGTAGATCTGCCTGTACCCCTCCTCCTTCCCTGCAGGAATCCTACCCCTGTCCCCAGCACACCCACTCCCAGCGCTCCTGTGACCAGCATGAGGAGCTCACCTTAAGACTGTCAACCCTGCACCACCACCACATCCTGACCCCCCTCACCCCCACCCCTCACCCCCACCCCCCGCACTGACAGCAAGCTAGAGAGCCTGCGGGAGCCCTGAGGCCCGGAGCCTCCTTTCCCAGTTCTTTAGGGACACTGATGAGGAACTGGCCTGGGTGCAGGAAAAACTGGCCCTGGCCACAGCCCAGGACAACGGCCAGAGTCTGTGAGAGGTGCAGCACCTGCAGCAGCAGCACCAGGTGCCAGCCCACCCCAGGATCAGAGGGGAGGGTGTCTGCCCCAGCAGGGAGCAAGCACAGGGCCCTGAGTGACCACTGGAGACTACGAGAAGACACAATGTGGGGCCCAAGGAGGAGCTTCTGCCTCAGCAGGCTTTAGGACATCCTGGGCTCTTTGCTGACCATGGAGACAGGGTCCATGTCTATGGGGCCCCATAAGGCTTCAAGGGAGTCTCCCAAGGAATGGCCTGTTCACATAGCAGCCCTGGAGACCTTGCGTACTCCACAGAACTTGGAGCAAGAGCTGCACAGCCAGTCCTGGCCAGGATGGTGGAGGACACAGGGCACAAGCTGCAGGCCGGCACTTTGCCACCCAAGAGGTGGCAGCTGAGGTGCAGCATCTGGAGAGCGCTATGCGCTGCCTGTGCACAGAGGCAGAGCAAAGGAGGCTGAGGCTACAGCAGGCTCAGGAGGCCCAGCAGCTGCAGATAGATAGAGGTGAGGGGCACGAAAAGTGGGGGTCTGCCCGGTGTCCAGGGCTCAAGGGGACTCCTATGGGGGACCCAGACTCTCGATGTGCCTAGCAACTCCTCTAAGCGCTCTCTTGTTCCAAGGCCTCTCTTCCACACGTGTCCAGAGATGAGACCCACTGGGTCCTTTAGCTTTGCTTTCCTACTGAGGCAGAATGGACCCAATGGCAGTGGGTGTGGGGGTGTCTTCTAAGCTGGTGGCTCTTCTCAGTCGGTTATTGCATTCGAATGTCCTGGAAATTTGAAAAGATATGGACATGCAGCCTCCAATCCAGACAAAATCTGGATCTACAGGGGTGGGGCCTAGGCAGAAGCACCTTTTAAAGCTCTCCTGCCAACCCCGCGGGGAGGAGGCAGCACACCCAGGTCCAGTGGGGAAACAGATAAGCCACTCTGGACAACCGTCTGGCCGGAACCACCGTGTTCTTGTGACACGGGAGAACTTCGTGGGAAAGGGAAAAGAAAAGGCCACAGGGCTGCAGGGGACCTCGGGGAAGGAGCTGTCTTGCTTCCTGAGAACCAAGACTGCCTTCAGAGTAAACTGTGGGAAATAAAAAAGAAACAGGGGGCGGGCTTCTAAAGAGCAGCCAGGTGGGCCGGTGCACTCCTTTTCAAGGCTGCAAACCCAGGCTGGAGGCCATGGCCCGCCCGGCTGTCACCCCAGCTCCTGGAGGCAGAATCCTGGCTGGCAGAGCAGGGCTGTGCCCTGGACGGCATGAACACTGGCCTCGTGCACCCTGATGCCATGGTTGGAGGCCACCCAGAGCGAGCTGAAAGGGTTCTGCGGGCACTTGGAGGATTTTCAGAACTCAGACAGGTTGGCAGGGGGTGGGAAACCTAGGGATCAGGGGGTGGGCAGCCAGAGAGGAGAGGGCAGCAATCCCCTGCGACTTTCCTGATGCAGCCCCACAGTGCTGTCCAGCTGTGGGCGGTGAGGGAGGTCCACACAGTACGACTATGGGCAGCGGAGGCCCAGGCGTAGTGCCAACTGGAGGGAGAAGCCCTGCTCCTCCACGCCTGGCTGTACAGCAAGGTGGCCACTGCCGACTCCCAGGACTGTGGGCAGGACCTTGAGGGTGTGGAAGTGAGTCGTGCCGGGAAAGTGGATGGAGGAACGGAGGGTAGGGTAGATGCTGGGTGGGCTGAGGGGGCAGGAGATGCCCTGCGGAGTTCTAGAACCAGGGCTGAGGGATGTGGGAGCTGTTGGGGCCAGCTGGCCCTTTCGTGAGTTTTAGGAGCTGCCTGAACCCTATCCACATTGACCCTCTCCAGCCCCACCTTTGCAGATGCTGGAACAGAAGTTCAAGGTCTTCCGGGAGAAAGAGCAGAGTGTGGGGCTGCCAGGGTGCAGGCTCTGAGGGAGCTGGCAGGTGCCCTGGAACTCGACTCCCCCAGCTCCATGGCCCAGAGTCAAGTCCACAGGAGCTGGGTTGAGGCCACATGGGTGAGGCTGGACAAGGCAATGAAAGCCCGCACAGAGGTGGGTGCCTAGAGGGACAGGCCAGCGACAGCCAAGGGGCTCGGGACACAGGGGCCTACCCCAGATGTGTGTGCGTGTGTGTGTGTGCTCATGTGAAGTGGTGGGCATGTGGGTGTGTGCATGCGTACTTCTGTGTGTATTCTCGTGTGTGCATGTGTGTATGAAGGGGCATGGCTGACTCCAGCTCCCAGCATCAATCAGCCTTCCCCGTCCAACCACGCTCCTTCCTGCCCCCAGTTTGGAGTCCTTCAGCGCAGGTCACCCCTTGTGGCAGGAGCACGAAGTGGACTCTCCCAATGCTCCCTGAGCACGGGCCGCAGTTTCGTTGGGGACACAGGCCCTGCTGGTCTTCTTGCTGACCGCCACTCTTAGAGCTCCCTGCCTCCCCTCCCCACACCCTCCTTTCTCGGGATCTGGTGTCTCAGTGCACTGAGCACCTGACAGGTCCTGCAACCGAAATCCTGGGGCTGGGTGGCCCCAGGGCCAGCCCTCTCCTCACTGACTGTTGGAGGTGCTACAGGCAGACCCCCTGACAGGCAGCCCACTCGCTCCCTGAGCCACCGTCCTCATGTGCTCAGGGATCCCCATATTTTTGCCTTCCACCCAACATGCGTGTCAAGACCCTTTCCTCCCTCGGGCCCTGCCTGTGGCCCCCGGGCCTCATCAGGAACCTGCTGTGATCAGAGGAAACCATCTTCTAACCACCAAAGGGCCAGAAGGCGCGAATGTACAGCGATGATAATAGGTAAAGGTCACGGTAAAGTCACAGAGGACAGGAAAGACAGGGGCAAGAGAATACAGTACAGAGTCAGACATGTTTTATTAGGCATTCTCACTTCAGCTCCTCTTGATGGAACACGTGGAACTGGGAGAAGTGGAACCTTTGCTATCTTGGGACGTGTATAGGGAGCCTGGAGACACACCTCTTCAGTAGTGACATGGGTCACAAGGTGGGTGGTATCTATCGTAAGGCCCCTATACTTGAGCTCAGCAAGGTGAGGAAAGCTAATACCTGCATTGGGGGAAGCTACAAAGGGGGCTGGGTGTCACGGTGGGAAGAGAGGGCAAAAGGATCATATCTGCTTCTACACAGAGATACAATCAGCCATGTGCTCACGTTAAGGCAGCCTAGCTGTTAACGGAGAATCCGTGGGAATGATTTTTAAAGTAGGATAATGTACTTGGACTTTACCTCTAACTTACCAAAGTAGAGGCTTTCCTACCGTGGAACACCAGCTTTCCAGATTCTCACTGTTATAAGTTAGGGAATAGAGTCTTTGTCCTATTTCCCTCCGTGTTAACGCCCCACAAATCCCCAAGCCACAGTCTTTGCTCAAAAGGAGGTGGCCCTGTTCTCAGGGAGAAAGTTGCTGGCCCTCCTTCCCGCTGTGCCCTCGACTTCCACAAGGCGGCGCTCGAGCTGTGGGGCCACATGCAGAAGGTGGTCCTGGTGGAGGGTGCTGTCCTTGGCCACGACCTGGCGTCTGTGGAGGTCCTGCAGCGCCAGCACCGCCTCTTGCAGGGAGGGCCCCAGTCCCTCCCACCCCCGCATGAACCCCTCTTTGTAGGCAATGGATGGGTGAGGAGCCCTCGCCCCCAACTGACCTCAGGCAGGACTGCAGCCTGCCCCTGCCCCCTCTGCGATGGGGGGTGACGGGCCTGGGCTTGACCTAGGCTGGGGTACAGCCAGGATGGCCTGCAGAGTCCTGGGTGGAGAAGCATTCAGCCTGCTCTTTGCCAGCTGCAGAGGGAGCTGGTGGCTGTGGAAGAGGTGGTGGTTCAGATGGGGATGGAGGCCATTCAGGTACACCCTGCGGTCCAGGAGGGCCTGGCCGGGCAGCTGGCTGAGGTGCAGGAGGCCTGGGCCACCTGGACATGAAGGCCTGGGAGCAGGACCAGCAGCTGGAGTGGGCAGCCCATGGCCATGCCTTCCTCAGGCACTGCCAGGAACTGCTGTATGTGCCACCCCACCTGGATGGGGGCTCGCTCTGTTCCATGCGGGTGGGAGCACCCAGCTCTTCCCTGCCTCCTCCCTGTTCTGCCCTCCTGGCCCTAAGACCTGTTCCCATGCCCTGTCCCCCACCCAGCACTCGGGCTCAAGAGAAGCAGGCGCTAGTCTATATCCTCAGAAGGGCCAGCTGGGGCCAAGGAGACACTGGGGCAGGAGCTCTGCCTGAGAGCCCAGGCAGTGCGGCCGGCGGGGTAGCAGCTGCTGGACACCAGCCACGTCATAGCCCCAGAGATGTGCGCACTGAGGGCTAGGGCCAGGGTGGTGCGTGGCCAGAGCTCCCTTTCCTGCTTCTCCCTGCTCCACGGTAACCCAGTCCTGCCCCACCCAGGCGACACCCTGCGCCCCTCCCAACAGCCCTCTGCCCCCCAGGTCACAGCGTCTCCGGGAGCTAAACAGGCAGCTGCAGGAGCTCCGGACGACCTGGGCCCTTCACCAGGAGCACTGCCTGGTGAGCCAGGACCAGGAGGAGCTTCGGGGAATGCTGGGTCAGGCTGACGTCTGGCTGGCCTCCTGAGAGGACCTCCTGCTAGACCCTGACTGTGGGGTGAGCAGGGATCCACCCCTTAGAGGGCCACATGCCTGGCACCACGACTTGGAAAGGCAGCTGGTGGCCCAGGAGGAGAAGCTCACCCAGCTCCAGATGTAGGTGAGGGTGTGGAGGGCGGGACTGAGGAGGGGTCGAGGGGCCTCAACCTGCGGTGGAGTCCCCAGAGCATTGATCCGCCCTGAGGGGCACCCCTTCGAGGAAACAGCCGCAGGGTCCTGTCCTCCGTGGGCAGTCTGGCTCTGTGGGGTCCATCACAGCTTCTTCTGCCCAACTGCTCCCTCCCCTCCTCCTCCTGGTTTCCCCCTCTGAGAGCTGCCCCCAGAGCAAGCCCTGTGGGACACAGAGGGTCACTATGGGTGGAAACCAATCAATAATCTCATGGGTGCAGAGCACACTCTGAGGAACACAGGGGAGGTGACACTAGCTACAGAGAATCTGAGTGGAGCGAGGGTTTGTAATCCTTGTGTAGGCTGGGGGCGGGGCTGATGGGGGGGGTTGATACCACAGAATCCTGTGGGACTGAAAGTGAGGACCTGAGGGTGGATGGGCAGAGGGAGTGCCCCATCCTCTGAGGCAGGAAGGTGGTCAGCTAGGGTGTGCACGGAGGAAGATGAGCAGGGGCTCTGCAGTCACACAAATATCACCTAAGAATCTCACTTTAGTATAAAATGTTTGTCTCCATTGCAAAGCCACCTCTAGCAACTAGGATCCCCTCTCTCCCCATCTGGAGCAGACAAGTGAAGAAAATCAAAAACTGAAGCAAAGCAGTCCACAGGAATAACGGACCACCAACACCACAGCCCTCCATCCTTGTCCTGGAGACCAGGAGAGTTAGATGGTGCCCAGCCACCGCCTCAAACTGCTCTGGTTGAGCTCAAACTGGCAACTTGTGCACAGCTTGAAAGCCAATGGAAGTCGACTTCATGAAGAGAGGGCATTAGAAGTTTGACAGGGACTGCTGGAGCCCCGAGACCAGGGCCCTTCAAATCCAAAACAGAGCCCAGCTCCGGGAATCACCCCTGCCCAAGCAACAGTCAAGCTGATAAAGCGAACGCATGGCACCTGTGAGGCACTTGCTTCCCAGAGCAAAGGGGAGCATTTGCCCTCAAAGTTCATGAGGGAGGGAGGGGCCAGGGAGGAGGCAAGAAGAGTGCTGTGTTATATTATGAGGGCTGCAAACAAAATGTGTATAAATTGTTAAACTGCTCTGCATGTTTCCACTTAAAACAAAAACCCTCTATATTAAAATTCATATATATATATGTGCATTATATGTGTGTATATATATATTAGTCAAACCCAAGGTCAGAAAAAGGCATGCCCCGGGCTGCTGCTCGTGGCAAGGTCAGTGGTCTCAAACCCATCAGAAAGACGCGGCTCGGCTGTCTGCTCCCGTAGTGACAGCCTCAGAGAGCCGCAGGGGCCGTCGTGTGCTGTCCTACAGGGCCTCGATGATAGAAATCGACTCGATGGCAATGATTTGAGTGCTTTGAAGGTCAGAAACTGTAGACAGTGATCTATAAACGTCCTTCTCTCCTGTAAGGTGTCTGTAACACAATCAAAGGAAAACAATCGGTCTGCTCTCCAGATCTTCAATGGGACCATTTCCAGGGAGCCTGGCCACACACTGCCAGGCTGTGCCTTCTCAGATCCGCTGGCACTGCTAGGAAGGTTGTGGGCCCTGCAGGGGTGGGGGACTCTCCAGCCTGCTCCCCAGCAATAGAGGCACTAGGCCAAGACTGGAAGAGCCCCGGCGGGGGGAGAGTGGGGAGGTTGAGGCAGTCACTGTGCCCTGCTTCTGACACTCTTCATGTGGCTGCTATGGTCACCCTTGACCTCAGGGAAGGCCAAGGGTCACCAGGGCAGAAAACACTTCCTTTTTACGGTGAGGGCCATATCGGGTCTCAACTCCACTGCTAATTAGTTGTGGTCTCTAGCAAGTAACCCAGCCTCTCGGTGCACCCAGTTTCCCCAGTGCTATCTGGAGTCCCCAGAAGGGCCAGGTACAGCGAGGCTGCTTGCAGCTGGGCCAGAACCAGCAGCTGCCCTCACCGTGCCCTGAAGCCAGAAGCCCAGAACTCAAAGGCTGAGCTTTGCTGAAGGTCGTCCGACAGGGCCTCTCAGCTTAAGTAAGCGGTTCCAAGCTCCAGGCTGCACAAGTTGCTCCCTGGAACACGTGGCCCGGGCCCCCAATGTGGGCACACAGAAAGCCAGTTCACCTCTCAGGACAGTGGTGGTGTGACTGGATGTGGACACGCCCGCATCGCCCGCTCTGGGCTCCTGGAGCAGGGTCCCCATCTGCTCTGCACCTCCCGCACCAGACGCCCACTGCCCTAGGACTAAGAGAAGTCTCACCCCCACCCGCCAGGGCAACCCATGGTCCCCGGGCAGCTTCTGGACCATGTCACTCCCTTTCCCAGACTTGACGGCTGTCCCACCCACGGGCTCAGCCCTCTGTACTCATGCCTGTCCATGTGTGCATGTGTGTGTGCGGGCGCACCTGTGATAGATGTTCACGTGTTTTTGGTAGATGCATGTCCATCGGTGTGGTGTGTGTTCATCCAGATGTGTTTATGGTATACATGCCTGTGGTATGTCCATCTATGTGTGTGTGTCTGTGTGGTGTGCGTCCATGGGCACACACACACATCTGCAGACCCGTGCGATCCTTCAGCTTCCTGCTGCTGGCTGGTCTGCGGAGAAGAGCAGGCCCTCTTGGAACGCCTTGCCTACTGGAGCAGCACGGGGTTAGGGCAGCCTCTCTTGGCATAGTCCCAGCAAGCTTGCCTGGACTTGGCCTCCTGCAACTGTGCCCTTTGGCCTGCCTTCTCCTCTTCCCTATCCAAACCAACCTTGGCTCATGGGCAGCCTGCTGCTCCCCGTCCCTTGCTGTCACAGTCCCCTGCAGCTCTCCCAAGGCACAGGCCCCGTCGCCCTCCAAGGGGAGAAGAGAATCTAGTCAGGGGTCAGAAGGTGGAGGCAGAGAAGGCAGGGCAGGGCAAGGCTCTCTCTCTCTCTCTCTCTCACATGTGCAAGCAGGAGCCCCTGTTCCCCCCTACTCCCAACCCCAGAATGTGCAGCACCCCTGAGCCCACCACCCTCCACCAGTGGAGACATCCTGGGGCACCATCTCCGCTGTAATTGCCCACCTCCACTCACTCTCCCATGGGGTCCAGTTCATGAATGGGATGAATGGCTGGGGTGAAGCCTCATCCTGGACACAGGGGTACTGAGCAGTCACTCCTGCCCTGACTCTCACTCTGTGCCCAACTTGGGAGTCACTCAGCCATGCATTGGAGGGAAGGGGGAAGGGGAGTGTCATGGGAATCCACGTGGTTACCAATGCTAGTGGAACGTGGGATATTGTCAGGGAGGTGGTGGTGGGGCAGGTGTGACCCAAGGACCCAACATTCATTCACTGGGCCTCGCTGCTCCTCCACAGGAGTGGGTGGGGCCAGAAGTGACCCTGGGGCTGTAGGTGAGTGGGTGGGCCCAGAAGTGACCCTGGAGCTGTAGGTGAGGACGTGCTCCATCCAGGTCACCACATGGAACCAGCCACAGACTGCCCATGCAGGCTCGCCAGTCTAGCCAGGCCACCACGCAGCACCCTCGGAACGGGCAGCTCCTGGTAAGAGGCAGCCGTTCCGAAGTCACACCTTCCTAGGCTCTTCCTCAAGGTGCTCTGAGCCCCACCCGGCAGAGAGGGCAGCTAGTGGCTGGGAGGGTGGGGCAGGGGTGCCCGAAGCAGACACCTCCTACGGGGCTTCCTGCTGAGAAAGGGTGGCACAGCACCAAGAGGCTGGCAACTCTTTGCGGGGCCAGGGAGATGTGTCCTTGTCTTGTTTCCTAAACTGGTCTTTGATGGTGGTACCAAAGGTCTCCCCATTCGTAGCAGCAATGACATCCCCAGACCGTTGGTGGGACGAGTCCTGTAATGTGTGCAGCCCCCGAGTCCCTGCGTACAGCATTGAGAGCAGCAGGGCGGGGGAGCCTGGGACCCTCCCCCCAGTGCCAGCACTCTACACCGGGCCCAGCCACCCCAAACCCCAACCCCACCCCATTTGCACCCCGGCTGCCACAGCACCTCTGCACCCCACCTCTCCCGGTGCTTGGAGAAGAGGCCCACTGTGGCCTGCTCCAGGGGCCCAGGGCCGAGGACCAGAGCAGCTGCTGAGCTGTGGCAAGGCCGCAGTCACAGCTTCGGTTCACAGTGCAGATGGCCCTCTGTGAGGTGCTGGCAGCTCCTGCCCCGTCTGGGGTACCAGGGCATACACCCAAGGCTAGGAAGGGTGCCGCTGGGGCCAACCAGGCCCTCCGAGGCCCCAGAACACTGGGTGATGGCTCTCTGAGGCTGAGGCATGGCCGGGCAGAGCTGCAGCGCTGTCCCTCCATGGCGTCACTCGGGACGGGCTGTCAGCGCTGCCTCCTCCTCCGCACGGCCTCGCGCAGGGCAGCCGGCAGCGGCTCCTGGTTGTTGCAGATGTTGTAGTGGGCCAGGCCCAGAAGCTTGTCCAAGTCCTCCTGGCTATAGATCACTTTCAAGTAGTGGTAGGGGGAGTCAGACGGAGACAGGTTCACCCGGCCGGCCTCCTGCTCCTCGGGTGTCCTAGGGACCCCTGTGCAGAGAGCACATCGTGGGCATGGAGGGGCAGGGTGCTGGGGTGGAGGGCGGGTCTGCTGGGTCGGGGAGGCTGGGACACCAGGAAGGGGGTGGCGGCAAGCTGGCTCACCAGGGGCCGAGTGGTTCCGGAAGGAGTCGTTGACCAGGGGGAAGTGCAGAATGACTGGGGCCTCAGGCCGTCCGGGGTCGGAGAACTTGTGGCACTCCCGAGGCTGGCGCTCCTCATCGAGGCTGGGAGAGATGGGCAGGAACGGGATGCCCTGCTCTTGGCACATGCGGCCCACCAGCTGCAGCTGCTGCAGGGGCACAGAGGGCAGGAGAGGGCTAGCCTCGGGCTCCCTTGGTCCTGGACACTGACGTCACATAGGACCAAGCATCAGTCGGAGTGGACAGCCGTGCCGCAGCCCCTCAGAGCTCCACCAAACGGACTGTAGCCATCGCTGAGGCCAGCCATGAAGGGCACACACCTCTCACTAAATTAACACAGAAACTAAACGCTGGGGTGTTGATGGCCTGCAACCAGCCGGGGTGCAGGTGCAGCCAACCAGATTCACCATCACATCCTCTCCCCATTGCGGAGAAAGCCCCCTGAAGGAGCGTGAATGAAACCTCAGTTCTTTTCACAGGGAGTGCTGGTGGTGAAGCAGTTATGTGCTGGGCGAGGTTCTGCAGGGTCAGCACTGGGAAACCACCCGCTGCTCCATGGAGAGAGGGCCGAGCACCACGTTCCTGAACTTGTGCCTCCACGTTGGTAGCCACAGACTCTCCCTTAACAGCCATGCTGCCTTCAAGTGAGCACATGGCTGGTCTGATCTTCCTACAGAGGCAGACATCCTCTGGCTCTCTCTTCCGGTGTCGCCCAGCCCCCCTCTCAGCTTCCCCCAATGCAGCTGTTAGGCTTCCTCATTTGTGAGCTCAGCGTTACTGTCGATCCCACCCACCTTGTGGCGTATGTAACTACTGAATATGCATGTCTTAAGGCTACCTGTAACTACCCCAAGATAATACAGATGCTCTCTCTTCCCCCACTTCCACGTGGTCCATCAAGAGGAGCTGAGGTGAGCATGCTATCATAAAACGTGCCTGACTCCTTTATTGTACTCTCGCTCCCCTATCTCTCCTAGCCTCTATGACTTTACTAGACCTTTACTATTTTATCGCCATACAATTGTGCCTACTGACCCATTGGTTGTTAGAGGCTGGTTTCCTGTGACAAACTGCTCCGTGGGCATTTTTACTCCCGTAAGCAGTTCGATCTCGGAAACACACCAAGGGGGCCCCGGTGAGTCAGCATGGACTCCATGGTGGGGATCCTGGTTTGGTTCTTTTGACATGGTGTGGTGGTTAGATATTATGTCCACTTGGACCTGCGTGAAAGTGCAGGGCTGGAGTCCCACCTGTCACTCAGGTGGAAGCCTGGTGATCCCTCCTTGGAAGGAAGGGGAGATGCTATGAGCCTCTTCCTCCTCGCTGGGATTCTGTCTCCAGGGACGGCCCCATGGGGCCACCAGCCTGGAGAGCCGCTGACTCGGCCGTGTTCACGCCAGCCTGGGCATTATCTGCCTGCAGCTACACAGAGGCTGAGGAAGGTTCTGACTAGCATGGTCTTGAATCACAATGGGCTGGGATGCCTTGCTGATCTAAAATGACTTCTTGATCTAAAGCTCTTTCTTTCTACACAGAGGAGTGTTGCTGCTTTTGTTTCTCTGCACAGCTCAGCACATAGCATGTGGGTCCCAGTCTCGTAGGGTTGGGAGGAAGCCAGCAAGGCACACACTGTGAAGCCGCCCTAGCATCCTCGGGTGCCACTCATCAGCTCCCCCACCTGAAAGGCGGCATTTAAGTTGTAGTCCAGCGACAGGATGAGGTCCACGTCCTGGGTGGGCTGCAGGAGGGGCGGGCAGCTGGTGTTGACAAAGTAGCCCACGTCCAGCAGGCACAGGCGGGGCTCCCCAGGGGTCAGCTGGTTAGGGAGTCCATCCAGTTTGGTGTCTAGAGAGGTGGGCGGGGTGGGAGGGCAGCCTTGAGCACGGGTGCTGAGGACACCACGCTTGCTCCCCTGGTCAGTGGCAGTCACTGGCTGCTCCTGGAAAAAGACTCCGCCCTCAGGCCCCACCCACCTGGCCCCAGCCCTGAAGCAACCTCCAGCCCCAGCTGAAGGAGAAGGCAGGAAACTCTACTTCCCACATCCCGTGGGGCCACACATGGAAGGCCTGGAGCCAAGGGGTGGGGTGAGGGGCCCAGGAGGGGCCTGGAGCCAAGGCCCACAGCTCTGGGAAGACATCAGGGGGCTGGGCCCCGGTGGGAGAAGCTACCTTTCCAGGAGGAGAAGTGAGGGTGCTGGAAATAGTCTTTGTGGAACTGGAGACCACACAGAAAGTTGTGGGTGGCCTGGGCAAGCGGGCGCCACGTCAGGAGGCCAGAGAACAACTCCCTGATCCTCCCAGCCAGGCTGGGTGGCACTTCCATCTTCAGCACTGGGACCTGCTCCTTGTCTGCACAGCCAGGGAGTGGGGCGTGGGTGCTAGCCCAGTCTGAGGGCAGTGACCCCGGAGAGGGAAAGAGCTGAGACCAGTGCCCCCACCACCACACACACACAGAGCTGGGAGTCACATGCCCACCCCCAGCACCAGCCCCGGAGCCTGGGCACCTACCCAAGCTGGTCAGGGTCTGAGCCCAGCGATCCCAGAATGGACTGGACTCCGAGGACCAGTATAAGCTGTCTTGGAGGCTGGCTGCATATAGGTTGGTCCAGATACCTGGGAGCGCAGACACAAGGGGACGAGAGCCCCCATTCCTGTCACAGCCTGACCCTTCCCTGCTGCCCGCCTCAGTGATGGGGCTCCCCCAGAAACATCCTCCCCTCCCCCATTCTCTCTCCAAGACCCCCTCACCTTCCAGGAAGCAGATGCGGGACTCAGGCATCCTCTTCACCAGCCGCCCCATGAAGAACTCGGAGCCGAAGAGCTCGGAGGGGATGAAGGCACCTTACTTGGAGAAACCGAGCTCGTAGGGGGAGAAATCACACCACTCTGCGGTGGGAAGGGACCGCTGTTGGCCACCACCCTCCTGCCCACCCGAACCCACACAGGGCAGCCACAAAGGACGGGGCGACTCCCCTCCAGTCCAAGTGACTCTTGAGTCATGGGTGTCTGGATTCACTCGGGTCCCGGACCAGAGTGTAAGGAGAAGGGCATGAAAAACTGCCTCCCCACACCATCCCAACCACCCCTTCCCCGACCCCTGGCCGCCCGGGGCCTCAACCAGCTGCCTCAAAATGCCTCCAAATTCAAAGGTGGACAGGCCGTGCCCCTTAGTGTTGAGGGCATAGTACATGGGGAGAGGTTTCTGGCCGTGCCTCAGAGCCTGTCGCTGCTCCGAGAGCTTGTGGACATCAGGCTGTAGGGAGATACCTCCGTATAAACCCATTACTTCCTGGTCTCTGGAGATCTCCCCTCGCCCTGCTACCCAGCAGGGCTGCCTCCAGGTCCAGGCCCGTCCCCGTGGCCCGCCCTTCTGTACCCCATCATGTCGCATGGCCTCATTGATGAGGTCCCAGAGGTTGGTGAAGCCGGCCGGGTGTCCCAGGCGAGCGCGCTCCTCCAGCTCCTGGTAGTACAATTGCAGCTGGCTGGGAGCCAACACGCCCAGCTTGTTCTTGGTCACCTGCGTCTTCAGCAGTACGGTGGCGCCCCCAGGTCCTTCTGCGACCACTCTGGATCCTTGTAGAGGTTTTCTAAGGTCCTAGGCAAAGCCAGAGGTCGGGGGCAGACAGGTTCCTCTAAGAGTCCCCCGAGACCTCACACCCCTTCGGACCTTCTCTCCCAGGGCAGCAGCCCGCGGGTGCCTTCCAGCTCCATGGAGACAGCCGAAACCCATAGGGCACCTTGGGCATATCGCACCTGCCACCTGGCTCCTCGCAGACCTTCCAATCTAGTCAGGGAGGCCAAGGGGGCACTGGAGAAGCCTTACCACAGGCACCCCTGCCTCTGCCCACTCACCCCCAGATCCACACTCAGCCTGCTCACCAAGTGGAGCCCGAGGCCCCTGTGATGTAGAAGACGCAGTCCAAGAGGCCCAGCTCCCTGAGGCCGGTCAGCTGCCCATACAGGGAAGTCATTGCCCGGACCCCTCCACCAGTAGCCATGATTGCCACCACTGGGACCTGGAAGGGCAGAGTACAGCTGGGCTCAAGGGAGGCCCTGCGGGGACTTCCAGTTGGTGGAGGGGAGGTCAGGGTGCGCCGGGCAGTAAAAACCACAGGAGGAGAACACAGCAAGTCAAGTGGCCACTCAGTCCCCTGCCCCTGGCCCCACCACCAAGTTAGCGTAGGTCAGAGTCTGGTGGGGACCCATGGAGTGGGTCTGAGTGAGAGCAGCTGAGGAGAGTCATGTCAGGATAACCTCCTTCAGCAGGGTGGGTCCTTTCGGGTTTTGAAAACTCCAGGGAGCGTACAGGCCACAGGCCTTATCTCCCCATCCCCAGCCTGGGGAGTACGGCGGTCACTTCTTAAAAGACACAGGCTCACCTCAAAACCCCCAAATCAGCGTCCCTCTCTCCTTGCAAGGAGCTCATTTCCTTAGGAGCCAGCCCAACCAGCAGAGAGGCCTGGCCAGATGTCCACCGAGTTGTCTGAGAGGCCCAGTCTTAAAATCAGCTCCAGGGCAAGGGCCAACGCCCAGAGAAGGGTAGCTACCCCTGGTGGGGCCCGTGGTTCTGACACTGCTCAGCCGCATCGGGCCCAAGATAACATCAAGAAAGCTCCGGGAAGTACAAGGGGGGTAGGTGGGCAGACGAGAGGCAAACACAAGTCCGCCTTACAACCAACCCTGGTCGGGCAATGGAAGTGTGGAGGCCCACTCAGCTTAACACTCGGCCTGAGACCCCCACACTCCTGCCCAGCCCGACAGACCTCATCCTCCTGCAGGTCTCCCTCCAGCTGCAGGGCCTGCTGCAAGGCCTTGGCCACCACCTGCTTCCTCCTGCTCAGGCAGGCCTGCTCCTCAGCACACAGCTCGAAGCCCAGGCGCACGGCCAGCTCCCCTGGTCTGGGGGTGGGGTGGGGGGATGGTCGGACAGTGAGGCAGTGCTCATCCTCGTCAGAAAAGAGGACACTGGGCCCATCTCCCTGCAAGATCCACGTCCATCTCTTCTCTCCCTTCAGCCTGCGTGCTGAAGCTTGGAGAGTGAGGGGGGGATGGTGGGCCCAGAGCCACACCAACACGCCCGGCATGACAGCAAGGCCAGCCGGCAGATGAGGGTGTCCCTGAGGCCAAAGGTGGCCCTGAGTCTCAGCTTCTCCCTCCCCTGAAACGCTGGACCAGGGCTACACTGGGGAGGGGGCACGGGGGCTGAGAAGGAACAAAGGCCTTTAAGTTGGGGCTGCTTATGCTCCTAGACACTGAGGGCCAGCAAAAGTTCTTGAAGGCCCAGCCACGTTGCTTCCACCAAAAAGGTCGCTTCCTTCTGGTCTTTGTGCTCCTCAAACCAGGCGTGTTACTCTCCTCAGCCCCCACCTCTCTCCCACCCAGTGAGGCCACACGCAGACTACAAGGCTGAGGAAGGACCCTCTCTGCTCTGAGCACCTTCCCAAGACTGGGAGCTCCCTGCTGCAGCCACCCGCTTGCTTCCGGTCCTCCAGGCCACCCAGCTGCACGTAGCGCCCTCCCTCCCCCGGCTGCTGTCCCCCAGCCCAGCCTCTCACCTGTCTTCTTTTCTCAGCTCCACCTTCATCAGAGGCTCCTGCAAACCAGCAAAACACCACTCAGAAAGGCTGGCACCTCCACCCCAACTTCGGCCCTGGGATGCCCCAGTCATCTCCACAGGGATGCACCCCCACAGCCCAGCCCAGGGGCTTGGCCCAAAAGAAAAGGGAGAGAAGGAGTCACCCCCTGCCCCCACCCCCGCACTGGCCTGAGGCCCTGTCCACCCCCACATGAGGTCTCTTCCTCTGAGTGAAGAGTACCTGGGACGTAGGGAAGACCAGCCTCACGAGCTGGTCTGATGGCAGGGCCCTGAGCGGCACCACAGTTGCTCCTGGGGGGCGTTCTGCAAGGGGACCAAAACTGTACACTTACCCGAGTCTCAGAGCAGCGGTACCACCTGCCCCTGTGGGCCTGAATTCCAGGGGGTCAGTGGGGGGGGCACCCTACCTGCAGGTGGATACTCAGCTCCTGCTCCCAGCAGGTGGGGAAGTGGAAACGGAAGGAGTCGCTGCCTACGGTGGCCTCCTGAGATCCCTCGTAGGACCCGGGGACCACAAGCTGAAGTTTTCCCTTTGACTCTGGAGAAAGGAACCGAGGTAGGGGTGGGAGGGGGTTCCCTGCCCGTGAGGTGTCTCCCGCCCCTGTGGCTGGCAGAGGCTGGGAGGAGTTACCCCCAGCCCAGCCCCCTCGGAGCAGGGTCATGGGAAAAGACCAGGTCTTTGTAAGCCCGGGCAGTTTCACCCCCAGCCCCTAGCCTTCGGAGGCTAAAGGTGGCTGGCAGCTTCTTCCAGGATGGGCAGCTGAGGAAGGGGGAAGACATAGGCTGAGGGCCAGGCCTGTCCTGGTGACCTGGGAGACTCACCCTTCTGGTCCCCGGCCTCCTCCAGCCGCACATGCAAGCGGGAAAGCTCACGGGCCTGTGTTGGGAAGAGAAGATTCATATGCCGCCCCTCCCACGCAAGGATACCTCACCACTACCCTTTCCCCTGCAGCCCGCGGTTCCTGCTCCTCAGTCCCATGTCCTCTGGAAATCATAGCCCCTCCCACTTTGCTCTTTCCTGGTCCAGACAGACTTGCAGCCAGGAGGGCAGGTGAGCAGATGGCCTGAGGGAGGGTGTGTCACTCACCACTACAATCCCAAAGCACTACTATGATCCCAAATCACTACTGTGATCCCAAATCACTACTATGATGCCAAATCACTACTATGATCACAAAGCACTACTATGATCACAAAGCACTACTATGATCCCAAAGCACTACTATGATAACAAAGCACTACTATGATCATAAAGCACTACTATGATCACAAATCACTACTATGATCCCAAAGCACTACTATGATCACAAAGCACTACTATGATCCCAAATCACTACTATGATCACAAAGCACTACTATGATCACAAAGCACTACTATGACCCCAAAGCACTACTATGATCCCAAATCACTACTATGATCCCAAATCACTACTCTGATCACACAGCACTACTATGATCCCGAATCACTACCATGATCCCGAATTAGTACCATGATCCTAAGTCACCATTACCATCCCAAATCACCACTATGATCCCGAATCACTACTATGATCCTGAATCAATCACTACAATGATCTGACTCACCACTAGGACACCGTTGCCGGTGAGCTGCTCCGCACAGTCTGTCCTGGGAAAAGCCATGAGCAGGGGTCAGGTTCTTGCCCCCAAGGAAGCCTAGGCAGTCCTTCCAACCACAGAAAGTCCGCGGGGAAGGACACCAGCCCTGAGCGCATGAGGCTCTCTCCTTCCAGAAGGGACAGATTTGACCCAGAGCCCCTCTCCCTACCTCGCAACCCCCAACTCCCCTGACCCCCGCAACCCCCAACTCACACACTCCGCAGGCGGAATTTGAAGTCAAACCGCTCCCCACCCTGAAAAAGCAAGTTATAAAGGTAAGACGTGTGCATGTATGTGGGCATGCATGTGAGTGGTTGTGTGCACATGTGAGTGTGTGTGCATGTGTATCCACATAGCTGTGCATGTGTGAGTGTGACAGTGGTTGAGTGCATGTGCTTGCGTGTGAGTGTACCTGTGTATGTGTGTGAGGCTGCGTGTGGGTGTGAATGTGAGTGTGTGTGTCAGTGTGGGTATGTGCAGATTCCAACCCAGATGCCAGCCAGGGGTGCCAATGCGGGGAGGGCTGCTGTCCATAATGTGGGCCCGAGGAGGGGGCCGCTCCTCGGGAAGCAGGTCCTGGTTGACAAGGGCCTCGGGCACCAGGGAAACCTGACCTCATGGTCTGTAAACAAGTTCTTTGAAGAGGGGCATTTAAGAAGCATCCCGTTGGTGGTACCGAGGGTGGCCACCCATGTGGAGTCTTGCCTGCAGGCTCAGCAAGAAGCTCTGGCGCCGGAACTCCCCAGGCAGCAGAGTGCCCACGTCAAACAGCACTGACAGCACGGGGTCGTCGCTGGTCAGCAGGTCCTGGTCAAAGACTTTCAGCTCCACCATGTTCTGGAAGGGGAGCAGCGGGACAGGGCCATGGGGTGGGGGGTGGGGTGGGGGTGGCGCTGGGGGTACGCAGGGCTGGGCTGAGGCAGGCCCACCTTGATCTGGCTGTGCACCCGGAAGTGGAAGCTCTGGTTCCAGACAGGGTTTCTGCAGTTGTTGACCGTGCGCGTCTGGAGCCGGTGGTTGCAGGCCGTGGGCAGCCACAGGGTCACATAGAAGTCAGGGTGGGTCACTTGGAGGAGAAGAAATGAGGGCCAATTCTCCCCCAAGCCACGCAGAGTTCACCACCAGAGGGATCCCTGGGGACGCACCAAGCCCCACCCTCCATCACCAGCCCTTGCCCGTCACTCTTTGCAGCCCCTCCTCCCAGGAACTCGCAGGCCCAGCCCTCCTGCCACCTCCCACCGTCCCTGCCCTGCTCCAATTGCAACCTCAGTTCCCTTCTCCTCTCTCGGTCAACTCACCCACGTTCCTGGCAGGCAGGCTGTGGGCCTGCAGCACACGAATGGTGAGCAGGCAGGTCCCGGGCAACTTGGCCTGCAGAGCAGCGGGGAGGGGACAAGCTTGCTGTGGGATGACATGACCAAAGGCCGCAGGCGATGGAAGGGAGGTTGGGGCACCTGTGAGGGCTCACCCTGCACCAACAGGGCCAAGGCCACTCAGAACCCCGAGTCTAGAAGAGACAGGGCACGTCCATAGGAACTTGCACAATGCCACATGACAGGTCTGTCCCAAGGGCTATCCATACATTAACTCAGCCGACTACTACGCTGCCTCACGAGGAGGCGGAGGCATGGAGAGGTGACCCAGCAACTGGCCGGAGACCCAGAGGCAGAATCGCTGTGCTCTCCGCTTCCCTCTCCTGGAACCAGCAGGCTCCCATCTTGCCACCTGTCTGCCCCAGCCCATGCCCTCGCTTACAAAGCTCTGGGTGGGCATACAGAAGGGCATGGAGGGAGCGGCCTGCTAGGACTAAGCTCCTGCTTGCTCACTCGATACTCCCTGTGCATCCCACCCCTGGTCAGGAGGCAGTTCTGGAAGCCACCTCTGTGCTGGGGCAGGTGGGAGGTTACCAGGCCAGGCAGCCCATGGGCGCCAAGCCCTGCGCCCTCCAGGTTCTCCGAGGGCAGAGAAACAAAGGACCCCAGGACTCCATCCCAAACCACCCCGGGCTCTGGGCTGAAGCCCTGCCAGGTGCGCTGGGGCCAGGGAGCGTGTGTCAGCACACCCTTTCACTGGCCTCCCTGCTGCGGTTGGAAGTCCCAGCTGCATGCACCCAGGGGTTCCTGGCAGAGGAAGAACCCGGGAAAGTCACCCATCTCATCAGTCTCAGGCCCCGACAGCCCAGGCAACTGACTCAGAGGGAGCAGGGGAGCAGCCAGGAGCCTCTCCCTGCCTAGAAGCTCTGTGGATCCGCAGCCCAGCCATGCCCCTACCCAAAGCTGGCAAACACGCCCCCTACACCTGAAGACCACCGCGGCCACAGCCCTCCAGAGAAAGCATTAGCTAGGACTCAGGTGGGCAGCAAGGGTCAGAGTGGGCTCCAGTGCCACGCCAGTCTTACCAGAGCCATGAGGCTGGGGGTCCCAGGCGGGGTGAGCAAAGGCAGCAGTAGCCACTGGGCCGAGGACTGTGGGGTTTTAAGCCAAAATCCAAGTATGTCCCAACTGGCCTCCCTAGCCCCTCCCACCTGCATCTTCCGCTCCGCCCAAGCCCCACACCCTGCCCAAGAAATGAGGCACCTCAGCCTATACTGGGGCTACTGACACCCTCCCATGGGCTCAAGGTCCCCCACCACTGCTGGGTTCCTGGAAAACCCACTGCCCCCAGCAGACACCACCTGGGCCTGCCCAGCCTGGTCCTGCTTCCAGGACAGCTCACCAACCACCCGTGTGAGCAGGACAGGATGGCATGGCTTGGAGGGGCCACAGGTCTGGGCAGCCGCCAGAGGTAGGGCAAGGGCAGAGTCCCCACCAACAAGTCTTGTAGCAACATCCAGGTACCAGTAGGACAGGAATGCCCAGTCTCCACTGAAGCAGACGTGGAGGAGGGGTGTATCCGGAGCCTATCATCACAGCAGGGGAGTGGCTGTTACTAAAAACAGCTCTTCAAAGCCAGGGCCTGGGCCACCTGGGTCCCCAGAGATGGCCAGGACTGGAGCTCCAGGTGGGCACCCAGGGGAAGGGGGCTCATCTCCCCTTTTGTGGGGGCAGCATGAGAAAGCCAGTTCCTTCTGCAGAGGAGCAGCCCAGGGGTGGGGGTGGGGCAGTTTATGTCCCCTGGGCCCTGTGCTGGTTAGGAGACACAGGCTCGTCCCCAGGCCACCAAACCCATCGCGAAGCAAACCAGAGTCCCAGTCAACGAGCCCTGGCAGAGAGTTAAAACAGGGTTGGCCTGCCAGCCAGACCGGAGTACAAGCTGTGGTCCCTGGACAGACAGGGAGCTAGCTCCTCTCTCTGACGTTTCCATCTGAACCCTCCCCGCCCTCCTGGAGACACAGAAAGCCACAAGGGGCAGGTACCACATGGAGCCTCCTCGGCTGTATTGAGCATGTCCTTCGAGCGAGCGAGCGGGCCCTTACAGAAACCCTCTCCAGGCCCCAGGGCAGCCAGAAAGGTAGGGACCATCATTATATCCACTTCACAGCTTTACAGAGGAGGGAGGACGCCGCAGCTGGCCTCCACCCACGGGGCTGCTTCACCTGCGTAGCAGCTTTCTGGGAACCCTGACCTAGACACCTGCCTGGCACTTCCTGGTCCTCCTCCTATCACCCACGATAGTCTCCAGGGTCCGTCCCAACCCAAACGGGGTTCTGGGTCAGACAGATTGCAGGGTGTCTCTGTGAGGGCCCATCTGGGGAGGAGCCAGAGTGCCCCCTGAGCTGTGGGGGGGCACGTTCCCTGGGGGCTCCACTAGTCCAGGCCTGAGGCCTTGGTGAGGGTGTCGAGCAGTTGGAAGTAACTATACTTGAGGTCATACTCCATGTCGTACCAGAAGTTCACTGTGGGGAGAGCAAGAACAGGAGTGGGTGGCCCAGCTCTGACCCAGAGCCTCCCCAGCCCACCCGCTGGCCGAGGCCAGCAGCTCCTCACCAGCAATGCAGCCCTGGGACTGCTGCACGTGGTGGAACCACAAGGCCGGCAGGTAGAGCATCTCGCCGGCCTGCATGGTGTAGCGGAGGGCCTGGGCCCCACGGTACTGTGGGTACCGGGACAGATCTGGTGTCAAGGGATCCAGTGGAAGCCAGGGCACCTGGGCATGGAGCAGGACCGGGGAACTCGGCCTTTGGCCTTGCCAACCGTAAGGGCCAAAGGTCCCCCTCCATCCGCCCTGGGAAGCCAGCCCCAGACGGCGGGACCTTACGGAGGAAGGGGCCACCTTCCCAGGACCTTTGGGGCCCGCTTGCTCCTCGGAGATGGATGAGCTTGCCCCTCCCTGAGGCCCAGGGCCAAGATGGACACCTTCTCCATGGCCTCTTCATCCACCACCTCAAAGGTGCCCACCTCAGTGAGTCGGTAGGTTGATGGGGTGTACAGCTCTGATGCCAGAGAAAAAGGGGGAGCTCAGCAAAGAGTGCTCCCAGCCCCTCACACCTCCTCCCAGCCTCTCCGGTTTGCTGCCTGGCCCCAGGGACACAGGCAGGGAAGCCTCACTACCCTTCCTCTGGTTTGGGGCCCATGCGTAAGGCAGGTCCCAGCCCTACCATAGGGGATGAAGGGTCGGTCGCTGGGCGGGTATAACAGGAAATGTTTCTCTTCATAGAGGACACAGTAGAGGTTTTCGTAGTGGTCCTTGTGCACTGCCAACACAAAGAAGGTCCTGGGCAGATTTGGCGGAGCAGGGCACATGAGAGGCAGAACCTGCCCACCCAGAGCCTTGCGCCTCAAGACAGCCAGGGGTGTAAAAACGAGAAAGTCCTGCGAATAAAGGTTTTAACCTTCCATCCAAAGTGTCCCCTGATGTCTCCTTTACGCCCAGTACTAGTTCAACTTAGCCAGTAAAGGATCTCCATCCCTCTGCCATGAGCATGGTGCTCTTTTAAACTCCATCCGGGCTCAGACTGAAAACAGCCTCTTCAAAGAACAGCCAGGATCCTGGAGGACAATGAATTTATAAGGGGGGAGGGGGAATCCCATTATTTTCTACACAGTTTCTGAAGCCCCCTCATTTCCCTCAGGGAGAAGAACTCGGGAAGGGAGGGTGAGAACGTTTGAACCAACTTGAGGGACTGAATCAATGTCACTGAGCTGTCAGCGTAGAAGCTTGGTGTGTGCTTTTGCTCTGTGTATTCTCAACGACATAGTCAAACCAGACTCCAGGAGATGCCCAGGGGGGGCTGGGGTGGAGGGCATTCCAGATCCCAGCCACCAGGGACTTGGCACTCACCACACGCCCCATGCGGGTCATCTCTCCAAAGAGGTAAATATCCAAGCATAGGGTTCTCCCAAGTTCACCTCCGGGACCAACGTGCCATCTGAGAGATGTCTAGTGCGCCCCCACACCAAAGTCATCCCACCCACCACGCTGCAACGCCGCTCCTCCTCTGTTCGCAGAATTGTAGACCGACCCTCCAGGCCAGCCTCCCACCCTTGGCCCCATCCTGGCTCCTCCCTGTCCCTGCATCCCAGAGACACCTACAGGACATCACTGCGGCCACCTCCCCCAGCCAGTTCACCGCGTCTGGCATCTTCCCTGCAGGACAGAGGAGGAGAGTTAGGAGTGGTTGTCCCCTGCAGGTCGGGTCTGGGATAACACCCAACAGGATGTGGGCAGGGGTACTGCGTGCGAGCGAGGGGCATCCCAGGGAAAAGTGGCGAAGAGGCCATGGTTTGGAGGGCTTGGGGAGTGGGCCCAGCCCCCCACAGGCAAAAGTTAGAGCACTAATCCTTTGCAGTCGGTCAACAGTCAAGGCTTCCATGGCGGCAGGGCCTGACCCTGGCCATGGGGTGGTGGGTGTGGGCCAAGACAATCAATGTCACCGAGCTGTCAGTGTAGAAGCTTGGTGTGTGCTTCTGCTGTGTATTCTCAACGACTGCCCTCTGCCCCAGTCGCCCCCTCTCACCCAGAGCCTCGGAGGCCCAGGGCACGTGGGGCTCCAAGTCGGGCAGCAGCTGGGGCAGCTCGGTAAGCAGGTTAGAGCACTGCTTCTGCACGTAGAGCACGCCAGGGTGCCAGGCCCTGCCCTCCAGGATGTCCAACACACCTCACAGGGGCAGCAGGCGCTCGGCTGGCATCACGAAGTGGTCTCCGCGCACGGAATCAGCATAGCCATCTGGGGTCACCGCTACGCTCACCTCTGTGGCACCCACCGTGGCCCTAGGGGAAGGGACTCTAAGAGCATGCCCACATGCCACAAGACAGCTCGCCCATCACCCTAGCCCAGCCCAGGGCTGCACCCACCTCAGATAGGGGAGCGACCACTTCTGCAGGGCATTGCGCACGATGCAGGGCCTGCTGGGGCAGACCCAGTCCCGGTAGAAGTGCAGTGGCATCGGGGCCTCATCCAGGTAGGGCACGATTGGAGGCACGCCAAGCTCTTAAGTGGGGTGGGAGGTAGATGTTGACATAAACAGCACCCAGCCACTTACGGATGAGATGCCCTCTCTGGGCAGGCCACAGGGTATCACTGGGCAGTGCTCACTGGGGAGGGACCAAGAGACTCTGGACCACCAGAAATAGAAGGGGATTTTCAAGGAGGAGGCTGCCGCACGCCTACTCCAGGAGGGGCCACACAGCCCAAAAGCAGGTGAGCAACATACTCTGGTGTCAACTTGTGGAGGGGTGGAGTCTAAGCTGTCATTCAGGTTGCAGCTTGATGACCTCATTTGGAGGTGCCCACGGAAATCAATAGCTCCCTTCCTGTGAGACATTCCTGCTGACAAGACACACAGAGCTACACTAGAGCCCTGGAGCCGCAGGGCTCACTTGGAGACCCCTGCTAGCGCTGGGATGCCTCCACCACCACTGGGTCCACAAGGCTTTCCACCCACTGGCCTGTGATCTTCCTGCATCAGCATCATTGCTTGTGTTTCATGAGTAGGAAGAGGGATTTATAGACTGGTATCGGACATATGGGCTAATATCAGACTTAAGGACTTGATCTGGACTGGGCTGGGATGT
Organism: Tenrec ecaudatus; assembly: GCF_050624435.1. Classification (NCBI taxonomy): domain Eukaryota; kingdom Metazoa; phylum Chordata; class Mammalia; order Afrosoricida; family Tenrecidae; genus Tenrec; species Tenrec ecaudatus. The sequence continues at coordinate 271,364,502 of NC_134530.1, read as the reverse complement.
TTTCATAATGTACAATTTTTCTTTGATATAAAGTTCTCTTTTAAAACACATATAAGTGTCTATGAATTTGTTTCTCTGGTCAACTGGGGCTAACACAGCGGGACTCCTGCTTGGCCCAAACCCCAGTCCTCCCTGGGGCCAGACCCTTGGTTAGCTTCCCTAGCTACGGTGGCGGACCTCTAGCGAAGTATAGAAAAGCAGCCTCAGGCACCACGCAGGGAGCTCCCCGTGGCTGGGGGCAGCAAGATGAAGGAAGAATGCCTTCCAACTGCGAATATTCACTGAATATTTTGGAATGTGCTCAGCACTTGGCTTGGCCAGTGTGAATGGGTCCTTTCAAGATGCTGACAGCCTCATCGGGGAGACATGCCTATAACCTGAACGCCCTGGGTCTTCCATGATGGTACCGTGCTGTGTGCTGCCTGGGTGGCTTTCTCTTGCTGCCCTTCATAAACATCACTGACTCCCTGTTGTGCTCCTGGCTGGCTCCTCGTCTCACCGAGTCTACCTACAAACACTCCCAACCTCCCTCGCCCTCACCTTCTCCCTCTCCCATGCCACCTCCTTTGGGGCCCCTCCACTCACAAGTCACCCCAAGAGCCTTCTTTCCCCCAGCTGGCTATCCTTCTTCTTTAGGAACTTGTGAACCAAACCACCCACCGCCCACCCCCTCCCAGCCCCAGCCCACAACCATTTCTAGTAAACAAACAACAGTTGCCCTCGAGTCGATTCTGGTTCCTGGTGACCCGGGATGTCAGAGTGGACCTTTGCTCCACAGTTTGTGGCCCTGACTTTTCTGAAAAGGATTGCATTTCGTTGGGGGTCCTTTAGGAGTAGGCAAAGTGCACCGACCTTCCCATTAGTAAGACAAATGCTTAACCATGGACACCACCCGGGGCTCTGAAAAACTCCTCGTTCCCTTCCTGCGTGCATGTCCACTTGACCACCTGCACCGTCAAGCACACTATCTACGGGACCTGGTGGTGGTCGGTGCTTAAGCACGTGGCTGCTAACCAGGAGGGGGTTGATCTCAGTCCACCAGGTGCCCCTCGGGGGAGAGACATGGTGGCCAATCTGTTTCCTCAGACACAATACGGAGCAGTCCTACGACTCCAGTGACAGGTTTGCAAACAGGTTAATATACTATCTACTCAATTGATTTCCACTGGATAGCTGTCTCTGTCCCCGGCTAGAATGTGATCTCCATGAGGGTGGGGGTGTGGGTTCCACCTTCCCAGGATGGAGCACAGTGCCCAGCACACCCATGATCCCTAGTACACACTGGCTTAATGACTGGATGAAAGGCTTACAATATCTCCTGCCACAGTGAACTAACTGGTTCCCCTGGCTTAACTCCCCTCCTTCCAAAAGCATTTATCACCCCAGCTCCAGACAACCTCTTGAAAGGCAGCCTCATGTTGTCACTCTGAGCAAACCTCCTTTGATGACTTACCACTTAGAGAATAAAGTCTGCCTGGCCTTGGTAACGGGGCCTAACCCATTCTTCTCCTCTGATTAGCCTCTGCCTGGAGCCGGCCCCTTACCACACACCCTCCCTGCTCCCTGGCCCTGCAGCTCCCTCCATTCTTTCCCTTGGGTAGAGCGGAAGGTCCCCCCTGTGCTTCAAGGCCACTGCCCTCCCCTGAACCACAAGGTCGCGCGCCTCCGGTGAAGTCATCCGATTAGTCTCACGGTCAGTGGGAAAGTGGGGATGTCTTTAGCTAGATCAGAAATTGGAGCTGAATAGGAAGGTCCCAGGGGATCTGGGAAGGTGGAAAGGGAAGAGCTGATTGGTACTTGAAAGTCACTGGCAAAGAGGCAAGAAGGATCCTGCCTAGTAGATACAGGAACGCGGAGGGGTGACACGTGGCCAAGCTGTGCCAGCCCACTGTAACAGGCACCGCGGAAGATGACACAGTAAAACCCTGAGATTCTCACAGAAATTCTTAACAGAAGTGGTAACTGCTATTTTTAGCCCCTTTATGTTTTCTACTATTCTTCCATTTTGATTTTCTTGCATTTGAATAGATTTCTTTTGGGGTACGGTCACTCTTCTATCCCAGGGCTTTGAAACGAGAGAATTTCAAAGGAGATCTAGACAATTCCTTTGACCCCATAATTCCTCTGCTAGGAATTTAACCAACCAAAATACACATGGCAAAACGCTTCCCTCTCCCGAGCGCACCAACCTGTCTCCGACTCAGGGTGTTTGCCTTCCGTGAACTGCCCCCGCATGTGTCTGCACACTCCCTCCCTCCCCGCCCTTGAGTCTGTGCCCAAGAGCCACCTCCTCATTGAGGCCCGCTCTACTCACCATATTGAACCTCCATCCCGGAGCCCCTCATTGCACTTAACTGATTTCCCCACATTTATCTTCTAACCTACTGTCTCTTCATTTAGTGTGCCTACGGCTAACTGTAAGGAACCCCAGTAGCTGCTAACAGCAAGGTCAGTGGTTCAAACCCATCGGCCACTCCTCAGGAGAAAATAGACGCTGTCTGCTCCCTTAAAGAATTTCAGCCTCACTAACCCACCCAAGGGGAGCGGGTATTGTTTTTATCTCCACAGGGAAAGAGGGACCAGACTTCAACCCAATGCTCCAAGATGTGAATGCAGCATGCCAGCATGCAGTAGGGAACCAGTGGAGAGGTTTGAGGGGCCGGTCCCAATCCCAACTACTAAATGGACACCTGACCCTCCCCCCAGAAGAATTTATTTCAAAGGGCGGCATTGAATCTGAAGCTCCGGGAGAGGGACATATCTGATCAGAGCACACGGGAGCAGAGGAAGGGGAACGAGAAGAGTGGAGCACATCCTGGACCACCAGGCCATGGGGACGATATTTCCAATTAGAACAGCCAGTTCACAGAGAGGACCACATGGCCAGCCAAACTAGGAGACATGGCGCCCCTCACTGACTCATAGCCCTACAGGGGACAACAATGGAGACACAGTGTGGGAATTGCACCCAATATGATCCTGCTACACTGAGGCAAAACACTAAAGGGGTGCAACAGCAAGGGATTGGAGTGGCGAGGTCCCCAGGGAATGCTGAAGGTGGACTTTGGAGCCAGCATGGTGCCCCAACAGACTGGACTGGAAAACACTCCTAAAGACCAACAAACAATCCTTGAACTAACTACAAGCTTTTTTTTCTTATTGTGTTTTGTTTTGGTTTTTGTCATTGGTTTGTTGTTGTTTTGCTGTATATTCTTTCTTGGTTTTGCTCTGTCTTGTTTTTGTGCATGTTATTACCTCCTCAGGTCTGTCTAAATAAGATAGGCTGGATGAACAATCTGGAGGAGAAAACAATGGAACCAAGAGTTCCGAGGGGACATGGGAGAGGGGGAAGTGGGGGGAAAGGTAGTGGTGTTAACAAACCCAGGGACAAAGGAACAAGTGACCCAAATCGGTGGTGAGGAGGGTGTGGGAGGCTTGGTAGGGCATGATCAAGGGTAATGTAACCAAGAGGAATTGCTGAAACTCTGGTGGGGACTGAGCATGATAGTGGGAAAGGAGGAAAGTCAAAAAAGGAAATAGAGGAAAGAGCTGGAGGCAAAGGGCATTTATAGAGTTCTAGACAAAGACATGTACATAGGCAAATATGTTTATATATGAGGATGGGGAAATAGATCTGTTAGGTAGCTTAGCCTAGGTAATTGGGAAGTCCATTTACGCATGCCCAGGAGAACCAGCAAAGGACAAAGCTGGATTTTCCCGCCAGTGGGTGGAGATGGGCGTTACACCTGGAGCAGCCCACCTGGGCCAGGTTACTACAATTCAGCCAATGGGATCGACCTGGGGTCGTTCACCACGCCTCCCCCAGGAACCCTTATGAAGGCAGAAACCGAGAGGGAGAGGGTCTGGTCATCTCCGTGGGAGGGGAGAGATCCTTGCATGTCCCGGAGCAGTCTCTGCCAGGCCGCATGGTCAAAGGAATCCTATGGGTGCCGTGTAAAACCTGATGCTTCTTTGAACTTTCATTAAATTCACTTGGATCACGAGCCTGGCTTCAGCATAAAATCTTTCTCGCGCGGAGCCAAGGACCAAGGCTGAAATCTAGTCCCGGAGAGAGAGACCTTACAGATCTATGTGCATATATTTATAGGTTTAGTATTAAGGTAGCAGAAGGACTTTGGGCCTCCACTCAAGTACTCCCTCAATGCAAGAATACTTTCTTCTTTTAAACTGACACTCTATGAGGCTCACCTTCCTGATACAACTGCTGAAGACAAAGCGGGTGAATAAGCAAATGTGGTGAAGAAAGCTGATGGTGCCCGGCTATCAAAAGATAATAGCATCTGAGGTCTTAAAGGCTTGAAGGTAAACGAGCGGCCATCTAACTCAGAAGCAACAAAGCCCACATGGAAGAAGCACACCAGCCTGTGTGATCAAGAGGTGCCGAAGCCATCACTTATCAGGCATCAAAGAACAAAAATTCATATCATTGTGTGCTCACCTCCCTGATTTGATCGCTGAAGACAAATGGGTGCATAAGCAAATGTGGTGAAGAAAGCTGATGGTGCCCGGCTATAGAGTCGGGGTGTCTTAAAGGTTTGAAGGTAAACAAGCAGCCATCTAGCTCAGAAGCAAAAAAAGCCCACATGGACAAAGCACACCAGCCTGTGCGATCACGAGGTGTTGAAGGGATCAGGTATCAGGCATCATCAGAACAAAGAATTATATCATAGTGAATGAGGGGTGGAGTGCAGAGTGGAGACCCAAAGTCCATTTGTGGGCCACTGGACAACACCCCCTTACAGAAGGGTCTCGGGGAGGAGACAAGCCAGTCAGGGTGCGATGTAGCAATGATGAAAAATACAACTTTCCTTAAGTTCCTAAATGCTTCCTCCTCCCCCACTATCATGATCCCAATTCTACCTTGCAAGTCTGCCTAGACCAGAGGATGTACACTGGTACAGATGGGAACTGGAAACACAGGGAATCAAGGGCAGATGATCCCTTTAGGACCAGTGGTGTGAGTGGTGATGCTGGGAGGGTAGAGGGAGGATGGGTTGGAAACGGGGAACCAATTACAAGGATCTACATGTGACCTCCTCTCTGGGGGACGGAAAACAGAGGGGTGTGTGAAGGGAGATATCGGACAGGGAAAGATATGGCAAGATAATAATTTATAAATTATCAAGGGTTCATGAGGGAGGGGGGAACAGGGAGGGAGGGAAAAATGAGGACCTGATGCTAGGGGCTTAGGTGGAGAGCAAATGTTTTGAGAACGATGAGGGCAATGAATGTACGGATGTGCTTTACATAATTGATGTGTATATGGATTGTGATGGGAGTTGTATGAGTCCCTAATAAAAAGATTCTTTAAAAATATGTTGTGCTTCCATACACCAGCAGCAAACAATCGGAAAAGGAAAGAAAGAGAACAATTCCATTTCTAATACCATCTAAACAACTAAAGGACTGAGGAATATTTTTTTTTAATAAATCGTTTTATTGGGGTCATACAACTCTTATCAGAATCCATATATACATCAATTGAGTAAAGCACCCTTATACATTCGTTGTCCTCATCATTCTCAAAATTCGTCTTCCACTTGGGTTCCTGGAATCAGCTTTTTCCTTTTTTTCCCCTCCCCTCCCTCTCCGCTCCCCCTCCCCCTCCCCATGAACCCTTAATAGTTTATAAATTATTATTTTATCTTATCTTACACTGCCCGCGTCTCCCCTCACCCACCGTCGCATTGCCTATTTCCCAGAAAGGAGGTTACATGTAGATGGGACTGGGGAATAATTTAATGAGGGAGACAAATACTAAAAATACTTCTGAGGGAATTTAAAGAAGACATAAATAAATTAGAAGGCTTAATATTGTTAAGATGACAATATGACCAAAGTGATCTGCAATCCCTATAAAAATTCCAACAGCTTTTATGTTCCTTTTAGGGGAACGGAAAGTCAATTCTCAAATTCACATGATTGCAAAGGGCCTCAAATAGTAAAAATGATCTTGAAAAGAAGAAGAACAAAATAGGAGGTTTCAAAATAAAATAAAAAATAAATTTTTAAAAATAGGAAGTTTCATCCTTTCCAATTTAAAAATGTACTGTAACGTTGTTAGGCAGACTAGCGCAGGGATGGGATGTCCCTTAAGCCATGCCCAGAGAGCCAGGCAAGGGAACAAACAGCGGCACACTGCACATGCTCAGAGGCTCAGGTTTCACACCAGTGGGATTGGGTGGGTGCTAAACCTGGATCGGCCCACCTGAGCCAGGTGAATTCAGTTCAGCCAATGGGGTCCATCTGGGGTCGTACACCACGCCTCCCCCTGGAATCCATGAAAAGGGAGGGGTGGGGGAGGGGGAGGGGGAGAAGGGAGAGAGAGAGTGAGAGAGAGAGAGAGAGAGAGAGAGAGAGAGAGAGAGAGAGAGAGAGAGAGAGAGAGAGAGATCGAGATCTAACAGAGAGCAGAGAGTCGCAGGGAAGGAGAGATCTTTGCGTGACACTGAGCAGCTTCAGCCAGGCTGCATGGTCGGGAGGAGTCCTATGGGTGCTGAGTAAAACCTGAAACTTCTTCTACCTCTCATCAAACTCACTTGGATCACGAACCAGGCTCCGGCGTGAATTCTTTCTAACGAGGTACAACTCGATCTCCCGAGAGATCTAACAAAGCCACAATCATCAAAAGAGTGTGGTATTCCTAAGAGGGCAGTCCAAGGAGTAGAAATGAGAATCAAGAAATACACCCGTACACCTATGGTAACTTGTGATTTGACAATTATGTGAATGGGGGAAGACCCACGTATTCAATACACAGTGCTATGACCACTGAGTCACCACATGCAAAGGAATGAAGGCAAATGGACTGATACCTTACATCATGTATGTGGAATTATAAAGAGAATTCTCCCCAGATTTGTCTCCCCAAAGACATGTCAAACACTAGAGCCTATTTGCCAGCATATGGTGGGAGGCCAGATGCTTGGAGACATCCTCCCTGAAGGCAGTCATTGGCCAGACAACTGTCTGCTCCCAGGGCAGGTAGAGGTCCCCCCCTCCCTGCTGTTAAGGACAATGGGCTAGTTCTCCCTAAATGCTTGTGACCATTAGCTTGGTTCCCCTAGGAAGAGTTTACACCCTACTGATAATGGTTTCTATGGAGACCCAGAAAACAAGTCAAACCAGCTCAGTGACATTCAAAGTTAGGCTGCCATCCTGAATCTAGGATCTGCCCTTGTCACATGTGTGCCCCCAATCCCTCCTCTTCCTATTGTGTATATCCCTATATTGTCCCCCTCTCATTGCTGTATACCCTATAGTGCAACCCCTTCCTGTGATGTATGTCTTTACCTGTAATTACTGGTCTTGCACATCCCCCAAAGATATATAGGCCTGGGTTATGTGTCTTTGTAGTCAGAACTCCAGAGCCTCGGAGCACTCTGCTGATTTTCTTTAGATGCCTTTCCTCCCACATACCCAACAACCCATTCCCCTATTTTAGCATTGAAAGTCCCTCCACCCAGGCCAACTGGTTTGATCATGTATTCGATTTGCATGCAGCCCCTCCCCTCTCCTGAGGGGTAGCCTCAGTGAAGGCACTGACAGGCTCAGAATCTAGGTTTCCTGACCTGTGCGTGTGCTGGAAAGTTTACATGGGATGATAAATAATAACACGGATCGCAATGAACAATTATAAGCACTTACTATGGGCCAGACTTTGTTCCTCAGTGCTTCTAGCAGGCACACAAATGCCATGTCCTTGGGGCCTACAAGAACTCAGATTCCACTTCAGCAGATCTGAAGAAAGCTGTGAGAAATGGAGTTTCTACAACAGTGAGGACCAGGATTCTAAGAAGGATTGAGGCATTCAAATGACCGTGATGGCAAAGACCATGTATTGAGTATACTGTGGGTGGCCAAAAGAATGAGCAAATCAGTCCTGGAGGAAATCGAACCAGGACATTCTTCGAAGAATGTTCCTAGAAGATAGAATGGCAAAATTTTGTCATGCTGATTTTGGACATGTCGTTAGGAAAGACCAATTGCGAGACGAGAACATCATGTTTGGTAAAATAGTGGATCTGGGGAAACTCTTCATGACACAGACTGGCACAATAACCGCAACAATGACCTCAAACCTGCCAATGGGCAGGAAGATTGCATAGGATCTAGCAGTAATTTGTCCTATCCGGCATAAGGTCACAAGGAATCAAATTTGCTTTGCTGGCGACTAACAACAACAAGGTCTTTCTATCATTCAATCTCAACCTCGAACACACAACCTAAGAACTATTTTTCACTTCCCTTGTACACACAGCAGAACAAAGGGGGTTCAATGATTTTTCCGAGGTTATAGAGCTAGAAGGACATAGAGCCAAGAATGGACAATGGAGCGATTTGACACCAGAGACATTAATCTTAAGCAGGACCTTTGTCTCCCACAAAGATCATAGGCATATCCATAACGGACTTGGCACAAGCTCTTCCACATGGCAACCTTTCAGCAGAGAGTTGATATCTTAGTGCCATCCAGTTGACACCAAATCAGCGACTGTATAGGGCAGGGTAGAACTGTCTATGTGGGTTTCTGACACTAAATATTTACAGCCGTAGAAATCCTCATCTTTCTCCCACAAAAGTCCGTATGATTGTTATTAATTGGGTCAGAAGTCACTTTAATGGTGACCAAATCCTTCCTCTTCTTGGATTCAACATTATACCCCACTGCTTCTAATAGCTCCTCTACCCAAACCAAAACAGGCATGAGAGAGTTGATTCTGACTCATGGTGCCTTATGTGTGGATTCCATAGGACTTTCAAGACTATAGGCTTTAAGCAGGTTTCCAGGCCTTTCCTCCATGGTGCCCCTGTGTGGGTTCCAACTGCCAATGATTTGTTGAATAGTTGAGTGTGGAACTCTTTGTCCTCCTCCAGGAACTCCAATACCCTTGAAGCTCTCTATTCACAAAGGACTGTCCTTCCAACCTAGGCTCAGAGTGCTTGTCTTCTCTCTCTCGTTTTCCTTTTCATCAAGTTGTTTGGGACTCCCCAGGAGTTGGGTCCCAGTGACATATTTATATGTAATTATGTCCCTGTCATCTACAACATGATCATGATAAATGGAGAAAATACTGAAGTGATCAGTGCTATCTTCTTGCTCTGATCCACAATAAATGATCACGCGAGCCCCAGTCAAGAACCCAAAGGACGTATTGCATTGGGTAAATCTGCTCTATGAGACCTCTTCCTTTTTAACATTTTTTTGCAGCTGGGAAAGAGAAAGGGGAGATGGGCTCTTCTCCCAAGTTGGCATCCCTGCCAGGGCACCCCTACTCAAATCTGGCCAACTTCACTCCCGAATAGAGTTCCCTGCTACTCCTGTAGAACTGCCCCGTGGAAGGACCAATGGTCTAAAGATTCAGAATGGAGAAGACAAGTGCCAAAAGCCATAGCCTAGCCCTTCACAGCCAGAGTGTGACCCCACAAGGTCCCCCACAAACAGACAGTTTCTAGGGATCTTAAGTTGTTGGGGCTTAAGGGGATGGGAGTAAGGCTCTAGCAAGCTAGGATCCCATTCCAGGCTGTGGGCACATATCCCGAGCCCTTGATGGGGAGGCCTCACGTACCCAGTGGGTCCAATGGAGTTCTGGGTATATGGGCCTGTGGGAAGGAAGCCACCTTGGGGGCTGGACCAACCCAGAGCATCCCAAGTTGGATGGGGTGCAGGGGCCTGGGCAGGATCCCTCCTCCTTTCCATCCCTCATGACCAACCAGACTAACAAAGTCTTGGGCAGGGAGGGGGCCTGGAGCAGGACCAGGGTTGGGACAGGGGGCCTGGAGTGAGGTCTCAGGTGGGTGGGCCAGGTAGGGCAGGAGTTCTGGGGCCTGGGCAGGCACCAGGTGGGCTGCAGACCCACATCAGGGGTCATGGTGGCAAGGCCCAGGTGGGCAGGAGTCTGGGAGAGGGCGGGGAAGACGCAGGAACCACACCTGGTCTGTGAAGCCCTAGGCCTTGCCCATCAGGTCATTTTGGCCCATGGAGTTGGTGCGGCTCTGAGGCTGGCTCACTCAGCACTCAGAGCTTGGCCTGCTCAGGTCCTGAGCCCTTGGCCTCCACAGGAAGTGCTGGCTGGCCTCTTGCCTTGTCCTCAATAGTGGCTCCAGCTGCTGCCAAATAGGCTAAGGCTTAAAGGGGCCATGGGCTTCCACCTGTGCACCCCGCCTCTTCATCCTTAAAGGGGTCACGCGTTGCAGCCAGAGACCTCTTTCAAAAGTGTTCTCCAAAGTGTTTAAGAGCAAGGATGTTACCTTGAAGCTTAAGGTGTACCTGACTAAAGCCATCTGAGTCATATATTCAATGGCCTTGTATGCACGTGAAAGTTGGACATTGAAAAGGAAGATCAAAGAAGAATCAATGCATTTATATTGGGATGCTGGTGAATAATATTGGAAGTACTATGAACTGCCAAAAGAACAAACAAATGTGGGTTAGAAGTACAGCCAGAATACTCCTTAGAAGCAAGAATGGTGAGACTTCCCCTCACGTACCTTAGACATACTGTTAGTGAGAGATCAGTCCCTGGAGGAGTAAGGACATCCTGCTAGGTGAAGAGAGATAAGCGAAAATGAGGAAGACCTTCAGTAAATGGATTGACACAGTGGCTGCAACAAGGGGCTGAACCATAACAACTATTGAGAGGATGGTGCAGGACTGGGTGGTGTTTCGTTCTATTGTCCATAGGGTGGCTAGGAGTTGGAATTGACTCAATGGCATCTAACAACAGAAACAAAATCTACACCCACTACTAACAGGACAGGAAGTTTTCCAACCCCTCGCATCTCTCAACCCCAGGAACAGAGATGCCACCTTCCTTCTAGCTGTATAACCAGTATCTAGAACAGAGCTCAACGACGAAGTGCCTAACAAACCTGAAGTAGCTGTTACTTAGCTCCATGCCTCATAGGTCTCAGTTCCCCAGCCCCAAAACAATAACATCGGTGTTGTTGTTTGTTGCCATCAAGTTGATTTCTACTTACACCTGCCTCACAACTGCCTACCTAGTAACCCACCTTATGAAAATAAGACAGAAGAATGATTCTTTCCCACGGTGTCTGCAGACTATGACTCACCACTCTGAAGGCACTGTCATGTAAATGTTGAATGGCTAGCTGAAAGGTTGACAGTTGAAACCCACCAGCTGCTTCAAGGTAAAATGATGGGGCTGTCTGTTCCAGTAATGTTGTACAACCTTGGAAAACTTACATAAGGAATTGACTGCACTGCAATGAGTTTGCTGTACCTGGAATGATGATGCGACCAGAGAAAGAATGAGAGGGAAGCCTGAACAGAAAGCACTGCCCTGCCCTCCATCTGGCAGTTTTGTGATTTTTTGCAGCAGTTGGTTCGAATGGAACAAGGAATAAAGAGGCGGAGTGCATGGCAGTTGAGCGCTTTTTGCCATTCTGACCAAGTGCCTCTGTGAGAATAGGGGGAGGGTAGGGTTGATCTTGGTCTTGATCAAAGTCCAAGAAAATATTTGCATTTCCAGAAAGTGGGAGGTTTCCCAAACCAGGGTAGTAGCAGGAGCTGCTAGCTCTCACATCTGGCCCTGTGGACCCTGTTCAAAGAATCTCCTGCACTGGGTAAGAGGTTGGTGGTTAGGCAGAGAGACAAAGAGAGAGAATTGAACTTCCTCTGGTTGTGTCTGGTCTGAAGGGGTTTGTCGACAGGCATCCTGGCTCTTTCCCAGCCTGAGCCCTTGAGCCTCCTCAAGTCCACGCTCCCGCTTCCCCGGCCCCCCACAGGGACACCTTCCAGAGGTCTTCCTGTACCCATATGTGGATTTTGACTTTTCCTTCTTTTGGCTCTGCTTAGTGGCAGGGCATTTGAAGGGTGGTTGTGGGCTTTGTACAGTTGTCATTAGGATAAATGCGTGATAATTTCCTAAATTTCTCCTCCCGCAGCTTTAGGCTTTGTTTCCAAACTCCCGGTCCTCACAGAGGCTCTGCAGAGGGGGCAGTGGCTCTGATTCCACCTGGCAGTTCCTAGTTGAGCACATGGATGTCCCATCCCAGTCTAGCCATGGCACCAGGGATCACGGTGCTAGGAGAGGGGCAAATGGGTCCTCCAAAGGAGATGTGTAGTGACCACAAAAGTGACACACTTATGGTTATCTACTAATTGTACATGGTGGTGCTTGGCCCTCTCAAGGTGGAAACATACAAATTATCCTATGCTCTAAAAGCAAGGGTACCTGCTTGTGACATGAGGTTTTGGAAAGTTCTTTCATGGACACAAAGAGGGTGGCTGATCCAATCCCTCAGCAGCTCATCAATCATTGAGTATTTCAAGCTGATTTAGAGTAGTGTCCAGAGATCTAGTGGTGAAATGGGGTAGAAAGCTGCGGGGCGCTAGCCAGGGAGAGAATACGGAGTAATTTGAGCCAGAAAGAGTTATGAATGGGAGGCAGAATGAATATAGAAGGGATCTGGGAAATGAGTTTGGATCTATCTACCTCTTGAAGGATCTCACCCTTCTCTCTTCTCAACTGCTTCCTATGCAGCCTCGGTCTGCCTGCTCTGGGCTTCCAAACCACACAAGCGACAATGCAGACACACGCACTCACAGGAACGCACACGCACATGTACACACACATTTACAAATACACTCCGAAGAAGCAAAACCTACTTCTGGTTAATCCAGCCAATTCAGATGCATAGCAATCCTAGAGGAAATAGTAGAACTTCCTGTGTGGGTTTCTGACACCATAAATTTGTCCATTGTCAGACGGCCTCATCTTTCTCCCTCTCAGAACAGCTAGTGGGTTTGAACTGCTGGCCTTGTGATTAGTAGTGAGATGCTTAACCCACAGCATCCCCAAATCTCCTTAGCAAGAAGGATATTACCACAATCACCACCACCTTTTTCCTACTTTTCTGGGGGTTAGTGAAGGAAAGAGTACTGTTCAGCATTCGACTCCCTTTAAAGAAAATGGGAGGTCCAGGGTGATGACAGCAGATGGCTGGAACATTCCAGCCTGGCATCCTGGGTCACCTGGAAAGATTCTCCCTTGTGGGCTCTATGAAGCAGGCACACTCAAAGACCACAGAACCTCATTCTCAGCTGTCAGCCTCGGGTCTTGGGTTTCTTTGGACCTGCTGGTGGGAGAGGGCTGCTCGATGGAGAGCCTCATCACTTAGCATCATGGCTGCTCCGACATGATACCTCTGAGTCATGTAATTTATATTTCATGCACAATTGAAGCAGCTAATGGTGTCATTCTCCAAGGGGGAAACAAGTTGTTACAGTGTGAATTTCATTGCAGGCGTGTGCCCTTTCCTTTGTCCCCAAGTGCCCCAGGGGAAGTTCCCAGGTAGCCGTCTTGTGGGTGTCCAAGAGAGTGGACAGGCCCCAAGGTGTCAGGGCTAAGGAGTGGTGGCAAGGCCAAAAATGCTTTCTCTGACTTCTTTTTGTGTGCATTGAGGCGGTGGAAGTAGAGGTGGCAGCTAAAACTGCCCAGTGGTCTCACCATTTTTTTCCCACCTGTACGTGTGGGATTGGGCAGGGCTAGAGTGTGACTCTTCAGTTCTCATGCTAACATTGATCGATATTGGACAGTGGAGATGATGTGTAGGGGAAGGGATGCAAAATCCAACCACTTGTAGTCAAGACATCAGCAGAGGGTGGAGCTAAGCCTGTTGTATCTGAGGTTGGTCTGCTGGCATATGAATTCTAGCTCCCCCTTTGATAAACTGGTCACCTCTGGGCTAGATTGTTTCACTTTTCTGTGAATTCATGTTCTCACCAATAGACGGGAGCTGATGCACTCACTACCAATGGGTCAGTCAATTCCAATTCATAGTGAGCCTGCAGGACAGAATGGAACCATTCTAGAGGTGTTCCTATAAGCTGTGACTTGTCCTGGAGAAAATTGATGCATCATTCTCAGGGGAATCTGCAGAGGGTTTTTCTGAGCTTGTGGTAAATAGTCAAGGGCTTCTCTATTGCCCCACCAGCGCTCCTCTTAAAAGGGTTGCAAAAGCCACCAAAACCCCACTGCTCTTGAGTTCATTCAGACCCATAGCAACTCGGCAGGATAAAGTAATAACTGTCCCGGCAGATGTCCAACCCTGAACATCTTTATGAGAGCTGACAGCCCAATCTTGATCCCGAAGAACAGCTGGTGGATTTGAACCACCGACATTCTGGTTAGCATTACTAATGCTTCACCCACACCGCACCTGTGGGATGAAATTAGTGAATGTACATGCAATGCTTAGAACACTAGTACATAACATGCACTTAGCAATTGTGAGATATTGTGGTAGGAGGGGAGTCCAAAAACCAAACCAACTCACTGCCATCCAGTCCACTCTGACTCACCATGACCTGAGTTCTACCCTATAGGACAGGGTCCAACTGCTCCTGTGGTTATTTGAGACTGTAACTTGGTAGGAGTGGAAAGCCTCATCTTTTTCCCTGAGAGTGGCTGGTCGTTTTGAACTGTTGACTTTGGGATTAGCAGTCCAATATGTAATCACCCACGCCACTATTAAATGAGAGCAACGAGTTTCTGACATTTTCTGTGAGGTGGTAGAATTATTTGTCATTTCTATATTTGAATATGGTAAATCGACTGAAACACAGCAATGGTCATGACTTTACAAAGAGAGGAGAGATGTCAATTTTAAGGATATATAGAGCTGGAAGTCAATCCTGGATAGTACAAATGGTGAAAACACTTGGCCATTAACAGAAACGTAGGAGGCTCAAGCGCACCCAGAATACCTTGGAAGAAAGTCTGGCCATCTGTTTCTGAAAGGATATGCCCATTGGAAATCCTATGAATTGCCATGAATCACAATCAACTCAGTGTCAAATGGTCATTTTAAATTTCAGAATGGTTCCTGGGATGAAAGAAAAAATCTAAGTTGTCTATTGAAGAGGTGGTTTGTGAGAGCACCTGGCCCATTTAAATACAAAAATGGACGAGGAACTTCGCTGGGGTCACTGTACACAGACCAGGCCATGCTTTCTCCACATCTAGTTGTGTTGGATGCTGTCAAGTTGGTTTCAACTCGCAGCGATTTTTTGTACAACCGAAAGAAACACTTCCTGTTCCTGTGCCATTCTCAAAAATTGTTGTTTTAGACTATTGCTGCAGAAACTGTCCACCCATCTTGGTGAGGGCCTTCCTCATTTTGGTGCCCCTTTACCAAGCATGATGGCCTTCTCTATGATGTTGCTCCTCATAGCTCCTGATGTTCAAGTATGTGAGACGAATTCTAGCCATTCTTGCCTCTAAGGAGCATTCTGGATACACTTCTTTCAAGACAGATCTTGCTCCTCAACTGAAATTCTTGCACAGAGAGTGAAAGCAAACCTGATTTACCTAGAGTCTCGTTTCCCACAGTGGGCAACACCACCATCTGCTTGGCCTGGAAAAATCCAGGGATCTACAAAGCAGATATCTACATTTTATCCTGGATGGTGAGCTATAGTACAAAATTCTTTCATTACCAGGGGTCCCTGAGTAATTCCTTTTTCTGAAAAGAGGGCAGTAGGCAGAATAAGTTTCGGAACTTTTGGTCTAGAGCAGGAGCTGGAACCTTGTTTTTCTGCCAAGGATCATGTGATTTATAATGTCATTCATGGGGCCATACAGGTCAAGTATTTAATGAACTCACCCCTAAGGTGAGTTCAAATGCTTCTCTTTGCTTCTCTTTGGTGAGATGTGTGATGCTGGCAGGTATTGATGATTTGGGGGGCAATATACAGCCCTCGGGCCAAACGGTCTAGGGTAGTGGATCTCAACTGGTGGGTCACGACTTCTTTGGGGGTTGAATGAGACTTTCACGGGGGTGGCCTGATTCATCACAGTAACAAAATTACAGTGATGAATTAGAAATGAAATAATTTTGTGGTCAGGTGTCACCACAAACTGAGGAAATATTTGAAAAAGTCACGGCATTAGGAAGACTGAGAAACACTGGTGTAGGGAATGGTTGGGATCTCAATGTAGGAAAACATGAACTTCATAGGCATTCAGGCAGTGTAGCACTTGGGTTTCATTGGAGAGGAAAGAGCTATTGATCTTGTTTCAAGGACAAACTAATCTGGAAGTAAATGCTTTTGTGGATGAAAACAAAACATAAAACAAACTCTTGAAAGATTTCTGTATGCTAGAGATGAATTGCAATCAAGAAAATTAAATATCTGTTAGGGGTCCAGCAGAAAACAAACCATTCAGAAGTTTTAATTAAAGAGAGTTTAATGAAGACTGTTCACAGTGGTGCGGATGGGGTTAAGGGAACCAACAAAAGATAGGGAGGCCCCAAGGGGTTAACAAGAGCATAAAGCTGTTGCCACGTGTCCTATGGAATTTCCTCTACAGCTCTTTGACTTCATATCTTCTCATTGTCTTAGCTACTCTATGATGTAGAGGAATTCTACCTCATAGGAATTTTATACTACTGTCCTCTCCCAATTTCCATTACTTTCCAACTTCATTTGTGTTAAAATAGGTAATATTTAATCAGATTTACTATGCTCTAAACCAGTGGTTCTCAAACTTCGTAATTCCTTGGCACTATAGTGAAGTCCCTGATGTTGTGGTGAACATCCATTCATAAAATTATTTTTGTTGCTACTTTATACCTGTAATTTTGCTACTAATAAGAAGAGGCCAACCCCTGTGAATGGGTAGCTCAAGCCCCAAAGAGGTCCTGATCCACAGGTTGTGAACCGCTGCTCTAAACTAAGAAGTGTTTCTTTAAGATGTAGTTCAGTATATTGTTAGACGCCCAAGTCCTGTTGTTGCTGTTGTTAGGTGCAATCGAGTGGGTTTTGGCTCACAGCAACTCTATGTACAATGTACTGAAATGCAGACCCATCCTGTGCATTCCTCACAGTGGTTCTTTGCTTGGGCTCTATGTTGCAGCCACTTAGCTATTCCAAATTGTAGGGGCTGCCTCTCTTTTGCTGCCCTTCTACTGTACCAATATTTGTGTCATCCTCTAGGACAGTGATCTCAACCTTCCTAATTCCACAACACTTTCCAATGTAGTGGTAGACCTTCAATCATAAAATTATATTCTTTGCTACTTCATAACTCTAGTTTTGCTACTGTTATGAATAGTGCCACCCTGTAAAAGGTTCGTCTAAGCCCCAAATTGGTCACGACCCACATGTTGAGAACTGCTGCTCTAAATTCAGAGGAGTTTCTCTTAAGGTCTGCTTCACCATACTGTTAGAAGCTCAAGTCCATTTGTTGTTGTTGTTAGGTGCCGGAGAGTGGGTGTGTCTCATAGCAACTCTATGCACATTATAAAGGAACGCCTCCCTGTCCTGTGCCCTCCTCATAGTGGTTCTTTGATTATGTTCAGCCACTGTGCTAATGTATCTTGTTGGGGACTGCCTCTCTTTTCCTGTCCTTCTGTACCAAGATTTGGGTCTTCCTTTAGAGCAGTGGCTCTCAACTTTCCTAATGCCATTTTCTTTTCATACTGATTCTCATTTAGTGGTGACCCCCAACCATAAAATTATTTTCATTGCACATTCATAACTATAATTTTGATACTGTTATGAATCATGACACCCTTGTGTAATTTTCATTCCACACTACAAAGGGGTTGTGACACGCAGGTGAAAATCCTCTGCTCTAAACTAAGAGGAGATTCTCTTAAGATAGAATTCAGCATATTTGTAGATGCAGAAGTTCTGTTGTTAGGTACCATTGAGTGGGTTTTGGCTCATAACAACTCTATGCACAATGCAAAGAAACACTTTCCCGTCCTATGCCACAGTGGTTCTTACACTTGCGCTCATTGTTGCAGCCACTGTGCTAAACCAACTTTTGGGTAGCTGCCTCTTTTTTGTGGCCTTTGTACTGTACCAAGAATTGTGTCTTCCTCTAGGGCAGTGGTTGTCTAATTTCCTAATGCCATGACCCTTTCATACAGTTCCTCATGTAGTGGTGACTCACATCATAAAATTAATTTCATTGTTACTTTGTAACTGTAATTTTCCTACAGTTATGAATCGGGTCATACTTGTGAAAGGGTCATTTGACCGCCAGAAGCGGTCGCGACCCAAAGATTGAAAACTGCTGGTCTAAACTAAGAGGAGTTTCTCTTAATATCTATTTCACCCTATTGCTAGAAGCACAAATCCCATAGTTATTGTTGTTAGATTCTGTCGCATAGCTTTCAACGTACAGCTACTCTAAGAACAATGTGGTGGAAAGGTGTCCTGTCCTGTGCCATCCTCACAGTGGTTCTTTTGCTTGCTCGGATTGTTACAGCCACTGTCGTATTCCATCTTGCTGTGGGTTGTCTCTTTTTTGCTGCCCTTCTACTGTACCCAGATT
Organism: Tenrec ecaudatus; assembly: GCF_050624435.1. Taxonomy (NCBI): domain Eukaryota; kingdom Metazoa; phylum Chordata; class Mammalia; order Afrosoricida; family Tenrecidae; genus Tenrec; species Tenrec ecaudatus. The sequence goes on along the minus strand of NC_134530.1, from coordinate 271,346,170 downwards.
TATGTCTTTCTCTAGGGCAGTGGTTCTCTACCTTCCTAATGCCACGACTCTTTCACACCATTTCTCTTGTACTGGTGACACCCCCCAATCATCAAATTATTTTCCTTGTTATTTCATAACTATAATTTTACTACTGTTATGAATCAGGCCACCCATGTGAAATGGTCATTCCTCCCCCTTAAAACGTTGTGATCCACAGTTTGAGAGCTGCTACTCTACACTAAGAGGAGTTTCTTTTAAGGTCTACTTCAGCATATTGTTAGAGGCACAAGTCCTGTTGTTTTTGGCTGCCTTCGAGTGGGTTTTGGCTCATACCAACTCTATGCACCATGTAATGAAATGCTTTCCCGTCCTGTGCCTTCCTCACAGTGGTTCTTTTGCTCATGCTCATTGTTGCAGCCACTGTGCCAATCCATCTTGTTGGTCACTGCCTCTTTTCCTGCCCTTCTATACACAGATTTGTGTCTTCCTCTAGAGCAGTGGTTCTTAATTTTCTGAATGCCTCTACCATTTCACACCGTTCCTCATGTAGTGGTGACATCCCAACCATAAAATATATTCATTGCTACATCATAACTGTAATTTTGCTTCTGTTATGAATCAGGCCACCCATGTGAAAGGTTCATTAGTCTCCTCAAAGGTGTAACGACTCACAGTTTGAGAACCAATGTTCTAAATTAATAGGAGTTTCTCTTAACGTCCACTTCAGAATATTCTTCGAACCACAAGTCCTGTTTTTTATTGTTAGGTGCCTTTTAGTGTGTGTTGGCTCATAGCAACTGTATGCACAATATAATGAAACCCGGCCCCATCTTGTGCGATCCTCACAGTGGTTCTTTTGCTTGTGCTCATTGTTTCAGCCATTGTACTAATCCAACTTTTGGAGTGCTGCCTCTCTTTTGCTGCCCCTCTAATGTACCAAGATTTGTGTCTTCCTCTAGGGCAGTGGTTCTCAAATATGCTAATGCCATGACCCTTGCATACATTTCCTTATGTAGTGATGAACCCCCAATCGTAAAATTATTTTCATTGCTACTTCGCAACTTTAATTTTGTGTAGTTATGAATTGGGCCTCCACTGTGAAAGGGTCATTTGACACCCCCCCCCCCACAAAGGGGTCGCGACCCACAGGTTGAGAATCGCTGCTCTAAACTAACAGTAGTTTCTCTTAGGATCTACGTCACCGTATTGTGAGAAGCACAAGTCCTGTAGTTATTGTTGTTAGGTGCTGTCCAGTAGTTTCGGCTCACAGCAACTCTACGCACAATATAATGAAATGCTGCCGCCACTTATGCAATCCTCACAGTGGCTCTTTGCTTGCGCTCATTGTTGTAGCCACTCTGCTAATCCATCATTTGGGGGTCTGCCTCTCATTTGCTGGCTTTCTACTCTACCAAGATTTCTGTCTTCCTTTAGGCCAGTGGTTCTCAACCTTCCTAATTCCACAACCCTTTCATACCATTCCTGATGTAGTGCATCCCCCCCAATCATAAATTTATTTTCATTACTACTTCATAACTGTAATTTTGCTACCATTATGTACTGGGACACCCCTGTGAACGGGTCATTCATCACCTAAATGGGGTCCTGGCCCACAGGTTGAGAACCGCTGATCTAAACTATGAACAATTTTTCTTTAGATATATTTAAACACATTGTTAGAAGCACAAGTCTTTTGTTATTGTATTTAGGTGCCATAGAGTGGGATTCAGCTCACAGTAACTCTATGCAAATATAGTGAAACACTGCCCTGTGCCATCCTCACCGTGCTTCCTTGCTTGTGCTTTGTGTTGCAGCCACTGTGCTATTCCAACTTGTGGGGGCTGCCTCTCCTTTGCTGCTCCTCTACTATACCAACATTTGTGTCTTCCTCTCAGACAGTGGTTCTCAACCTTCCTAATTTCATGACCCTTTCATACAGTTCCCAATGTAGTGGTGGACCCCCAGTCATCAAACTTTTGCTGCTGAAATCAGGGAGGTAGGTAGTAATAGCGGGAACCACTTACTACTCCCATAGTTCCCATAGCAACCTGGACCAACTGGTGGGAGGAATGGGGGGTTTCGGTGCTTGGTGGAGGTGAAGGCTGACGTGTTTAGAGTGGAGAGAGGAAAACAGCCTGTTGGGGAAATGTTATTGGAGATGGCTTTGAGACTAGCCTCTGCTGGTCTCTTGCTCCTCACTCTCCTCTTGGTAGCAGCACGTGTGTTCCCCTCCCCACCATGCCTCATCCCAACTTGGAGCCCTTCTGGCTATTATTTCCTTATGGAAAAGCTGTCAGCTCATTATCCTGCTTTCTTCCATTCATGCTTCTTTAGCTCCGTGTTGACTTCTAATAGGAGAGAATCAGAAAAGTTAAGTCCCCACCCCACAGGGCCTTTGCTGAAGGAGACTGCAAGCTGTGTACGGAATATCTCCTAGCTCACTCTCTCACTTCTCCCTAATAGATTTTTCCTGCCACTGCTCCTGGCTGGAGGGGATGGAGAGTTCAAGTGATTCCACAGAAGTCACAGCAAAAGAACCAAGGCACTTGGCAAAGACCATTCATGAGCCGGAATATGATAGAAGCTCTTGAATGGGAAGGCACCATTCTGGCAGTAAACATGCTCCTATGGACCCTCCCAGTTCTAAGGCTTTAGTGCAGTCCCACCTGAATGAGTTCTCCCTGGGTGAGTTCCTACTGAAAGCGAAAGAGGGCTTATCCTTCTTTATCTTTGAAGCTATGCCTTCTATACCTACTGGATCCAGATATTGAGGATCTTCGCTTCCTGATTCCTGAACTCAACTGTGCTGATTGATAGCTGCATGGCCAAGCACCCAGACACAGCTCTGGATTCTCTGTTCGCTCTCTTTAGCCACCATTGGTTTCCTTTTGTCTAATTGTGCAACAGAAATCTCGGAGGATGCTTTATTCTAAAGTTCTTCCACTTCCCTAAAGGCGGGTATAGGGAAATGCGAAGTTAACTGGAGTCTCTCCAGCACACACTGGAACCCCAAGGGGGCTGCATAGGTCTCATCCAAAAGTGGAGATCTGCTGCCTCACCCCTAGCCTGGGAACCCATCATGGGTAGGGGCCAAGTGCTGTTTCTATCTGGACCTTCAGGGTCTTCGCAGTGCCTGGCTCATAGAGGAAATGAAAAATGCTTGTTTCTTCTTAACAAGTCAGAGATTTACTATTGTTGTTAGGGTCGGTCCTGTTGGTTCCCACTCATAACAACCCTATGTCAAACAGAACACAACGCCACCCGGTACTCTCATCACAATTGTTCTTATGTTTGAGCCCATTACAGCAGCCCCCATGTCCATCCATCTCATGAGAGCCTCCCTCTTTTCCATTGCCCTTCCACTTTACCAAGCATGATGTCCTATTCCTGGGCCTGGTCTCTCCTGACAACATGTTGAAAGTACATGTCCAAAGGGTGACAAAATCTGGCCATCCTTACTTCTAAGGAGCATTTGGCCTGTGCTTCTTCCAAGACAAATTTATTGGTGCTTCTGGTAGTCCATAGTACTTTCTATGGTTCTTTTTTCCTAGCACCATAATTCAAATGCATCGATTCTTCTTTGGCCTGCCTTATTTAATCTCCAAATTTTGCATGCATAGGAAGTGTTTGAACACACTATGGCTTGTGTCAGATGCACCTTAGTTCTCAAAATAACATCCCTGCTTTTCAATACTCTAAAGAGGTCTTGTGAATATTTAGCCAATACAATGCAATGCATTTTTTAAGCTCTTGACTGCTGCTTGCATGAGCGTTGAACATGGATCCAAGGAAGAGGAAATCCTTGACCACCTCACAATTCTACATCTAAGCATATACCTCAAAGAATAACAAACAGAGACTCAAAGAGATAGTGGTATACAAGTTCACTGCAGCACTACCCACAATAGCTGAAAGGTGACTATTACCAAAGTGCCCGGGGCCCGAAGAATGGATAAACCAAACAATATCTAAGTCATACAATGGAATATTATTCAGCCTTTAAAAAGGAATGATGTTTTGGAACATGCTACACTATGCAGGGACCTTGAACACCTTCTGCTGAGTGAAACAAGTCAGACCATAATGAGATTGATATAAAATATGCAGAATCCATAGGGAAATCCATACACAGCAAGCAGAGTCATGGTTAATAAGGGTTGGGTGACGAAGGCAAAGGGGAGTGACTGGTTAATGAGCATTGACTGTGTCTCCATTCAGAGTGATCCAAATGTTGGCCTGATCCTATATTCGGTTTGCATGGAGCCCCTGCCCTCTCCTGAGGGGTAGCCTCAGCAAAGGCACTGACAGGTTGAGAATCTTGGTTTCCTGACCTGTGAGTGTGCTGGAAAGATTAGATGGAGTAATAAATAACGACACTGATCACAACCAATAATTATAAAGCACTTACTATGGGCCAGACGTTGTTCCCTAGCCGTGCTTCTAGCAGGCACACAAATAATATGCCCTTGGGGCCTAACAGAAACTCAGATTCCACTTCAGCAGATCTGAAGCAAGCTGCGAGAAATGGAGTTTCTAATGAGGAAAACAGTGAGGACCAGGATTCTCAGAAGGATTGAGGCATTTGAATGGCATTGATGGCAAAGACCGTGTGTGGAGTATACTGTGTGTGGCCAGGAGAATGAGCAAATCTGTCCTGGAGGAAATTGAGCCAGGACAATCTTCACAGAATGTTCCTATAAGAGAGAATGGCAAATTTTTGTCATGCTGATTTTGGTCATGTCGTTAGGAAAGACCAGTTGCGAGAAGAGGACATCATGTGGATCTGGGGAAACTCTTCATGACACGGACTGGCACCATAACCGCAACAATGACCTCAAACCTGCCGATGGCCAGGAAAATGGCATAGGATCTGGCAGTGATTTGTCTTATCAGACCTACGGTCAAAAGGAGTCAAATTTGACTTACTGGAGACTAACAACAACAACAAGGTCTTTCTATCTATTGATGCATTCAATCTCAACCTCAAACACACAACCTAAGCACTATTTTTCACTTCCCTTCTACACACAGCAGTGCAAAGGGGGTTCAATGATTTGTCCCAGGTCATGGAGCTAGAAGGACATAGAGCCAGGACTGGACAATGGAGCGATCTGACAACAGAGACATTAAACATAATCAGGGCTTTGTCTCCCACAAAGATCATAGGCATTACCATAATGGACTTGGCACAAGTCCTGCCGCATGGCAACCTTTCAGCAGATAGGTGCTATCTTAGTGCCATCCAGTTGACAGCAAGTCAGCGACTGTATAGGACAGGGGAGAACTGTCTTTGGGTTTTTGACACGAAATATTACAGCAGTAGAAATCCTCATCTTTCTCCCACAAAAGTTCCTATGATTGTTAGTAATTTGGTCAGAAGTCACTTTAATGGTGACCAAATCCTTCCTTTTTTGGGATTCAACATTATACCCCACTGCTTCTAATAGCTCTTCGCTCCAAACCAAAACAGGCATGAGAGAGTTGATTCTGACTCATGGTGCCCCCATGTGTACATTGCATAGGACTTTCAAGACTATAGGCTTTAAGGAGGTTGCCAGGCCTTTCCTCCATGGTGTCCCTGGGTGGGATCCAACGGCAAATGATTTGTTAAATAGTAGTGTGTGGAACTGTTTGCCCCCCTTCAGGAACTCCAATATCCTTGCAGCTCTCTATTCACAAAGGACTGTCCTTCCAACCAAGAGCTCAGAGTGCTTGTTTTCTCTCTCATATTTTCTTTACATCAAGAAGTTTGGGACTCCCCAGGAGCTGGGTCCCAGGGACATATTTATATGTAATTATGATCCTGTCATCTACAACATGATCATGATAAATGGAGAAAAGACTGAAGTGATCAGGGCTATCTTCTTTCTGGAGTTCACAATAAATGTTCATGCGAGCCCCGGTCAAGAACTCAAGGGATGTATTGTATTGGGTAAATCTGCTCTTTGAGATCTTTTTCTTTTTTTTGCAGTTGGGAAAGAGAAAGGGGAGATGGGCTGTTCTCCCAAGTTGGGGTCCCTGCCAGGGCACCCCCCACTCAAACCTGGCCAACTCCACTCGGGAATAGAGTTCCCTGCCACTTCTGTAGAACTGCCCTGTGGAAGGACCAATGTCCTAAAGGTTCAGAATGGAGAAGACAAGTTTCAAGAGCTACAGCCTAGCCCCTTACAGCCAGAGTGTGACTCAACAAGGGCCCCCACAGGCACTTTCTAGGGATCTTAAGTAGTTGGGGCTTAAGGAGAGTGGCAAGCTAGGAGCCCATCCCAGGCTGGGGTTACATATCCAAAGCCCTTGATGGGGAGGCCTCAGGTAAGCAGTGGGCCCAATGGAGTTCTGGGTATGTGGGCCTGGGGGAGGGCAGCCACATTTGGGGCTGGACCAACCCAGGGCATCCCAAGTGGGATGGGGTGCAGGGGCCTGGGCAGGGTCCCTCTTCCTCTCCATCCTCCATTGCCAGTCAGGCTAACACAAGGTCTTGGGCAGGCAGGGGGCCTGGGGCAGTGCCCAGATGAGCCAGGGGCTAGCTGGGCAGGGGGTGTTTCCTGGGTAGGCAGAGGGCCTTGGGCAGGGTCTTTGTGGCAGGCCCAGACCCAGGTGGGCAGGGACCTGGAACAGGGATCCCAGGTGTGTGCCCGGCCTGGACTGGACCCAGGGTTGGCAAGGGCCCTGATGCAGGTTCCTGGGTGGGCAGCGGGCCCAGGGCAGAGTCTTGGTGGTGAGCAGGCCCAGGGTGGGGGCAGGGGGTCTGGAGTGTGGTCCTGGGTGGGTCAGCTGGGAAGGGCAGGGATCCTGGTCGCTGGACAGGTGCCTGGTGGGCTGCAGACCCACATCAGGGGTCATCGTGGCAAGGCCCTCCCTTTTGGGCAGGAGTCTGGGAAGGGGCAGGAAGGCTGCACAGACCACACCTGGTCTTTGAAGTCCTAGGCCTTGCGCATCAGGTCATTATGGCCCATGGAGGCAGTGCGGCTCCGAAGCTGGCTCACAGCCTTCAGAGCTTGGCTCGCTCAGCTCCTGAGCCCTTGACCTCTATAGGAAGTGCTGGCTGGCCTCCTGTCATGTTCTCAATAGGCTCCAGCTGCTGCCAAGTAGGCCAAGCCTTAAAGGGGCCATGGGCTTCCACCTGTGCGCCCATCCTCCTCACCCTTAAAGGGGCCGCGTGCTGCCGCCAGAGACCTCTTTCAAAAGTGTTCTTCAAAGTGTTTAAGAGCAAGAATGTTACATTAAGGTGCACCTGACTAAAGCCATCTTAGTCATATTTTCGATGGCCTTCTATGCACGTGAAAGTTGGACATTGAAAAGGAAGATCAGAGAAGAATCAATGCAGTTGACTTGGGAGGCTGGTGAAGAATATTGAAAGTACTATGAACTGCCAAAGAACAAATAAATGTGGGTTAGAAGTACAGCCAGAATACTCCTTAGAAGCCAGGATGGTGAGGCTTCCCCTCACATACCTTGGACATACTGTTAGGGAGAGACCAGTCCCTGGAGGAGGAAGGACGTCCTGCTTGGTGAAGCAGAGAGGCAGGAAAATGAGGAAGAACTTCGGCCAATGGATTGACACAGTGGCTGCAACAAGGGGCTCAAACATAACAACAATTGAGAGGATGGTGCAGGACAGGGTGGTGTTTCATTCTATTATCCATAGGGTGGCTAGGGGTTGGAACTGACTCAATGACATCTAACAGCAGAAACAATGTCTACACCCACTACTAACAGGACAGGAAGTTTCCCAACCCCTCTCATCTCTCAGCCCCAGGAACAGAGATGCCACCTTCCTTCTAGCTGTATTCCAAGTATCTAGAACAGAGCTCAGCAATGAAGTACCTAACAAACCTGAAGTAGCTGTTACTTAGCTCCATGCCTCATAGGTCTCAGTTCCCAAGTCCCAAAACAATGACATCAGTGTTGTTGTTTGTTGCCATCAAGTCGATTTCCAGTTACACCTGCGTCACACCTGCCTACCTAGAATCCCACCTTATGAAAATAAGCCAGAACAATGATTCTTGCCCACGGTGTCTGCAGACTATGACTCACCACTCTGAAGGGATGTCATGTAAATGTTGAACTGCTAGCTCAAAGTTGACAGTTCAAACCATCAGCTGCTTCAAGGAAAACGATGAGGCTGTCTGTTCCAGTAATGTTGGAAAACTTACATAAGGTCTCCATGAGTTGGAATTGACTGGACAGTAATGGGTTTGCTGTTCCTGGAATGATGATGCGACCAGAGAAAGAATGAGAGGGAAGTCTGAAAAAGAAGCACCGACCTGCCCTCCATCGGGCTGTTTTGTGATTTTTTGCAGCAGATGGTTTGAAGGGAACAGGGAATGAAGAGGCGGAGTGCATGGCACAGTTGAGGGCTATTTGCCATTCTGACCAAGTGCCTCTGTGAGAAAAGGGGGAGGGGAGGCTTGACCTGGGTCTTGATCAAAGCCCAAGAAAATATATGGATTTCCAGAATGAGGGAGGTTTCCCAAGTCAGGGTAGTAACAGGAGCTGCCAGCTCTCACCTCTGACCCTGTGGGCCCTGTTCAAAGAATTTCCTGGACTGGGTGGGAGGTGGGTGGTTAGGCAGAGAGACAAAGAGAGAGTCGAACTAGGAACTCTGGCTCTTTCCCAGCCTGAGCCTTAGCCCCCGAGCTTCCTCATCTCCACTCTCCCCCTTCCCCGGCCCCCCACAGGGACACCTTCCAGAGGTCTTCCTGTACCCATATGTAGGTTTTGGCTCTTCCTGCTTTTGGCTCTGCTCAGTGGCAGGGCATTTGAAGGTTGGTTGTGGGATTTGTACAGTTGACATTAGGGTAAATGCGTGATCATTTCTTAAATTTATCCTACTGCAGATTTAGGCTGTGTATCCAAACTCCCTGTCCTCACAGAGGCTCTGCAGAGGGGACAGTGACTCTGATTCCACCTGGAATTTCCTGGTTGAGCACAGGGATTTCCCATCCCAGTCTAACCATGGCACCAGGGATCAGGGTGCTAGGAGAGGGGCAAATGGGTCCCCAAAGGAGATGTGTAGTGACCACAAAAGTGACACACTGGTGGTCACCTACTAATTGTACATGGTGGTGCTTGCCCCTCTCAAGGTGGACACATACAATTTCGCCTATGCCTCTTCTCTAAAAGCAAGTGGACCTGCTTGTGACATGAGGTTTTGGAAAGTTCTTTCATGGGCCACAAAGAAGTGTGGCTTATCCAGTGTCTCAAGCTGATTTAGAGTAGTGTCCAGAGAGTTCGTGGTGAAAGGGGGTAGGGAAATGTGGGGAGCTGGCCAGGGAGTGAACACGGAATAATTTGAGCCAGACAGAGTAATGAATGGGAGGCAGAATGGATATGGAAGTCATCTGGGGGACGAGTTTGGATCTGCCTCTGTGGGTTTCTGACACTATAAATTTGTCCATTGTCAGACGGCCTCATCTTTCTGCCTCTCAGAGCAGCTAGTGGGTTTGAACTGCTGGCTTTGAGATTAGTAGCGGGATGCTTAACCCACAGCATCACCAAAACTCCTTAGCAAGAAGGATATTACCACAACCACAGCCACCACCCTTTTTTCCTAATTTTCTGAGAGATAGGGAGGAAAGAGTGCTGTCCAGCGTTCGACTCCCTTTAGCGAATGGGAGGTCCAGGGTGATGACAGCAGGTGGCTGGAACATCCCAGCCTCGCATCCAGGGCCATGTGGGCTCTGTGGAGCAGGCACACTCAAAGACCATAGGACCTCGGTCTCAGGGCTTGGGTTTCTTAGTTCCTGCTGCTTGGGGAGGGGCTGCTCGATGGAGAGCCTCATCACTTAACATCATGGCTGCTCTGATGTGATACCCCTGAATCGTGTAATTTACATTTCATGCACAATTGAAGCAGCTAATGGTGTCATTCTCCAAGGGGGGAACAAGTTGTCATGATGTTAATTACATTGCAGGCGTGCTCCCTCTCCTTTGTCCCCAAGTGCTCCAAGGGAAGTTCCCAGGTAGAAGTCGAGTGGGTGTCCAAGAGAGTGGCTTTGGCTCCCTCCAAGGTGTCAGAGCTGAGGAGTGGTTACAAGGCCAAGAATTCTTTCTCTGACTTCGTTGTGGGTGTGTTGGCGCAGTGGGAGTAGAGGTGGCAGCTAAAACAGCCCAGTGATCTCCCCATCCTTTTCTCACCTGCGTGTGTGCAATCGGGCAGGGCTGGAGGGTGCCTGTTCAATGCTCAAGCTAATTTTGCTTGATAGGGGACAGTGGAGATGATGTGTAGGGAAAAGGAGGCAAAATCCAACCACTCTTAGTCCAGATATCAGCAGACGGTAGAGCTAAGCCTGTAGTCTCTGAGGCTGGTCTGCTGGGATTTAAATTCCAGCTCCCCCTTGGATAACCTGATTACCCCTGGGCCAGATGGCTTCACCTCTCTGTGCATTCGTGTCCTCACCTATAGACGGAAGCTGATGTACTACCAATGGGTCAGTCGATTCCAACTCATAGTGAGCCTGGAGGAAAGAGTGGAACCATTCTATAGGCGTTCCCATAGGCTGTGAGTGATACTGGAGCAAATTGACGCATCATTCTCATGGGAAGCTGCCGAGGGTTTCGCTGAGCTAGTGGTAAATAGTCAAGGGCTTCTCTATTGCCCCGCCAGCGCTCCTCTTAAAGGGGTTGCAAAAGTCACCAAAACCCCACTTCTCTTGAGTTCATTCAGACTCATAGCAACTCAGCAGGATAAAGTAATAACTGTCCCTGCAGACGTCCGACCCTGAAAATCTTTATGAGCTCAGACAGCCCCAACTTGATCCCGAAGAACAGCTGGTGGGTTTGAACCACCGACCTTCTGGTTAGCAGTTCTAATGCTTCACCCACACCACCACCAGTGGGATGAAATGAGTGAATGTACATGCAATGCTTAGAACACTAGTACATAACATGCACTTAGTAATTGTGAGCTATTGTGGTAGGAGGGGAGTCCAAAAACCAAACCAAACTCACTGCCATCGAATCCACTCTGACTCCCCATGACCTGAGTTCTACCCTATAGGACAGGGTCCAACTGCTCCTGTGGGTATTTGAGATTGTAACTTTATAGGATTGGAAAGTTTCATGTTTTTCCCTGAGAGTGGCTGGTGGTTTTGAACTGTTGGCTTTGGGATTAGCAGCCCAATATGTAATCACCCACGCCATTATTAAATGAGAGCTACGAGTTTCTGACATTTTCTGTGAGGTGGTAGAAGTATATGTCATTCCTATATTTAAAGAAGGTAAATCTACTGAAACAGAACAACTGCCATGGCTTTCCAAAGAGAGGAGAGATGTCAGTTTTAAGGATAAATAGAGCTGTGAGTCATCCCTGCAGAGTACAAATGGTTAAAACACTTGGCCATTAACAGAAACTGAGGAGGTTCAAGCGCACCCAGAAATACCTTGGAAGAAAAGCCTGGCCATCTGTTTCTGAAAGGTTATGCCGATTGAAAGTCCTATGACTCACCATGAATCGCAATCAACTCAGTGTCAAATGGTCATTTTAAATTTCAGGATGGTTCCTGGGCACAAAGCAAACATTCTAAGTTGTCTATTGAAGAGGAGGTTTGTGAGAGCACCTGGCCCATTCAAACACAAGTGATGAGGAACCTCGGTGGGGCCACTGTACACAGAACAGGCCATGCTTTCTCCACATCTGGTTTTGTTGGATGCTGTCAAGTTGGTTTCAACTCGTGGGGACCCTACATACAACCAAAAGAAACACTGCCTGCTCCTGTGCCAGCCTCACAATTGTTATGTTTTAGTGTGTTGTTGTAGAAACTGTGTCCATCCATCTTGGTGAGGGTCCTCCGCATTTGGGCGCCCCTTTACCAAGCATGATGGCCTTTTCCATGATGTTCCTCCTCATAGCTCCTGATGCCCAAGGATGTGAGATGAAGTCTAGCCATCCTTGCCTCTAAGGAGCATTCTGGATACACTTCTTTCAAGACAGATCTTGCTCCTCAACTGAAATTCTTGCAGAGAGAGTGAAAACACACCTGATTTTCCTAGAGTCTCGTTTCCCAAAGTGGGCAACACCACCCACCTACTGGGCACAGAAAAATCCAGAGATCTACAAAGCAGATATCTACATTTTATCCTGGATGGTGGGCTATAGTACAAAATTATTTCATTGCTGGGGGGTCCTGAGTAATTTCTTTTTCTGAAAAGAGGGCAGTAGGCAGAATAAGTTTGGGAACCTTTGGTCTGGAGCAGGAGCTGGAAACCTGTTTTTCTGCCAAGGACCATGTGGTGATTGATAACATCATTCATGGGGCCATACAGGTCAAATATTTAATGAACTCACCCCTAAGGTGATGGCTCCAAATGCTTCTCGTTGGTGAGATGTGTGATGCTGGCAGCTATTGATTATTTGGGGGGCCCTATACAGCCCTCGGGACATACGTTGGTCTAAGGTAGTGGATCTCAACCAGTGGGTCACGACACCTTTGGGGGTCCAATGACACTTTCACAGGGGTTGCCTGGTTCATCGCAGTAGCACAATTACAGTAATGAATTAGCAATGAAATAATTTTTATGATCGGGGTAAACACAACATGAGGAACTGTATGAAAGAATCATGGCATTCGGGAGGTTGAGAAACACTTGTCTAGGGAATGGTTGGAATCTCCATGTAGGCTACACATGAACTTCATAGGCAGTCAGGCAGCATATCACTTGGGTTTCATTGGAGAGGAAAGAACTATTGATCATGTTTCAAGGACAAACAAATCTGGAAGAAAATGCTGTTGTGGATGAAAGCAAAACATAAAACAAACTCTTGAAAGATTTCTGTATGCTAGAGATGAATTGCAATCAAGAAAATTAAATGATATCTGTTAGGGGTCCAGCAGAAAACAAACCATGCAGAAGGTTTAGTTAAAGAGAGTTTAATGAAGACTATTCACAGTGGTGGGGATGGGCTTAAGAAAGCCAACAAAAGATAGGGAGGCCCCAAGGGTCTAACAAGAGCATAAAGCTGTTGCCACGTGTCCTATGGAATTTTCTCTTCAGCTCTTTGACTTTGTCATTTCTTCTCATTGTCTTAGCTACTCTATGATATAGAGCAATTCTGACTCATAGGAATTTGATACAACTGTCCTCTCCCAATTTCCATTACTTTCCAACGTCATGTGTGTTAAAATATGCAGTATTTCATTCGATTTCCTATGCTCTAAACCAGTGGTTCTCAACCTTCCTAATTCCTTGGCACTATAATGAAGTTCCTGATGTTGTGGTGAACATCCATTCATAAAATTATTTTTGTTGCTACTTCATAACTGTAATTTTGCTACTATGAAGAAGATACCGACCCCTGTGAATGGGTAGCTCAACCCCCAAAGAGGTCCCGATCCACAGGTTGAGAACCGCTGCTCTTAACTAAGAGGTGTTTCTTTAAGATGTAGTTCAGTATATTGTTAGACGCCCAAGTCCTGTTGTTGCTGTTGTTAGGTGCCGTCGAGTGGATTTTGGTTCACAGCAACTCTATGTACAATGTACTGAAACGCTGCCCCGTCCTGTGCATTCCTCGCAGTGGTTCTTTGCTTGGGCTCTATGTTGCAGCCACTGAGCTATTCCAAATTGTAGGGGCTGCCTCTCCTTTGCTGCCCTTCTACTCTACCAATATCTGTGTCTTCCTCTAGGACAGTGCTTCTCAACCTTCCTAAATCCACGACACTTTCATACAGTTTCCTTTGTATTGGTAGACCCAAAATCATAAAATTATATTCTTTGCTACTTTGTAACTCTCGTTTTGTTACAAGTTATGAATAGTGCCACCCTGTAATGGGTTCGTCTAAGCCCCAAAGGGGTCACGACCCACATGGTGAAAACCACTGCTTTAAATTTAGAGGAGTTTCTCTTAAGGTCTATTTCACCATACTGTTAGAAGCTCAAGTCCATTTGTTGTTGTTGTTAGGTGCCGTCGAGTGGGTATGTCTCATAGCAACTCTACGCACAATGTAATGAAATGCCGCCCTGTCCTGTGACATCCTCACAGTGGTTCTCTGCTTGCGCTCATTGTTGCAGCCACTGTGCTAATGCATCTTGTTGGGGACCGCCTCTCTTTTCCTGCCCTTTCATACCTAGATTTGGGACTTCCACTAGAGCAGTGGTTCTCAACTTTCCTAATGCCATGATATTTTCATACCGATTCTCATTTAGTGGTGACCCCCCCAACCATAAAAATGATTTCATTGCAGCTTCATAACTGTAATTTTGTTACTGTTATGAGTCATGACACCCATGTGAAATTTTCATTCCATACCCACAAAGGGGTCGCGACACACAGGTGAAGATCCCCTGCTCTAAACTAAGAGGAGATTCTCTTAAGATAGAATTCAGCATACTGGTAGATGCACAAGTTCTGTTGTTATTGGTGTTAGGTAACATCGAGTGGGTTTTGGCTCATAGTAACTCTATGCACAATATAATGAAATGCTTTCCCATCCTATGCCATCCTCACAGTGGTTCTTTTGCTTGTGCTCATTGTTGCAGCCACTGTGCTAATCCAACTTTTGGGTAGCTGCCTCTTTTTTGTGGCCTTTCTGCTGTACCAAGACTTTTGTCTTCCTCTAGGGCAGAGGTTGTCAAATTTCCTAATGCCATGACCCTTTCATACAGTTCCTCATGTAGTGGTGACCCCCATCATAACATTATTGTTACTTCATAACTGTAATTTTCCTACAGTTATGAATCATTTCACACCTTGAAAGGGTCATTCGATCGACAAAAGTGGTCGCGAACCACAAGTTAAAAACCGCTGGTCTAAACTAAGAGGAGTTTCTCTTAATATCTACTTCACCCTATTGTCAGAAGCACAAATCCTATAGTTATTGTTAGATTCTGTTGTGTAGCTTTCGACGCCTAGCAACTCTAAGCACAATATGATGGAAAGGTGTCCTGTCCTGCGCCATCCTCCCAGTGGTTCTTTTGCTTGTGCGGATTGTTGCAGCCACTGTTGTATTCCATCGTGCTGTGGGCTGCCTCTTTTTGCTGCCCTTCTACTGTACCCAGATCTATGTCTCCCTCTAGGGCAGTGGTTCTCAACCTTCCTAATGTCATGACTCTTTCACACCATTCCTCATGTACTAATGACCACCCCCCCCAATCATAAAATTATTTTCCTTGTTACTCCATAACTATAAATTTGCTATTGTTATGAATCAGGTCACCCATGTGACCCACAGTTAGAGAACTGTTACTCTACACTAAGAGTTTCTTTTAAAGTCTTCTTCAGCATATTGTTAGAGGCACAAATCCTGTTGTTTGGTGCCTTCGAATGGGTTTAGGCTCATGCCAACTCTATGCACCATGTAATGAAATGCTTTCCCGCCCTGTGCCTTCCATACAGTGGTTCTTTTGCTCACACTCATTTTTGCAGCCACTGTGCTAATCCATCTTGTTGGGCACTGCCTCTCTTTTCCTGCCCTTCTGTACCAAGATATGTGTCTTCCTCTAGAGCAGTGGTTCTCAACTTTCCAAATGCCACAACCACTTCACACCATTCCTCGTGTAGTGGTGACATCCAACCATAAAATATTTGCATTGCTACATCATAATTGTAATTTTGCTTCTGTTATGGATCAGGCCACCCATGTGAAAGGTTCGTTAGTCTCCTCAAAGACGTCTCGACAAACAGTTGGAGAACCAATGGTCTATACGAATAGGAGTTTCTCTTAAGGTCTACTTCAGAATATTCTTAGAAGCCCAAGTTCTTTTTATTATTGTTTGGTGCCTTTGAGTGTGTGTTGGCTCATAGCAACTGTATGCACAATATAATGAAACTCGGCCCCATCTCGTGCCATCTCACTGTGGTCCTTTGCTTGCGCTCACTGCTGCATCTATTCCATCTTGTAGGGGCTGCCTGACTTTTGCAGCCCTTCTGCTGTACCAACATTTGTGTCTTCCTCTAGGACAATGTTTCTCATACATCCTAATTCTGCAGCCCTTTCGTACAGTTCCCAATATAGTGGTGGATCCCAAACATAAAATTATAAAATTATATTCATTGATATTTCATAACTGTACTTTTGCTACTGTTATGAATCAGGCCTTCACTGTGAAGGGGTGTTTCGAAACACCCCCCACCCGAAAGTGTTCACGACCCAATGTTGAGAACCCTGCTGTAAACTAAGAAGAGTTGCTCTTAAGATTTACTTCAGCATATTGTTAAACACACAAGCCCTGTTGTTATTGTTGTTAAGTTCCGCGGAGGGGGTTTTGGCTCATCGCATCTCTATGCACAATATCATGAAATGCTTCCCAGACCTGTGCCATCCTGACAGTGATTGTTTGCTAGTGCTCATTGTTGGAGCCATATTGGGAGGGGGCTGGCTATTTTTTGTTGCCCTTCTACTCTACCAAGATTTGTGTCTTCCTTTAGGGCAGTGGTTCTCAACCTTCCTAATGCCCCAACATTTTCATACCGTTCCTCATATAGTGCTGACTGCCAAATCATAAAATTATTTTCATTGCAACTTTGTAACTCTAATTTTTCTACTGTTATGACTGGGCGACCACTGTGAAAGGTTCATTCATCCCCCTACAGGGCTCGTGACCCTAAAGTTGAGAACCGCTGCACTAAACTATTAGGAGTTTCTCTTATGGTCTACTTCAGCACATTATAAGAAACACAAGTCCTGTTGTTTTGTTGTGCAGTCGAGTGGGTTTTGACTCATAGCAACTCTATGCTCC
Source organism: Tenrec ecaudatus (assembly GCF_050624435.1). Classification (NCBI taxonomy): domain Eukaryota; kingdom Metazoa; phylum Chordata; class Mammalia; order Afrosoricida; family Tenrecidae; genus Tenrec; species Tenrec ecaudatus. Next base: position 271,329,514 of record NC_134530.1, on the reverse strand, counting down.
ATTTAATGTAACGCTGCCCCATCTTATGCCATCCTCACAGTGATCTCTTAGCTTGAGCTCATTGCTGCAGCCACTGTGCTATTCCATCTATTTGGGGGGCTGACTCTATATTGTGGCCCTTCAACTGTATCAAGACTTGTATCTTCCTGTAGGACTGTGGTTTTCAGCAATCCTAATGCCACGACCCTTTCATAAAGTGCCTCGTGTAGTTATGACCCCCCAACCAAAAAAATTATACTATTGCTACTTCATAACTGTAATTTTGCTACTGTTACGTATTGACCCACGCCTATGGGCGGGTCATTCGAACACCCCCAAAGGATTTGCCACTCACAAGTTGAGAACGGCTGCTCTAAACTAAGAGCAGTTTCTCTCAAGGTTTAGTTGAGCATATTGTTAGATGTATGATTCCTCCTGTTATTGATGTTCGTGCCGTGGAGAGGGTTTGGGCTCATAGCAACCCTGTGCACAATATAATACAGGCCTGCTCAGAGTTGCATCATCCTCACAGTGGTTCTTTGCTTGCGCTCATTGTTGCAGCCACCGTGCAAATCCTTCTTGTAGGGACTTCCTCTTTTCTGTGGCCCTTCTACTGAACTTGCGTCTTCCTCTAGGACAGTGTTTCTCACCCTTCCTATTTCTACGACCTTTCCATACACTTCCCAATGTGTAGTGGTGGTCCCCAAAGCATAAAGGTTTTTTTCTACTGTTTTTCCATAACTGTAATTTTGCAAGTCTTATGAATCTAGTCACCCTGTGAAAGGGTTGTTCAACCAACCAAAGTGGTCACAAATCACAGGTTGAGAACCGCTGTTCTAAATTAAGAGGAGTTTCTCCTGTGGTCTAGCTCAGTATATTATTACACGCACGAGTCCTGTTCTTATTGTTGTTAGGGGCTGTCGAGTGGGTTTGGCTCATAGTTGGCTCATAACAACTCTATGCACAGTATCATGAAACACTGTTCCATCCTCTAACACCCTCACACTTTTCTTTTGTTTTCGCTCATTGTTGCAGTCTCTGTGCTAATCCATCTTTTGGGGGACTGCCTCTCATTTGCTGACCTTCTACTGTACCCAGATTTGTGTCTTCCTCTAGGGCAGTGGTTCTCAAACTTCCTAATGCACGACTCTCTCACACCATTCCTCATGTATTGGTGCCCCCCCCAATCATAAAATTACTTTCCTTGTTACTTTATAACTAAAATTATGCTACTGTTATGAATCAGGCCACCATGTGATATAATCATTCTCCACCCCACCCCCCAAAAGGCATCACGACCCACAGTTTGAGAACTGCTAATCTACATTAAGAGGAGTTTCTTTTTAAGGTATGTTTCAGCATATTGTTAGAAGCACAAATCCTGTTCTTGTTTTTGGCTGCCTTCGTGTGGGTTTTGGCTCATACCAACTCTATGCACAATGTAATGAAACGTTGTCCTGTCCTGTGGAGCCTCACAGTGGTTCTTCTGTTTGCGCTCATTGTTGCGGCCACTGTGGTAATCCATCTTGTTAGGGACTACCTCTCTTTTCCTGCCCTTCCGTACCAAGATTTGTGTCTTCCTCAAGAATAGTGGTTCTCAACTTTCTGAATGCCACTACTATTTCATACCAGTCCTCATGTAGTGGTGACACCCCAACCATAAAATATTTTCATTGCTACATTATAACTGTAATTTAGCTTCTGTTATGGATCAGGCCACCCATGTGAAAGGTTCATTAGTCTTCTAAAGGCACTGTGACACAGTTTGAGAACCACTGGTCTAAACTAAGGGGAGTTTCTCTTAAGGTCTACTTCAGCATATTCATCGAAGCACACTCCTGTTGTTTTTGTTTGGTGCCTTTGAGTGTGTGCTGGCTCATAGCAACTCTATACACAATATAATGAAACGTGAGCCCGTCTCGTGCCACCCTCACAGTGGTTATTTTGCTTGTTGTCATTGTTGCAGCCATGGGCTAATCCAACTTTTGAGGGGCTCCCTCTATTTTGCTGCCCCTCTACTGCCCTTTCATTCATTTCCTCACGTAGTGATGAACCCCCAATCATAAAATTATTTTCATTGCTACTTCGTAACTTTAATTTTGCTAGTTATGAATCAGGCCTCCACACTGAAAGGGTCATTTGACCCCCTCAAAGGGATAGCGACCCACAGGTTGAGAACCACTGCTCTATACTAAGAGGAGTTTCTCTTAGGATCTAAAGCACCATATTGTGAAAAGCATGAGTCCTACAGTGATTGTTTTTAGGTGTTGCCCAGTGGATTTCGATTCTCAGCAACTCTACGCACAAGATAATGAAACGCTGTCCCGTCCTGTGCCATCCTCACAGTGGTTTCTTGTCTGCACTCATTGTTGCAGCCACTGCGCTAATCTATCATTGGGGGTCTGCCTCTCATTTGCTGCCTTTCTGCTCTGCCAAGATTTCTGTCTTGCTTGAGGACAGTGGCTCTCAACCTTCATATAATGCCACAGACCTTTTATACCACTCCTCATGTAGTGGGTACAATCCCAGTCATAAATTTATCTTCATTGCTACTTCATAACTATAATGAAGCTACTGCTATGAATTGGGCCACCCCTGTGCAAGGGTAGTTCATCACCCTAATGTAGTCATGACCCACAGGTTGAGAATCTCTGCTCCAAACTATGAAGAATGTCTCTTAAGATATATTTCAGCACATTGTTAGAAGCAAAAGTCCTGTTGTTATTGTATTTAGGTGCCTTCAAGTGGGTTTTGGCTCAGAGCAACTGTATGCAAAATGTAATGAAACGCTCCCCCATCCTGTGCATTCCTCACAATGGTTCTTTGCTTGTGCTGGTTGTTTCAGCCACTGAGGTATTCCAACTTGGAGGGGCTGCCTCTCCTTTGCTGCCCTTCTACTCTACCAACATTTGTGTCTTCCTCTCGGACAGTGGTTCTCAATCTTCCTAATTCCACGACCATTTCATGCAGTTCCCAATATAGTGGTGGACCCCCAGTCATACAAAATTTTCGCTGATATTTCATTACTGTAATTTTGCTAATCTTATGAATCAGGCAACCCTTGTGAAAGAGTCATTCAACCCACTCACTCCCCAAAAGGGTTCGTGATTCATAGGTTGAGAACCCTGCTCTAAACTAAGAGGAGTTTCTCTTAAGATCTACGTCAGCATATTTTTAGAAGTCAAGTCCTTTTTGGGTTGCTGTTAGTTGCCGTCGAGTGGGTTTTGACTCTCAGCAACTCTACGCACAATATAATGAAACGCTGCCCCGTCCTGTGCCGTCCTCACAGTGGTTTGTTGATGGCACTCATTGTTGCAGCCACTGAGCTATTCCATCTTGTAGGGTCTGCCTCTCACTTGCTGCCTTTCTGCAGTACCACGTTTTGTGTATTCCTCTTGGGCAGTGTTTCTGAACCTTGTTAATGGCATGGCTCCTTTATACAATTCTTAATGTTGTGCTGATCCTCCAACAGTAATTTTTTTCATTGTTACTCCATTACTGTGATTTCTCTACTGTTTTTAATTGGCAACACCTGTGAGAGGCTCGTCTGAAACCCCATAGGGGTCGCAACCCACAAGTTAAGAACCACTGCTCTAAATTTAGAGGAGTTTCTCTTAAGATCTAGTTCAGCATATTGTTAGAAGTACACGTCCTGTAGTTATTGTCGTTAAGTTCCGTCGAGTGGGTTTTGACTCTTAGCAACTCTATGCACAATATAATGAAACGCTGCCCTGTCCTGTGCCACCCTCACCGTGCTTGTGTACTTGGCCTCAGTGTTGCAGCCACTGTGCTAATCCAACTTGTTGGAGACTGCCGCTCTCTTCCTTCCGATCTGTACCAAATTTGTGTCTTGCCCTAGAGAAGTGGTTCTTAACCTTCCTAATGCCACTACCCTTTCATATCGATTCTCATTTAGTGGGGACCCACAACCATAAAATTATTTTCATTGGTACTTTGTCACTGTAATTGTACTACAGTTATGAATCGGGCCACCCCTGTGAAAGGGTCATTCTACCCTCCCAAGGGGCGCGACCCACAGGTTGAGAACTGCTGCTCTAAAGTTAAAGGACTTTCTCTTAAGTCCTACTTCACCATATTGTTAGAAGCACAAGTCCTGTAGTTATTTTTGTTGAGTGCTGTTGAGTGGGTTTCTGGTCACAAGAACTCTATGCACAATATAATGAAATGCTGCCCAGTCCAATGCCATGCTCAGAGTTGCTCATTTGCTTGTGCTCATTGTTGCAGCCACTGGGCTAATCAATCTTGTAGGGGCTGCCTCTCCTTTGCTGCCCTTCTACTCTACCAAGAATTCTGTCTTCCTCTAGGGAAGTGGTTCTCAACCTTCCTAATGCCACGACTCTTTCATACCATTCCTCATGTAGTGGTGACTGCCAAATCATGAAATTATTTTCATTGCTACATCATACCTCTAATTTTTCCACTTTAATGAACGGCCCACTGCCGTGAAAGGGTCATTCGTCCCCCAAAAGGGGTCACAACCCTCAGTTTGAGGACCGCTGCGCTAAACTAATAGGAGGTTCTCTTCAGGTCTACTTAGGTACATTGTTAGAAAAACAAGTCCTGTTTTTTTTCTTGTGGGTTTTGACTCATAGCAACTCTATGCAATATAATGAAACACTGTCCCGTCTTGTGCCATCCTTGCAGTGTTTCTTTGGCTTGTGTTTATTGTTGCAGCCACTGTGCTATCCCATCTATATTGGGGCTGACTCTATTTTGTTGCCCTTCAACTGTATCAAGAATTGAGTCTTCCTCTTGGACAGTGGTTTTCAACTTTCTTTCTCGACCCTTTCATCCAGTTCCTCATGTAGTCGTGACCAACCAACCATAAAATTATTTTTGTTGCTACATCATAGCTGTAATTTTGCTACTGCTATAATTCAGGCCACCTCATGAAAGGGCTGTTTGACCCCCTAAGTAGACACGACCCACAGGTCGAGAGCCGCTGCTCTAAAAGAAAGGGGAGATTCTCTTAAGGTCTTCTTCAGCATATTGTTAGAAGCACAAGTCCTGTTGTTATTGTTGTTGGGTGCAGTCGAGTGGGTTTGGCTCATAGCCACTCTCTGCACAATATAATGAAACTCTGGGGGTCTTAAAAGCTTGAAGGCAAACAGGCTGAAATCTAGCTCGGAAGCAACAAAGCCCACAGAGAAGAAGCACACAAGCCTAAGTGAACACGAGGTGTTGAAGGGATCAGGTAGCAGACATCAAAGAACAAAATCCATTATTGTGTGATCACCTTCCCCACATAAACGCTGAAGATGAATGTGTGCATAAGTAAGTGTGGTGAAAAAGGCTGATGGTGCCCGACTATCAAGCGATATAGCGTCCCGGGTCTTAAAGGCTTGAAAGTAAACAAGCAGGCTCTGAAGCAACAAAGCACACATGGAAGCATCACACCAACATGTGTGATCATGAAGTGTTGAGGGGACCAGTTTTCAAGCAACAAAGGCGGGAGGGGGGATTATATCATCGTGAATGAGGGGAGTGCATGACGGGGGACCTATGCCCACCTGTAAACAACTGCACATCCCTTGCGGAGGGGTAGTGGGAAGGAGATGAGTCACTCAGGGTTCAGTGTAGCAATAATGAAACCCACAACCTTCCTCTAGTTATTAAACACTTCCTCCCCCCACCTCTCATGATCCCAATTCTACCTTGCAAACCTGGTTAGACCAGAAGGTACACAGCGCTACAGATGGAAACTGGAAACACAGGGAATCCAGGACAGATGAACCCCCCTGAACCAGCGGTGAGAGTGGCTATACTGGGAGGGAAGTGGGTGTAGAAATGGGAAACCGATCACAAGGATCTACATATAACTTCCCCCCTGGGAGATGGGCAACAGAAAATTGGGTGAAGGGAGACGCCGCGCAGTGTAAGATAAAAGAAAATAATAATTTATAAATTATTAAGGGTTCATGAAGGAAGAGGAGCAGGATGAGAGGGGGAGAGGGGAAAGGGGAAATGAGCTGATTCCAGCAACCCAAGCGGAAAGCAAATTTTGAGAATGATGAAGGCAACGAATGTATAAGTGTGCTTTGCACAACTGGTGTATGTATGGATTGTGATGAGTTGTATGAGCCCCAATAAAATGATTTTAAAAAAGAAAAAGAAAGAAATGTCTATAAATGAATGAAGGCAACATATGTACAAAATGCCTGATGCAATCAATATGGATTGCAACAAAAGTTGTAAGAGTCTCCAATAAAAGATTTTTAATAAAAATGTATATATAATAAATATTTTCCTAACTTATATAAATGATTAATAAGAATAAAATTAAGCAGGCTGGGTTGTTTATAGGAAAAAATAATAATAAAAGAACAAATGAGAGATTCAGCAGGAAGCAATGGATAGGAAAATATTATAAGGAAAGTTTTCTCTTATATGGAATGTACATTCTCTTACATGACAACAATCAGAATATGCCGTAAGAACCTCAGACCAAATACTAGAATAAAATAGAGGAAAACATTCCCAACCCTTCAATAAAATGCTATATGCTTTCGATGATTTTCACAAAAGGTCAAATTCTTTAACAAAATATTTTGTTCATTCATATTTTTAATTATGCATAAATTTATGTCTCCTTGAATTACACCTCATAAAAAGGCATAAGAATTGTTTTTGCACTATCTAAAACTAAATAGAAGATAGTGAAGGTGAAAAAATAGCTTTCGTGAATGATGCTTTGAAATGCAAATGGCATTGTCCTAAGAAATTATAATGATTTAATTTTTAAAAATCATTTTATTAGGGGCACATACAACTCTTATCACAATCCATACATACATCAGTTGTGTAAAGCACATCCGTACATTCATTGCCCTCATCATTCTCAAAACATTTGCTCTCCATTTAAAGCCCTGGCATCATGTCCTCATTTTTCTCCGCCCTCCCTGTTCCCCCCTCACTCATGAACCCTTGATAATTTTTCAGATCTTACATATTTTGTCTCCCTTCACCCACGTTTCCGTTGTCCATCCCCCAGGGAGGTAGTTATACGTAGATCCTTGTAACTGAGGTCTCAGAGCAGCTGGGTGTGATGCAGGGGAAGCTCTGGAAGCAGCTGCAGACACTGCGGGAGTTGGCAGCCCAACAGTGAGGGTCACTGCATCCGTGGGTACCAGAAAACTGGCTGGGGTTGCTTATTCCCCTAGATGCTACCCCTGCCTTGAAGAGAACCGTGACAGAGGCCTGTAGACATGTGTCAGGAAAAAATGAGTCCTTCAATGTTTCCTCTTCCCACAAAATTTTGAGGAGAGCCTGCAGGGCAGGGGCTCAGCACCCTGGCTCCAGTCAAATGCCCTTCCCCACAGCCACACCCTTGCCAGCCCAACACCCCATGCCCTGGGTTTGCTTCTTGAATCCAGAGGAGCAGCCTGGGCAAAGACCATGAAGAACCTTGTCCTTCAGGCAGCCCCTTTGATTGGGTCCCTTGACCTCCAGAAAGTGGACACATGCACACTAACTGTTGGGGGACTCAGGCTGTCACCACAGGGGCCAGGATCTGAAGAGGATGCTGGCACTGCAGGGCTTCCTGAGGGAAGCCGAGGACTTGCAGAGCTGGCTGAGCAGCCAGCAGCAGGTGGCCAGAGGAGAGAGGACTATGAGCACACCCTAGTGAGGAAGGGGCTAGGGGCAAGGAAGGTGCCCTGGAGCCGAATGAAGACGGGTAGTGGAGGGGGGCTGCATGCACAAGAGGCTGATGGGGAACATCAGTCTGGACTGAGGACAGCTGTGGCTTCCTATTCCCCTCTCTGCGTAGAGGGGCAAGTTCTGTGGCTGTTCAGTCCTGCCCTGCCCAGTCACTCACTGAGGTGTCTTACAGCACACCAGCCAGGGCCCCCTGTGACCCCTCTCCTCTCTTAGCTCCTCTTAACCAAGTTTGCAATGTTTCGGCACCAAGTGAAGATGGGTGGCCACCAGGGGGCAGCCTGCCCCACTAGCGAAGAGTCTGCTGGAGTGGCGGCCCAGCACTGCCCCCAGGGCCCAGCAGTGGTGACAGGACCTACAGTGAGTAACAGCAGCCTGGAGCAGGGGTGAGTTTGGGAGGAGGTGCTGGGCATGGGATGAAGAGGCTCTGCCACACCACTGTCTCTGGAGAGGGCCCGAGTTCAGGGAACCCAGGGCAGCCCCTGCTGTCTGCGGCCTGTGGAGGAGGCAAAGCTGGGTCGGTGGATCAGGGAGCCTGGTCACAAAGCCCACTTTGCAGGGTCACTTTCCGAAGCCACGGGCTCCCTGCACCTGCAGGGGCGTTCTGGGAAGAGTTGAGCTGGGCTGAGGATGCCCTGCACAGCCCCAGGCTGACGCAGGTCACAGTACAAGCTACTGCGTTTCCAGCCCAGATGGAGCTTAGGCGAGATCCCGATTTGCCCATGATCCTAGCGCAGAGTCTGGCCCGGAGTCTCAGGGGCCCGGCATTTGCTGCATGAAAGAACCATGGAGGGGTGCAGCTTCTACCTTTGAAGGGTGTGCAGTCTCCTCCAAACACACAGCATGCCTGGGTGGCACCCAACGTGGCTACCTGCCGTGTGCCGGGCTTTAGAATGACCCCACCTGCTGACTCATGGGGATCTCCAGAGGGTTTGCAAGTCAGTAAATCTTTCCAGGAGCAGGGAACCTCTTCTTTCTCCTGAGGAGCAGTTAGTGGGACTGAACCAGGCAACAGCTCAACACTTCCCAAGCAGGCCTCCTGGAGCATCGTTAGAGCAAGGGGTAAACTGCTAGTGATAATGGGCTCCTGGGAGGAGAGTTTGCAGAAAGGCCTAAAGCGCCGAGCAAGATCTCAGGACGGTGGCCCTATGGGAGCTTAGGACAAGTTCTAAACCCAGCCAGGAAACTGTAGGGTTGACCAGACAGAAGCTGAGGGGGAGGAATGAGCATGTTGGGATAACTGCTGACCCCCGTGTGGGGGCAGGGCTGCCTGGTTGGAGCTTTGGGAGCTGACTCAGGCCAGACCCCACCTGCTCTGAGACGCTGAGGCCACCCTCAAAGTTCACAGCCAACTGTCTCACCTGCTCGTCCGTATCCAGGTGGGTGCCTGGGGGAGGGGGTGGCTTCTGCAAGTGCTGCCACCCCAGGCCCAGAGTCCCACACTCAATGCCCGGGCCCTTGGCCACCATGCTGTCTCAGGAGAAAGCCACAAGCCTCCCAGATGCTGTGTCCAACTGGGTGAAGGCCTTCCTGAGGAGATATGGATCGCACCACTGAATCACACAATCTGCCTCTGACACCTTTAGGCCTCCTCACCCCCCACTATCATCACCCCAGTGCCGCTTCCCACTCTGGACTAGAGTGCATAGGTATTAGCAAGAGATAAAACTCATGACACATGGAACCCAGGAACAGGAATGGGAATAGAGATACCAAAAGGGTAGGGGCAAGGGAGGTAGAGGATGGGAGGAACGGGAACCGATAGCAATGAATGACATATAACCACACACCCCTCTCAGGGAGAGGAGCAACAGAAACCTGAGGATAAAAGAGACAATGGTCGATGTGAGATATGAAAATAATAACAATCTATAATCTATCAAGGAACCATGATTGGGGGATGAGGAAAAAAAGAGGAGCTGATCCCAAGGGCTCAACAGAAAATAAATGTCTAGAAAAGAATGATGGCAATATACGTATGACTATGTCAGATACAATTGGTGTATGGATTATAACAAGAGCTGTAAGAGTCCCCAATAAAATAAATAAATTTAAATTTAAATTTAAAAAAAACCACCAAAAACCTCCATCTGCACAGTGAGGCAGTGAAGGGACAAGAGTCCCTAGTCCCTCGGCTCTCACACAAGGCCACCAAAGGCTACCTCTAAGTGGGGGTCTGGCAAAGTTGTGGATGGGTGGGCAAAGCTATCAAGCGGCCCATGAGGGACTTCATTGGCCCTGGAGAACTGGGTGGGAAGGAGGGGTGGCGGGCAGAGCTGAGGCCGAGTAGACACTTGGTAAGGCTGTGGGATTGAGCGGCAGAGACATGGAGGTTTGGACATGAGTGGTGGTGGACTCAGGCCGGCTGTGACGCTGCCTCGGTACCAAGTCCCCTCACCCCATGCTCTCCTGTGCTCTCCCAGGCTCCAGGTGCAAGACTATGCCTCCTGGGCAGCCAGTGTGCAGTGAGATTTGCAGGTGGTGGAGGAGCCCCAAGACCCCGGCAGTGGAGCCCAAAACTTCAGTGTCCACCAAGAGCTGTGGGCCAAGCTGGAGGCCCAGAAGGAGCTGCACCAGTGCGCCACCCAGCGGGGACAGCAGGTGCTCCAGGCTACAGGGCCGTCCGCCGTGGAGGTCGGCTCCCCTTTCTGGCCCTCCCCCAGCCCACTGGACCACTGCACCCTGGCCCCACAGGGCCAAGCACTTTTCTTTTCTATTTTTTTAATCATTTTATTGGGGGCTCGTGCAATTCTTATCACAATTCATACATACATGCATTGTGTCAAGAACATATGTACAGGCTCTTCCTCTAACTGTAGCGGCCTGAGGTGACCTGCTAAAATGGTTCGCTACTCATTTGACCCAGAAAACCCTACAAAATCCTGCAAATACAGAGGGTCGAATCTCCGGGTCCACTTCAAAAACACCCGTGAAACTGCCCAGGCCATCAAAGGCATGCACATTTGGAAAGCCACCAAATACTTGAAAGACGTCACTCTGCAGAAGCAGTGTGTGCCTTTCCGATGGGACAATGATGGTGTTGGTAGATGTGCCCAGGCCAAACAGTGGGGTGGGACCCAGAGTTGGTAGCCCAAAAAGAGTGCTGAATTTTTGGTTCACATGCTTAAAAATGCAGAAAGTCATGCTGAACTTAAGGGTTTAGATGTGGATTCTCAGGTCATCGAGCACATCCAGGTGAACAAAGCCACCAAGATGCACCACCAGACTTACAGAGCTCTTGGCTATATTAATCCACACAGGAGCTCCCCCTGCCACATTGAAATGATCCTGACTGAGAAGGAACAAATCGTTCCCAAGCCAGAAGAGGAGGTTGCACTGAAGAAAAAGATTTCCCAGAAGAAACTGAAGAAGCAAAAACTCATGGCTTGGGAATAAATTAAGCTTAAATAATAAAAGGGTTTTTTTTTTAAAAGAACATATGTACATTTGTTGCCATCATCATTCTCAAAACATTTGCCTTCTACTTGAGCCCTTAATATCTGCTGTTCATTTTCCCCCTCCCTCCCCACTCCCCCCTACCTCACGAAACCTTCATTATTCATAAATTAATATTATTTTATCATATGTTGCACTGTCCAAAGTCTCCCCCTTCCTTCTTCTCTGCTGTCCCTCCCCCAGGGAGGAGGCTATTTGTAGATTCTTGTAATCAATTTCCCCTTTCCACCCCACATTCTCTCCACCCTCCAGGCATCGCCACTCTCACCACTGGTCCTGAAGGAGTCATCTGTCCTGCGTTCCCTGTGTTTCCAGTTCCTATCTGTACCTATGTACACCCTCTTATCTAGCCAGATTTGTAAGGTAGAATTGGGATCATGAGAGTGGGGGGAGGAAGCATTTTAGAACTAGAGGAAAGTTATATGTTTCATCGTTGCTACCCTGCACCCTGACTGGCTCATCTCCTCCCCACAACCCTTCAGTAAAGGGTGTCCGGTTGGCTACCAATGGGCTTTGAGTCTCCACTCTGCACTCACCCACATTTTCAATGATATGATTTTTTGTTCTTTGATTCTTGATACCTCATGATCCCTTCGACAGCTCGTGGTCACACAGGCTGGTGTGTTTCTTCCATGTGGGCTTTGTTGCTTCTGAACTAGGTGGCCACTTGTTTATCTTTGAGCCTTAAAGATCCCAGATGCTATATCTTTTGACAGCCAGGCACCATCAGCTTTCTTCACCACATTTGCTTATGCACACGTTTGTCTTCACTGATCGTATCAGGAAGGTGGGCACCCACTGATACGATTTTTAGTTCTTTGATGTCTGATAACTGGTCCCTTCTACACCTCGTGGTCAGCCAGGTTGGTGTTCTTCTTCCATGTGGGCTTTGATACTTCTCAGCTAGATGGCCGCTTATTTATCTTCAAGCCTTTAACACCCCAGACACTATATCTTTTGATAGCCGGGCACCATCAACTTCCTTCACCACATTTGCTTATGCACACATTTTTCTTCAGCAATCGTGTCGGGAAGGTGTGAATTCTGGAATGCCAATTTAATAGAACAACGTGCTCTTGCATTGAGTAAGTGCTTGAGTGGAGGCCCAATGTCCATCTGCTGCCTTAGTACTAAACCTATAAATATATGCACATAGATCTGTTTCCCTACACTCATATAAATATATTTACATATATACATTCCAGTCTTTGGACCTCTATAAATATCCTTTGTCACCTAGTTCTCTCCTCTATTTCCTTTTACTTTCCTCTTGTCCCACTATCATGCTCAGCCTTCATTTGGGTTTCAGTAATTTCTCTCGGTTACCTTGCCCTTGCTGAATCCCTACCAGACCACTCACACCCTCCTTGCTACTGATTTTGGATAACTTATTGCTCCCCTGTCCCTGGGTTGGTCAGCACTACCCCTTTGCCCCCTTCTCTCCCACTCCCCTATTCCTCCGGAACTATTGGTCCCCTTGTTTTCTCCTCCAAACTATTCATGCAGTCTATCGTATCTAGATAGGTCTGTAGAGATAATAATATGCACCAAAAATCAAGTCATTGCAAGATAGGTAATGAGTGAGAACACAGCAATGACAACAAAAAGGAAACCAATTACCCATAGAAGAATAAATTAATTTTGGAAGGCAAATGCTTTGAAAATGATGAGGGCAAAGAATGTACAGATGTGCTTTATACAACTGATGTAAGTATGGATTGTGATAAGAGTTGTATGAGTCCCTAATAAAATGCTTTTTTAAGAATAAAATAAAAGAAAAAAATTTTAAAGAAAGAAAAACCTATACATAGATGAAGGTCTGATTTTTTAATCTCTAGGCGTGTCCTTCAGTCAGGTCCAATGGGGTACCATGCTTTGGCCCCAGAGTCTGTCCTTTGTACTACCTCAGGGGCTCCCTGCTCTGCTCCCACGGTTGCTCTGCCACACACTTTTAGTGGTTTGCCTCAGTGCCATAGGATCAGTCTGGGCCAGTTCTAACCCTGAGTCTCCAGTGTTGTCCCCCTTAGGGCCCTGGGCCATCAATGGACGGTGTGTCTCGTGGTGGGATGAGCCACATTGTCCACTCTGTCCATTGGCTGTTCAGAGCCGGGATATCGTCCCCCAGGCCTGATGGGCCAGGATGTGCTCCACTCTCTCTTCCTCCCCCTTCTTTGCTCCCATTTGCTCTGATCAAACATGCCCCTCTCTCCTAGATGTAGCTTCAGTTCTGTCCTCTGAAGTAAATTCTTCTGGGGGCAGGGGCAGTTGTTCCAATAGCTGGTATTGGAGCCCAGCCCTCAGACCCCTCCACTGGCTCCCCACTCCGTGCGGGCACACTGCATTCATCTGGCACTGGCTTTATATCTGGTCCCTCTTTCCCTGTGGAAACACAAACAATACCCTCCCCTTGGGTGGGACAGTCAGGCACCTTTTCTCTGGAGCTTCCCTCAGCACCACCTTCGGTTGTGTCCATGCCCATGTCCAGGTCCAGGAAAGGCTATGCGCCATGCAGGATGCTTGGGAGCAGGTCTTTCAGGCCTGGGAACGGAAGCAAGGGAGACGGCAGGCCATGCACCGCAAGCAGCTCTTCCTCAGACAGTGTGGAAGCTGGACGAGATCCTGCAGGCCCAGGAGACAGCTCCCCTCACCACACACAGACACACTGACCCCAGAACCTCCAGTCCTCCTGTAGTACCACCCCAATCCCCCTTGCTTCCTGGATCACTGGCTGATATTCTGATACGGAGCTAGATAGTGTGTCTTCCCAAGTGGCCAAGGGGACACCTGAGCCTCAGGTCACTCAGGGCCATCTCCTCCCCACACCTGGCCCCGGCCAGCCAAGCCCTACGCGGTTTGGTTGGAAATTGATGGGGCTCCTCCCCAACTCGTCAGAAGATGCGATGTTCCTAACAGCCCCCAGGTTGGAGTGCTCTTCTTCCTCAGGTTGCTTCCCCTCCTGCTCAGCACCCACCTCCCCACCCCCAGCCGTAGGCCCCTTGATGCACCCCCAGAGAGCCCAGGCTGTAAACCAAGGTTCTGGCAGATGTTGCTGTCTAGGGTTCCCTTTGAACCACCATCTGTGCCCCTGATCACCCCCCCCACCTCTGTGTCACCTCCATGGCTGCCCCAGGTCTTCCAGGAGGCCAGTGCCCTGGAGGGCTCTGTGGAAGAGGTGGAGCGGCTGATCCAGAAGCATGGCACCTTCCAGAGGTGCTGAGCACACAGGACAGGGAGTTGATGGTCGGGACGGTCATGGGCATGACCCTGATAAGGCCGGGGTATCCAGACTGTTGGGGGTACACGGGTGAGGTGTGTATGCACACCGAACCTGTGCTGGTGGGTGAGGGATTACCAAGGAGCCAGGGGCTCCAATCCAGGGCTGGTGACCAAGCCGAGGTGCTCAAGCACCCAGAAGCGCATGGGGATGGGTTAGGCCACACTCTGGGGACCACAGAGGGCATTTGGATCTGTCCATATCACATGGCCCCTGCTTCCTTCTGCCCAGGAGCCTGGCCAACCCTCAACTGCAGAGCTGAGGGGAGCCCCCGGGGATTTATAGTGAGGGCTATGGGCTGTGAGCCAACCCCAGCAGGGGTACACTCGGTACTCAGGGCTGGGTCCACCTCCCACCTCCCACTACGCAGGAGGCTGCGCTGAGAGAGCAGGCCAGCGTGCTGCCAGGCCCCTGGGTTCAGGGCCTGCTGGGCACGATACGTGAGCGTCCGGCTTGAATGGAAGCCCTGGGAGAAGGTCAGTGACACAAGTTTCACACCTCTCTGATTACTGCCGGCTTTCTCAGGGCTGCTAGCCAGGTCAGAGGGCACCCCACCTGAACCCCATTTCACCTTTACAAGTGACCTTCAGCCCCACTAGGGGCCCAGGGGCGGCCTGCGGTGGAACGGAATGTGGAGAGTTTAATGGCTTTTCCAGGGGCAAAGCTAGGACTGGAGCCCAGGGCCCTTGATTCTCAGACCCGTGTGGACACCTGTCATCCTGATGGGCAGAGTAGACAGGGCCCCAGTGGTGGTTGAGGGGCACCCTCCACATGAGAACCCACCCATGGCCCCTGCCCAGCCCCTTCCTAGATCTGAAGACTGATGGGCCTG